>NC_047100.1:43157892-43757892 GCF_902459505.1 Geotrypetes seraphini
CAGTGGCATAGCACGGGGTGGTGCCAACCCCCCTCACCAATCCTCACCACACTCGTGCCCTCCCTTCCCAACCTGTATATCTTCAAATCTTTACCAGAGCAAGCAGCTTCTCCGGCCTGCTGTTTGCGCTCGCTTTCCCTCTGATGTCACTTCCTGGCCCCGTGACCCGGAAATGGATTTCAGAGGGCGCCAGGCCTGCGCAAGCAATAGATGAAGATTTTAAAGAAGAACAGGGTTGGAGGAGGGAGGGTACAAGTGTGGCATGGGGAGGGCAGAGACATGCAGTTTTTAGAGCAGGCTGGCATGCTGAATGCACACATGAAGAACACAGATAACCTCTTTGCAAATAAAGGGCCACAGAATAAAATTACTAATATATACAAATAAAACCCTACAGTGCAAGACCACACAGACATCCTGGTTAAAAACAACAACAAAAAAAAGAGATACAGACCTCAGCATGGCTTATAGCTCACAGCAAATGGAGGTCTCCAGCTGCACAATGGCGACCTCATTGTGAGATCTTCAAGGTACATTTGGAAGGTAAAATGCCACAATTAGAATAGGGATATGTGCTGGGGAAGCTGACCATACTTGGGATTTGAACCCATGACCTTTGGAAGTTGAGAACAGGGCTTTTACCCATTGAGTTACAGCAGCTTCCAATCAGGTGGCTCTTCGTGCCCTGCAATTTGATACCTTAGGGATCTTCTAAGGTATGATCACCTCAGGTATTATATCACAGCCACCTGAAGGTCTGCATCTCTTTTTTTCAGTTTTTAACCTTTTAGAATTTAAGTTATCTATGTGATATTTTTTTTTCTCATGAGCCTCGCTTGCTTAATGCAGCTCTTTCAAGAATTAGCTCATTGCAGCACTCTTCAGTCAGATAAAAAAGGGTAGCTTTTTAGCAAGAAATATAAAGCTATGTCTTTCATGTGCTCTGCCTGGGCTTCTTCTCCCTCGAAAAGAAGAGACTGAGAGGGGATATGATAGAAACATTCAAGATACTGAAGGGAATAGACTTGGTACATAAAGACAGGTTGTTCACCTTCTCCAAGGTAGGAAGAACAAGATGGCACACTCTAAAGCAACTTGATAGCTTTCCCCTTAAACGTGCATCCTAGGTTTTTAAAACCTGGATTTTTAAAGAAGTTTCTCCCTGAAAAGTAGGGGGTGCTGAGCTAAAAATATTTAGAACAGCAAAAATAGAGCTATAGGAAGGAAAACTTTGCAAGTCAATTATGTATCTTGGTGCGTTTGAGCAGTTTTTGTGTGTGATTGTTTGATGCATGCATCAGCTGTTTACATCTCTAGGCTGGTCTGCATAAATGCTGAGCTGGGCTGATGCCCAAGGGACTGCTGCAGTTTGTCAAAAGCAATTAATTTTCTTCCCAAGGCTGCTTCAGGCGCCTCATAACTTCATTCAAGTACATATATACATACAATAGTACATGAGGCAAGTGAGCAATAAAATGGCTTCACAGCCCGCAAAACATCAGACACTTGTATCTGTCATTAGCATCTCCCCAGTGTAACCTGCTGGATATCCACAACTGCCGATAGCCCCATCAGTTACTAAAGACCCCAGACTTCCTTCTTTAACACTGGCTGACCCCTTTCACAAGACATATGAAGGGCAATTCTATAACAGAGTGCCTATATCTACATGCATGTTTCAACTCTTATTATTATTCAAATTTTGTTATGCCTTGGTGACCACATCACCGAGGCATATCTCGACTCACGTTGGCTCCCAATTCAAGCAAGAATACTATTTAAATTCTACTGTCTATGATTTAAATCCATAAATGGTGACAACCCAGCCTACTTGAACAACCACCTAATCCAAACTACCACAACCAGACACAGGAGAACCCAGACACCATTCACACACCCTCCAATCAGAGACATCAAACGGAAAAAAACGTACAATGGCCTACTAACCACACAGGCAGCAAAATTAGACCACCAACTCTCCAATCTACTAATCGCAACCCCAGACTACAAAACTTTCAGAAGAGAAATAAAAACCCTGCTATTAAAGAAATCCATGAAGACTAACTAACACCGTATGAAACATTTCAATCCTCTGAAGCAACCCGCTCTACTCTAACACCTCTGGACATGTCCAGAAATCCTCTTCTGTAATCCGCCTTGAACCGCAAGGTAATGGCGGAATAAAAATCACTAATGTAATGTAATGTTATACTGCCAAATCAAATTTCAAGGCGGTGTACATCCAAAGGTTAAAAAGTACATCTATTTATAAATACAGAACACTAAGTTTTGGGTAGTCATACAAAGCCTTGACAAAACAAATAGACAAACTGGAACAAGAGAGAACTGGTAGAACTACATTATTTAAAATAGAAAGCACAAATGGAAAGAACACAAGGAGAGGGATCAGGTGTCAGGTAAGTCAATAAAGTTCAGGAAGGTCGCAGCCTTAGCAGGACGGTTATACATTAAAAGCATCCTTATACAGGTAGGTTTTTAATTTGGACTTAAAGTCAGTTAAAGACGTGACTTCTCTTAAGTAGTTTGGTTTATTAGAAAATCACATGCTCCGTTTGTATTTCCCTCTGTTAAAGGCAAGAAATACCATGATCATCTGCTTTCATTTCAAGCAGCTTTTCATGACAAAGACTTTCGTCCACTGTTACTTATGTCTCGCTCTTATGAACACTTTAGGAAACAATTGAAGTCTTATCTTTTCACTAAGTACTTGTCTGAGTAGTTATCTATGGCCTTTTTTTGTAGATTATGTAATTTTTGTAAGCCGCATTGAACTTATGGTTATGCGGTATAGAAATACAATGTAAAATTATGTTATGTAGCTTATTGTATTGATGTGTCTTAGGGATGGAATGGCGAGTAGGTTTTGTGATGTGGAGTAGAGGGACCTGTTCATGCCACTTGTATGTATACCTAGATTCTAGGCACATGAAATTCTTTAGCTTAAATAATCATTATATAGCTATATATAGTATATCACTACTCAGTGCATACCAAATTCTAAGCCAGTCAAAAGGTTTTCTTGGAACCTCAGAACATCACTCCGGGTTCACACAGTTCACAGCCCTAAGCTTTATGTGTATGTTCCTCACAGTTTCCAAATATACTTTATAAATATATACTTTAATTTTTAAATATTTTTTAAAAGGTTTTTAAAGTGCAAAAAGTGGCTCATTTCATTTTAAGCTGTTTTAAAGTAGTACTTAGCTTAATGTGTGGTCTCAAAGTATCAGGATCAGTTCAGGTCGCTGACATGTTTCGCTGGAGCTTTTTCAAGACGAGATCCCCATTTAACTTCCCGCCAGCTTCACTTATATGTAAACCAGCACTTTCACAGGTAAGTATACTAATCTAATCTACTCTTATCTAATCTTCCATTTGTGAGTCGCAACATACCTATACAGGCTCAAGGCGACAGATCAAAGAGGAACGGGAAAGAGGAGGGGGAAGAGGACATTGAGAGATAAGAGGAGGGACTTAGATGTAGGGGATGCTATAGAGAAACTAAGATAGTTAGGTGTCAAAAAGGTGAGTCTTCAGGTTTTTTCTGAACTAGTGTAGTTTGTCTCTTTCCTGATAGCATAGAGTGGAAAATTCATTTGTAGTGGAGGTATTTTGTGGATGGTAGGTTTAGTTGGACTCTATTAAGGATTCTTTTTAATGTCGACCAAACATTAGAGAATAATTGGATGAGAGGGGCAGCTGAGCTTCCGTATAGGATCTGGTCTAGGATACATGACGATCTGAAGATTATTTGGGATGATATTGGGAGCCAATGTAGTTGCCTGATGAAGGTTATAATCGAGTCAAATTTCTTTAATTTGTAGATTAGACTAACGGCTGTGTTCTGGATGAGTTGTAGTTTGTGGATAAGAGCGATGTTGATGCCAAGGTAGGCAGAGTTGCAATAGTCCAGTTGGGGTAGGACCATTATCTGAACGATCAGAGCAAAGTGGTGTGGGTGGAAGTATGGTCTTGTGAGTCATAGTTGACGCATAGTGTAGATGGTCTTTTTCTGAAGGTTAGATATTTGTGGTTCCATTATAAGAGTGTCGTCTAAGATGCAGCCTAGTACCTTGGTGGATTTTTCCATTAAGAGAGTGATACCTGATGAAATAATAATAATAATAACAGTTTATATATGGCAGGACCATGAAGTTCTATGCGATTTACAATAATTAAAAATGTTACAGATTGAGTAGTATTAACAGAGTTGAAGTTTAGCAATCAGTTGTGGGGAAGGATTGTGCAGTGCAGATGCCTACATACTTCAGGAACAGATATGTTTTTAGGTGTTTCCTGAATTCCCCATAGGTATTCGCAAGCATGAGTAATTGTTTCAGATCTTTACCCCATAATGCTGCCTGATATGAAAAGAGATGTTGATGATGTCTTTTAAATTTACATCCTCTAACCCAGTGGTTCCCAACCCTGTCCTGGAGGACCACCAGGCCAATCGGGTTTTCAGGCTAGCCCTAATGAATATGCATGAAAGAGATTTGCATATAACGGAAGTGACAGGCAGGCAAATCTGCTCCATGCATATTCATTAGGGCTAGCCTGAAAACCCGATTGGCCTGGTGGTCCTCCAGGACAGGGTTGGGAACCACTGCTCTAACCGGTGGGGAAACGAAATTCACGTTTGAGCTTCTCATATGTTGACTGGTTGAAAAAGAGTAAAGGTCAGATATATATCTGGGGACTAGGCCGAAAAGTACCTTAAAGCAAAAAACAATCGAACTTAAACTTGTGAGTTTAGGTATGACATTCTGTTGTGTGGTGTGGAAACCAATGGCTTTGGTCTTAGTGGCATTCAGTTTCAACTTGTTGTTCGTTGCCCAGGTTTGAATTTTATCTATATTGTTTGAGATACCTTTCCACGCAGAAGTGCTAGTGGGACATCTAAGTGCTATTCTTTAATTGTGCACATGAACAGAGCATGGAAGAGGCTCCCACTTAAGCAAGTAACTTACATAATATTATAAGTCATTGGTCTACGGTGTTGTAATTCCGAGCACATAAATCTAGACATCCAGATGCCATTATAATATAAGCTTTCACCATGTGGCAAAGGGACATATAAATGGGGATGCCCACTTATAGAATTGCCCTTAAATGTAATTACTGAATTTAAAACTTTGTTCCATGCGAGATATGTGAAACTTAGATCATCCCTTCTAGTTCTATTCTCACTGTGTCTGTGAAATGAGGCCTCAGACCTCTTGTAAGAGCAATCCTAGACCAAATGAGAATCATGAACACAGGGAGCTGTTTGACCGGTCATGGATTTTGACATACCACTTTTCTGCGGGTTTATTTATATTTTTTTTAATATATTTTTTATTTATTTATTCAATTTTCTATTCCGTTCTCCTAGAGGAGCTCAGAACGGTTTACATGCATTTATTTAGGTATTCAAGCAGTTTTCCCTCTCTGTCCCGGCGGGCTCACAATCTATCTAGCATACTTGGGGCAATGGGGGGATTAAGTAACTTGCCCAGGGTCACAAGGAGCAGCGTGGGTTTGAACCCACAACCTCAGAGTAGCTTTAACCACTGCGCCACACTCTCCCCTTTAGTCAAAGCACTTTACATATTCTATATGCAGGTGCTTTTTCTGTCCCAAGTGGGCTCACAATCTAAGATGTTCTTTGTACCTGATTCAATGAAGGGTTAAATGACTTGCTGGGGGTCAGGAGGAGCTGCAGTGGGAATTGAACCCAGGTTCTCAGCCCTCTGCACTAACCATTAGGCTACTCCTCCACTGGTAGAGATAAAGACCTGCATGGTTCATCTATTCTGCATCTGATATGATATATTACGTATAATGATCCAAAATGTTGTGTGATCGTGGCACCGAGGTACCCCCCTCTTCAAACCCAGCATGCACCCAAAAAGAAATCCAAACTGCTTTTGATACTTTCACTGGTAAAAAAAACAAAACTGCCTCACAGAACAGTTCAGGTTTAGAAAAGGGCAAAGTCACCCGGAGGCACGTTCAAGGACTTAACTGACAAAAGACGACTTGAGCTCCAACACTGTCACGTCTTCTCCAATCTTCCTAACAAGCTGGTCTCAGCATGGCTGCACTTTTCAAGGCTGTATTGTTTGTTCCCCTGATGAGCCAAACATTGGTGAAACATTGGGAAGATTGGAGAAGACATGACAGTGTTGGAGTTCAAGTCATCTTTTGTCAGTTAAGTCCTTGAACGTGCCTCCGGGTGACTTTGCCCTTTTCTAAACTTGAGCTGTTCTGTGAGGGAGATTTTTTTTGCCATTGAAAGTATCAAAAGCAGTTTTGATTTGTACCTTTTGGTTCTATCCTGCTACATTAGTCTGAGGCTTTTTCTCTCTCTTTTTGGGTGCATGCTGGGTTTGAAGAGGGGGGTACCTCGGTGCCACAATCACACAATATTTTGAACCATTATATGAACATATTAAATGTTGTGTGGCCTTGTATAATATCATATAATGTATGCATACTAGACCTGTCCTTGCCATAGAAGTCTGCCGATGAAGCCAAGCCGCTATCGCAGCTTAGTAAAAGGAATCCTAAGTGTATAACCCTCAGTGGAGGCTGCCCCAACTTTGCCGACTGGGCTGAGAACTTTTCAGCAGCCCCACGTAAATCATGCCTTTGACATTATGGAAAGATTAATGAAATTAACAAAAAAAATTTAAACATTTACAGCCCCATGCTATAGAATTAAAAATGAATCCTTATTTCATGATGAATCTCTTTTGGACTATAATGTATCATAAATAGAAAACTATCTTTGCATAAAAATTTTCCTCAAAAAAGCATTTTATTTAAAAAAAAAAAAAAAAAAAAGTTTAAATTTTAAAAATATCCAATTTTTAAAACATTGATTTTTATCGGCCCTGACTACGAGGGTGTAAAGCTCATGGAAAGAGAAGATCCTGACTTGAGTCCAGGCAAGAACCATGATATGCACAAAATTAAAGCATATCAGAATGCCTTTGAATCCTTTGACTAAGGTCTGTGTTCCCCTCAGTGGCAATTCCTGCAATTAAAAATCGTTGCTCTTCTATGGAGGAATCTGTAGTAGAAGCAAAGGAGATGAAGCAGTGTTTTTTGGAAAATGGTATTATGCCCATAAGAGAGCGACATAAGCAAATCGTGAATGGTTGCGCTCTTCACACCTGGTGACTGAATCTCCTAAATATATGTGTGCGCCTTACTTACATGAAGCACTGGTGATAAAAAAAAGAGAGTTGGTTTATAACCATGGAGGATATTAAAAGTACATAAGTATTTCAAGATTGTATTCCAGTGAAGGGAGAATTTAAGGGATTAGCCGATTCATACCAGACTTCAACGTAGAAAATGTGCTGATGAAGTGGATTTTAAGAGTCATAGAAAATATGGCAATTGTGTGATGTGTGGCGTGTCAGTATTTGTGCGATGTGGACACGTCAGCATTTCAACTTCCCAGTCTACCTATTCATCGTGAATAAAGAAATAGCACAGATTGTCATTTTGAGGGAAGTGTTTGCGATAACGTGCCCCGGCCCTTAAGTTTGAGAAAAATTAGAACATGGATTTTAATTGATTTTTAAATGATGCAGTCAATTACCATGCTGTTTTTCGGCAATTAAAACAAATTAAGTGGCGATAGGGCCCCTACTGCCCCTTAACTCATGGTGCACTATAGAGAATTTGGGCTTACGTATCCACACAGATTGCTCTAACTAAAATGTTTTAGGGGGCTTTTGTTTTTATTTCTGACACTAGAACCCCACTCTCTGGCATGTGCAGTCTGGTCTTACCCAAGGGTGCTGAAATCTTAAATCCAGACCCGGGAATATAATTTTGAACATAACCCTTGGGTAGGTAGCTGCACTGGCTGTCAATGGAAGCAAGAGTACTTTTTCAAATTTGCTTGTATTTGCTATAAGATGTTAATTGGATTAGCTCCGCTATATCTCCTCTCTTGTTCAACTAGGCCTACTCGGCGTACTGGTTTATTTATTTTTCCTAATCCCCAAAAATGCCGTTATAAAAAATATTTTGATCGATCTTTGGCTTATCAAGCAGGTAAAGTTCAAGTATAGTTAGATGACTTGATTCAACAATTTGCATCTTATTGCACCTTTAGAAAATTGGTTAAGACCTATTTGTTCAAAACATTCGTTACTAGGTCATAGTTTCTTATTGTATTTTTCACTATTGAAATATTGTACTGCTTTGTATCATCACTGGAATGTCTAGTCCTCTTTATTCTGTGAACCGCCTAGAACTTTTTGGGTGTTGGCAATATAGAAAAATAAAGCTATTTATTATTATTAACCCGAGTTCTTATTCAGCTAGAGATTTAGAGTAGCAGAAGAAAACCGCTGTTTTTTTTTTTTTTTTTTTAAACAAAGACTTTCCCCCTCTTTTACAAAGGCGTGTAGCCATTTTAATGCGTGCTAAATATAAGAGCGTTAGCGTTTAGTGTGCGCATAGATTTAGCGTGCGCTGAAACGCATAGCGCACCTTAGTAAAATGAGCCCTAATCCAAGGGATGTTGATAGAAGAGTTTCTTAGGCTGAAATTTCAGATTAAAAATAATATATTAGCAGCACAAAAACTGATAAATGATACCATTATACTTATGGTTTGTTATTTTAATTAACTGACTCCCCCCCTTTTTTTTACAAAACCGTAGCGTGGTTTGTAGCACCAGCAATGGCAGTAACAGCTCCGACGTCCATAGAATTCCTATGAGCGTCAGAGCCGTTACTTCCACGACCAGTGCTAAAACCGCGCTACGGTTTGGTAAAAGGGGAGGTGACTATATTGTATGATGGTGGTGGTTATACACCAAATTGATTCTGTGAGCCTACTGCAAATTATTCACAAGGTTACAAGAGGAGTTTAAGAACCGAGGTCCATCTTGTCCGGCGATCCGCACACACGGTGGCCCATTTAGGTTCTTCTTTTTGGAGACCCGGATTTCCCGTATCCCTCAATATGATTTACAAGAAGGTGTGCATCCAACTTGCGCTTGAAACCCAGAACAGTATTCTCCGCCACAACCTCCTCCGGGAGAGCATTCCAAGCGCCAACCACTCGCTGTGAGAAACAGAACTTCCTGACGTTTGTCCTGAACCTGCTGCCACTCAGTTTCAGGCTGTGACCCCGTGTCCGTGTCACTTCCGAAAATGTTAGCAATGCTGCTTCCTGGTCTATTTTATCAAATAAGAGTGAACAAATGGAGAGGGTACGACCTAACATGCGAAACTTCAGGATGGCTAAGGCTATGCCGTATTACGGCCTATAATGAATAGTCTTCAGCGTCCCATAATACACATCTTTTGTGAATAAAGCTCCCGTAAGAGCTGAGGTTTGCACTGCATCAGCTGTTTTGCTGAGATAACTGTATAAAAAGACAGCGGATGTGCAGTGTGTGTGTACAGAGGAGATGGGAGCAAACACAAATGAATATACTGAATTAATTAAAAAAATATTTACCCTATGTCCTGTTTCCTTAAGCTTGTAGGTGAAGACATTTTGTCTTGTGGCAAAACAAAAGAAAATGAAATTAGTCTTATAATACCTTTGAAACCTAAATGATATGAGGGTGAGGTGTGAGGAAAAACAAAGATACGTATAGTTCACAAGATTGTATGGTGACTAAGGTAAGACACTGGTGTCATAAATCACAGGTCTCAACTAAACCAGGACAAGGGGGCATGCAATGAAGCTACAAATATTTCTTCACACAACATCTAATTAAACTTTGGAATTTGTTGCCAGAGAATGTGGTGAAATCAGTTAGCTTAGAAGGGTTTACATAGAAATACAGAAATATGATGGCAGATAAAGGCCAAATGGCCCATCCAGTCAGCCCAGCCACAGTAACCATTATCTCTTCCTCTCCTCTACGTGCCTTTCCGGGAGACTGTTCCACGCATCTACCACCCTTTCTGTAAAAAAGTATTTCCTCAGATTACTCCAGAGCCTATCACCTCTTAACTTCATCCTATGCCCTCTCATTCCAGAGCTTCCTTTTCAAATTAAAGAGACTCGACTCATGTGCATTTACATCACGTAGGTATTTAAAAAACATCTCTATTATATCTCCCCTCTCCCGCCTTTTCTCCAAAGTATACAGATTGAGATCTTTAAGTCTGTCCCCATAAGCCTTATCTCGAAGACCACACACTAGTTTAGTAGCCTTCCTCTGGACTGACTCCATCCTTTTTATATCTTTTTGAAGGTTCGGCCTCCAGAATTGTACACAATATTCTAAATGAGGTTGCATCAATACCTCCTTTTTCCTACTGGCCATACCTCTCCCTATGCAACCTAGCATCCTTCTAGCTTTTGCCATCACCTTTAAAACCTGTTTGGCCACCTGGCCTACATTTCTAGCACCTACCTCTGCCGGAGGCATGATTCTGTACCTGGCACTGTTGCGTTATTGACACAACATCGGCGGCTGCTTTTAAGGTGGCCACCGACAAAGGTGCCAGTTACAGGATCCGAGTCTAAAGTGTATAGCCCTCAATGGAGACTGCCACAACTTTTTGGGTTAGGCTGAGAACTTTGTAGCGGCCCCTCATGAATTAAGCCTGACCAGTGATTTAAATTGTAATTTAAATCAAATCTATCCTGCTCAGAGCAGAGACGCTCTCCGCTCCATGGTTGCATCCTTCAGCTACAATACTTCAATGAAATGTCAGATGCAGCACCACAGGCAGTGGTGTAGTAAGGGTGCGTGGGGGGAGGAGAGCGGACCACTCTGGGCACGGTCTTCCTAAGGGCGCAACACCCTTCCGCCTCCCCACTCCTCTCTTTCCTCTGTACCTTTTTTTTTAATTTCCCTGGCATAAGGTTGCTGCCCGCATTGGCATTGGCACTCTCTCTCTGGGACCCACACCTAAGAGGCGACATCAAAGAGCAAGCGGACATTGACGTGGGCACGCTGCTTACTACGCCACAGGTACTCTGCTGTGTGATCCTCAGCACCTACTGCTGTAACTCGTCGTCTGTTAATTTGTTGTGCTGTTATCGTTGTTTGTTAGATATGTCAAATGTGACAATGATTGAATGTTTTAATAATAATAATAATAATTTTATTCTTTTATACCTCCATAACCAAAAGGTCTAGGTGGTTTACACTAAAAAGAGCTAGACAATCAACAAAATACAATAATACAGTAAAAAAATACAAATATTTGTAAAATATAGTTTCAATAATAAAACTCTCATTAAGTAATAAACTTATCAAACTAACTGGTCTTAATTTGTATATTATGTAAACTTCACTGATTGTGGTCAGTTTTTGTTTTTTTGTACATTGCTCTGAACTTACTGCGATTCACAAATAAATTTTTATGTTTTATGTTATTTAACAAAAACATACAAATCAGAATTGGGACATTTTAATCATTACATCCAAACAAAGCATCCATCTTAGGAGCTATTTTTGAACAGGAAAAATAGCTGAGTTTCCCTTTTGAAAATGGTTCCAAGATGGATGTATTTGCACAGAAGGTCCCATGAAATGTACAATGCTGCATACGTCTAGCGGCCCTATAGAAATGATAAGTAGCAGTAGAAACAAGTAGGCAAATGGTCTGCTAATTCTCAAAAGAAAGAAATTGTGGAGGCAGACACGGTCAAAGTTGAAGAAGTTTTAAAAATCTTTATTAAAGGAGGTTAAAATACTGCCCGGCTGTGTATCGCCTTGCATGGGATGTTTCAGAGGCTTAACCTCTGCTGGGTCAGACCAGAGGTCCATCACGCCCAGAAGTCCACTCACGCGGCAGCCCATCAGGTCCAGGACCTGTATAGTAATCTATACCCTTCTATCCCCTTTTCCTTTAGAAAATTGTCCAAACCCTTCTTGAACCCCAGTACCGTACTCTGTCCTATCACACCCTCTGGAAGCGCATTCCAGGTGTCCACCACCCTTTGGGTGAAGAAGAACTTCCTAGCATTGGTTCTGAATCTGTCCCCTTTTAATTTTTCCAAATGCCCTCTCGTTCTTATAATTGTCAAAAGTTTGAAGAATCTATCCCTCTCCACTTTCTCTATGCCCTTCGTGATCTTGTAAGTCTCTATCATATCCCCTCTAAGTCTCCGCTTCTCCAGGGAAAAGAGCCCCAGTTTCTCCAATCTTTCAGCGTGCAGATGTACACTTCTCCCTCCGTATTCGCGGTTTCAGCATTCACGGTTTTTAGCTTGCTGGCTCCTCCCCCCAAATTCCATCAGCTTGCATAGAGAAATCGCTGATTCCCAGCACTTTGTTCACCGTGTTTTGCCTCTCCTTCAGGAACAGGCCAGGTCTCCCACCATGTTATTTGCAGTTTCACTATATTCATGATGGTTTTCAATAGAAAAGATATTAAAAAAAAGTTATTCACGGTTTTTCAGTATTTGCGGTTCTGTTAATCCCCTATCACAGCGAATACAGAGGGAGAAGTGTATGTGTTTTTTGGCCATTTTGAAATATTTATCTGCTTCAAAAATGACCTCTGTTGTGTTTTAGGTCCCCTTGGCTTAGGAATCTGTAGCATTCTTTATACAGAAGAACTTCCCAAACTGTAATGGCATGGCATGGAATGCTGCTACTATATGGGTTTTTGCCAGGTACTTGTGTCTTGGATTGATCTCCGTGAAGACGGACCATTGGTCTGACCCAGTATGGCTATTCTTATGTTCTTATGTTATAGAATGTACATTACATTACATTAGTGATTTCTATTCCGCCTGTGCCTTGCGGTTCTAGGCGGATTACAATTAGAAGAGATCTGGACATTACCGAGAGAATTACATAACAACGAAACAAGTAGTTTACATATTGTGGTAGAGAATTACAAATTAGAGGATATCTGGAGTTTTTCCGATAGAATTACTTAGCTAGATTCAGTAATTACAGGATACAGTGGAGAATAACAATATATTTGGGTAACAGAAGAAAGTTACCTTACTTGAAGGGATAGGATTGTTGGATAGCGATGGGTGATGCTTATTTGGGAATCTAATATTTTTGGCTGGTGAGGTTCGAGGAGTTGACTGATGTGTTATTCACGGGGGAGAGAGCGTGTGCGATTAGGGAGGAGCTTGGTAAGTAAGGATGTGTTTTTTGAATAGGAATGTTTTGATTTCTTTTCCAAATACTTTGATGTCTGTTGTATTGATCATATTGTACATAGTAAGGAGCTGCTTTACTTGCATTTGCATGGTTTGCATATAATTATTAAGTAACCCATGGTGATTTAGTTATCACTGTACAGTATTATGATAATTTAAGTACCATTAGTATTATTTAACCCATGCTAAGGAACAAATAATATGACTTTGAGCCCTAACATATCTTGATAACTGTCCTCCTATGACTCCTTCTGCTGCATCCCCAACCCTAGCTAATATACAGAACAGAAGTTGAGAATTAA
Organism: Geotrypetes seraphini; assembly: GCF_902459505.1. NCBI lineage: Eukaryota > Metazoa > Chordata > Amphibia > Gymnophiona > Dermophiidae > Geotrypetes > Geotrypetes seraphini. The sequence continues at coordinate 43,171,320 of NC_047100.1, forward strand.
ACCCAGATCTTTCTGGTAGTCAGGAAGCAAAATCTTAACGTAATTGTAACTTAAAGTCACAATGACTAAATAAGGATCAACGTGTACATCCAATTGCATATATACATATATCAATGCGAATCTACTGATCTTTCAATTTATCAACAGGATCTAATTGCTAGATTACTGCCTTATAATCAACTGCTGCATTATGCTTTATTTAACAGTACAAAGTCAAACTAATAAACAATTTGAACTCTATTTAGAATGGCTTTAATATAATCTCACCGACATCATTGATTACTACACTGACATCACTGCTGGTGCTAGAATACAGTCAGTGACATCATAGCTGTTCAATTGCAGCATTTGGGACAGCGACAGGACTATAATAGAACTTGAGTGACCTGGAGTATTCTAACGCTGGAGATTGATTAGGTCAAATCTTAGTTTGGGAAAAATAGAACAAGCGCTTTTCTCCGACTGTAGCATCACAGGTGTTAATTCACACAGCAACCTCATCAGTCATTCCTAATGCAGGGCTGATTTATCAGCATTCAAAGCCATGTTATAAATGCAAAGGCCAGAGGAAGACTCTAATTAGTGTAGCTATCACAACACTAATTGTGAAGGGATTCTGGTGAGATCTGTGAGCTGCTTGGGTGGACTGGCAGAAAGGTCGGATCTTTTCCAGATAAGCCCCGCCACTAATGGAAAAAGTGCATGCGCCGAAAGTTAAGCCCTGCCACCTTTTGCCAGCGCACGCAACCTTAACCAGTGAAGTTCTCAGCACAACGCCCCCACAACGCGGCGCGATGTGTATAAGTAAGAGGATATGAAACTTAACATTATAAAAAATAGGATAAACTGTCGACCATTTTTTTAAGGGCTCCGACGGGGGGGCGTGGGGGGGAACCCCCCCCACACTTTACTTTATACAGATCGCGCCTCTTTTTTATAATCTTTTTTGGGTGGTGGGGGTTAACTTTTTGGTGGGGATTATCTGGAAAAGATCCGAAAGGTCCAGCAGTTAATAATAATAATAATAATAACAGTTTATATACCGCAATACCGTTAAGTTCTATGCGGTTTACAGAAGATTAGTGGGGTACAAGTTGAGTTAACTTAAGGGATGTGGGAACAATGGGGAGAAAGGGCAAGAGCTTAGAATCTGGCAACTTTAGTTCACTTCTCACAATCCCAAAGATTTAAGCAGAAATTAAAGAATCTCTCTTCTCCTTCCCACCAGAAAATAAAGAAAAAAAATTATGACAATAAACAGGATTGAATCAGGCACCCTAATGGGTAATCTCTCTCCTAGAGGTATTAACATTGTATGACGTTCTGAGGAAATGGGGCCCTTCCTATATGCAGTGGTCTATTCATCTACTCTTATTTGTTCCCACTCAGCTAACCAGACATGAAAAAAAAAACCTCTCCCATTAAAACCTTCCAAATTGCAATTTTTCAAAAATGATTTTTCATCAATTTATTTATTTCGATTTCTATCCCATCCTTCTGGAAGCTCAGAACAGGTTACAAAAAGGACATACCCGGTTAGACATTCACAGTAAATTCAGGACATGACTAGTCATAAAAACATGGAATATTTATTTATTTAAGACACTTGTAGCCTGCATATCAACCATCAATTGGAGCAATTTTAAGAAAATGCTGAAAAAAAATATCTTCTATAGGATGAAATATGAGACCTAAACTGGGGAGGCGCTGGGAGCCTCTTTGTGAGTTTCATGGGATTTTATATTATTTGTATGTGTTATGATGTTTGATATTGTTGAAATGTATGTGAGATTTTGATTATGTTTGTATCTTATTATGACCCGCTTTGGGAAAGGCGGGATATAATTAAACTATCTATGCGGATAACAACGATCCATACATAGGAGGAATGAAAAAGAGGATTCTATCTGCTGGAGTCTGCATAGTTGTTTTTAAAGAAAAAGAGGTCATGTTGCCAAAGTCAGGATTTTGGCTTTGCCAGAATCTCAACACACATACCAAAATGCCTCTTATGCCTGGGCCAAGATCAGAAGATGTAAATATTTCCATGCTGCTCCTTGAAACATTGCAGGCAGGTACTCCCAGACAGCCCAGTTGAGAATCCTAAATGGAGAAAGCAATGTTACTTACCGTAACAGTTGTTATCCAGGGACAGCAGGCAGCTATTCTCACTAGTGGGTGATGTCATCCGACAGAGCCCCGATACGGACATCTTGAAAGCATGTCTTGCTTGAAGAAACTTAGAAGTTTCGAGATGCCCGCACCGCGCATGCGCCAGTGCCTTCCCGCCCGATGTACCGGGCGTGTCTCCTCAGTTCAGGTAGCTAGCCTGAGAAGCCAACCCAGGGGAGGTGGGTGGGACGTGAGAATAGCTGCCTGCTGTCCCTGGATAACAACTGTTACGGTAAGTAACATTGCTTTATCCCAGGACAAGCAGGCAGGTATTCTCACTAGTGGGTGACCTCCAAGCTAACCCCAAAGGGATGGTGGGAGAGTTGGCAATTTCAAGAGAACAAATTTTGTAACACTGTTTGGCCAAACTGTCCATCCCGTCTGGAAAAAGTATCCAGACAATAATGAGAGGTGAATGTATGAACCGAGGACCAAGTGGCAGCCTTACAAATCTCCTCAATCGGTGTCGATCTGAGGAAGGCTACAGAGGCTGCCATTGCTCTGACCTTATGGGCTGTGACCTTACAGGGAAGGGATAATCCAGCCTGGGCATAGCAGGAAGAGATACAAGCCGCCATCCAGTTAGAGATGGTGCGCTTTGATACAGGTCGTCCCAACTTGTTTGGATCAAAGGAGACGAAAAGTTGAGGAGCAGTTCTGTGAGGCTTTGTGCGATCCAAGTAGAAAGCTAAAGCACGTTTACAGTCCAGAGTGTGCAAAGCAGCTTCCCCAGGATGAGAATGAGGCTTTGGAAAGAACACTGGAAGCACGATGGATTGGTTGATGTGAAATTCAGAGACCACTTTAGGCAGGAATTTCGGATGAGTACGAAGAACCACCTTGTCATGATGGAATACAGTGAACGGTGGATCCGCCACTAGGGCCTGAAGCTCACTGACCCGGCGAGCAGACGTGAGGGCCACCAGAAAAACCACCTTCCAGGTGAGATACTTAAGTGGAGCCTTGTTGAGAGGTTCAAACGGAGGCTTCATGAGATGAGACAGGACAACATTGAGATCCCAAACCACAGGAGGAGGTTTGATAGGAGGGTTGACATGAAAAAGACCTTTCATAAATCTGGAAACCACAGGATGAGCAGACAAAGGTTTCCCCTGTAGAGGCTGATGGAAAGCCGCAATAGCACTCAGGTGGACTCATATGGAGGTAGATTTGAGACCAGACTGAGAGAGGTGTAGAAGGTAGTCCAATACAGAAGAAAGGGAAGCTCGCTGAGGTTCCGTGGCATTGGAAATACACCAGGAGGAGAATCTAGTCTATTTTTGGGAGTAGCATTGTCGAGTAGCAGGCTTCCTGAAAGCCTCCAAGACCTCCCTCACTGCTTGAGAAAACTGGTGAGGAGTTATGTTGAAAGGAACCAAGCTGTCAGGTGGAGGGACTGCAGATTGGGATGAAGTAGTGAACCTTGATGTTGAGTGAGTAGTGAAGGAAACACTGGAAGAAGTATTGACTCCCACTGTTGAGTTGAAGTAGAAGGGAGAACCAAGGTTGTCTGGGCCACCGAGGAGCAATTAGAATCATGGTGGCATGGTCTGATCTCAACTTGACCAGAGTCTTTTGAATGAGAGGAAAAGGAGGAAACGCATATAGGAAGCGATTCCCCCAATCCAGGAGAAAAGCGTCTGCCTCGAGGCGGAGAGGAGTGTAGATCCTGGAGCAAAACTGAGGCAGCTTGAAGTTGTGGGGGGCTGCAAAGAGGTCTATCTGAGGCGTCCCCCACTGTGCAAAGACCTGATGAAGGGGCTTGGAATGGAGCGTCCATTCGTGAGGCTGGAGAAGACGACTCAATTTGTCTGCCAAGACATTGTCTTTCCCCTGAATGTAGACAGCCCTGAGGAAGGTGTTGTGGCGGATCGCCCAATCCCAGACTCGAAGAGCTTCCTGGCAAAGAGGGGCCGAGCCCGTGCCCCCTTGTTTGTTGACATAATACATGGCGACCTGATTGTCGGTGCGAATTAGGACCACCATGTCGTGAAGCAGATGTTGAAAAGCTTGAAGAGCATTGAAGATGGCTCTGAGCTCCAGAAGATTGATTTGATGGAGTCGTTCCGCACTGGTCCAGAACCCCTGAGTGCGAAGACCATCCAGATGAGCTCCCCATGCATAGTTCGATGAATCGGTCGTGAGAACTTTCTGGTGGGGAGGAGAGTGAAACAGCAAACCTCTGGATAGATTCGAAGAGGTCATCCACCAGAGAAGAGACTGCCGTAGAGCAGGAGTGACTACAATGTGGCGGGACAACGGGTCGGACACCTGAGTCCACTGAGATGCCAAGGTCCATTGAGGAATTCTGAGATGTAGTCTGGCAAAAGGCGTCACATGAACTGTGGATGCCATGTGACCCAAGAGGACCATCATGTGTCTCGCTGAGATGGACGGGCGAGAAGACACCGACTGGCAGAGTAGAAGAAGAGCATCCATGCGCTGAGGAGGAAGGAACGCTCGAAGTTGGATGGTATCTAGGACCGCCCCGATAAAGGGGAGAGTCTGGGTGGGCTGAAGATGTGACTTGGGAAAGTTGATCTCGAAGCCCAAGTTCTGCAGAAAACAAATCGTAGTCAAGGTCGCCGAAATGACCTCTGGAGCCGACGGGGCCTTGATGAGCCAGTCGTCGAGGTATGGAAACACCTGGAGACCCATGTTCCGGAGTGCAGCGGCCACCACTACCAGACACTTCGTGAAGACTCTGGGCGAAGAGGAAAGGCCAAATGGAAGCACTCGATACTGCAGATGTAGATGTCCCACCTGAAATCTGAGGAACTTGCGGGAGGCCGGATGAATCGGGATGTGAGTGTAGGCCTCCTTGAGGTCCAGAGAGCATAACCAATCGTTTTGCTCGAGGAGGGGATAGAGAGAGGCAAGGGTCAGCATACGGAACCGCTCCTTGACCAAAAACTTGTTGAGGACTCGAAGGTCCAAAATGGGCCGCAGATCGCCCGTCTTCTTCGGAACCAGGAAATACCGGGAGTAAAACCCTTGGTTCTGCTGATCTAACGGGACCGGCTCGACGGCCCGAAGCCGAAGCAAAGCCTGAGCCTCCTGGAGAAGAAGAGCGGTCTGCGTTAAGTTGGAAGGATACTCTCTTGGAGGGTGGTCCGGGGGGACCCGTTGGAAATGAAGAGAGTATCCCTCTCTTACGATGGTAAGGACCCAAAGGTCTGTGGTGATTGACTCCCATCGATGACAAAAATGATGGAGACGACCCCCTATGGGAAAAACAGGGGAAGACAGAACGTCGGTTATGCTCCCTGGAAGAGAGTCAAAAAGGCTGAGTAGCCTTGGGTGCAGCCGGCATCTGAGGCTTCTGCTGAGTCTTCTGCGGAGGCTGTCTCTTCGCAGGCTGTCTCGCAGGAGGAGTCTGCCTCGGTTGATAACGCCGCTGGTAAATTTGAGGCGGTCTAGAGGGACGAGACTGCTGAGGCTTCGGTTTAGGACGCAGAATAGACTGAAAAGACTTTTCATGGTCCGACAGCTTTTTAGTAACAGTTTCTATAGACTCATCAAATAGATCCGCTCCTGCACAAGGTACATTTGCAAGTCTGTCTTGGAGGTTCGGATCCATATCGATGGTTCGAAGTCACGCCAGGCGACGCATGGCAACCGAACATGCCGCAGCTCGAGCCGAGAGCTCGAAGGCATCGTAGGAGGATTGCATCAGTTGAAGACGTAACTGGGACAGGGTCGCCACCACCTCTTCAAACTAGAAACGAGCCTGGGCATCGATGAAAGGAATGAACTTGCGGAGCACCGGCAAGAAAAAATCCAAGTATGAAGAGAAGAAAAAGTTGTAATTGAGCACTCGAGTCGCCATCATCGAGTTCTGATAGATACGTCTACCAAACTTATCCATCGTTCTCCCCTCTCTGCCCGGAGGCACGGAAGCATAGACTTGGGAGGAATGAGAACGTTTGAGAGAGGACTCGACTAGAAGGGACTGATGAGAAAGTTGAGCTCCCTCAAACCCCTTGTGGTGAACGATGCGGTATTGAGCATCCAGTTTACTGGGAACTGCAGGCATGGAATACGGTGTCTCAAAACAGCGCATGAAAGTCTGGTCCAGCAGCTTGTGCAGAGGAAGCCGAAGTGTCTCCGCCGGAGGGTGAGGTAAATGCATGGTGTCCAAATACTCTTTAGAATATTTGGACCCAGTGTCCAAAGTCACATCCAAGTCATCCGCCATCTGTCGGAGAAAGGATGAGAAAGACAGTTGGTCTGCCAAGGCCGGCCGACGAGACGGACTAGAAGACGTGGAAGCCTCCGGGTCCAGGGAGAGCTGAGATCGGCATGGAGAATAGGAGGTAGATGGTTCCTCATACTCTGGCCCCTCCGGCTGGGACACATCCGACGAGGAGTATCCCAAACGCTGCATCTTCTTCTGCGGAGACACCTCCGAATGACGTGAGGAGTGCCGAGAAGAGTGCCGAGATCGATGCCCCTCCCGGTGACGGGACGGAGAACGAGATCTTCTATGCATCGATTGATCCTTCGAAGCCTCAAAGGAATGGATAGGGCTCGATGCAGTGGATCGCAGAGGTGGCAGAGATGCGGATTCACGCAGCGCCACCCATGTCTGGTATGGAGTGCGGAAGAACTCCTCCTGCGATGCAGTATGCCCAGGACTACGATTATCAGGAGCCGCCCTAGCACCCTGTTGGCGTGGAGGTGTGATGGGCTCCAAAGGTGGCATCTCAGGAAGGGAAGCCCTCCTGGAGGATTCCGCCGCCCTCCGCCGATCCCCCTCGTCGAGCAGAGAGATCGAACGACAAGGAGGAGGGGGAGGGGGTGGACCGCCCTCTGAAACCGGGGTCGGAATCTCACCTTGAATGTTGGCGATAAGCCGGGGTCCCATAGTGCGCATAAGCTCGACAAACTGAGCTTCTAGCAGGGATCGAAGCGAAGCCGATATGGAGGGATCCGCACCGAAAGGGGGTCCTCCTGCACGGTCTTCGCGTTCCTTCGTGGCCAAGTGCTTCTGCTTGCTAGCTTTAGGCACTTTGATGACCACGGGAGGGACAGTGGAAGGCGGTACCTGAACCGAGGAGACGGAGGCAGGCGCCGATGCTGAACTCGAAGCTGAAGCCGGGGCAAACGATGCGGGCTTCACGATGCTCGATGCAGGAGTCGCAGATGTAGGTTTCGAATGGACCGGCGAAACCTCAACAGCCGCAGCAGCAGAGATGTCCTTGGCAGTCTCCATCTTGAACATCGACTCCCAGAGCAAGCAGCGCCGCTTAAACGAGCGCGCAGTGAGCGTGGAACAAGGCCGGCACGATTTCGGAACGTGTTCCGGACCAAGACACTGAAGGCAGCGTCGGTGTGGGTCCCTCAGCGAAATCGCACGCTGGCACTTGCTGCACTTTTTAAAACCGGTGATTGGTCGGGACATAGGCCGGAAAATCGACGCTGCAAGGTCGAAGGCGCTAGGCCGCAGCCACGAGGCCGGCCCGGCCGAACCGCCGGAAGAAATAATTTTAAGTTTTTTTTTTGTTTTTTTTTTAGAAAAATAAAGTAAAATTGAAATAAAGTCAAAGAAATAAATATAAACGCGGGTTAAGAAGGCAAAAAAACTGAAATTCAGTCAGCGCAGAATGAAGACAAACTTCTCAGCTCCGCGGAAAGAAAAGAACTGAGGAGACATGCCCGGTACATCGGGCGGGAAGGCACTGGCGCATGCGCGGTGCGGGCATCTCGAAACTTCTAAGTTTCTTCAAGCAAGACATGCTTTCAAGATGTCCGTGTCGGGGCTCTGTCGGATGACATCACCCACTAGTGAGAATACCTGCCTGCTTGTCCTGGGATAATCCAGTTGTTCAAAGGGGATGCTAGGAATTTTTAGGAAAGGGATAGTAAGTGAGACCAAGAATATTATAATGCCTCTGTATCACTCCTTGGTGTGTTCTCACCTTGAGTCTTGCACACAGTTCTGGACACCATATCTCAAAAAAGATATAACAGAATTAGAAAAGGTTCAAAGAAGAGTGACCAAGATAATAAAGGGGATGGAACGCCACTCATATGAGGAAAGACTAAAGAGGTTGGGGCTCTTCAGCCTCGAAAAGAGACGACTGAGAGGGGAAATATGACTGAGGTCTACAAAATCAATTTTTCACCTTTTCAAAAATGTACAAAAACCACGGGCACTCAAAGAAATCATATGGGAATACTTTTAAAACAAATAGGAGGAGATATTTTATTACTCAAAGAATTTTTAACCTCTAGAATTCATTTCCAGAGGGTCTGGAAACAGCAGTTAACATTGCTGGGTTTAAGAAAGGTTTGGATAAGTTCCTGGAAGAAAATTTTCATAGTCTTGTTATTGAGAGAGACACGGGGGAAGCCACTGCTTGCCCTGGATTGGTACATAAGAACTGCCATACTGCTACTATGTGGGTTTCTGCCAGGTACTGTGACTGTTGGAAACAGGAAAGTAGGCTAGCTGGACCATTGTTCTGATTCAATATGGATGGTCTTATGAAATCCCCTTGATGCATCCAGGCCAGCCACTTCTAGCACTTGCAAACGTCTGAAGAGAGACTGCCTCTGTCAATTCCAGCCAAAGAGTTAATGAAGCATAAGCAAACAAGTATAGATATTCCTACAACTAAAAGGAAGTGTCTAAGATTCATTCCCTGCACAATACCAGAAATTGTTATATTAAACTTCTTGACCTTGCAAAAGACATGATCAGCATAGACCGACTTTTTTCTGCACAATTCTTTGCATCAGCCCTTGCTTATCCTTCGTGTTAAGTAGCATGGAATCTTGCTACTTTTTACGACTCTGCCATGTAACTTGGACTGGCCACCGTTAAAAACAGGATACTGGGCTAGATGGACCCTTGCTTTGATCCAGTAGGGCAATATTAATGTTCTTTTATGTTTTCTATGGACTTTTCTTCCAGGAATATGTCCAGATCTTTTTTAAACTCAGCAATGCTAAGTGCTTTTACTGCATCCTCTGGCAATAAGTTCCAAAGATTTACTACACATCGAGCTTTCTACATTCTATATACAATATTTATTTATTTTCAACAGCTCTATCTCATGCCAGTCACAGTTCTTAGTGGGTTACTGGTAAACAAACAAAATAAACGTATGAATAAAATATAACAAATAAGAAAGCATTACAGTACTCAAATTCACCTTATAACAGTTGCTCAAATGCTTTCTGAAATAGCAATTTATTCACTTGTGTTCATATAGCACTAGCAAGCCTTTGCCACTCAAAAGGGGCTGCAATAGACAAGGACTTATGATGAAACATTGCATTTCAACTAATCAGTACCTTGAACCAGGTAAATGCAGTAAACTAACCTATGCATCCCAGAGCGTAACCAACAAACACTGGATTGATAAATTGCAAAGAATGAACAAAACAAAAAGAAGCTTTCTCTGCCATAAAAATCAAAACATAATACCCTAAACTTCACATGCCAAAAAACTGGTAACCAGTGATATAAAGAGGAAAGGCATAGCATGAACAAACGAGATGTATTGTCAATCAGCCAAGCTGCTGAGTTCTAGACAGATTGAAGGGCTCTAAGAGTAGTCGAAGGCAAATCAAGTAATAAAGAACTACAACAATCAAGATGCACAAAAATGAGCACTTGAAGAACAGTTCATCTTACGAAAGAATAGATTTTAAAAATGACACAGTCACGGTCGATAGTAGGAGCTCAAGATTACACTCCTCACAAAATGCGTCAATGTAAGATGAGAATCAACAATTACTCCTAAACTCATGAGTACAAAGAGGAATTTCAACCTCATCAACACCGGAGGAGTTCCTACCAAAACCAACCACAAACCACATCATCAATTCAGTTTTTGCAAGATTTTATAGCAAGTCGACTGGATGTCATCCAATCATTAATCCATGACAGAATTTAGCCCTAGACAAAGCATCAAAGACATCCACGTAAATAAGGGGGGAGGGGGAGTCATCAGCATACAACCTAAAAAAAGGTCTCAAGTTCGTCTTATAACATACACAAGCACAACATACATACTTTAAAGAAAACCGCAGAAAGACAAGAACCCTGAGACACCCCAGTACTGACAGGTAAAATCTCTGTTAAAAAAAAAAAGTTCACAAGAAGTTACCTAGATGTTCTCTCACTCAAGTAAGATTTGAACCAGTCCAATATTGGTCCTCCAGTCCCTATAGCCACTAACCAAACCAATAAAACTGAGTGATTTAGTGTCAAAAGCTGCACTAACATCTAGGACAACCACAACAAACTGTTTACTCTTGTCAAACCCAAGACGAATGACATCAGTCGTAGACAACAATGAAGTCTCAGTGACTGTTTCCAGAGACCATACTGAAATGGATCAAAAATGTTATCACTGTCCCAAAAAAATCTCCAACTGAATCAAGGCTACCTTCTCCAACAACTTTCATAAAAATGGCAAAGAACAGTTTGGTCAATAGCTAGTCCATAAGATTTGTTCATTTATTGATGTGCCTTTTTCTCACCCTGAGAGTACAAGGGACTGAGAAGAGAGACCCAGATAACATGCTGCATGGCTGGTAAAAGGAATGGTGGAAGTCTTTTCTGATCTGTCGTTTCTGGCTAGAAGCTTCAAGTTGACAAAAAAGCCTTGAGTTTTGGCCAGGTACTAGTGACCTGGATTGGCCACAGTGAGAACAGGCTACTGGGCTTGATGGACCATTAGCTTGACCTAGTAAGGCTATTCTTATGTTCTTATTCACTGTCGTTGCAGAAAACTTTGGCACTTGTGATAAGCGGTCTATGCCTGCTAGGAGTGTCCCTAGCTCAGATTCTAGGTTAAGTCCTGCCACAGTCCAGAATCTGCCTTTTTCCCCATATTCTGCCACTCTGTCTGAATTTCCTGCTAGGGCCAGTAGAGGGAGTAAGAAAGCAGCAGTGCTGAATTCCCATCCCCCTCTGAGTCACAAGATGAATCTCAGGAAATCCTTTTCACCTGAGGGTTGGGGGCGGGGCTGCAAGCTATTTTCTCTGAAGGCCAGGCTCCTAGAGAGACAGAAGGGAGAGGAACAGCAAGAGGGAAGGTCGCAAGGCTCAGGGTTGAGAGCTCCTGATGGCATCCCAGCTCCAGAGACATGGAGATTACTGAGGCTGAAGGAGAATTGCCTACCAGCCTGAGTGAGGAACCGTTGGCTATGGAATTAGAAACAAGCCCTGAAGCCTGTGTTGAAATGACTCCTGATTATACTCCCATGGAAGTTTGCACCACAAAAGCAAGTACTATTTGAATTTTGCTGGAGTTTGTTTTGGACTTTTCTTTGAGTTTTTGCTGTCTGAACTAATCTTACTCAAGTTAAAGAGTGGATTGGACTATGCTAAGTTAAGCAAGGACTTTTGCTTTTGGAAGTTTGTAGTTTTCTTCCTTGGAAGTAAAATGGTGTTTTTTTTTCTCTTTTTGAAATGAAGTCTCTTTGCTGTGCGGAGACAGTGGGGTAAGCCCCGTGTTACGTGGTGGGATAGCGGGCCTAAGTTCAGGCAAGAATAAGACCACACGGTGCACACTGTCCTTCCAGCCTCAAGTGGCTGAAGAAGCCAGTACTTCTATATTGTCTGGTTATTTCAAGTTTTGGGAGGAAAAGTTTTTTTTTTTCTTTCTTTGCTTTTGAACTCTATGGAGACTATAATTTAAATGAGAGTTTGTTTAAGTTGAACTCTTTTTGAGTTCTCAACCAAAGACTATTTTTTGGAACTTTGTGCTTGATGATATGAGAATTTTGTAATCCTGACAAGCAAAGTATTCTTTTTCTTTGTTTTGAACAATTAAATACAAACCTGAATTATTGTTTGAAAGCTGTCCCTTTTTTCTGAAACGTGAGAACAAGTCATCCTTGTGAGACATGCAGCAACTCACAAGAGTTTAATTGTGGCCAGTATTCCCAGGCCCTCTGCCTGGAGTGTGCGGGTTACACACTCCAGAAGCTATCAAGCTATGGTAAAAAAGACAAGCTATTACTGCATCTTGATTTACCTTAGGAGTTAGTAAATACCTACAGTATCTCAGTATTATGTCTTTGACCGAAATGGTGAATTAATAACTCTGCTTGTGAGCCATTCTGCAAGCAGCATTATTCTAAACACCTAGATGCAGAATCACTACCTTCCAAAGGAGCTCTCCAGCATCAGGGCCTAGTTACCCTGTCCCTGGTGGGCAGGTGGTCCTAGTGTAGGAGTAATCCCCAGTTTCTCCCTCCCTGCTATCTCAAAAAATAGTATCCCTAGTAGTCTTGTGCTACTACCATTAGTGGTCTGTTTTCCATATAAGGAGACATGACCCCTATCTTTAAGGATGCCATTTTTGAGACAGCACCAGCAGGGCAACAGCAACTGGACATGGTTCCTGTCCTAGGATCACCAGAGCACTTAGAATAAGAGAGTAAGCAGGTACGAAGTTCAAGCCTATTCTATAAAAAGTAGGTGCCTACTTTTCTTTATAGAATACTAGTAGAAAGAAGATACCCATACCTAGAGTTCAGAACGGATCACAATATAGCTAAAGAGCTGGGGTATTTCCAGGAATTATGAACCTAAAATACTGCATTGTTAATTATAAGATCTACAATTTTAACATCAAATCATTATGAAATATTTTTTTTTCAACAAATAGGTTTTAATATCCTACAACACCTCCAAAAGGAGAAGTAAGAAACTGTTCTTCTTCAGCAGGCAGAAGTTAGGGGGAACTGAATCATGCCAATGGGAAGCAGGAGGGATTGTCAGTGAGAAAATCACAGTGGGGGAGAAAATGATGAGAGAGGATTGTACCAACAGGAAAGAAAAAGCAAGTGTGTGTGCAGAAAAAGGACAGAAAAGCATAAATGGGGGGGGGGGGGGGGGGGGGGGGGGGGGGAATAGAAAGGAACCCTTGAGTAGGAGGGGTCATGTTAAGAACATAAGAAGTTGCCTCCACTGGGTCAGACCAGAGGTCCATCGCGCCCAGCGGTCCGCTCCCGCGGCGGCCCATCAGGTCCATGACCTGTGAAGTGGTTTCTGACTAATCCTATAACCTACCTCTGCTTCTATCTGTACCCCTCAATCCCCTTTTCTTTTAGGAACCTATCTAGACCCTCCTTGAACCCCTGTAGCGTGCTCTGGCCTATCACAGCCTCTGGGAGCGCACCCTCTGAGTGAAAAAGAACTTCCTAGCATTTGTTCTAAACCTGTCCTTTTTCAATTTCTCCGAATGCTCCCTTGTACTTGTGGCTCCCCACAGCCTGAAGAATTTGTCCCTGTCTACCTTCTCTATGCCCTTAATGATTTTGAAGGTTTCTATCATGTTAAAAGAAAATCATATAAGTATTGAGACAGGTTCAAGGGATCACACAGGATGGGGAAAAGATAAGAGATAGGAGGATGGGGAGAGTAAGAGATGCAATCATGTGAGATGGATCCAAAGGAAACAAGGATTGGGCTGCAGGAAGCAGAGAAGGAAGAGGATAGAGTGAGCTTTGTGCTTGAGTTTTATTTTATAATTATATAAAAATGATTTGTTCCTGGAGTCAGCCTTGTTTGAGATCATCACCACTATGTTAATTTCTATGAAAAATTATAAACATCTCTTGAAGATCCGTAGTTAATGAGGAATCAGCAGGTAGCGGCAAGGTTACTTTTATGAGCATGTCATTTTTCATGAAGTGTTTTCATGGTCTAAGAATGGTTGTAAAGCAGGCCATAATTCAAATATTTGCTGTTTCACAAAATATAAAAGAATGTTCTCTTCACTGAAACAAAAACTGTGGAGTTGATGATCCCAATTCCAAACTTTATTCAGAGTTCTTCATAAAACGGATCTGTATAAACCAGGGGTCTCAAAGTGCATGCATGAGATCTATGTGCATGCACTGCTTTCAATGCATATTCATGGGGGAAATCCTGAAAACCCGACTGGATTACGGCCCTCAAGGAGGGACTTTGAGACCCCTGGTATAAACTGTAAGCTGCAGTCATCTCAAATGGCACACAGAAAGAGATTGTGGTGGGGACCCGACATAGTCCGTGTTTCGATCAGAAAGACCTTCCTCTGGGATCCAGAATGACGAAAGCCACTAAGTCTATAACGCTGTGGAGCAAACGAATTCTGCGTGAACGGTACTGCGTCAGGCTAAGCTGCTGATGAAGCACACAGGGCCCCTTGGACAAAGCCACAGTACCGATGCTGCTGCAGTAAATGCGCCAAAGCCCATTCCATTCCTATGGGTTTCAGTACATTTAACACAGCGGCATCACTACCATTGCTTTGTAAAAGGGGCCCTTAATGATTTTTTGATAGAAGCCAGTAGTTTACTCTAAAAGAATTCAGATGTAATTAGATCTTGCATAGGTAAATATCAACAAAAAACTCCTATCTTATTGTCACTGGGAGATTGTCAGTGCAAAATTGCACAAACAGTTATGTAAATATTACTAAATAATGGTATAGGTCCTCAGCATTGCATTAGATTTTGCATGGCATCCTTCTTCCTTTAATTCCTCTGTCTTGGAATTCTGTAAGATCTGACATTAGCGATTTCTATTCTGCCGTTACCTTGCGGTTCAAGGCGGATTACAGATGACATTTAGAGGTATATAAGAAGTGATCTGGATATTTCTAATTTGCTAGGAGTGGACCATATTGCAGGTGATGTTTGAGGTAGATCTAAGTGTGTTAGTTTGGTTTTATGTATTTTTTGAATAGTAGGATTTTTGTTTCTTTTTTGAAGGTTTTGTAGTCTGTGGTCGAAGCCAGTAGATTGGAGAGTTGGTGGTCTAGCCTTGCTGCTTAAGTGGCTAGGAGGTTGTCGTACAGCTTTCTCCGTTTCACGTTTTTGGTTGGAGGATGCGTGAATGGTGCGTGGGTTCTTCTATGTTTGGTTGAGGTAAATTGATTTAGTCTGTTGTTCCTGTAGGCTGGGCTGTCTCCATTTATGGCATTCAACATTACCAGGTCTACTCAAAAATTTAAAATTGTCCTTTCCTACATCGAAAGGCGTTACCTACATTGGCAAATTAGGGAAGTCTCTACTTTTCAAAATTACCGAGTTGTGGAATAATTTCCTATTTAACTGCGTGATCTGGGCTCTCTCCAACCATTTCGAAAACATCTGAAAACTTGGCTATTTTCAAAGTTGTAAATTCCAACCCCCCTCCATACTATTCCAATTCCATATTGTATCTGTTCTCCTTTCTAATTTCTAGTATACCGTGCCGAGCTCTACTGTTATAGAGAAGATGCGGTATAGAAGCCTAAGGTTTAGTTTAGTCTAGGTTTCTAGTAATATCATATACAGTACTTCCCTGCATTAAGATGTCATCTAGTTTCCAGTCTTAAGCGTATTCAAGGATGTGGCTTTGATCTTTGTAGCTGGTCTCCTTCGTGATTAGAGGATGGAGCTTCTACTTACATTTACTGCTATTCAGGTATGAATCCTTACCCTCATTCACATGCAGGATCAATAAAACCTTTGAAATGAGAGCAACTGTATACCCTCACTATATTCAGAGATATTACAAATTACATTAATTTGACACCAAAATAATTCTACAGCATTGAATACACTGACAATGGATGAGTATATTCAGAGATATTACAAATTACATTAATTTGACACCAAAATAATTCTACAGCATTGAATACACTGACAATGGATGAGTAACTTTCTAAATGTGTTTTTGCCTCCGGCCTGCTTGTGTTTGCCTATGCAGTATGAGTAATTTAGGGAAAGAAGGTCACTGTTGCATAAAGTAAAAATAAACTTGCCACAGAAGTACCCACTTCTGCACAATGAAGCTGGATTATGAATCAGCAAAGTCAGATTTTATTATCAACTAAATGCTTTTTATTTTTCCCCATTTTAACCATTGTGAAGAAGGTGAGTGGGAGGGGGGAGGAGAGCGCTAGGGCCGAGCGTGACAAGAATTCAAAAACGTGGAACCAAGGCAGAATGTTAAAGGCAGGCTTCTGGTACAAAATGCTGGAGGATTTTCAATATCCAAAGCAGATAATCTGAGGCAAGGCATTCAGCAGAACAGGTAGGAAAAAAATATCCTGCTATTCAGTCATCAACATTGCTTTCTGCAGCATCATTGTGCCTAAGTATTTCCCATCCAAGAAAAAAAAAAAAAAAAAATCAAGCCAAAACCTACCTGAATTTCAAGCAAGATGACCCCAAGAAGACTATCAAGCTCATAATCAAGACCAGCCTAAGTCAGCACCTGGATGTCCTAATAATTAAAACCAACTTTCTGGATGTTCAGCAGGACTTATGAGCCGCTGAACGTCCAGAGTTTAAAGGGGCGTGTTGGGAGGTGAGTTATGGGCGGGTATCGGACGGGCTTAATCCTGGATGTACTGCATCAATAATTTAAGCTTTCCCAGGATGTCCAAGGTGGAACTTACTTTTACGTGCATATAACCCCCTCTTTTACAAAGGTGTGCTAAGCTTTTTAGCGCGTGCTAAACACACGCTAATGCATGCAAGTTATCCTATGGATGCATTAGCGATTAGTGCACGCGTTGATTTAGCGCGCACTAAATCCGCGTTAAAATGCTTAGCGCACCTTTGTAAAAGAGGGACTAAGTGTTCCAAACTAACAAGATGACCACTGGAGGATTTAAAGCATGGTTCCCCCCCCCCCTTTACGCCCCCAGTGGTCACAACCCCTTCCCATTACCCGTGGAGTGAAAAAACAAAACAGTAGCCTTTCCATCAGCTGAGCTGGTTTTGGGGGATTCCTGCCAGATCAGCTGAACTGGCAGGGAGATTCCTCTCTCCCTCCCAGTCATCAATCCCCAGCACCCTCCACAGAGCTCTTGCACTACATGCTACCCCTCTAACATCCTCCAATACTCCCCCGACATCCCCAATTTTTATTTATTTATTTATTTATTCGATTTTTAGCCCGTCCTCCCAAAGGAGCCCAGAACGGGTTACAAAGTACATCCATAATAATCCAGACAGAGCAGAGATGATAGTTTACATAAATTACAATATAGACATGAAAAAAATCCATATGTACTAAATAGCATCTGGTGAGATTAAGTGACATAGTGCGTTGACTGGGAGGCATTTCAGGGTGAATGACTTTAAGGCGCTGGGTTAGTAAAGAGGAAGGTTTACACAGCCTTCCTGAAGTTCCAGAGTCCATCTAGTGATCTGACAGATGGAGGGATTGTGTGCCAAAGTTTGGGTATGAAATGTGAGTAGGAGCATTTGCGGTCAGTTTCAGTTTTGAGGGAGCGGCCAGAAGGTATGGTCAGTCGTTTTTCTCCTTGGGACCTCAGTGGTCATTTTGGGAAGTAGATTTGTAGTTTAGTTTTCATGTAGTACGGAATCGTTTCATGGAAGGTTTTGAAAGCGAGGAGCAGGGCCTTGAAGGTGCAGTGTTTTTGAATGGGCAGCCAGTGCATGGAAGCTAATGCAGGGGTAACATGGTCGCGGATGCCTAAGTTTTTCAGAAGGCGGATTGCAGCGTTTTGCACCCTTTGGAGGCGGGAGAGAGTTTTGGTAGGCAGGCCCACTAGTAGAGTGTTACAATAGTCTATGCGGGATAGAACAAAAGCGTAGAGTAGTTGGGCAAATTCAGATTCTGAGAAGTAGGCACGTATGGTTTTTAGCTGTAGGAGGTAGTAGAAGGAGGATGAAACTAGTTTGGACTCCCGACATCTCCCCATACCACCCCTGTACTTTCAATACAAAAATCAGCAGGAGGGATGCCCACTGCCGGGTCCCATCAGATATACAAAGAGTTAAAACATCTAGATAAACATTCTATGGAAAACTACCAAGGTACATGATACTGATACGTGTCCCTTCAGTTTATTTTATATATTTAAAAAAAAAAAAAAAAATTTGACATGTGGCAGTTTAGATCCTCGGTATGTGTTGCACTAGGATAAAAACTTGCATATAGACCTCCTAGACAACAGGAAGACAAGGACATAGAACTGATCGAGGATATAGAGAACATCACTTTGCGCGGGGACACAGTTCTGCTAGGAGACTTCAACATGCCCGATGCAGATTGGAACACACTCTCTGCGACTACCTCTGGCAGCAGAAGAATATTAACCTCCATAAAGGGTGCACGACTCAAACAAATGGTACTGGAGCCCACTAGAAACCAGGCGATACTGGACCTGGTACTCACCAACGGAGACAGCGTCACAGAAGTATTGGTAGGAGATACGCTGGCCTCCAGCGACCATAACATGGTATGGCTTAACCTCAGATGGGGTTTCTCTAGATCGAATACAATGACGAAAGTCCTCAACTTTAAAGGCACAGACTTCGAACGCATGGGAGATTTTGTCCATCGGGAGCTGCAAAACCAAGCACAAACCGACAACATGGAGAATATGTGGTCGACTCTGAAATCCACCCTGTATGAAGCAACAAATCGTTATGTAAAAACGGTCAGCAAAAGTCGGAGAAACAAGAGACCCCAGTGGTTCAGTAATGAAATTTCGGACCTCGTTAAGGAGAAGAAAAAAGCATTTATCGCCTACAAACATTTAGGAAAGCAGGAGGCAAAAGAAGACTATCAGGACAGGTCTAAAGCTGTCAAGAAGGCAGTCAGAGAGGCCAAGCTCTGAATAGAGGAGAATCTAGCGCGGAACATTAAGAAAGGGGATAAATCCTTCTTTAGGTATATTAGTGACAGGAAAAGAAACAAAGATGGGATAGAACGACTCAGGAAATCAGACGGGAATTATGCAGAATCGGATTCCACTAAGGCCGAACTACTAAATGAATACTTCTGCTCGGTTTTCACCTGTGAGGCGCCGGGATCCGGTCCACTTTTACAGACAAGGGAAAGCCAGAAAGACCCTTTTTGAAGACTTCAAGTTTACGCCCAGTAGCGTCTACTGCGAACTTTCAAGACTCAAAGTGAACAAAGCCATGGGACCAGACAACCTACACCCCAGGGTGCTCAGAGAGTTGAGAGAAGTCCTGGCGGAACCATTGTCTGTGCTCTCCAATCTCTCCCTAAGCACGGGAAGAGTCCCCTTGGACTGGAAAACAGCTAACGTTATTCCACTCCACAAAAAGGACTGCAGGACAGAGACGGCGAATTACAGACCGGTAAGTCTCACATCCATAGTATGCAAACTCATGGAAACACTGATCAAACAGAAACTTGATACAATCCTGGATGAAGAAAATCTATGTGATCCCCATCAACATGGATTTACCAAGGGCTGGTCCTGCCAATCAAATCTGATTAGCTTCTTCGACTGGGTAACAAGACAACTGGATGCCGGGGAGTCCCTGGACGTAGTGTATTTGGACTTCAGCAAAGCTTTTGATAGCGTCCCACACCGCAGGTTATTGAACAAGTTGAAATCGCTGGGATTAGGGGAAACACTAGCTGCATGGGTTAAGGATTGGCTGAGCGGTAGACTTCAGAGGGTGATGGTAAATGGTACCCCATCCAAAACATCAGATGTGACCAGTGGAGTGCCACAGGGCTCGGTCTTGGGTCCGGTCCTATTCAACATATTCATAAGTGATATGACCCAAGGGCTCAGAGGAAAAATATCATTGTTCGCCGATGACGCCAAACTGTGCAACATAGTAGGTAAAAGCACTATGCCTGACAGTATGACGCAGGACCTACTACTATTAGAACAATGGTCATCGACTTGGCAGCTCAACTTCAATGCTAAAAAATACAAAGTGATACACCTGGGTAAAAGAAATCTGTGCAGGACTTACACGTTAAATGGTGAGACCTTAGTTAGGACCACAGAAGAACGGGATTTAGGAGTAATCATTAGTGATGACATGAAAACTGCCAATCAAGTGGAAAAGGCTTCCTCCAAGGCAAGGCAAATGATGGGTTGTATCCGTAGAGGTTTTATCAGCAGGATGCCAGAGGTCATGGTGAGACCTCATTTGGAATATTGTGTTCAATTCTGGAGACCACATTACCGGAAAGATGTGCTGAGAGTTGAGTCAGTTCAGCGGATGGCCACCAGGATGGTCTCGGGGCTCAAGGATCTTCCGTATGAAGTAAGGCTGAATAAATTGCAGCTGTACTCACTTGAAGAACGAAGAGAGAGAGGGGACATGATTGAGACATTTAAATATATCATGGGTCGTATCGATGTGGAAGAGGATATCTTTCATCTTATGGGACCTTCGTCCACCAGAGGGCATCCGCTGAAATTCAGGGGAGGGAAATTTCATGGTGACTCCAGAAAGTATTTCTTCACTGAGAGGGTGGTCGATCATTGGAATGAACTCCCACGGCAGGTGATTGAGGCCAACAGCGTGGCAGATTTCAAAAATAAATGGGATATTCATGTGGGATCTCTAATGAGGTAAGGGCAGGAGGTTGGTGAGCAAACTCATTGGGGAAGGGTCACGTCCTCTATATCAGCCAGAATTACGTTTAAAGTTCTGTGTTTGCCATTTTTTTTCAGCCACACCAATGTATCTTTCCGACACGATAGCTGGACAAATCAATGAACTTTAAAATCTTCGTAACGCTGCTTTCTTCACTGTAGACAAATTAACTTCCACAAAGAAAAGAGAACTTGATGGCATGGGACAATCCTGAGGGAACTCATTCCCTGGTAATGCTGGCAATGGAACCAGAATGCCTTTCAATGGCTTCTTCGTGCCTTACAGCTTGTTTATTTATTGATTGGGATTTATTAACTATTTTTATGAAGCGACTCACCCAAGGTGCTGTGCAACAAACGTAATTCAACATAAAGAGGTCTTTATATTAAAGGTGCGCTAACCGATTTAGCATATGCTAATGATTAGCATGCGCTAAATGCTAAAGCGTCCATAGAATATAATGGACGCCTAAGCATTTAGCGCACGCTGAGTCGGTTAGCGAACCTTGAAAGGACCCCAAAACTTCCTATTTCATTAACAGCATCACAGTAGTAAAGCGCGAGAAATAAGCTTTGCCACTATTCTGTAAAAATGTTTTCTGCACAGTGTCCTTCACAGAATCCTAGCTCAGCACGGATCTTAACGACTCGTAACTGTGGCCATCATTTGCTGAATCCAGCCATTCTACATTTCCCCTCATCTGACACACCATACAGCCTACATATCTCTAATTCATGTCACTCACCAGTCACCACTGTTGTACTCTCCCTCCTTCCCTCCCCCTTTCACTATTGCCCTTTCCTTCCCCCTAACTCATCCCACTTGCATTATCTTCCCTCTTCCAATGACCGCATGTCACACACCTCCTTTATTCTGCAACTTTCTTCCATCTCCCTTCCTTCCCCCATCCCCCCTCCTTCCCTCATCCCTCCTTGTCATCTTCTCATTCCCCTTTGCACCCTCCTCCCAGACATACACACCCTCCCAATCTCTGGCACCTTTGCTGTGTTCCTCATGTCCATGCTAATAGATAGACTAAGGTACCTGCTACTGAAATGAAATGTGAGTAGGACATCTAGAGCAGATGTTCTTCACCTGAGAGTTTAAAAAACAACAACAAAGTTTTAAAAATGTAGCAGTTGAATTGCTGTATGTTAATTATAGGGAATCATAGAAACAAGATTATTGCCAAAATGCTGGCGGAAAAGCAGATGTGTCTTTGCTGCGTAAAAAGGAAAAAAAAAAAGAAGTCAAAGACAATTATAGACTAGTTAGCCTAACAGTAATATTTCTGGAAAATTGTTAGAAAGTAGCATCAAGGAAATTTATAATATTTAATTTAGAGATTAATGAAATTATTAAAGAGGCACAACATTGGTTTAGGTTAAACAGATCATATTACATCAAATTTATTCACTTGGATTATTATTTAGCAGGAAGTTAGAGTGAATAAAAAGGCACGGTAACTATAAATGGATGAAGGGTTAATTCTTTAGTCTTAGGGCCTCTTCCTTGTCTATAAATGCGCCATCAACCAGACTGTCTGAACACATTTTTACTGCTGGAAACTACGGTATGTAACAGTTGTTCCAAACACTCTGTCAGGAAATCCACATAAACATACTGGCAAATTAAAAATTAACTCTTCACGTTAGCAGGCTTATTTCAGAAAGCAACCAAGTCCTTACCAGTTCACTAGGGGCCAATGTTCAGAGCACTTTCAATGGGCAGGAAGCTCTGTTGCCCACTTAAATCACTTCTGGACGCCTAAGAGGGGATATTCAGTGGCACTTAGCCGCTGAATATTCCTCAAACCACCCAAATAAAAAGTGGGCAAGTCAGAGGCAGCGCTGGGAGCTGCACTGGGGAGGAGAGACAAGTTATTTGGGTGCCGGCATACCCACAAAGCTAAGCAGCCAGATTTAGGTCAGGTTAAAAACTGTCCTAAATATGGCCGCTAGGCTATGCAGGTGCTGGCACTGAATGTCAGGCCAGCACCCACATGACTGGGCTTCAGGGGGCACATGCACAACAGCCAAATTTAGATGTGACAATTTACACCAGCCTTTGCACTTAAAGTTAGGAGCCCACATGCACTCTATTCTATAATGGCAATTTTGTATTCAACTGCTGTTATAAAATTGGGAATTGGCACCCATAGTTTTGGCATCTAATTTTTGGCAGGGAAGGTATGGCTCACTGGTTGAGCTGCTGCCTCTGCACCCAGAGGTTGTGAGATCAAATCCAGGTGCTGCTCCTTGTGACTTACCGTATTTTCATGCATATAACGCGTGCGTTATACATGATTTTACAAACCGTGCATAACCTTGCACGTTATACGCGTGAGCGCGTTGTATACATTTTTTTTTACATCGTTCTCTGATGTCAGAGAAAGGGCGGGACCGCCAGAAGAGGAAGCAGCGCAGACGCAGGGCTCCCAGAAGGGCCGGGACCGCCGGCAGAGGAAGCAGCAGGGCAATGGTAGGAGCTTCTACATGATGGGGGGGGGGGGTCGGGAGGCTGTGGGGGTGCGAGCGGTCCTTCGGGGTGGGGGGGTGGGTGCGTGCGAGCGGTCCTTCGGGGTGGGGGTGCGAGCGGTCCTGCGGGGGGGTGAATCGGACGTCGGGGGGGGGCATCAGGCTTTCAGGGTGGGGACAGGACTTCAAGGGGGAGAGGAGAGTCGGGGCGGCCGAAAGGAGAGTCGGGATAGCCAGAGGAGAGTTGGGGCGGGCGAAAGGAGAGTCGGGCGGCGACGGGAGAGTCGGGGCGGCATGCGCGGTATACGGGTGTGCGCGGTATATAAAAATTTATTTACATAAATTATAGTTTCCCGCGCGCTATACCCGTGTGCGCATTTTACACGGGTGCGCGGTATATGAGTGAAAATACGGTAATCCTCCAATACTCATTCCTTTGAATGTCAGCTTTGAAATGCCAAAGCCACAAAAAGGCAGTATGCAAGTCCCCATTCTAAGTGACGAACGCATTCACATTAAGAAGACATACTGCCAGTAGCATAGTAAGGGGAGGGTCCACCCCAGCCTCCATGTTGGAGGGGGTGACGGCACTCCTCCTTCTCTTCCCACTCCTCCCCTCACCACTCGCACTAATCCCCTTCTCTTGCCCCGTAACTCTAGTTGCTCACTGCCACAAGCAATAGCTTCAACGTGTTCCTGGCGACCACGTCAGCTCTTCCGCTGCGGTCACTTCCGTGTGCTGCGCATAGGAAGTGACGACAGGGGGAGAGCCGCTGAGATCGCAAGGAGCACGTTGAAATTGTTACGGCAGTGAACCACTAGAGGTACAAGGGAAGGGGGGAAGGAGTGGGGGGACGGAGATGAGGGTGGGGAAAGGGCGCCTCTCACCTTCCCATTAATGGCATGGTGCTGTAAACAAGTCCAAAGCACGGAAAGGTAGGAGCCTTGCAATTAGAAGAGAACAGAAATCATAAATGACAGGGCAAATCTCAAGGCAGTTCAGGTTAAAATATGATGAGCATTTCTGCTCTTAGTGACTCTATTTGGAGCTGTACATTTCATGGCTCATGTGCCACACGAACACTTATGGGATTTCAGTCTTCCACAGTGCAAGTCCACATTGCTTCACAGACACAGGAAGACTGAGCCCTCGAGGGCCGTCAGATTTATTTACTATTATGCTACTGAATGAAGCCCATCTTGAATTTAAAATAAAAACCCTTCTTCAAGGGAAAACTTGAAACACAGGGTCAATAAGCAGAACATTACTGGTGCATTGGGCCCCGTGTGCTGCAGTTTTAGCCTAAACAGAAAACAACAAAAAAGAGTTGATAAAATGCCTGGACCTGTTTTAAATGATCACTTTGGAAAATGGAATAGGAGCAGAAACTTCATACGCTTATGGGGAACTGATGTCCTGAGTGTCAAGCACCTAGACTGGGCCTAGTTCATAGGAGGCATTCATTTGCCAGAAAGGTGTAAATGGGCCGAAATGACAGGCCGATTCGGTTGGTGCTGGTGCATTCACAGCAGGAAAATCTAAAGTCACAAAAATAAAGGAACTAAGGGATGCACAAAAGGAAAAAAAAACAAAAAACAACATCTTACCAATCATGTCACAATTGTCGCTAAACCGGTTTGACCAGTTTAGCGAATGAACGGATCGGATTCCCCGATGCACAAAACTGCCCAGCACATGTTTTTCCCCTCAATCACCCATTTTCCGATCTGATCAGATCCGACCCATGCAAATCAGTAAAACCCCATGCAAAATAGCCAAGCGATTGATGCACTAATGTTGCTTGGCTGTTTAGCATCGGGTTTTACTGATCGTTAAACCCGATTGCTCTAGACCTGTCGGAAGAAGCCAATCAGGGATTTCCTTAGAAAGGAGCTTAAGGATATCCCTGATTGGCTCAGACGCCTGAATCATTTTAACTGTGAGTTTTATCATGATTAAAGTTTTTTTACACTGTGTGATTAATCTGATTGAACAGGGGGGGGGGGGGTCTTTTGTGTTTTTTAATGCTCAAAACCATACAAATGTACACGTGCATCCCAGAAAGAAAGCTTGACTAGTCCTGGGTAGAACTATATACTATGTAGTTATTTTTGCTTTTGAAATTAAATACAATACAGATGGAAAATGGGCACAAACTGAGTTAAAAAAACAAACAAACCAACAACAACCAACCAAGTGCTCCTTTTATCAAGCAGAAGTAGAGCCTTTTAACGCAGGCCAGCAAGGTAAATGCTCTAACGCTCATAGGAACTACATAAGAACATAAGCAGTGCCTCCGCCGGGTCAGACCATAGGTCCATCCTGCCCGGCAGTCCGCTCCCGCGGCGGCCCAAACAGGTCACGACCTGTCTGAATCACCAGAAGGGGCTCCCTTGCCACCTTGGTTTCTCATTGAAGTCCTATCTTCCCATCGAAGTCCTAACCCTCCGGTCTTGCACATGCACGACCTGGTTGGGTTTCTATACTTATTACCTGGTTAGCTTTCTATACTTGTGTTACATCCCAGCTCCTCCCTCAGTATCCCACAATCCCTTTATCCCTCAGGAATCCGCCCAATCCCTGTTTGAATCCCTGTACCGTACTCTGCCTGATCACTTCCTCCGGTAGCGCATTCCAAGTGTCCACGGCCCTTTGGGTGAAAAAAAACTTCCTTGCATTTGTTTTGAACCTATCTCCTTTCAGTTTCTCCGAATGCCCCCTCGTACTTGTCGTCTCCTTCAGTCTGAAGAATCTGTCCCTATCCACCCTCTCTATGCCCCTCATGATCTTGAAGGTCTCTATCATATCTCCCCTGAATGAATGTCAGAGCACTTACCTCGCAGGTCTGATGTAAAAAGCCGTATCACTGCTTGATAAAAGGAGCCCTCAATTACTAACAGTATAATGAAATGCTAAACTTATTTCTGGACACAGTAAAAATTGTGAGAATGCAAAATTATACCATAGTATGCCTATTGGTTAAATATGGGCAATTTTAAAATCATCCTTCCGCAATCAGAACCACTCAGCTTTATGATGATGATTAAAATTTGTGGGTTCATTTTCAGTAAAATAGATTATTACAAAGAAATTGAGTTTGTTGACTGCCAAAGCCAAATTAAGACAAATGCCTTATTTTCAACTGGGTCCCAAAATTTAACCTCATCTGTGGATGCAGATTTATAGACTGTGGAGCTCATTCTTGGGCAGATAGCAGAAGGCAAACGTTACTATATTTATCAGCTCTGCCAGGGGAGCATAAGTCATTATCACTGTACTTCTGCCTACGGAGGAGACTGCGCATATCCTTGGGTCGGTAATATGCTACATATCATCCCAGCTCTCTGAAGCCTCTGATAAGAAGATAGTCTTCAGTGATGAAAATTCATCTCTTTTTAACATAAATAATGAGATTGGTACAAATATCATTGTTGAAAATGACCAATAACCAAACTTCTTGTCATCCCATTAACTTTTAGCCTCCTTCCTCAAAACCCTCACCAGGAACCTGTATAGTTTAAAAAAAAAAAAAAAAAATCCAAACACAAATTCTGTATAAATCATGGCCAAAGTGAAACAGTGGACATTCATGCCTGCTTGGACCTGCAACTTGTTCACAGAAAGGTACATATGCACATATACTGCTATAAATGCATGGAAATGCTTTTATAGAATTACTCACTTACTGGCCCCATCTCAGAAAACCGTCCGCGCAATGTACGGCGGCGGCAAAAAGGGCGAACAGAATGCTAGGAATGATTAAGAAGGGGATCACGAACAGATCTGAAAAGGTTATCATGCCGTTATACCGGACCATGGTATGCCCCCACCTGGAATACTGCTGGTCGCAGTACATGAAAAAGGATATAGTACTACTCGAAAGGGTCCAGAGAAGAGTGACAAAATGGTTAAGGGGCTGGGGAAGTTGCCGTACAACGAGAGGCTAGAGAAACTGGGCCTCTTCTCCCTTGAAAAGAGAAGACCGAGAGGGGACTTGATCGAAACATTCAAGATATTGAAGGGAATTGACTTAGTAGAGACAGAGAGACTGTTTACCCTCTCCAAGGTGAAGAGAACAAGAGGGCACTCGCTAAAGTTAAAAGGGAAAAGATTCCGTACAAATGTAAGAAAGTTCTTCACCCAGAGAGTGGTGGAGGTCTGGAACGCTCTCTTGGAGGCTGTTATAGGGGAAAGCACCCTTTAGGGATTCAAGACAAGGTTGGATAAGTTCCTAATGGAACAGAACATACGCAAGTAAGGCTAGACTCAAATAGGGCCCTAGTCTTTGACCTAAGTGCTGCCGCGTGAGCGGACTGCTAGGCACGATAAACCACTGGTCTGACCCAGCAGCGGCAAATCTTATCTTCTAACTTATTTGAAGAACCCTCCTATTTATTATTAATAATAACAACTTTATTCTTATATACTGCCCTACCATAAGTTCTAAGTGGTTTACATCAAAGAAGACCGTACATTCAGTGAGGCATACATAAACATTTTAGAGGGAATAGAACCAATCTCAATTTACCAATTTTTCAAACAAATACGTTTTCAACAACTTCCTAAAAGAATAATAGGATTGAGCTTGTGGTATAAGAGTATTTAACCAGGAGTTCATTTTCCCTGCTTGAAAAGAAAAACTTTTCTCCAAAAATCTCTTAAAATCGACAGGCTTTTAAGGTCAGATACATAAACATATGAATATTTTGAGTATTCTTATTGGATTTGTGCAATTGTAACTGGGAGGACAGATATCCTGGAGCCAATTGTATTGTATTGTATTTAGACTCATGGTACGGTATTGTAAGTTGACTTATTGTACTGTATTAAGACCTTTTGGTATTCGCTGAATGTCCAGCCTTCTTACAATGTAAATCGCCTAGAAGTCGCCTGACTATGGCGGTATAGAAAAATAAAGTTATTATTATTATTATTATATAATCCAAACAACGCTTTAAAGCAGAAACATCCAAATTTAAACATAACTCTTGCCTCAAATGTTAACCAGCATGAAAGCTGTCAAAGTACAATACAAAAATTTTAATGGGCCCAATATCACTGCACAACAAAGTTTTTGCTTCCTGAACACTGCTGGGTGTTTCTTATAGAATTTTGGGTGCTGATCATGAATATTACATCAAAAATTACCCATCACGTACCATTTCAGAGAAATCTTCAATTTTGTCGTGATTTTTTCTTATATTTGGATGCAAACAATTTTTTCTCCCATAAGTGTCTTATCAACAACGGTTTGTGCCGCCTGGGTATGTCCATGCATAAAATCTAGCCAGGTTGGAAGCTGTTTTATGGAAGATGACATCCTGGGCATGTCTGGGCAGGTCTGAACGAGCTTGCGCTGTCTCACCATGCTATAATGGTGGCTTCCATACACCGATCCTGCTCATTTGGTTAATATAGATAGTCCGTGTGTGTATATAGTATCAGTATAGTAAAGTATAGTAGTATAGTAGCTGTAGCAATATAACAGTAAGTAAGCTTGATGCTATAGACGTTTTGGTGTCGGGCAATATGTCTCGTCGGTGTCGTAACAGCCGCGACACATTCTGCTATATCTGTGGGGAATATACACTTACGCCTCAGAGACGTTCGATGACTGCCCTTGTAAAGAAAGCCTATCATCTGTATTTTGGCTGCAAAATAGGTGATCAAGACAAGCAATGGGCGCCTCACATTTGCTGTGCGACATGTGCTGTTAGTCTGAGAGCCTGGCTCAGAGGTACTCGAAAGACGATGCCATTTGCTGTTCCGATGATATGGCGAGAACAGAAAGACCATGTGACGGACTGTTATTTCTGTTTGACTAATGTGTCTGGTTTCTCTGCCAAAAACAAGAAGTCAATTGAATATCCTAATCTGCCTTCAGCAATGAGACCCATGCCACATGATGACAGTCTTCCAGTTCCGAAACCACCAGAGGATTGGACCTTAGACGAACCAGATGAAGAAACTGCAGTGCAGGGTTCTAACAGTGACATTGACCCGGATTTTGAACCATCCTCATCAGGCGATCCACATCTGATAACACAGTCCGAATTGAACGATTTGGTCAGAGATTTGGGTCTGTCAAAAGCAAAAGCTGAGCTGCTAGGTTCGAGACTGCAGGAATGGTGTTTGCTATCACCAGGTACGAAAATTTCTGTGTTTCGAGACCGGCATCATGATATAACCAAATTTTTTGCACAAGTCGACAGTCTCTGTTTCTGTTGTGACATTGAAGGATTGTTCTCGGTCTTTGGTTGTGATCACAACCCGGAAGAGTGGCGTCTTTTCATTGATTCGTCAATGTTAAGCCTGAAAGCTGTTCTGTTGCACAATGGCAACGTTTATCCTTCAGTACCTGTTGGCTATGCAGCACATATGAAAGAAACATATGAGAATATGGAAATGTTACTAAAGTATGTCCAGTATACCAGGTATAACTGGAATATCTGTGGAGACCTCAAAGTCGTTGCTCTGTTACTAGGACTGCAGCTTGGCTATACAAAGTACTGCTGTTTCATCTGCGAATGGGACAGCCGAGACAGAGAGTCGCACTATTCTAGAAAGAACTGGCCACTCCGTAAAAAGTTAGTTCCAGGACAGAAAAATGTAGCACATGAATCGCTTGTTGACCCGACAAAGATATTTTTGCCTCCTCTTCACATTAAACTGGGACTCATGAAGAATTTTGTGAAAGCAATGAACAAGGAAGGGGAAGGTTTTCGTTATTTAAGACAGATGTTCCCAAGAATAACTGATGCCAAGATCAAAGAGGGTATTTTTGTTGGCCCCCAGATCAGACATGTTATGAGTGACAAGCGATTTGAAGATCTGTTAGTTGGGCCGGAAAAAATTGGCTGGAAAGCCTTGAAAGACGTTGTTGACAATTTTCTGGGCAATTACAGAGCCCCAAACTACATTCAGCTGGTAGACAAACTTCTCAAAGCATACAAGAGAATGAAGTGCAATATGTCACTCAAGATTCATTTCCTCCATTCACACTTGGACTTCTTCCCCGCAAATCTCGGTGCTGTGAGTGACGAGCACGGTGAAAGGTTTCATCAAGACATAGCTACGATGGAGAAACGATACCAGGGCAATTGGAATCCGTCAATGCTTGCCGACTATTGTTGGATGCTACAACGTGATGCACCAGACACTGAATATAAAAGAAACTCGGGAGCAAAACACTTTTAATTCTGTTTCATTTAGTCGCTTGTGCGAAACGTAAACTTGACTATATATTTTATTGTCAGTAAACATAAAAATGTCTATTTCTCATAGTTCTTACGTGATGCAGTAAAACCAAAACCATATTTGAGCATACCAAGTTGGTACCTGTCATAATCACCAAAAACTTTTCAGGAATCAAGACTTAACCAAAAAATTGTTGTGCAGTGTATTCAAAGCTATTTAGCTGGCTACTCACGGTTAGGGTTAGAGGCTAAAATTTAACAGCACATAACAGGCAAAGTGCCACTGAAAATTGTGGTTTGTGCTGAACTCAATGCTGGCCATGTTGTGAGTGTTCCAGGGGTGGAGTCAGCGCTTGGCTGCTTAAGGGCTGATATTCAACCTAGTAGTATAGTAAAGGGGGCGCGGGGAGGGGGATCCGCCCCGGGGGGCAGTCTTCCTATACGCATGGAACCCCTCCTCCTCTCCGCCCCCTTCTCCTCTCCTTGCCACGCATGTGCGTGCCCCTTGTCTTCCCCCGTACAGTTTTTACTTCCCCGGTGCGAGGTTGTTGCCCACGTTGGCATTGGCGCTCTCTGACGTCACTTCCAGGACCCGTGACTAGAAAGTGACGTCAAAGGGTTAGCCGACACCAACATGGGCACGCTGTTCACGCCAGACAACTTAAAAAGGTATGAGGACAGGGAAGGGGATTTGTGGGGGGGGAGGGGGAGGGGGCCACTCACCCTTACTAAGCCAATGATTCAGCCCTTAAGTGGCCAGATTTCCTGCATAATGGGACTGCAGAAAAGGATGTCCAATTTTTGGAGTAACTCACGGCCATTTAAGTGCTGAATATTGACTTGCGCGTCTATGCTTTGATCAGTTTAACAATAACCAGACCTTCAAAGTCAAAGCCTGCATAGGTTCCAGTTTTTAGCCACGCAGAATGCCTCTCACTGCTCCCGACGCTCATAGGAACTCTATGAGTGTCGGGAGCAGCGCAGGGCATTCAGCTCCCTGCGCTAAAAACTGCTAATGCAGTTTAATAAAAAGGAGTATAAGGGCAACAACCCCCATGTTAAATCCTGACCATTGTCTTTCCTACCAAGTATGACAAAGATTTCCATCCATTATTAATTAGATCCACGACTTATGAACATTTTAGAAAACTGTTGAAAACTTTTTTTTTCTCGGGGAGTCATTGGAAGGAGAGTGCAGAAAGGTTGACTTTTTCCTGACCTCAGAGGACAGTTGCAGCTCTATTCCTTGCTCTAGGGGTCTATCCTGACTGGAACTGGTGCCGTTTTTGGCCAGGCACTTGAGGAGATGGACTGTGATGTCATCAGGGTCCGTCTCCTTCATCTGAAAAGAGCACTGCAGCTGTGTCAAATTGGGGAGTCATTGGAAGGAGAGTGCAGAAAAGTGGACTTTTACCTGACCTCGGAGGGCAGTTGCAGCTCTATTCCTTGCTCTAGGGGTCTATCCTGACTGGAACTGGTGCCGTTTTTGGCCAGGCACTTGAGGAGATGGACTGTGATGTCATCAGGGTCCGTCTCCTCCATCTGAAAAGAGCACTGCAGCTGTGTCAAATTGGGGAGTCATTAGAAGGAGAGTGCAGAAAGGTGGACTTTTACCTGACCTCGGAGGGCAGTTGCAGCTCTATTCCTTGCTCTAGGGGTCTATCCTGACTGGAACTGGTGCTGTTTTTGGCCAGGCACCAGAGTTAGAACGTTTACAAATAATCCAGAATACAGCAGTAAAAGTCATTTACAAGGCCAAAAAATACGACCAAGTAACTCTTTTTCTGATAAAAGCCCATTGGCTTCCCATCCTTCACCATGTTATTTATAAAACTCTATTATTGACTTTTAAAACAAGAAACACTGGACAGCCAGAATTCATTAATAAATTTTTGATACCGCACACTACATCGCATTTTCTTCGTTCTTCGGAGAAAAATTTATTAGCAATTCCAACTCT
Organism: Geotrypetes seraphini; assembly: GCF_902459505.1. Classification (NCBI taxonomy): domain Eukaryota; kingdom Metazoa; phylum Chordata; class Amphibia; order Gymnophiona; family Dermophiidae; genus Geotrypetes; species Geotrypetes seraphini. Next base: position 43,203,480 of record NC_047100.1, read on the forward strand.
GAATCATATCAACACTAGAAGAAACACTATCTTTGCAGTAGTTGGCCCAACACTCTGGAATTTGGCACCAAATGCTTTAAGAGAGATAACTAATCTTGAGAAATTTAAATCTTTTCTTAAGATATTCCTTTTTAAAGATGCCTTTCAAGTATATAAATGTCCTTTTAAGGATTTAAAAAAAATTCTTTATTTTTTAATGAGTCCTCTTGTATTGGACTTATTTGTTTTTAACCTCTTCCTTATGTTTATACCTTTATATCTTACTTTTCTTTAACCATTGTAGTTCTAACCTTTTTTTCCCCACTCGTACCTGTTTGTCTAGTCTAGTATGTTATTGTTTTGTCGAGTATGTTTTTTTGTTAAAGTTATGTTAATTCGTATTATTTGTTTTTGCCCTATATTAAAATGTATAACCACCTTGAAATAAATTGATACGGTGGTATATCAAATTTTTAATAAACTTGAAACTGATGTCATCAGGGTCCGTCTCCTCCATCTGAAAGAGCGCTGCAGCTGCTGCACACGGCCAAATGGGCGTGTCCCAAGAGGCATGCTTAGCCCCTTAGGTGCCCCTTTGGTGCCGCGAAGACTGTGGGGAGCTCTTGCGGGTAAGAATTTTATTATTTTGTTTCTATGGGTAAGAGGAAGGTAAAACCCAAAAGTTCTACCCCAGCTTCAGCTGGCCCTATGAATAGACATTTGGTTTCCTTGCCAGCACCACCATTGACTCATAATTCTGTTTCAATATCGGGGGCATCATTAAGTCCACTTGACAGAACTCCTCCTCCTTCACCAATGTCCAGGGATATGGGACCCAATGTGGAACCCGTAGTATCTATAGGTGGACAACCAGACTTGACTACTTCCTCTAAATTACAATTTACTTCATTTCCTAAAGTTATTTCGGGGTTGGAGGTTAGTGGTGAAGACCAGAGCCCACCAGAGGACTCAAAGGGCATAACTTTGAAGGATTTATGGCAAATTAATACGAGGGTGGAGGGATTGCTAAGATCGGCAATTAAACAATCTTCAGACTTTGATAGAAACTGTCAAAAAAATCTGAGAATGTCGATTCTAATTTGGTTCTACTTGATAAAAGGGCAACAGTGGAAACACAGGTTTCTACGTCTGCAGTTAAAGATTCTTGTGTTATTCATACTAAACTTGAGCATATGGAAAATTTAGCTCATGTGAAAAATCTCCGCTTTGTTAATTTTCCTAAAACCCATTTAATATTGGCTGAAATCTTACTTAGAAAATATTTTAAGGAGGATTAACAAATGCAGAGACTATTCAGATACTGAATTGTTATTATATACCTCAGAAAAAGAAGTTGACACCTGATCAGGGTTAGACCTATTGATACCTACGGAGTTTGATCTAACTAATTTTCTTGAAGATTCAAGATATGATATGATACCAACTACCTTGTTGATTACATGCTTAAGTGAATTGGATAAAAACATGATTACGAGATTATATTTCAGAAACAGATCTATGTAGTTTTGTGGGGATTTAGTATCAGTATACCCGGATGTTGCTAAGGAAACTCAATATCGAAGAAAGGAATTTCTTACTTTACAGACTCATGTATTATCCTTGAATGATTTGTTTTTCTTAAAGTTTCCTTGTAAGTGTGCCATTAAACTTCAGGATAAAGATTTTACTTTTTGGGATCCTACACACTTACAATTTCTAGATTTACGTGAATAAGGAATAATAATAATAAGGGCTGACCTTGGATTGAAGTTAGAAGAAATAAAATGCACTAAGAAGGTTTAGCTCAGGGCTTTTGAGCTTATATTTTCTTTATAAATGTGGGGTTTTTTTATATTGCCTTTAACTCCCTCACTGTTGTGGGCTAGGAAGATTCTACTGTTTAGTAATTGGTTATACTTTGTATTATATTATGTGAGAATGTTTATCTTCATCCTGTACCATTCTGTATGAGCTGTATTATAAATAAATCATAAATTAAAAAAACTTTTCTAAATTTCTGATCAATTAGATTTCTGTATACATTGTTCCCCCAGTCGTTCGCGGTCGGCGGTCCCGGTCATTTGCGGTATTTTCCAACTGCAAACCACCAACAAGGAAAGGACAGCTGGAGAGGCAGGGGAGAGCAGCCGGAGCGCCGGAAATCACTCGCTGGAGGAAGAGGCATTCGAAGCATACAGCAAGCGATTTCCTGCACTCGCCGGCGCTCTGGCTGCTCTCTCCTGCCTCTCCCGCTGCCCTCTCCAGTCTCCCCCATGAAAAAACGTATTCACGGTTTTTCAAGATTCACGGGGGTTCCTGGAACGGAACCCCCGTGAATATCGGGGGAGTACTGTATTATATTATTCCTGTAGTTTTTCATAGCATAATCTTTTTGTTAACCGCATTGAACTCGTGGTATGCAGACTAGAAATCTTTTATTATGTTATGACCAAAATGAGCACTTTTATGAAATTTGTGCTTGCTTCAGAGAACATGCAAATGTTTACAGGGAAACTCTTTATTTATTCGTTCATTCCATTTTCTATACCGTTCTCCCGGGGGAGCTCAGAATGGTTTACATGAATTTTCCCTGTCTCTCCCAGTAGGCTCACAATGTGGCTAATGTACCTGGGGCAATAGAGGGATTAAGTGACTTGTCCAGGGTCGCAAGGAGCAGTGTGGGTCTTTGAACTCATTACCTCAGGGTACTGAGGCTGTAGCTTTAACCACTGTTAAGTGGGAAATTCATATATAATATTTTGGTCCAGCCAAACCACATCTACAACATAACCCCTAAAATCTCTGTGTCCTGCTCATCTATATGTGTAAAAAATGATATCCTGAAATTATTTATATCTACATAGGTAAATGCTGCCATTTACGTGTGTAGGTGCTTCTAACATAACCTCTTTCAGTTCATTTTTATCTTGATGCACTTATAAGCTGCTTTAAATCTGTTGAAGTCTAAATAACAAATAAAGTCTACCTGGGCATTATGGCTCCAAAAGATTCATTTGAATTTCTTTGGTAAGAAGGAGAAGGGAAGGTCGAACAGGCAGCAATAGCAAATTATTCATCTTTATTAATGATTTTCATAAATGATCCAAATATAGTTTATAATTAGGGTTTCTAAGTCTAGGGAATTATAAAATGCAAATTTGGATGGCTATTTTAAACTAACTAGGTGCTTTCAGAGGGTACTAAAAATCTGTGTACATTAGGATTGCAAATCTAAGTTTTAGACACACTTTTAGGCAGATTCCATTTTTTACATGAAAATTTTTTAATGCGTATTTCCACTCGTCAACTACAGCAGTGACGCTTTCCCTCATCATCCTTAAATCACAGGCTCTCTCTTTTTGACCCTTCGTTACACCCAGCAGTCACATCTCCCCCCCTGATAGCTGTGGGCAAAACTGAACCCGGATATTCAATGCCAGGTATGTCTGGGCTTAGGCACAGAAAATCCTGGCATGTGCAGTCATCAGGAAGTTAATTGACAGATAGAGTTAGGACAGCCTGTTTTCAGTACTAAATTTATTGCTCACTTATCCAGTCAGTGAATTGAAGGAGGAGCTTATCAAGCTCTGTTAGTGCTTTAAGTCACGTTATTTGCCTCTTAACATGAATTTAAGGGCTCTAATACAGATCGTCTTGCCCTTTCATAGTGACATTTAGATCACCTCAGGTTACATAGCAATGAGATGTAAAACACGCAAATATACGAAAATGATAAATGGCATGGAGGATTGTTCATACGCTGACAGGCTGGACAAGTTGGGACTCTTCTCCCTGGAAAAGAGGAGGCTTAGGGGAGACATGATAGAAACTTTCAAGATCATGAGGGGCATGGAGAAGGTAGACAAGGATAGATTCTTCAAACTACAGGGAACCACAGGCACAAGAAGGCACTCAGAGAAACTGGAAGGGGACAAGTTTAGAACAAATGCCAGGAGGTTCTTCTTCACACAGAGGGTTGTGGACACATGGAACGCGCTCCCGGAGGAAGTGGTCAGGCAGAGTATGCTACGGGGATTCAAAGAGGTATTGGATGGATTCCTGAAGGATAGGGGGATTGAGGGATACAGATAAGGGTAGATAAGAGTATGGAAAGAGTATAGATGAAAACAAGGGGGCTATTGGGCTAAATCAAGATAACATGACAGGTCATGGACCTGATGGGCCGCCGCGGGTGCGGACTGCTGGGCACGATGGACCTCTGGTCTGACCCAGTGGAGGCAAATTCTTATGTTCTTAAAACAGCTCATTGTTATGTAAAGCTGGAACAATGTTTGAAACATGACCCCAAACTAGGATTACCAGATGTCATTGAAAACCCAGACATGCCCTCTTTTTAGAGGACTGTCCAGGCTTTTGGATGGACTTTCCAAAACCCAGCAGTTGGTCCAGGTTTTGGAAAGCTCCAGCCGCGTCTAGAGCACCTCTGAGCACGCACGGATGTCCTCCGAGGCCCTCAGACATGCCCGCACATGCGCCTAGAGGTCAGCAATGAAAAGACAAAGCTTTCTTTGGCTGGGACGGAGGGGGTGGGCAGAGCAGGGCGAGGTTAGAGGCAGAATGGGGCGGGGCTGGGGGCGGAACAGGGCATGGCCATGCGTCCAGGGTTTTTCAACACAAAATATGGCAACAGTAACAGTGCAAGCCTACTGCACTACTACTGCTATTAAGGCTTTCATAACGCTTCTGAAGACTCATTTTTTCCAGCTAGCATTTGGGGTAGATTCTCTAACAGTAGATCATATTTATTAAGCATTCAGCAGACATTCCTTAAAATGCCCAATGTAGCTAAATTTTTGAGATGAAGTGTTGACTTGTTTGTTCTCTAGTCCTATTTTCAAATGATGTTCTTTTTTTATTTTATTTCTATTTTATTTTAATACACAATTTATGTTATGTAAACCGCTGAGACCTAGGTTAAAGATATGGCAGAAGCACCAACATACTGCTAGGCCACAATGTTGGAAACAGCATCATTGGGACAGAAAGAACTGGGGATCTCGCCTGTCCTAAAACCAGTGGATCACCAGATAAAGAGCTGGTAGGCCCACAATGATGGAGTGGATCCTTTGGGGGGGAGGGGGCAGGTTGTGACTGGAGGATTAGAGGTTTTGATCGAGGATATGGTTGGGAGTGGGGGTTGTGATCAGAGGGAAAACAGCACCAACTCCTTTAAGCTCTGGCCTGGCAAAACTGAACCATGGCTTAGAGATCCGATGCTTCCAGGCCGTTGAAACAACACTACTTGCGAGGGCCTCACAAGTAGAGTTGCCAGATTTTCCAATCGGAAAATCCGGACCCCCCTAGACCCGCCCCCTGGCCCGCCCAATTCCACCCATCCCTACCCTGTAACGCATGCGCGGATGCCCTCCTGCCACAGTGCCAGGTTTTGAAAAGCTCTCCAGACCCCCGGACATGTCCAGGGGGTGACGGGACTAAATCGCGCGAGACAACTGAGCGCAAGGTTGACGGCGCGCCGAAGAAAAGCACTATTTTAAAGGGCTCCGACGGGAGGGGGTGGGGGGGAACCCCCCCATTTTACTTAACAGACATTGCGCTGCCATTGTGGGGGGTTTGGGGGGTTGTAACCCCCCACATTATACTTAAAACTGAACTTTTTCCCTAAAAAACAGGCAAAAAGTTTGGTTTCAAGTATAATGAGGGGGGTTATAACCCCCCAAACCCCTCCCCAACGCCAGCGCGATGTCTGTTAAGTAAAGTAGGGGGGTTCCCCACCAACACCCCCCTTTAAAATAGTGCTTTTCTTCGGCACGCCGTCAACCTTGCGCTCAGTTGTCAGCGCGCCGTTGTCTCGCACGATTTTGTCTATGAACCATCCAGGGAAATCTGGACGCCTAGTCACAAGAGGTGTATATTCATTTACCAAAGTAATCAGCAACCTTCAGGACTGTTTATACAGCAGGCTGCTGGCTCCTGTGGTAAATTAAAGCATGGTTAAAAAACAAACACAAAAAAAACCTTGCTAACTAACTCTCCTCCTGTATTTTGCTGCCAACTGGTTAAGCGCCAGTTCTGCCCCTGCACAAACCAGATAGTGCATTACTGGTTAGTCCTGATAGTCTGTATTGTCTGGTTAAGTGCCACTGAATATTAGTGGATCAACAGGCAGTTCTCCTCCTGGTTGAGTATCAACTCCATACTCACCGTTCCTTATCAAGTTTATTATGTAATTTGATTAATCACCTATTCCAAATTCTAAGCGATGTACAAGTCAGTAAAAATACACAGTTAAAGGGAACAAACGTAACTAACAAAGGGACTAAGTCTACTAAACATGATAAAAACCACTTATTCAATTATAATGAGACACTAGGAAAGGCAAGGAAAGAAATACAATCTAATTAATATAGGAGTAAACAATTAAAAGATTTAAAAATAAACAAAAGAGCAATAGGCAATTCAATTAAATATTGAATGCATCTTTAAAAAGAAAACTCTTTGAGTTTGCTCTTAAATTTTTCCAAATTCTTTTCCTCTCTTAAGTAAATTGGAAGTGAATTCCATGTCTGAGGAGCCGTAATAGTAAAGATAGATTGCCGTCGTGTGTTGATAATTTTGAGAGAGCCACTTCCTTTCTCTTTCTGCACTCATCATCCCCAGCTGTCACATGTTCTCTCGTTCAACAGTACATAGCAGGGCCACTGGGTCATTGGATGTTGATTGCTTCTTGATATACCACTTTTTTCAACTGGTAGAACAAAGTGGTTTACATTTTTTTCTAATCAGGTACTCTAAGTATTTTCCTTATTTGTCCCAGATGGCTCACAATCTAACTATAGTACCCAGGGCAATGGAGGGTTAGGTGACTTGCCCAGGGTCACGTGGCAAGTCACTGAGTGGAGTGGAAAGGCTAGATGTGAATCGCTTCTTTACTCTTTCCAAAAATGCTAGGACTAGGGAGCATGCGATGAAGATACGAAGTAGTAGATTTTAAACAAACCAGAGAAAATATTTCTTCACACAACGTGTAATTAAACTCTGGAATTTGTTGCCGGAGAATGTGGTGAAATCAGTTAGTTTAGCAGGGTTTAAAAAAGGGTTGGATAATTTCCTAAAAGAGAAGTCCATGAGCCATTATTAAGATGGACTTTGAAAAATCCACTGCTTATTCCTCGGATAAGCAGCATAACATCTTTTTTATTCCTTGGGATCTTGCCAAGTACTTGGGACCTGGGTTGGCCACTGTTGGAAAGAGGATACTGGGCTTGATGGACCTTCAGTCTGTCCCAGTATGGCAACACTTTTGTTCTTAAGCAGCAGTGCTGGGATTGAACCTGCAACCTCAGGGTTCCGAGTCAACAGTTCTAACCATTAGGAAGGGACAATATTTGGTAGATGGAACTTAGGGACCATTGAATACTTCCTTGATTGCTGTGGTATATTATTCCATGCCGATGCCCACATAACTAACCTAGCAAGTAGGACCACTTAATAGCAATCTTAATTGTGCCCAGTCCAACTATGCAGATACAGCAGTGAATATCTGCCACATTTGGTACTACTTCTGACCTAGATATTCAATGTGAGTGCCCACATAAAGCCCAGCATTGTTTATCTGGGTCTAATTTAGCTGGCAGTGGTAAACATTTTACAAAATGTTCACCAGCACTGGCTAACTATTGATCCATACATTTTAAAATTTGCAAAGGTACTGATCATAACTTCCTCTTTGTTCAGAATCCAAGACATAGATCTGGATGTCAATGTAGTCACTAAGCTGAAACCTTCTGCCCAGTATGAGGCTGAGGCAAAAAAAGCAAACGGGGTGGTAGCAATTATTAGGAAAGAGATGGTGATAAATAAGACCATGAATATTACAATGCCTCTTTATCACTCGGAGGTGCAGCCTCACTTTGAGCAAATGTGTGCCGCCTGGTGACATAATTCCAATAACAGAGAATAGTAACATTTCTGGAATCCAGTAGATTACAGGACCTGATGAAACATGGATTCACTAGAGGTAGGTCTTGTCACATAAATCTGATCAGTTTCTTTGGGTAATCAGAGAATTGAATAGAGGGAGGCGCTAGATGTGGTATATTTAGATTTTAGCAAAGCCTCTGACAGCGTTCCACACAGGGGTCTAATAAATAAGCTAAGTGCCCTCAGATGGGCCCCAAAGTGACAGACTGGGTCAGGATTTGGTTCAGTGGAAGGCAATAAAGGGTAGTGGTCAATGGAGATTGCTCTGAGGAAAGGGATGTTACCAGTGGTGTGCCTCAAGGTTTGGTTCTTGGGCCTGTTCTTTTTAACATTTTTGTAAGTGATATTGCTGAAGGGCTGTCAAGTAAGATTTGCCTCTCTGCAAATGATACCAAATTATGCAAAAGAGTAGACACCGCTGATGGTGTGAACAACATGAGGAAGGACCTAGCGAAGCTTGAAGAATAGTATGAAATATGGCAGCTCAGATTTAATGCTAAGAAATGTAAGGTCATGCATTTGTGCAGCATAAACACAAGGGACTGGTACAGTTTACATAGTAACATAGTAGATGACGGCAGATAAAGACCCGAATGGTCCATCCAGTCTGCCCAACCTGATTCAATTTAATTTTTTTAATTTTTTCTTCTTAGTTATTTCTGGGCAAGAATCCAAAGCTTTACCCTGTACTGTGCTTGGGTTCCAACTGCCGAAATCTCTGTTAAGACTTACTCCAGCTCATCTACACCCTCCCAGCCATTGAAGCCCTCCCCAGCCCATTCTCCACCAAACGGCCATATAGACACAGACCGTGCAAGTCTGCCCAGTACTGGCCTTAGTTCAATATTTAATATTATTTTCTGATTCTAAATCCTCTGTGTTCATCCCATGCTTCTTTGAACTCAGTCACAGTCCTCTCTCTAAAACAGGGGTCTCCAAAGTCCCTCCTTGAGGACCGAATCCAGTTGGGTTTTCAGGATTTCCCCAATGAATATGCATGAGATCTATGTGCATGCACTGCTTTCAATGCATATTCATTGGGGAAATCTTGAAAACCCGACTAGATTCGACCTTCAAGGAGGGACTTTGGAGACCCCTGTTTTAGAGAGAGGAAAAGATAATGATTACTATGGATGGGAAGACTGGATGGGCCATTTGGCTTTTATCTGCTATCCTGTTTATTTATTTATTTATTCAATTTTCTATACCATTCTCCCAGGGGAGCTCAGAACGGTTTTACATGAATTTATTCAGGTACTTGAACATGTTTCCCTGTCTGTCCCGGCGGGCCCACAAAAATATCTAGGACCCAAAACATTGGGAGCTATGGATCCAAAACGGTCCATGTTTCGATGATACTGTCTTCATCAGGGGTCCCTAAAGGTCCTGATGTGGAAGCACGTGAATTAAGAGCTCTAGATATTTTTAAGTGGATTATTTTATTGCGATTTTAATAAAGCCTGCATCTTGAACATCGCCTTCTCCACAAGTTTTTTGTTTTTGCAAGATTTCCATTTGTGGAGTCTAAGGGGTCAACCTCTTGTTTGCATAGTAGGACACATTGAGACATCTGGGTTTTACTTCCATTGAAAGCAATGGAAGTAAAACCCAGATGTCTCAATCCGTCCTCCTTTTTCTAATAATATGTAGTGGTTTATATGAAGTGTGTTATTTCTGGTGTTTGTATTTCGTATTATATACAAAAAAACATTTTTGAATAAAAATTTAACGTTAAAAAAAATGAAACAGTAAAAACTTCTCAGTCTTCTATTTCTTCAAATTTGGAATTTCTTCAAATTTGGAATGATCCTCTTGAAATTTAAATGTGATGAACTCGCATAGATTATGTTTTTGTCTTGTTAGGGCAGTAGGGAAAGAGGGGAAAGGGTTTGTAGTTACACAACCACACTCAAAGGAGCAGAAGTTCCGAAATGTTTTTAACTCAGTAAATACATGGTGTGACACCAATTTATAGTTTAAATGGCATATGATCAGCCATAATTCTGACAAAGCCCATAGGATTCAAGAAAAGTTGGATAAGTTCCTACTGGAACAGAACATATACAGGTAAGGCTAGACTCAAATAGGGCACTGGTCTTTGACCTAAGGGCCGCTACTTGAGCGGACTGCTGAGCACGATGGAACACTGGTCTGACCCAGCAGCGGTAAATCTTATGTTCTTATGACAGAACACTTTTTTTAGAAGGGAGTTTGCATTCTTAACATGTCAAAAATAAACCCACCTATCCTTTTTTACAATTCTGTTAAGACATTTTATGAGATCAATGACTGAGAAACTGTAGCATTATCATACTTTATGCCATTTAGAAGACTGAGGTAGAAGATTGAAGTCTCTTTTTCCTTCCTTTTCCTTGTAATATTAGTTGCAAATTTAATGTGGATTTGCTAAAGTTTGCTGGGTTCCTTTAGGTTTGCGCTGCATTGACTTCCTGCTAGGCCAGAGTATATTCTGTGAGCCATGCTGACTGTACCCTGCAGGGAGTGAGAGAACAGACATACATAGTAAAGAGAAAATAATCTTGCAATCTGTCCTCCAAGATATGCATAACACTCTTTATGGATGTTACAGAAATGATTTTTTTTTTTTTTTTTTTAAGAAATCAGCCAGCATCATTTAGGGGCCTTGTACTCAAACTGCAGTGATAAATGGCCTTAGCATGTTCTTATGCAAGACATTTCCACAGGCTAAGGCCATTTTTACTGCAGGGGTAAAATGGCCAATTTTCTTATTTTTAGTGTTAATGGCCATGTGCTAATTTTCCAATTAGCATATGGTCATTAGCATGTGAGCCCCTACCACCACCCATTGTGTAGGTGATAAGGGCTCATGCACTAAGCCCGCATTAATCGTTAGCTGAACTGATTAGCGTAGAACATGCCTGCTCTCTGCCCCGCCTCAGTGCGTCCCGTGGAAAGCGATTTTTTTGCTATGGAAAGCAGTGTTACTACTTACTGCAGCTTCGTAAAAGAACCCCTTTATGTTAAATAGCTGCTTTGAGGAATGGGAAATGTTTATGGATCTACATTGAATCAGGTCTATAAAAGACCTCACCTTGCGCTGAAGGTCACACCTTTTGTAAAGATGTTGAAAGAGTGGAAGGCCATCAAAATAGTACAGGGCCTCCAGCACAAGACTAAAGAGCTCAAAATATGTTCTAGATCAGGGGTGTCCATCCTTTTGGCTTCGCTGGGCCGCATTGGCTGAAAAAAATGTTTCTGGGGCCACACAAACACGCAAACACTGCAGCAAGACAGAGGAAGGAGCCATCAAGACGGTAAATACCCGGGGGCAGCAGAGGAAAACACTGCATCACCCTCGACTGGGGCCACAGAAAATACTTCACTGGGCCGCAGGTTAGACACCCCTGTTCTAGATTAAAAAGAAAAAAAAAAGGAAGAGATAACCATAAAAATATTCAAATATTTATCCGATTTCCATCAGGGATAAGGCAGCAGAATTTTCCACAGAACAAAAAAGCAAAGAGCCAGGATAGGGAGCTAAAAAGAGAGGTTTGAGGGAAACTGGAGAAACTAACACTGGACTAAGAAATGCCCAAAGACGCCTGGAATCGCCTACAAGAAGTAGAAGCAATGAAAACAGTGACAGATTTTATGCATTCATAGGACAAACAAGGAACTGGTAATGACAAGGAAGAAAAAAAGACTAAAATTGAAAGGGGATAGATTCCGTACGAACATAAGGAAGTTCTTCTTCACCCAGAGAGTGGTAGAAAACTGGAACACTCTTACGGAGGCTGTTATAGGGGAAAACACCCTCCAGGGATTCAAGACAAAGTTAAACAAGTTCCTGCTGAACCAGAACGTACACAGGTAAGGGCCGCCGCGTGAGCAAACTGCGGGGCACGATGGACCAGCGGCAATTCTTATGTTCTTATGAGTAAAGCAACAGGAAAGGGCAACTAGGCAGACCTGATGGGTCAGTAAATTGTCACAGCACTGAATTTGAGGTCATGTTTCAACACTTCCAATGCAAAAATAGGAACACTATTCAACTTGCAAAGGAAGTTGTTTGTAAAACTCTATAAGAAGTACTGAAGACAGTAAAAGGAACCCTTTTCTTCAGTGTAAAGATAAATCCCTGCGGATTTACGTTCATTAAAAACTTAATATGCTGCGATTACAAGAACAATTGTCAAAGCGATGTACAATAAAAATTTAAGAAGAGAAAATACTAACACAATATTAGAAAAAGAAAAATAAGTCATAACATATAATCCAAGCTAAATGTAACAACATTTAATCCTTGAAATTAAGTAAGCAAGCCATACTTTCCTGTATTTTCTCAGATTGTCACACATAATTGCATACATTTTTTCATATTTTCTATACAAACATAACATCTTCCACCACATATATTCCAATTCAGAAACATCCTTCAATAAAATATTTATAGAATGTTGGAGGGGGGGTTGGAAGTTTAGCTCCCGTTTTTGTTTTTTTTGGGGGGGAGGATGAGGGGGAAGAGATAAGGGAATGGGGGGGCTTGAGTTCTGCTTGATATTGTAAAACTTGACATTTTGTCTTCTTCTTCGTTCTGCATTGTGTGCTGATGGTGTGCACTGCTGCTTGTTGGATTTATCATCAATAAAAATTGCTTGAACATAAATATTTATAGAACAAAAATTTCATAACATAAAACATTTAGAAAAGAACTCCGTATTGGATAGGACAGGCGACAATCTATCATCCAAAAAGAAGAACCATCACATAACAGAATGAGGAGAGAGAGAGAGAGACACGTCAGACACATTAGACCTATGCAGTAGCAATAATTCATGTGAAAACAATGCAGGGAGAAATCATGAGCTTACTAAGGAGATGCCACTAATACAGAGGCTTTGCATCAAACACTAGAAGAATGTGAAATCAACAATTCCATTGTTCATGTACATATGGTTTCGGAAGTCTAAAAAGGCAATAAGGACAATGGTTTGTCATGAATACCATACATTTACCAGATGGTTCTGGATCAAGTTGGATACACAATACCCAATCCTCTGAAAGATAATCTGGGACATGCAGTCTCAGCTTTCCACAAGACGCCAAGGCCAGCGCTGGCCTGTAGACTCAGCAATGCCTCACAAGCATAAGACACAACTCAGGACTGTGGCGTAGCGAGGGTTGAGAGCTGCCCGGGGCTGTGGCACCCATCCCCTGCTCTCATCTCCGCATCCCCCCCCCCCCGCTCCTTCCTTGAACCTCCTTCCGCGTGCACTCCCCCTGCTCCCACCTGCTGTGCACGCCCTTCTTCCCTTGTACCTCTAGTTAAGGATGCTCGCAGCGGTCAACAGTGTGCTCCTCGCGACCCCGTCTGCTCTCCCTCTGACATCACTTCCTATGCGTGGCACCTGGAAGTGACGTCAGTGGGAGAGCCGATTGGGGGGGGGGGCCACAAAGAGCACACTGTTGACTGCTGCGAAAAACAACTTCAACTACAGGTTTAGGGGGACGGGAATATGGAGGGGAGGGGAGGAAGGGCACGTGGAAGGGAGGAAGGGGAAGAGGCAGAGAGGAGGAGGGGTGCCAGTGTCCCCACCAACATGGTGCCCAGGATGGACCACTCCCTCGCACCCCCGCCTTACTATGCCACTGGTCTCAGCCCTGCCTGGATAATGCTTGCACAGTCTAGAAAGCACAGTTACTTACCGTAACAGGCGTTATCCAGGGACAGCAGGCAACTATTCTCAACATGTGGGTGACGTCATCCACACAGCCCAGATGAGGACAGCTTCGCAAGCTGATTTGCTTGCAGAACTTAGAAAGTTTGTGACTGCCACACCGCGCAAGTGCCTTTCTGCCCACACAAAGGCGCATATCTCTTCAGTTCAGATAGCTAGCAGAGAAGCCAGCCCAGGGAGGTGGGTGGGTTGTGAGAATAGTTGCCTGCTGTCCCTGGATAACACCTGTTATGGTAAATAACTATGCTTTATCCCAGGACAAGCAGGCAGCCTATTCTCAACATGTGGGGAGACCTCCAAGCTAACCAGAATGGGATGGTGGGAGAGTTGGTAATTCAGGAGAATAAATTTTGTGACACTGCCTGTGCGAAATGGCCATCCCGTCTGGAAAAAGCATCCAGATAATAGTGAGAGGTGAATGTATGAACCGAGGACCAAGTGACCGCTTTGCAGATTTCCTCAATAAGAGTAGATCTAAGGAAAGCTACTGATGCTGCCATGGCTCTGACTTTGTGGGCTGTGACTCAACTTTGTAGATGCAGTCTAGCCTGAGCATAGCAGAAAGAGATGCAAGCCGCTAACCAGATGGAGATGGAGCGCTTGGAAATCGGATGTCCCAAATTGTTTTTTGGATCGAAGGAGACAAAAAGTTGAGGAGCAGATATATGGGGTTGAGTGCGTTGCAAGTAGAAAGCCAAAGCACGCTTACAGTCCAGAGTATGAAGAGCTGTTTCTCCAGGATGAGAATGAGGCTTTAGAAAAAAACACTGGAAGTACAATTAATTGGTTGAGATGAAATTCTGAAACCACTTTAGGTAAGAATTTAGGATGAGTACAGAGGACCACCTTGTCATGAGGGAATATTGTGAAAGGTGGGTCCACTGCTAAAGCTTGTAGCTCGCTGACCCTGTAAGCAGATGTAAGAGCAACAAGAAAAACCACTTTCCAAGTGAGATATGCAAGATCAGCCCAATCCATTGTTTCAAAAGGAGGCTTCATCAACTGAGCAAGAACAACATTGAGATCCCAAACCACTGGAGGAGGTTTGAGAGGTGGTTTGACATTGAAAAAACCTTTCATAAATCTGGAAACCACAGTATGAGCAGAAAGGGGTTTCCCTTTGATAGGCTGATGGTAAGCAGCAATTGCACTGAGATGGACTCGAATGGATGTGGATTTGAGGCCTGATTGAGATAAATGGAACAGGTAATCCAAAACTGCAGACAAGGAGGTAGATCGGGGCTCCTTGTGATGAATGGTACACCAAACAGAAAACCTAGTCCATTTCTGATGGTAACATTGCCCAGTGGTAGGCTTTCTAGAAGCCTCTAGAATGTCCTGTACAGATTGAGACAACTATAGAGATGCAGTCAAGTGGAGAGGTACCAAGCTGTCAGATATAGAGACTGCAGGTTGGGATGAAGTAGAGACCCTTGACTCTATGTAAGCAGAGAGGGAAATACTGATAGAAGCAGAGGCTCCCTGGTACTTAGTTGAAGTAGAAGGAAGTACCAAGGTTGCCTGGGCCACCGAGGAGCTATCAGAATCATGGTGGCATGCTCCTGTTTGAGTTTGACAAGAGTCTTTAGAATCAGAGGGAATGGAGGGAACACATAGAGAAACAGAGTCATCCATTCCAGAAGGAAAGCATCTGCCTCAAGGCGGTGAGGAGAGTATATCCTGGAGCAGAACTGAGGCAGGTTGTTGTTGTGGGGAGACGCAAAGAGATCTATCTGAGGAGTCCCCCACTGAGAAAAAAAAATGTGATGAAGAGGCGAGGAATTGAGTGTCCATTCGTGACACTCCCTAGGACTCGACTCTTGTATAGAGTGCATAGGCTCTAGACATATTACCAAACTCCTGAGGCATAATGGTCTGGATCATAGCCTGCAAATGTGAAACTGAGACTTGATCTGGTACATTTGGTGTGGCTATAGTCTCCGAGGAAGAGGAGGAAGAATGACACCTCGATTTGGAGACATGCTTCTGGGCAGCTGCAGAACCACTGCTGGAAGAGACTGCTGCACTACCTGACCTGGGGAAGACAGCAAGTAAAGCGGATCCTTAGGAGAAGACTTGGAAGATTTGCTCGAGGACGAGGACTACCCAAATGAGAAAGGCTTGATGGAGATAGAAGGCGGGTGCCCCGTAGAAGACTTGACAGGAGCTGAGGTCGAGGCCGAAGATTTCTCCACCTGACCTGTGACCAGCCGGGACATTGAAAAACTAGCCACGGCAAAAATCGAAGCCCGCAGGTTGATGCCAAAAGGCAAGCTCCGCTGTGACACGAAGAAAATAAAGAAAATTCAAAGTGTGTATTTTTTTTTTTTTTAAGTAAAATAAAAACACGCAAACACAGCAACCCTGTCTTAAAAAGAACATAAGCCGCAGTGAGAGAAGGCACGAAGTTTAGAACTAAGTCTAGCGCAGAGTGTCGAAAATAAGACTTCTCGGCTCCGCGGAAAACAGAGAACTGAGGAGACGTGTGCCCTTGCATCCGGGCTCCGTGGATGACGTCACCCACATGTTGAGAATAGGCTGCCTGCTTCTCCTGGGATAAAATATGTTCTATCCATCCAGCTGGTGCTGTTGACTATCACTCTCATTGGCAATCACTCTGTTAGCAGTGCCTCCTAACCATGAGTGTCGGAACAGGGGAGGCCACAGGGGCCATGGTGTCCCCATAGATGGGTGGTGACCGGTCAGTTCCTAACCACCCCCACCTGGCGCTGGACTTTTAAATCTTCGGGCAGGCCTGCTCGTTGACTCTGCGCGACAGCTGCTGCTAACCAGGTAAGTGCCTTTGAATATGGATCCCATGGATAAAGCGACGTACATAATTCAGGAGTGGAAAGAGAAAAGATACATCAATGACATCAACACCAACAAGAACTATGGGGTCCTTTTACTAAGGCACGCTAGTGCGTCTTAGCGCGCGCTAAATGCTAACAAGTCCATTATATCCTATTTAGCACACGCAGACACGCACGTGCAAACACACTAGCGCACCTTAATAAAAGGACCCCTAAGAGGAAGACGTGTATTTGGGGGGGGCTGCGTGCGCAGCACGCATGCTCATGTGTGTATTTATGCTATCAATTATGCTTAAAAATTAAAACTGCAAGCAAATTGCATATACAACTGGGTTAATTTTTGCACATATGAAAGAAGTGAATGTCCCTATGAGGCCACCACACGTTGCATATGATCGCAGTCTTTTAGGTTCTCTGTTAGTGCTTGCCTCAAATTACACTAAAGGTACCTGCCATCTGACAAATTTCAGCATCAATGAATCTGGATTAGAGAATAGTTTTGGACAGGAAAGATATTTCATTCTATTAGTGGATCAAGATTGCTGCTGATGGCCAGATCTCACCACGACTGGGTAGGTAGAACCAACATTTCAGTCCTCATGCTGTGTCTTCATACCCTGAGGAAAGCCACATCATGATGGCTGAAACATTGGTTCTACCTACCCAGATGCGGTGAGACTGACAAAAGCAACAATCATGAAGCCAGCTGCGGAAGCCTAAGAGAACCTTTTAGTAGATCCTTGATTTCAAAATATGTAAGTAGACATGAAGAGCCTGATTCTGTATAGGACGCTGGTTTCTGCAGGCGCCTAACAAATGGCTGAGAATCACACACCGACGTCCTATACAGCAGTGTTTCTCAACCTGCAGTACACATACCTGTGATAAGAGTGGATAGCGTAGCTGGTTTTAAGAAAAGTTTGGACAAGTTCCTGGAGGAACAAGTCCATAGTCTTGTTATTGAGAAAGACACTGCTTGCCCTGTATCAGTAGCATGGAATATTGCTACACCTTGGGTTTTGGCCAGGTACTAATGACCTGGATTGGCCACCGTGCAAATAGTCTACTGGGCTTGATGGTCTAACTCAGTAAGGCTATTCTTATGTTCTTATGTACGCAGGATGGTCTCGGTTAGGGCGCTGGTCTTTGACCTGGGGGCCACCGCGGGAGCGGACTGCTGGGCACGATGGACCACTGGTCTGACCTAGCAGCGGCAATTCTTATGACCTCCTGGGATCTCTCCCTGCCCCCCCCCCCACTGAAACCGCCACCGCCGATTCCTCCCTGCCCCACCCTGAAACCAACTCTCCCACCTAATACACTCCATTCCCCCTGCAAGGTCCAGCATCTGTCTTTGTGTCCCTATTGTTCCAACTCCCACCTAGTTCCAATAACTGTCCTCATCCAAGGGGACCCACCATCTCCATTCTGTCGCACCAATCCCCCCCCACCCCCACCCCCAGAGTCTACTATCCCTTTCCACAACACGCATATCACATTTTTCCCTCTCCTCATAATCCAGCATCTCTTATTCCTTCCATTGGCTGGTTGACCCTGATCCACATCCCCTTGGCTTGCTGGCCCCGATCCACTCTTCCAGCATTCGATTGCTATCAGCCCTGCCTTCGACCCTGTTCCCGCTAAACTGGGCAGCAATAACAGAGACAAAACCTAACCTGCCTTCAGCTGTGGTCCCGCTAAACCAGACGGCAAAAACGAAGACAGAAGCCGCGGGACCTTTCCTCTTGCCTGCATTACTATTCACTATAAGCTCTGCTGGTCTCAATCCTGCCCCTCAAAAACATGAAGTCACTTCAAAGGGGGGCAGGATCAAGACTGGCAGAGCTTATAGCGATGTCCTACGGCTTCTGTCTTCGTTTTTGCTGACAGGTTTAGCGGTACCCCAGCCGAAGGCAGGGCTGATGGCAGCTGTGAGCTGCCTGGATCGTGGGTCCCCTTGAGCTGTGGGGCTCAGGGCAGCTGCCTTGTTTCCCACCTCCTAACCCTAGCCCTGGAAGGAGAAGAGATGCCCGGACAGCCTCTTTGCCTTCTCATAATGACGGTGGGCCCATCTGATGTTTTCGGGCCCGAGGCACATGCCTACTGGGCCTACCCTTTAATCCGGCCCTGGCAACCAGAGACTCATGAAATCACCAGACAACAAAGGTAGGAAAAGTGATTTTATTTTCAATTTAGTGATCAAAATGTGTCCGTTTTGAGAATTTATATCTACTGTCTATATTTTGCACTATATTTCTATAGTTGGTACTGAGGTGACATTGCATATTTTTAAGTCATTTGCCTTGACCTCTTTGAAAAAATCCTGAATAAATGATAATTAACATTTTCTCTGCATTCAGTGCTTTGTGTTTTTTTTAATTTTGTGTTTATCATTATGTATTAATAAGATTATATTGTGTGCATATGAAAAATGGATGGAAGAAATTGCATTACAATTAGTATTATTATTGGGGTGGAATCAGGGAAGTAGTTTAGGCGGGTCTGGGACAGAGCTTGGGTGGGGGTACTCGGTTGATATGTGTTAGACTTAGGGGGTACTTAGCTTGAAAAGGTTGAGAAACACTGCTATACAGAATTGTGTCGACCCTAAGGGACAGATGTCCATCCCTGCCTGATTCTGTAACTGGCACCAATGTCACAGGTGCCGGTTAGAGAATCGCGTCTGATCCCTTGTCATCAGTTGATTTTTGAAACCCCCCCCCCCAAAAAAAAAAAAACCACAAACCTGCTGTGATCAGCTGAGTGGCTGCGACAGGGAACCCCTGAACCTCCTCGAGAAGTCAGCCAGCAGGAGGGATGCCCACTCCCTCCCACCAAAACCCCCGACAACCCCCCAACGAACTCAGACAGCAGGAGGGATGTCCACTTCCTCACACTGGAACCCCGAACCCCCACCCAGAAAGTTAGCCAGGCAGGAGGGATACCCACTCCCTCCTGCCTCAGAATCCCTCCCCCCAAAGTAAGCCATACTGGACAGATGCCCACTCCCTCCTGCCCTGGGTGTGGCCTAAGATTCTGTTTGGCCCAGGTGCCTAAGGTCCTTCCTATGGGAGGGGCCTTAGGCATCTGAGCCAATCTGGAGCCTTCGGCTCCTCCCCAGTGCATCCCAGAATGCACCAAAAAGGGGAAGGTCCACCATTTTGGAGTAGCAGGCCAGCCAGCCAGAGTGTGTGAGCATCCCTCCAGCCATACATTCAACTGAAAGGTATGGGTGGTTGGGAGGTTGGGGGTAGAGTTAGGGGTGCAGGTTCTTGAGGGTTTCAAATTCAGAGGGGGGGTGTCAGGAGATAGTGGACATCCTTCCTGCCCGGCTTACTTCACAGGTGGGTGGGTGATCAGGGGTTCCGGCAGAAGGGAGTGAGCATCCCTTCTGCCACAGAGTTTGCATGAGGGTTCAGGGATTTGGCAGGAGGGAGTGGGCATCCCTCCTGCCGGGTGACTTCGCCGAAGGGGGTGGGGGGGAAGAGGTTGCTGGTTTCAGCAGGGAGATTTCCTTGCCGCAATCAGCTCTGCAGTTGCATCTATTTGAAATGTAGATCAGGATTTTGCTAGCCTACATTTCAGATGTCTGTCATGGCTTTAGGAAGATGCCTAGGGCCACTTAAGTTCATCCAAAGTCACTTCTGGGCAAAATCACTCCCACACCCAGCCTTGGGTGAGCTTAGGTGTCCCTATATATCTCCCTAGACCCGCAAATACATCTACAGTGTAGGCCGCCTGCCTTCAGTAGGTTTTTTTCTAAAAATGTGCATCCCGATTGGCTGCTTAGACAGCTATAGGACGTCTACTGTTGCCTAAAATCAGGACACCATTTATAGAATTTGCCCCACAGTATTTTCTGTTGACATGAATTAATTTTTGTAATTTGATTAGTAGATTTATCCAAAGAGAACAGAACCCCCAACATTTATCAAAATACTCCAACCATGTCATGGTGTCACACAGAAGAACCTTTGATGCAGAACATTTTTATGCTTTTCATTACAGGCAAAACTGTTATTGGACTCGAGACAAATCAACAGCATGGAAAAGCAACACAATGGATTCCACATTGCACAAGGCGAGAGCTGGAGGCTTTTAACAACCACAATATACAGAATATCTAAGGAACTGAACCAAGTTTAACTAGTTAAATGACGCTTCTAAATGAGTCATTAAAGTTCTGTAAGTGTGGTATATGACTGACCACTAAACTACAATCAGTGGTGGTCAAGGTGATCAACTTAAAGGGATACCAGGATGAGTCAGGAAGGAAAAGGTAAACTGCAGTGCAGAAGATTTAATAAATGAATTCTTACAAACACTTTGGCAATCCTCTGATGAGTTCCACATCGCAAATACCGTATTTTTAAGCAAATAACGCGCATACGTGTAAAACGCGCCCACTCATATTGCGCGCGGGAACCAAGCATTTATGTAAAATAATTTCGGTATAGCGTGCCCGCTCCATTTGGACCGCAGATTAACTCTTTCGTAGCTGGGCAATTTGCGTTCGACCGGGTGAATAGGGGCGCTTACATTCATAAAGTCGGCCCACAGACCTAACCAGTAGAGGGATTAACAAAAACCCGGGATGATGGCGTAGAGGGGTCCAGGAAGCGCCTTAGCTCCACCGGCGGGGACTGGGAAGGGCCGAAATTATCCATACCCGTCTCTGCAGTATGGGTGTCTCAGAATGTAAAAAAAATCTGTAACGCGCTCACAGATATAACGCGCATGCTTACTCCGTGTTTGTAAAATCTTGTATAGCGCGTGCGTTATATGCGTAAAAATACGGTAAATACATTTTTTTTTAAAAAAAAAGGAAACAAGAGGGGAGAATGACAGCTTACCCCTCGTAGCTGCTGGACACCACTGAAAATCCTCATCACTCTATCAATCTCCTGCTCCAGCCTCCTGGCCCAATACTGCATCCTGTGAGTGAGAGAGGGAGACAGCGCAAGAGTCAAAAAAAACCACATTTAGTAGATAACCAGGATAATTGAAGTGGAAAGGGATAGGAAATCACTGCTCTAAGCTAAATTTATTGCAGCACCAGATGTGGACAAAATACCAACAAACCTTCCAGGCTCTGAGAGTTATGACCGGGTAACCTAGATGCATCAAGATTTAATTTGAAAGTGAAGCAAAGATGGACATAAAAGCCACATATCCCCTAATAAAAGGAAATGGTTACGGGATAAAGTTAGGCCTAATGGTTCCTACAGAGGGCTGAAAACCAGGGGGACTAGATTCCATTCCCACTACAGTTCCTTATTGCCTTGGGCAAGTCACATTTTAGCCACATTTTCAAAGCACTTAGACACACTTTTATGTGTTTAAGTGCTTTGAAAGTGAAGCCCCAGGTACCAAAAAAAACAAAACCCCTTAGACTGTGAGCCCGCCAGGAACAGAGAAAGTGCCTGCATGTACTATGTATACCACTTTGATTATACCATAGAAAGGCGGTACTCTTTACCCAGGTCGCTGATAAGTTCTCAGCCCAACCAAGACGAGAATGATGTGGAGCCATGAAGCTTACAAGTTATTCCACACTTTTAGATTTAGTGATATGAAACGAAGTGTAAAAAAAGTATGGAATAACTTGTTAAGTTTCATGGCTCCACATCATTCTCTTCTTGGTTGGACCGAGAACTTTTCAGGAGTCCCTCCTCTCTCAGGCCTCTCCTACAAGACCATCCCACTCCTGAACTCTTCTCCCCAAAAAAAAACAAAAGCATCCCCCCTTTTGAACCCGCTTCCCTCTATAAGCTTCCACCTCCAAAAGACCCCATCTCTATCCCCTACAGCTCTCCTGTCCTACTTTAAGAGTCCTTAGTGGTCTGGTGTGCAGAAAGCAGGAGTGATCTCCACTTCTCCTGCCTATGCCAGGGTTCAAACTGGCTGCTGTGACCTCTAGCGGAAGTCTTGCTACATGGGATCACTCCTGTTCACTACAAAAGATCACTTGGGCCCCTTAAGGAAAGCCTGGGGGTATACAAGGGGTGGAGGGTTCAGGAGGGGAAGTTCATGGAGGAAAAGCTGCTGAGGGTTGGAGGGAGGGTGCTCTTGTGGGAGGGGGGAGGGGTGGAGATCTTGGGCAGGTCTGGGAAGAGTTTTGGCAAATTAAAATAACTAATATTCAACCTGCTGCCTGGTTAGAAGGCTAAATATAACTCGTTAACTTAGAGGGAGGCTGTAAGAGTCTGAATATTCAGTATAGGGACCCACAGAAGTACTGGCACTGAATATTCAGGGAGGGGGGAGGTTAAGTTTGTACCTGAGACATGGAGGGCTAAGTGCCCTTCAGGCCTGGCAATGGCTATGCTGTGGTTAAACCCCAGTATTTTGGGTAAGGATTTCCCTTTCCAAAGGTTCAAGTTCTCAGAAAGATTTATTATTCTTGGCCACTGGCCAGACTTTGTGTTTAGGTTTCACACAGAAAGAGTAGCCCGAGACCCTCGTGTCGATGGGCGTAGGATAACACGGGGCTGGCAGGCCTGCGTGTTGCCCATCGACTGGGGCCGTCGGAGGGGCGGCGAGTGAGGGGGGGGGGGCGGTATGATTGGCTGTGTAGGGCCGGACAATTTCAAAGTGATTGGCGGTAGTAGGAGCGCGCGGTGGGGGGGGGGGTGAAGTTATAAAAGGGGAGAGTGTGGAGGACCCAACCGTCGTGGGTCCTCCTGAGCCGGTTTTTGATTTCTCACCTTCGTGGCGTTCGGTGTCCTCTCTACTTGTTGGCGATGGCGGAGCGATTGGCGGCGGTGGAGGAGCAGGAGCGCGACGTGGCCGAGATATCGTTTCGGGCATGGGACTCGTTGGTGGAGGACCCGGGAGAGCAGGTGGGTGTAGAAGGCGGGCTTGAACGGGGCAGGCCGGAGCGACGCTCAAAATGCGATGCGCTTTCGGCGATCGCTCTGGCTGGCTCAGCGGGGCTTGTGAGTGGGCGGGTTTCGGGGAAGGACCGGCCGGAGCGCGTTGCTACGCAGAAGGGGGCAGGGCCCAAAAAGATCTCCGGGAAGAAAAAGTCGGGCGGGCAGGCGTCCGCCCGGCCTGGGGACCGCAGCTGTGCAGCTCCTAGCATAGTGCAGGAGTCTGTGGGGGAGGTGCGATGTGCAGGGCCAGCTCTCCGTGCCGCGTCGGGGCAGTCTGGGTTTCTGGGTGAGGCTTCCGGGTCTGGTGTGGAGGACCTGAATACAGCACCTGTGTTGGGGGTGGATGGGTTGTCCCATGGGGAGGGGGGCAATTCTCAGCCATCGCCTCAGCCTTCTACTAGCTGGGGGTCTGGTGTTTGGGGTGGGAGTCCCACGGGTCCTTGGGGGTTGCCGTATGGCATGATCCCTTGGTGTTCTGGGCAGCAGGGTTGGGGTTCAGGTTCTTTGCCCCCCTTCTGGGGGGGTAGTGGGACTCCGGGATGGATGGGTGGCTCCTGGCCTTTTGGGGTTGGAGGCCCTGGTTGGGGTATGCAGGGGGGTGGTGTTCCGGGCTTTGTTCCTGGTTGTGGTTTCTTTTCACAGAGTCCAGCGATGATTCCAGAACACCAGTGGGGTGCAGCGGGAGCGGCTCCAGGTCCCTCTACCGGCAGCGTGGATGGAATCTCTGATCGGCAGAGTGGCGTGCGAGCTTCGGTGACATCGGCGTTGGAGTCAGCGGCTCTTGGCGGAGGCGTCGCTGGTCCCTCTTCGGGTGTGGTGGTTGCTGGCCGTGGCATCACTGTTGAGGATCGCCGATCGGTGGCGTCTGCAGAGGCTGCTGCGAGTGGCCTCTCCTTGGATGAGGCTGGACCTTCCACTTCGGGTAAGGTTGCGCCTGCTGTGGTTTCTGGGGCGAAAACTGGGGGGCGGAAGGGTAAGGGGAAGCGGCGGCGCAGAAGGGATTCATCCTCTTCGAGTTGGTCTTCCTCTTCGTCCTCGTCTTCCTCATCGGCATCTTCTTCTCCTCGGGCTGGGCCGGTTAGGGAGGGGGGTCCTGTGGGAACGGGGGGCGTGATGCAGCAAGGGGATGGTAGAGGTGTGCCGGCGTTGGTCGCTCTGACCGAACTATGGGAGCGAGTACCACGCGACTTACGGCACAAGATTAGGCGACGTGCCTGTATTGACATTTTTCGTCTCCTGGAGGGTAGGGCACATCGGCGTAGCAGGAAAAAATCCAAACGTGCAGGGGGTGCGGTTAAACCTTTGCCAGTCTCGCGGTCCATCCTTAATTGGATACGGGCATTCATGCGGCTAGCCAGTGTTTGGGGGAGGTCCCGTCCTGAGGATTATGGTTTATTGTTAGCGTACGCCGATTCTGTACTAGATGCGTATCAGCGCTTTGGTGGCTGGACGTGGTTAAATTATGATGAGGCTTTTAGGGACAAGATGGAAGAGAACACACATATGTCATGGGGCACGCAGGACGTTAATCTGTGGCTCACCCATATGTCCTCAAAAGCTGGGGTAGCCCCTGTGGGTGTGGGTCGTGCGTCGGCAGTTGCTCTGGGCGGTGGGCGGCCCTTTCGGCCCGGGATGGGGGGGGGGGGTCTGGCGGAGGAGGGCTCGGTGATGTGTGTTGGAGATTCAACAAGTCCAGCTGTTCCTTCACGGACTGTAGATTTCGACATGCGTGCTCCCAATGCGGGCAGCCGCATTCCCTCCTTAAGTGCCCCAAGAAGCAAGCGGGAGGTCCTCCAGGGGTTGGCAAGTAGTGGTGGGTCGCGTGCGGTTCCTACTCCAGTCTTGGTAGGTAGGTTGCTCCCGTGGCTTCGTTGTTATAGGCCGGTGCGTGTGGCTCTTCTATTGGAGCGTGGGTTTTCTGAGGGTTTTGAGATTCCATTTCGGGGGGAGTTGATTGGGGTTCGGGCACGTAATTCGTCCTCTGTTACACATTTGGGTGCCGTGGTCCGCCGCAAATTGGAGGAGGAATTGCGGCTGGGCCGGATTGCGGGTCCTTTTCGGGAGCAGCCTTTTCCGGTTATGATGGTGTCTCCTCTAGCGGTGATCCCTAAGAAGGAACCTGGTAAGTTTCGCCTCATTCACAATTTATCTCGGCCCGTTGGGTCTTCCGTGAATGATGGTATTCCGAGGGATCTTTGCACGGTTCGTTATTCATCCGTTGATTGTGCCCTGCGGCTCATTCTTAGGGCGGGCCGCGGTGCTTTGTTAGCCAAAGTGGATATCGAATCTGCCTTCCGACTGTTGCCATTTCATCCGCAGTCTTATCCGTTGTTAGGTTTCCGCTTTGACGGTGCTTATTTCTATGATCGTTGTTTGCCTATGGGTTGTTCTATCTCGTGTTCCTATTTTGAGATGTTCAGCTCCTTCCTGCACTGGGTGGTGGTTCAGCGGGCTGGGTTGGATGCGGTCGTTCACTATCTTGACGATTTTCTGTTCATAGGACCGGCGGATTCGGATGACTGTTCGCGTTTGAGGGGCGCCTTTGAGTCCATGGCTGCTGAGTTTGGGATACCGTTGGCGAGGGACAAGTCTGAGGGTCCTGTGTCGTCTTTGGTTTTTCTAGGGATTGAGCTGGATTCTGAGAATTTGGTGACTCGTCTTCCGGTGGGTAAGGTTCAGCAGCTGCTTGGTCTGATTGAGCGTGTTTTGTCGGCGCGTAAAACTACTTTGCAGGTAGTTCAGTCCTTGATAGGCTCTCTTAATTTTGCCTGTCGGGTTTTGCCCATGGGGCGTGCCTTTTCGCGTCGATTAGCGGCTTCCACGGCGGGGGTTAGGGAGAAGCGACATTTTTTGCGGCTGTCTGCGGGAGTTCGAGCTGATCTGCGTATGTGGGCTTGTTTTTTACGCGACTTCAATGGCTATTTGCCTATGCAGGCTCCTGAGGTGTCTAATTGCGACTTGGAGCTGTTTTCGGATGCGGCTGGAGGGGTGGGATTCGGTCTGTACTGTCAGGGGGCGTGGTGTGCGGAGCGCTGGCCACAAGCTTGGGTGGAGAAGGGTATTACGCGGAATATTACACTCCTGGAATTGTTTCCTTTCATTGTGGCCTGCGACTTGTGGGCGGATAGATTGCGGGATAGGCGGGTAGTGTTCTGGTGCGATAACCTGGGGGTGGTGGAGGTGGTTAATAGACAGGTGGCGCGTTGCCTAGCGGTGAATGGGTTGGTGCGAGCCTTGGTTTTACGGTGTCTGCGTCTTAATTTGTATCTCAGAGCGCGACATGTCCCTGGTTTGCACAATGGAATTGCTGACGCTCTTTCTCGTTTCCATTTCTCACAGTTTCGTCGGCTGGCGCCGGAGGCTCACGAAGAAGGTGCTTTGATGCCGGCGCATTTGTGGAGCCTGGTCGAGAGGGAGTGTGGGACATGCTCCGCCTGTCGGTAGCGCCGGCTACTTGGTCTCATTATTCAGCGGGGTTCCGTTTGGTGGCTACTATTCTTTTCAACAGAGGCTGGACACCTGGGGATGTGGCCGAATCCTTGCTGGAGGATTTCGTGTTGGATTCCTACAGGACCCAGCTTTCCCGTCGAGTGGTTCAAGGGCGTTTGGTTGGGTTTGCCTTTTTCTGTCGGGCATTGGGTTGGTCATGTCCTGCATCGGGTTTCCTGGTGCGTCGCCTGCTTCGAGCTTTGGGGAGAGCGGTGCCTTGTAGGCCTGATTCTCGTTTACCTATTCAGCATGCCTTGCTGGTGCAGCTGTTGGCAGTCTTGCCGGATTTGGCCCACTCCCCTTATGAAGCTGGTATGTTTCGGGCGGCTTTTTCCCTTGCTTTCTTTGGTGCGTTGAGAGTGGGGGAGTTGCTGGTGAGTGCAGCTGACAGGGCTAGGGGGCGCGGTTTGTGTGTTCAACATGTGCAGTTAGGTGACACCGAGGTGGAGATTCATGTGGTCAGCTCCAAGACTGATCAGGCGGGACGCGGGCAGTGGCTAGTTCTCAATAGGATTGCGGGTTGTATTTCTTGTCCGGTGTCTTGTTTGCGGGAGTTTTTATCGCTGCGAGCGGTGGGGTCCCCGATTTTGTTCATGCATGCTGATGGGGTTCCTCTGTCCCGGTTTCAGTTTCCGGCGGTTGGGGCGTTGGGCCTCAGGAGCCTTTCGCTCTTACATTAGACCGGCCGAGTCGGGTAGAGGGCAGAGGGGGAGAAGGGAGAATCAGTAATTTGGGGACTGTTGTGTAGCGCGTGTGTAGAGTCATAGTTCTGGACTGTTGCAATTTGTTGTTTGCTTTTCAGGTGCGGAGCGGAGCAGTACGGCAGTGTGGATCATTGGCCACTCCTTCATTCATTGGGCCGGCGAGAGGGCCTTGTTGCGTCCTGGAGGTCGACATCTTGGGCTGGGACATTTGGGCATCCGGGTATCCTGGTGGGGGCAACGGGGTATGAGGTGGCATCAACTTTTGCCATTTTTGTTTCGTTTGCGGTCATGCCCTCGTCGTCCGGACGTGCTTATTCTACATTTAAGGGGTAATGATGTTGATACATTGCCGGCTAGGCAGTTGCTCAACATCATTAAGGATGACTTACGAGTTATTTTTGACTGGTTCCCGAGTACACGGGTTATTTGGTCGGATGTCATTCCGCGGCCTCGGTGTTTGGCGTCTCGACGCTGGACTCGAGGATTGGCCAAGTTTAATCGGCAGATTGGAAAGTGGGTTGTGTCCCAAGGTGGTAAGCAGATTTTGCACGGGTGGGTCGAGGTCGGTTGTGCGGGGCTTTTTCATAAAGATAAGGTTCATTTGTCTGATGTAGGGTGGGACCTGCTTTTAGATGACTTTGCGGTGTGTTGTGAGAACGTCCTTGGTTTATGTTAGCCGCGGCTTGTTTTTCTTGGGGGGGGGGGGGGCCTGTGGGATCACAGGCCTGTGGCGGATCTCCCGAGCTACTGGGTCATTGGGGCTCATCCGGTGATGAGCGGTGGGCCGGCGGGGTGCCGTGCCTGGTGGGTCAGGTGACCCGGATAATGGGGCATGAGGGACATGCCACTCCTCTGACCCTTGCTGGGGTGGCAGGGTCGAGGGCATTGCAGTTTATGGGTAGCTCGGGAGGAGCTAGGGGAGTTTATGTTAACTAATGTTATCATTGAAATTATATTACGTTACTTGTTATGATTAATAAATTGAGCTGCGGTTAATTACCAACAATTGTAGTCAGAGTATTTTTGGGGGGAATGCTTGGGGAGTATGGGGGGGGGGAATCTAGGTGTTGGGGTTATAGGGCAACAGAGGACGTGTCCATATCCCGCTGTTAAGAGTAGCCCGAGACCCTCGTGTCGATGGGCGTAGGATAACACGGGGATGGCAGGCCTGCGTGTTGCCCATCGACTGGGGCCGTCGGAGGGGCGGCGAGTGAGGGGGGGGGCGGTATGATTGGCTGTGTAGGGCCGGACAATTTCAAAGTGACTGGCGGTAGTAGGAGCGCGCGGTGGAGGGGGGGGTGAAGTTATAAAAGGGGAGAGTGTGGAGGACCCAACCGTCGTGGGTCCTCCTGAGCCGGTTTTTTCCCTCCCACCCACCCCATGTTTTTCCGGTAGTTGGGAGTGCTCGGGGGCGGATCTCCCGAGCTACTGGGTCATTGGGGCTCATCCGGTGACAAGCGGTGGGCCGGCGGGGTGCCGTGCCTGGTGGGTCAGGTGACCCAGATAATGGGGCATGAGGGACATGCCACCCCTCTGACCCTTGCTGGGGTGGCAGGGTCGAGGGCATTGCAGTTTATGGGTAGCTCGGGAGGAGCTAGGGGAGTTTATGTTAACTAATGTTATCATTGAAATTATATTACGTTACTTGTTATGATTAATAAATTGAGCTGCGGTTAATTACCAACAATTGTAGTCAGAGTGTTTTTTGGGGGAATGCTTGGGGAGTATGGGGGGGGGGGGAATCTAGGTGTTGGGGTTATAGGGCAACAGAGGACGTGTCCAGATCCCGCTGTTAACAATTCCACCGTTTCAAAACTAAGAAAAGCAAAGAGTTTCAGCAGTAAACACAAATGCAGCTTTTCCTCCAGCAACTGGCCAACAGCCACCTCAGCTGTTGCAGTTAGGTAAACTTTCAACTATCTTAGCTTCTATGCCAGGTAACGACACTGGATACAGAGGAGTACAGTATAGCAATACTTTCAGGCAGGTTCTTAAGGTAGCTGGTAGCAATGCTTCATTTTAGCAAGGTATTTGCTCCTTTATACAGGCTGAGCAGGTTCTTTGCATTAAGGCAGCTTCTTACCCAAAGGTACCAATATCGGCTTTACCTCCTTTACAATTCACAAACTAGCAGATATGAAAGAGACAGTTTCAGAACCGCTTCCAGACACAGCTGTTGCACTGCTCCTAATTAGCCGCCTCTGTTCCAAGTTACCTTTTCTCTGGGCTAGTTTTGAAAGGAAAAACCACTAGCTCAGAAAAGCCATTTTCTTCGAGGCAAAACACTCAAAAACCAAAGCACAGTTTAAAGCAATGTCCTCCTCCGAGAGATAATGGCACAATTCAGCACACTCTCAAAATCCATAATCTCAATGTCATTAAATGGCTCCTCTCCCAGTCTGGCTGGGAAAACCAAACCGTCCCCCTCTGCCTCTCGTCTCCTCCCTCACCTGCCTTCATTTAGGGAGCTCCAAACCACGCCCCCTCTGCCTGACTGACAGGGGAAGGTGAATCAATTCTCCAGAGCAGTGTGATCTTCAAACTTTTGATACCTATGGACCGGCGGAAATAAAATAATTATTTTGCGGACCGGCACCAGTCCGCACACCAGCGGTTGAAGAACACAGGGCTAAGTCATGGGCCAGACTCCGCCCATATCCACCCCAGACTCTGCCCCCATAATAGTACTAATTGTAACACCATTTTTTCTGTTCATTTTTCATATCTATATACACACACACAATATAATCTTATTAACAACACATAATGCTTAATCACAAAATTAAACTACATAAAGCACACTGTATGCTTCTCAACATTCATTCCTACTGAAACACAGATAACTCCTATGTAAATACGGGACCAAAAACTGAAAGTACTAATATATACAAACAAACCCTAAGATGCAAGACTCTGCATGCAGTACAACCCCAGAGAAAAAGAAACAAATGCATTTTTTCCTGAACACTGCAAAATATAAACAGCAGATGAAAATTCTCAAAATTAATACAATTCAATCAGTAAATTCAAAAATAAAATCATTCCCCCTACCTTTGTTGTCTCTCTCCCTCTAAGCTGTGCTGCCCCGGTGTTATCTTGGGTCCGGCCCCTCTTCCTCGCTGACACAGTCCACAAAGCCGAGGGCAGAGGCTCCTTGCATGTCCCACACCTCATCTGAAAGTCTTCCCTCTGACGTTGCGACATCAGAGAGAAGGCTTCCAGTTCAGGCGCAGGACGCGCGTAGGAGCCGCTGCCTGAGGCTTTGTGCACTGCAGCACTGAGGAAGAGGGAGCCGGCCCGAAGATAACGCCACATCAATTGCACCGCAGACTGGCGGCTGAAGAACACTGTCTCAGGCCCTATGCACATGCTGGCCCTGCAGACTGGCAGGAAATTTCTGCGGATCGGCACTGGTCCACGGACTGGCGGTTGAAGAACACTGCTCTAGAGAACTACTACGTCTGCCAGAGGTCAGATTTCTCTGCTCCTTTCTTAAGGAAACAGCAAGCATTACAGGTAAAACTCTCCTGCCAGGATTTCAAGCTTTCCTGCAGCACGTTCCCTGTCTCAGTCTGGATATTCCAAAGATGGTTATCGCCTGCAAGTTCCAGGGCAGTGGGTTTGTTACAATATGCTACTATAGTGTTCCCCCGGTCGTTTGCGGTCGGCAGTTCGCAGTCCCAGTCATTCGCGGTATTTTCCAACTGCGAACCGCCAACAAGGAAAGGGCAGCGGGAGAGGCAGGAGAGCAGCCAGAGCACCGCTGTACGCTCCGACCGCCTCTTCCTGCACTAAGTCGGGTCTTATCCAATCAGGAGCTGCTTTGACATGCAGCTCCTGATTGGATAAGGCCCGACTTAGTGCAGAAAGAGGCGGTCGGAGCGTAACACGAGTGATTTCCTGCACTCGTGGCGCTCCGGCTGCTCTCCCGCTGCTCTCTTCAGGCAACCCCATGAAAAAACGTATTCGCAGTTTTTCAAGATTCGCGGGGGTTCCTGGAACGGAACCTCCGTGAATATCGGGGGGGGGGGGGGGGAGGGTTACTGTATTTCTTTTAAAATTTATATACCACCTAAACCTAGGCAGTTTACAAAGAACATTAAAACAAGATACATTAAAACAAAACAGATTACCAGTAAATGTCAGTGCAAAACCCTCACAATCTACCTACAATTCCAATTTAACCAGATAGGCAACACAAGGGTAGTTACATTACATTACATTAGGGATTTCTATTCCACCATTACCTTGCGGTTCAAGGCGGATTACAAGAGAGTTAAAGAGTGTTTTACAAAAAGATTTCTGGTCCTTTTTTGGGGGGGGAAAAAAAGAGTAGAGCAGGTTGATTTGGGGGTTCGGGGGTTAGAGGGATGAAAGAAGGAAGCTTGAGCGGTTAGGACTTTTTCAGGGATTTTTTGGAAAGTATAGTCTTTATTTCTTTTCTGAAAGTTTTATAATCTGGGGTCGTTATCAGAAGGTTGGCGATTTGGTTGTCTATTTTTGCTGCTTGAGTGGCTAGGAGGCCATCATATAGTTTTTTCCGTTTAACTTCTTTGATTGGCGGGTGTGTGAATGGGGTATGAGTTTTCCTATGTCTGGTTGAGGTGGTTTGGATGAGACGGTTGGTCAAGTAGGTTGGGCTATCTCCGTTGCAAAAAAAAAAAAAAAAAGCTACTACTACAAACTGTTCAGTCGTGTCCAACCCTTGGATACTCTGTAGCAGTGGAATAGTAAGGGTGAGCGGTATCTGGGGTTTTGGCTCCACACACCCCCCCCCCGCCATGTGCGTGTCCCCCCTTCCCTTTCCCTGTAACTTTTTAACCTCTCCGGTGTGACCAGCATGCCCACGTCAGTGTCAGCTCGCCCTTTGATGTCACTTCCTAGGCGCGGGTTCCGGAAGTGATGTCAAAGAGAGATCCAATGCCAACGCGGGCAGCAACCGCATGCCAGGGAAATAAAAAAAAGGTACGGGGAAGGCAAGGGGCACACGCACGCGGGAAGGAGAGGGGTGCCATGCCCTTAGAAAGACTGCGCCCGTAGGAAGTCTGCCCTCCTTCCACACCCCACACCCCCGCATCCCTTTTACTATGCCACTGCTCTTTAGGCCAGTCCTCACCATGCTTCCCTGTTTTCCACAACTTCTTTCAACTGCTTCATAAGAACAGCCTTACTGGATCACACCAATGGTCCATCAAGCCCAGTAGCCCATTCTCACGGTGGCCAATCCAGGTCACTAGTGCCTGGCCAAAACCCAAGGAGTAGCTTCCCCCATGTCTTTCTCAATAACAGACTATGGACTTTTCCTCCAGGAACTTAAAACCTGCT
This sequence comes from Geotrypetes seraphini, assembly GCF_902459505.1. Classification (NCBI taxonomy): domain Eukaryota; kingdom Metazoa; phylum Chordata; class Amphibia; order Gymnophiona; family Dermophiidae; genus Geotrypetes; species Geotrypetes seraphini. The sequence goes on from NC_047100.1 coordinate 43,236,347, forward strand.
ATGTTATCCGCTCTTACCATATCCTCTGGCAACACATTCCAGAGCTTAACTATTCTCCGAGTGAAAAATATTTTCTCCTATTGGTTTTAAGAGTATTTCCCTGTATCATCATCGAGTGCCCCCTAGTCTTTGTCAATTTTGACGGAGTGAAAAATCGATCCACTTGTACCCGTTCTATTCCGTTCAGGATTTTGTAGACTTCAATCATATCTCCCCTCTGCCTTCTCTTTTCCAAGCTGAAGAGCCCTAACCATTAAGTCTTTCCTCATACGAGAGGAGTTCCATCTCCTTTACCATCTTGATGTTCATTCCAGTATCATTCCTGATGGAATTTAGCCAATGGGCCTTTGGTCTCCCCTGCTTCCTTCCTTCCCGAGTATCCTTTTAAAAGATCAACTATTTGCACATAACTGTAAAAGGCCAGGTATGACATTCCACAACCTCACTCCTGCCACAGCAATTGTAGAGGCTATCATATAGGTATAACGCGCCTTCACTGTCCGTTCCTGGGATATCGTTTGCTATGATCTCAAAGTCCTGTCCTTTCAAGGACGACTTAAAATACCACAGTGCAGGAACATACAAAGTTTGATGGATTACAGACAAAATCTTATGTTGAATCCTATACCTTACTGGCAGCCAATGCAGTTGTCATAATACTGGAGTTATATGTGTTGACCTCAGTGCCCCGTCACTAATTGGGCAGCAGCATTTTAAACCAGCTGCAACGTCTTGATCTAGGCGTTTTGCCTTTTTTACAACCTAATACTTATCTCATGTACTTTGGCAAGAGAGATACACTGAGAGTAAATTCTAACATTTTCTACTACAATAATATTACAAATTAAAATAAGAGTTTAAATTCCTAAGGTCCTCTTTTATCAATATGCACTAGAATCTGAGCTTAACATGTTCTAAATGGGACTTTCCACACACTAAGGCCAGATTTAACATGGCATTTTCCATTTTTGAATTTCAGATACTGCTCTAATGTTTGTATTAATGCATGGTACCTTTAAAAGGTGGTAAGTGCTCCTATGTTAGATCTGCGTTAGCCAGTTAGTGCAAATCCACTAGCTGGTTAATGCTTCCATGCCCATTTTCTGCCCATGGCACGCTCCCTCCCAAAATTATTTTGAAAAAATAGCTAACATGCAAGTTAGCATGTGCAAGCAGGCAAAATGCAGCATGAGATCATAAGAATAGTCATACTGTGTCAGTCCGATGGCCCATCTAGCCCAGTATCCTGTCCAGAAGGGACCTCAGGTGGCAATGGTTGCCAGAGTGTTTGGGCCTGGCTAGGAGTCAGCCCCATTTAGAGTATTAACTGGGATTGGAGAGAGAAACTCTACATAAAAGGACTAAGTCCGTGAATTAACAGAGCTAACTATAACACCTTTTGAGTACATAAAGTATGTTTGACTTCTACCTGCAACCTGTGTATGTCTGCAACATTTCTGCGAGAACCTACAGCCAGCCGCTAGCCATGCTTCCACACAAACAGGATACAGGCAGTCCCTTGGCTTACAAACATCTGACTTATGTCAGACTTGTAGTTGTTCCCTGTCCCAATGCACCCCTCTCCCTCTGACATCAGAGGGAAGGTATCTGGGTCAGCTGCGGGCCGCAGCTTTATGAAGAGAAACAAGTGCAGCTAGAAGGAAGGTGGAGGGAGATGGCCAGGACAATTGCCAGAGGGAGGGAGGCACAAACTTGGGATACAGAATGGAGGGAGGGAGGGAAATGGGCATGCTGGGACATGGAAGGTTGGAAGAGTGGCCATTGAGATACAGAAGGAAGGGAGGGAGCACAAACTTTGGACAAAGGAAGGAAAGGAGAGTAACATGAACTTGGAACACAGAATGGAGGGAGGGAGGGAGGGGAGCATAAACTTGGAACATAAGATAGAAGAATGGAGGAAATGAGGGAAAAAGATGCTGAGATGTGGAAGGGAGAATTGTTGGGCATGAGTGTCTGAGTGAGAGGGAGAGATGTTACACATGGGGAAATGAAGAAAGAGGAGGAGAATTGGGCATAGGTAGGGAGAGAGAATTATTGGACATGGTGGTGGGAAAGGACTGAGGTACAGATGCATGGGGAAGAGAGAGATGAGAGGGAGAAACGTTGGATGTGGTGGAGAGGGAAGAGTGGGACGGATGGAAAGAGATGCAAGAGGGGCCCCAAGGAGGTGGAGAAAGTAGGAAGAAAACTAGAATTAGAATTTAGGAGGAAAAAATTAAGTTTTCTAGTACTGTATGCTCAGAGGGAAGGCTTCTGGGTCAGCTGCGGGCAGCATGTAGGAAACACTGCCCGTGGCTTTGTAAAGAGAAACAAGTGCATAAGTGTAAACCTCCTATCTTTTCTTTCTAGTTAAACTACAGTACTTTATTTTGAGGACTGTTTCTTTAATGTTTAATGTTTTTATAGACTGTGTACTGTACAGAACATATAAATACACACAGATTCTTACATGATCCGAGTTACATAGAAATTCAACTTAAGAACGGTTTTAAAAACTGAACTCGTTCTTAACCCAAGGACTGCCTCTACTAATAATGACAATTTAGGTTTATGTAGCTCCTTTGAAAAAGAGAAACAAGTGGGGAGTGGGACTGTGTACATCAACCTTGGAATCAACAAGTTTATTGGTGTGAGCTCAATTAAAAACTGAACACATATATAAATACATAAATATAATATCCTTAGTCTTTGATGACCCGACACAGTTTGTGTTTTTGGCCTCCAATTGGAGGCCTGCCTCAGGGGTGTTGGAGTTGAAAGGAATATATGGATATTACATAAATGCAAAAATATAGAAATATAAAAGAGAGACAACAAAAATACATACTTGAAAATTACATGAGATAAATGTAAAAAATGACGTGAATATAAATCAAATCAACATTAATATAGTCAGCATAAAGAACATTAATAAAAGCCAATACAAATTGTGTATATGAACATGATGTATGCAAATAAAACAACATTAATATAATCAGCAACATAATGACCATTAATACAAAAATAGTGTATGTAAGAATAATAGCAGGAAAGACCAACAATTAAATTATCATGGGGTGGATGTAGAGGTATACACCATTATCTTATTAAAAACATCACAGACAGGTATATAACGGCTTAATAAACACATAATGTATGTAAAATAAGCCCTTAAAATATCAGTCTCACTCCCCACTCGTTTCTCTTTTTCTCTTCTGCTCTACGTGGGGTTGGTTTGCCTAGTTTTTATGGTTTGTACTGCTCCTTTCTTTGAAACATGATCCCAAGTTAAACTGTAGCTTAATTTATCAGAAATATTCATCTCTAGGATGAAAAGCCAGATATCGTATTTCTGGGACCTGGTTACATGAAGGAAAAATTGAAAAAGGATTTTTATCACCAAGTTGCAGTTCACTGAACTGACGCAGAGGGAAATAAACTTGCTTAGTGTCACTCGGTTCTTGGTAAAAGACAGTTGTACTTAAATCCTAGAAGATCAATTTTCTAATCACTGGATCTTAGTTTGGCCCAAATCTCTGTCTTATTTATAATTGTATTCTTCTGTGGTATTCCCTACCGATTCAAAATCTAAATTGACTTTATTTTCCATTTCTGCTGGTGCTGAATCTCTGAGAACACATGCAAAAAAAAAGTCTAAATTAAAAGAAGAACCACCCATACATATCTTTTTAATAACAGATCCTCATACACACAGGAAATGAGTCTCTCTCGCCACAGCAGGAATGGAATTCTCTACCATGCGAGTGGAAAGGAAGGGTGAAAGCCAAGAACTGTAGGTGTATAACTTGGCACTCTTAAAAAGCCATTGTGTAAGTACTCTTAATATAGACGTGTGAATTATTAAAGCATCTTAATGGCAGATATGCTGGCTTATCTGTTTATTCCGACCATGATTCACCGCCTTCTTCAAAGGAGTGGAGAAATGAATTATTTGAAATGTTCACAGTGGCAGATTACTCATGTTTCCCAGTTCTAACTAACGCATTTTAGGATGGCAGCACAAAATTCACTAGATACACTCTTGCTTCCAGAGATATCATAGCAGGTACGCAAATGTTATTTTAATATCTAATCTAATACACAATTTATTAATCACACTATACCGAAAAGGTTCAAGGCGATTTACATCCAAAGAAGTTGTAAAATGTACGGGAGAATACAAAAGCAATCAATAATAAAAATATCATACCATGAATATTACAACAAATCATATAAAAAGTGTTCAAATGTTTATGAAACCTTAAGTAATTGCTATCAGTCCTAATTTAAACAGGTAGATTATTCCAAATTGTAATGGCAGCGTAAGTGAAAGAGGGGTTGAGCTGTCATTTATATCGTACTCCTCTAATCTGTGGAAAATGTAGTAACGAAGTACCACATAATCTGGTGGAAGAATGATGCAAATGAGAAAAAAGCAAAATTAGATTATCTGAAGAGTCAGTCCGCAATTCTAAAGAACAACAAAAATGCCAAAAAAGACCAAAATCAATAAACATGATTTAAAAATTAAAAATAAACTTAATTCACCTCTCAACCGTTAACCAATGAAGATTCTTATACACTAATGCACAAAAGGCAAAAAAAATAGTCATCAACTAAAATAAATATTCAAAAATTGTTCTTATAAAATGTCAATAATTACAGATAAGTAATGAATGTACAAGCAATGCACAATAGCTATTACACCAACTTTGCCTGTTAAGTCTTAAAAACAACATTCATTCACTACCACCCTCCCACACACACCCTCCACTTCTACAAAGCCGTGTTAGGCTTTTTTATCACCAGACGAGCGGTAAAAACATAACATAACAACTCACTAGTATACCGCAAATACCATTACGTTCTATGCTGTTCACAGAGATTAGCGATACCAATGAATGAACATCCAATGTCTAACTTCCGAAAGATTCTATAAAAAGATGCGTCTTTAAAAGCACGTCGGAATTGTTGGTAGGAGTTTGAAAGTGTAAATATGCGAGTCAGATCCCTAATCCATGAGGCTGCCTGAAAGGACAGCTATCGTTCCAGGAATTTCTTATATTTGCATCCCTTTGCAGAAGGAAACGAAAATAGTGAATGGGATTTTCTAGAATGTTTGGAATTTGTAATAATGAAAGATTCCATAAGATACGTAAAAGAAAGCATACAATCGACAAGAATGGACACAGCAGAGATGATCAACAAACTGGAATCACTATGGGTTAAAATACCGGGTAGGAAAGGGCATGAAATAAAGATGGGCCTATACTATCGTCCACCCGGGCAAACCGGAGATAGCGATAAAGAAATGGATGCCGAGATGAAGCGAGAATGCAAAAGTGGTTACACAGTTGTTATGGGAGACTTCAACTATCCTGGGATAGACTGGAGTCTTGGAAGCTCAAGATGCGCTAGGGAGACAGAATTCCTGGAGGCTATACAAGATTGCTTCATGGAGCAGCTTGTTAGAGAACCGACGAGAGGAAATGCCACTCTGGATTTAATCCTAAATGGACTAAGGGGACCTGCAAAGGAAGTGGAAGTAGTGGGACCGTTGGGAAACAGTGATCATAATATGATCAAGTTCAAGGTTGAAGTAGGCATACCGAACGGAAAGAGAACCATAGCGACATCTTTCAACTTCAGGAAAGGAAACTATGAAGCAATGAGGGAAATGGTAAGGAAGAAACTTAGGAACATTTCCAAAAAATGGCAAACAGTAGAACATGCCTGGTCTTTTTTCAAAGACACAGTGAGCGAGGCACAAAATCTGCACATCCCCAGATTCAGAAAGGGGTGCAAAAAGGGTCGAACAAAAGACCCAGTATGGATGACTAAAATAGTGAAGGAAGCGATAGGCAATAAGAAAAATTCATTCAGGGAATGGAAAAAGGACAAAACTGAAGGGAACCAGAAGGAGCACAGGAAGTATCAAAAAGAATGTCACCGTGTGGTTCGAAAAGCCAAAAGAGAGTATGAAGAGAGGTTAGCCAGGGAGGCACGAAATTTCAAACCGTTCTTCAGATATGTTAAAGGGAAACAGCCAGCTAGGGAGGAGGTAGGACCGCTGGACGAAGGAGACAGGAAGGGAGCGGTGAAGGAGGAGAAAGAAGTCGCAGAAAGACTCAACATGTTCTTCTCGTCTGTATTTACAAACGAAGACACAACCAACATACCGGAACCTGAACAAATCTTCAATGGAAATCAAGCAGAAAAATTAACATCCATGGAAGTGAGCCTTGATGATGTACACAGGCAGATAGAAAAACTTAAAACTGACAAATCCCCGGGTCCGGACGGAATCCATCCCAGGGTTCTGAAGGAATTAAAGGAGGAGATAGCGGAACTACTGCAGCAAATTTGCAACCTATCCTTGAAAACAGGCATGATCCCGGAGGATTGGAAGATAGCCAATGTCACGCCCATCTTTAAAAAGGGATCAAGAGGTGACCCGGGAAACTACAGACCAGTGAGTTTGACCTCGGTTCCGGGGAAACTGACGGAAGCACTGATTAAAGAACACATCGATGAACATCTGGAAAGAAATGAACTTTTGAAAACAACCCAACATGGTTTCTGCAGGGGGAGATCGTGCCTAACGAACTTATTGCACTTCTTCGAAGGAATTAACAAACGGATGGACAGAGGAGACCCCATAGACATCATATACCTTGATTTCCAAAAAGCCTTTGACAAGGTGCCTCACGAACGTCTACTCCGGAAACTGAAGAACCATGGAGTGGACGGAGACGTACATAGATGGATCAGAAACTGGTTGGCGGGTAGGAAACAGAGGGTAGGGGTGAAGGGCCACTACTCGGACTGGATGGGGGTCACGAGTGGTGTTCCGCAGGGCTCAGTGCTAGGGCCGCTGCTATTTAATATATTCATAAATGATCTAGAAACAGGCACGAAGTGTGAGATAATAAAATTTGCGGACGATACAAAACTATTTAGTGGAGCTGGGACTAAAGAGGAATGCGAAGAATTGCAAAGGGACTTGAACAAATTGGGGGAATGGGCGGCGAGATGGCAGATGAAGTTCAACGTTGAGAAATGTAAAGTATTGCATGTTGGAAACAGAAACCCGAGGTACAACTATACGATGGGAGGGATATTATTAAATGAGAGCAACCAAGAAAGGGACTTGGGGGTAATGGTGGACATGACAATGAAGCCGACGGCACAGTGCGCAACAGCCGCTAAGAAAGCAAATAGCACAGTTACTTACCGTAACAGGTGTTATCCAGGGACAGCAGGCAGATATTCTTAACGCATGGGTGACGTCACCGACGGAGCCCTCGGTACGGACCTTTTTAACTAGAAGTTTCTAGTTGGCCGCACCGCGCGTGCGCGAGTGCCTTCCCGCCCGACGGAGGAGTGCGTGGTCCCCAGTTAGGATAAGCCAGCTAAGAAGCCAACCCGGGGAGGTGGGTGGGACGTAAGAATATCTGCCTGCTGTCCCTGGATAACACCTGTTACGGTAAGTAACTGTGCTTTATCCCAGGACAAGCAGGCAGCATATTCTTAACGCATGGGTGACCTCCAAGCTAACAAAGAGGGAGGAGGGATGGTTGGCCATTAGGAAAATAAATTTTGTAACACAGATTGGCCGAAGTGTCCATCCCGTCTGGAGAAGGCATCCAGACAGTAGTGAGTAGTGAACGTGTGAACTGAGGACCAAGTGGCCGCCTTGCAGATTTCCTCGATGGGCGTGGAGCGGAGGAAAGCCACAGAAGCAGCCATAGCTCGGACTCTGTGTGCCGTGACAGCACCTTCCAGTGACAGACCGGCCCGAGCATAGCAGAACGCAATACAGGCAGCAAGCCAATTGGAAAGCGTTCGTTTGGAGACAGGATGACCCATACGGTTAGGGTCGAATGACAAAAAAAGCTGAGGAGAGGAGCGGTGAGCCCTGGTACGGTCAAGATAGTAGGCTAGGGCACGCTTACAATCCAGCGTGTGCAGCGCCTGTTCCCCAGGATGGGAATGGGGCTTAGGGAAAAAGACAGGCAACACAATGGACTGGTTGAGGTGAAAAGCTGAGACCACCTTAGGAAGAAATTTAGGATGGGTGCGCAGGACCACCTTGTCATGGTGAAAAACAGTGAAAGGTGGATCAGCGACCAGTGCATGCAGCTCACTAACCCTCCTGGCAGAGGTGATGGCAATCAGGAAAAGCACCTTCCAGGTAAGGAATTTGAGCGAAGTTGAGGCAAGAGGCTCAAAAGGAGGTTTCATGAGAGCTGATAAAACCACATTCAGGTCCCAGACGACAGGAGGAGGCTTCAGAGGCGGTTTGACATTGAAGAGACCTCTCATGAACCGGGAAACCAGAGGATGAGCCGGGAGAGGTTTTCCGAGGATAGGCTCGTGAAATGCAGTGATGGCACTGAGGTGGACTCTGATGGAGGTAGATTTGAGACCAGCATTGGACAGAGAGAGCAAATAGTCCAGTACAGATTCCACCGCCAAAGAGGTGGGATCCTGATGATGCCGTAGACACCAGGAGGAGAACCTGGTCCACTTCTGATGGTAACATTGGAGGGTGGCCGGTTTCCTGGAGGCGTCCAAAATGAGACGGACAGGCTGAGATAGATTCTCTGGAGAGGTCAGCCCGAGAGAAACCAAGCTGTCAGGTGGAGCGAAGACAGATTGGGATGTAGTAGAGATTGATGCTGCTGTGTAAGTAGAGTAGGAAACACAGGAAGAGGAATGGGCTCCCTGGAGCTGAGTTGGAGCAGGAGGGAGAACCAGTGTTGTCGTGGCCACCGAGGGGCGATGAGAATCATGGTGGCCCTGTCCCTGCGGAGCTTGAACAAGGTCCGCAACATCAGAGGAAGTGGAGGGAAGGCATACAGGAACCGATCCTTCCAATCGAGCAGGAATGCATCTGGTGCCAGACGATGAGGAGAGAAGAGTCTTGAACAGAATTGGGGCAGCTGATGATTGTGAGGTGCTGCAAAGAGGTCCACCTGCGGAGTGCCCCATCGAGCAAAGATGGAGTGGAGTGTTGGAGGATCCAGTGTCCACTCGTGAGGTTGAAGTATGCGGCTGAGATTGTCGGCCAGGGAGTTCTGTTCGCCCTGGATATAGACCGCCTTGAGGAAAAGATTGCGGGCCGTGGCCCAGGTCCAGATGCGTAGGGCCTCGAGGCAAAGGAGGCGAGATCCGGTGCCGCCTTGTTTGTTTATGTAGTACATGGCGACTTGATTGTCTGTGCACAGGAGAAGAACCTGGGGGCAGAGAAGATGCTGGAACGCTTTGAGAGCGTAGAACATGGCTCTGAGTTCCAGGAAATTGATGTGATGCTGACGCTCTTGTGGGGTCCAAAGACCCTGGGTGCGTAGATCCCCTAGATGGGCTCCCCACGCATAGGGGGAGGCATCTGTGGTGATGGTCATGGAGTGAGGGGGCAGATGAAAGAGTAGACCCCTGGAAAGATTTGAGGAGTTCAACCACCATTGGAGAGATTGCTGAAGAGATGATGTCACAGAGATGGGATGAGAAAGAAGATCCGTCGTTTGTGACCATTGGTTGGCGAGAGTCCATTGAGGTGTCCGGAGATGGAGGCGTGCCAGAGGAAGGACATGAACTGTCGATGCCATGTGGCCCAGGAGGACCATCATTTGTCGGGCAGGAATGGTGGGATGCATGAGGACCTGACGACAGAGATGGAGCAGGGTCCACTGACGATCGGAGGGAAGAAAAGCCCTCATTAGAGTGGTGTCCAGAACAGCTCCGATGAATTGAAGTCGCTGGGTGGGAAGCAGATGCGACTTGGGGTAGTTGATCTCGAACCCCAAGAGATGGAGGAGAGAGATGGTGTGATGAGTAGCCTGTAGCACAAGTTGAGGCGACGGTGCTTTCACCAACCAATCGTCCAAGTAGGGGAACACTTGGAGGTTGTGAGATCTGAGGAAGGCCGCTACCACTATCAGGCACTTGGTGAATACCCTGGGAGATGAGGCGAGGCCAAAGGGAAGCACCTTGTACTGATAGTGAAGGTGGTGTACCTGGAAACGCAGGTAGCGGCGAGAAGTCTGATTGATGGAGATGTGAGTGTAGGCCTCCTTGAGGTCCAGGGAACATAGCCAGTCGTGTTGAGAGAGAAGAGGGTAGAGCGTGGCAAGGGAAAGCATTCTGAACTTCTCCTTGACGAGGTGTTTGTTGAGGTTCCTGAGATCGAGAATGGGACGGAGGTCTCCCGTCTTTTTGGGTACCAGGAAGTAGCGGGAGTAGAATCCCTGACCCCTTTGTTCTGGAGGTACCTCTTCGATGGCATTGAGAAGAAGGAGGGATTGAACCTCCCTCAGGAGGAGGGGGATTTGAGATGAATGAGAAGCAGACTCTACGGGAGGGTTGTCCGGTGGAAGAGTCTGGAAGTTGAGAGAGTAGCCGTGGTGGATGATGTTGAGGACCCACTGGTCCGATGTGATGACCTCCCAACGGCTGGAGAAAATGGTGAGACGACCTCCGATTGGTTGTGGAAGAGGTAGCGAAGGTGGAAGACTGGCTATGCCCTGGAGAGAAGAGTCAAAAGGGCTGAGACGGCTTAGCAGAAGGCAGAGGCTTGTTAGGTTGAGTGGATTGAGAACGTGCCTGCGCCTGGTGATGTTGCTGCCGTGGCCGCCGAGACTGTTGGGAAGGCGGGTTGAGTGGTCTGGCTGAGAATCTGCGCTGGTATGAGGTTTGAGGCCTGTAAGGACGTGTAGGCGGAGCCTTCTTTTTTGGTTTAATCAGGGTGTCCCACCTAGTTTCATGCGCAGAGAGTTTTTGGGTGGTGGAATCCAGGGACTCTCCAAACAGTTCATCCCCAAGACAAGGGGCGTTGGCTAGACGATCTTGGTGATTAATGTCCAAGTCTGAGACTCTCAGCCAGGCCAGGCGGCGCATGGCTACAGCCATGGCAGAGGCACGGGAGGTAAGCTCGAAGGAATCATATATCGAGCGGACCAGAAATTTTCTCAATTGGAGGAGACCAGAGATTTGTTGCTGAAAAAGTGGGATCTTCCTCTCTGGGAGATACTTCTGGAGGGCTGACAACTGCTGGACCAAGTGTTTCATGTAGAATGAAAAATGGAAGGAATAGTTGTTCGCCCTGTTGGCCAACATGGCATTCTGATAGAGCCTCTTGCCAAACTTGTCCATGGTTTTACCCTCTCTGCCAGGGGGGGTGGAGGCATAGACACTGGAGCCCTGAGTCTTCTTTAAGGTGGATTCAACCAGGAGGGACTCATGGGAAGTTGTGACTTATCGAATCCTGGAATAGGGATAACCCTATAAAGGTTATCTAACTTGCGTGGGGCCCCAGGTACTGTAAGGGGGTTTTCCCAATTTTTATAGAAAGTCTCCCGTAGGATGTCATGCACGGGTAGTTTAAGAAACTCCTTGGGAGGTTGCTCAAAATCCAGAGCCTCTAGAAAGGCTTGGGATTTCTTGGAGTCTGATTCCAGAGGGAGGGATAGGGCGGCAGACATCTCCCTGAGAAACTTTGAGAAGGAGGATTGCTCAGGCCTGGAGGTGGCATCAGGAGCTGAGGGATCCTCATCAGAGGAGGAGAGATCTTCCTCGGTACCGGGGGGAGACTCTTCCCACAAGTCTGGGTCCCGGACCTCCGGGTGTGCATGACGCGACACCGGGGTGGAAGGGTCGGTATGGTGAGTCTTGGACAAAGATTTCCCAGAGCGTACCGAAACGGTACCGGGGGAGGAGGACCGGCGTCGGTCCCGGTCCCGGGAAGAATGGTGCTCCGCTCGGTCCCGAGGAGCATCCGCAGTGGCATGTTGGGCCGAGAGAATCGGCATGGAGGTATTAATAGGTACCGATGGGGTGGACACCGGTGGCTCGGTACGGGGCTCGGGCCGGTCTGGTACCGGAAGAAGCGGTGCCAGGATAGTAGGCAACAGTTGCTCGAGCTGACGTTTCAGCTGGTCTTGCAGTTGACCCTGGAGGATGGCCGCAATTCGGTCATCCAGGGGAGGCACCGGAACCGCTTTCTTTTTCTTCGGTTCCTTAGGTGCCGCTCTACGTCCCGGCGATGAGGAGGCCGATGATGAGGCACTCACCGAAATCGGGACGGAGCGCTTTCGGGCTCGGCTCGAGGCCGGCAGGGTCGGTGTCGCCACTGTGGCTGGTGGGCGCTCGAGGGAAGGGGTAGGCTTCTTAGCCGGCTTACCTTGCGCCAGCGGCGCCGATGTGGGGTCGGGCGTCGTCGAAGCCGACGGTGCCGATTTCTGTGGTACCGCTGTCGAAGTCGAGGATTCCATGGTCGACCCGGTGCCGAACAACAGATCTTGTTGGATTTTTCGGTTTTTAAGCGTCCGCTTTTTAAGAGTGGCACAGCGGGTGCAGGAGTCCGCCCGATGCTCTGGCCCCAAACACTGTAAACACCAATTGTGTGGGTCAGTGAGGGAGATCGGGCGTGCACACCGCTGGCACTTCTTGAAACCGACCTGCGGGGGCATGAAGGGGAAAACAGCCTCCGCAAAATCGAATCCCGAGGCCTGGATAATGGCAACAGGCCCCGCCGGGGCAAAACGAAAAAAGATAGAAAAAATCAAAGTTTTTTTTTTTTTTGCAAACTAAAAGAAAAGAAACCCGAAGGTGAATACAGAGAAAATAAGAAAAAATTCGCGAGCGGGAAGGCAAAAAAGTGAGTTCAACGGTCGTTGAAAAACACATGCGTCTTCTTCGCTCCGCGGAAACGAAGAAACTGGGGACCACGCACTCCTCCGTCGGGCGGGAAGGCACTCGCGCACGCGCGGTGCGGCCAACTAGAAACTTCTAGTTAAAAAGGTCCGTACCGAGGGCTCCGTCGGTGACGTCACCCATGCGTTAAGAATATGCTGCCTGCTTGTCCTGGGATAAAGAATGCTAGGCATAATCAAGAAGGGTATTACAACAAGGACAAAAGAAGTTATCCTGCCATTGTATCGGGCGATGGTGCGCCCGCATCTGGAATACTGCGTCCAATATTGGTCTCCGTACCTTAGGAAGGATATGGCGTTACTCGAGAGGGTTCAGAGGAGAGCGACACGCTTGATAAAAGGGATGGAAAACCTCTCATACGCTGAGAGATTGGAGAAACTGGGTCTCTTTTCCCTGGAGAAGAGGAGACTTAGAGGGGATATGATAGAGACTTATAAAATCATGAAGGGCATAGAGAGAGTAGAGAAGGACAGATTCTTCAAACTTTCGAAAAATAAAAGAACAAGAGGACACTTGGAAAAGTTGAAAGGGGACAGATTTAAAACGAATGCTAGGAAGTTCTTCTTTACCCAACGAGTGGTGGACACCTGGAATGCGCTTCCAGAGGGAGTAATAGGGCAGAGTACAGTACAGGGGTTTAAGAAAGGATTGGACAATTTCCTGCTGGAAAAGGGGATAGAGGGGTATAAATAGAGGATTACTGCACAGGTCCTGGACCTGTTGGGCCGCCGCGTGAGCGGACTGCTGGGCATGATGGACCTCAGGTCTGACCCAGCAGAGGCATTGCTTATGTTCTTATGTTCTCTGGGATTAGACCTGTTAACGCCTTAAAAAAAATACAGCCGAACTTAAATTTAACCCGTGCTTCAACCGGAAGCCAGTGCAATCGACGGTAGAAATCGGTGACATGATCGTACTTCTTTAAATCAAAAATCAGTCTAACTGCTGCATTCTGAATTATGCGCAGTCTTTGAAGATTTTTTTGAGCACCAGCAAGATGAACGATGTTACAATAGTCCAGTTGACTAAGGACCAATGATTGAACTAACAGTCAAAAGGAGTTAATATCAAAATATGCTCTAACAGTTCTTAGTTTCCATAGAATTCCTTTGAGTGTTGGAGTTTTTACCGTCGCAGCCAGTGATAAAAATTCCTAACGCAGCTTTGTAAAAAAAAGGGGGGGGGGGGCGGTCAATTACCTTTCTAATTCATTTTACCTTCTCTATTTTGTAAAGACAGTAAAACTGCAAAGCTACAAGTATTAATTCCTATATCTCACTCTCAGCAATGTATCAAGTTTCAAGTTTATTAGGATTTTATATACCGCCTATCAAGGTTATCTAAGCGGTTTTTACAATCAGGTACTCAAGTGTTTTCCCTCTCTGTCCCGGTAGGCTCACAATTTATCTAACGTACCTGGGGCTATGGAGGATTAAGTGACTTGCCCAGGGTCACAAGGAGCAGCGTGGGATTTGAACCCACAACCCCAGGGTGTGGAGGCTGTAGCTTCAACCACCGTGCCACACACTCCTATGTATGACAATTTTATAAATCTTTTGTCACTTGTAACATATTTGTACAGGTGGAAAAGGGTTTTTATAACATTGCACAATTACATATATGTGCAAAAAGTACACTCGTGACTAGAGGGAGCCTAGTTTTATGTGTGCTGCCCATGGATGCTCTCGGTGGCATAATTTGGCAGAGAAAAGTGGAGTTTCAATGTATACATTATATCAATAGTGGGGGATTAAGGGAGTATTATGCTTTAATTCCTCCAGTGGACAGATGCTTAATCAGAGCACTTTTCTATAACCTAGACATGGCAGGTATCAGGTCTCAATAGCATCCGTCTTTTTGGACAATGCCCTCCCTTCTTCTTCTGCGTTAAGAATTGGATCTCCTTGTTTTGGCCCCTCCCTCGTCCCATCCAAAACATGCCCAGACTTCATCCCCTCGCCATATAGACAAATTGCAGTGTAAGCTTGCCTCGTAAAATCAACAGTTGGACGCCCATGCCATATTAACATCTAAATGCCAGTTTTCAGGGGTCCAAATCAAGAGCAGAGCTTCTAAAATAGCCAATCCAGACAAAAGGAATGCGCTCCCGGAGGAAGTGATCCAGCAGAGTACAGTACAGGGATTCAAACAGGGATTGGACAGATTCCTGAGGGAAAAGGGGATCGTGGGGTACTGAGGGAGGTGCTGGGGTGTTGCATAAGTATAGACAGCTCACCAGGTCGTGCAGGTGCAAGGCCGGAGGGTTAGGACATTGATGGGAAGATAGGACTTCGATGAGAAACCTAGGGGACAAGGGGGCCCCTTCTGGTGATTAAGGCAGGTCATGACCTGTTGGGCCGCCGCGGGGGCGGACTGCTGGGCGGGATGGACCTCTGGTCTGACCCGGCAGAGGCACTGCTTATGTTCTTACATGAAAACTTACCTTGAGCCATCATACTTCTCATCTTGTTCTTGCCTAGTATACAAGCCTTAGGAATCCCAGTCTACTTAGCTAAACAACCTGTGTGAAAATACATGAGATAGGTGTCCATGCACTGGAAACATCCAGCATGAATACCAATTTTTCAAAAAGAAATGTCCAAATTTTGAAGGGGTGGGGGCAATGTACATGGATGTTTGTACAGCAACATTCTTAGAAAATGGCCACACAGATGTTCATGCAGAGTAGAAAGTCAGTCTTGCAGTTAGTGCAGTGGATTGTAAACCAAGGGATCCAGGTTCAAAACCCACTTTGACTCTTTGTTTTTCTAATTATGAAACTTCCAGGAACAGAAAAATATCTACTGTGCCTAAATGTACACCACTTCAATAGCTTTAGACTTGCAGGCCTACCTAGCCAAGTAGACCGTCCTCACAGTGGCCAATCCAAGTCACTAGTACCTGTCCAAAACCCATAGAGTAGCAATGGCCCCATAATTCTTGTTGGTGTTGATGTAATTGATGTATCTTTTCTCTTTCCACTCCTGTCTCTTCTTTCCTACCTATATGTAATAGTCAATTTCCTCCAGGTATGGAGGGCTCTTCTTGTCACCACTGGCGAGCAGAGGGTATTTATTTTTTGTTGCATCTGGTGGGGGATGACGGGCATATAAGCCTTTTACCCAACTCCAATGAGATTATGGTATTCCTATTACTGACAGTTTTACCTACATGCAAATTCATCATTATATCTCTTCTCTAGGGCAGTCTGATCTTGACTCCTGTCAGCAGGAGTTTCTTTCCACTGCCTATACTTTTGGCTCTCAGATGCCAGTACCCCTCAAATTTCATCACAGATATTTGAAGGATGAGACCTCCTGCTCGATCATCCTAATTTACAAGCCTCTTGGTCTCGAGCTCTCCAACTGGAATTGCCTACAGATACAATTTTACTTGCTATTCATTAATTACCTAGTTTGAGATATATGTCCTTTTGGGAGCAACATTATAAATTGGTGTTGCGTCTATATTTCTCCAAAGAGAGCTTATCTTTCTAGGTTTCGTCCAAATGCTGCTTGCCTTAAATGTGGCCACCCAGAAGAAAGTTTGGGTCACATGTTTCGGTCTTGCCCCTATGTCATGGCTTTCTGGACCTGGATCTTTGCTTTTGCAGGTGCTATTTGGAAGATGACATTTAGGGTTCTTCCTATTCATCATCCCAGGCAGAGGGGCACAGCCACCTTTCTGAAATGGACTGTATTGATAGCCTTGAAATGCATACTTCTCAAATGGTTGGACCCTGACGCTCCCACTCTTTCACTTTGGAGAACGCAGTTGATTACGTTGCTGATGTGGGAGCGTTGGGAGGTTGTGGACTTTTCCTCAGTACGTGGGGGTCGCTTTCAACAGACTTGGGAACCATTTTGGTCTACCATGACCCCCTTTGCATGCAGTCGACTCCTGAATTGTTGATACTAACATATGTCTCTTGTGTTTTGTTTTGCAACGCCTGTTCCTATATTGCATCCCTTCAAGACTATGATCAGGAACAGTTTGGGGGGGAATTGTGGAGTTTTCCTTTGTTCTCAAAAATTTTGAGCTTCTTGTCATTTAAAAAAAATTCTGTACCTTAGCTGTATTCACTCAATAAAATTGATTTGACATAAATAGAACAAATAGAAAAAAGAAGACGAGGAACGCTACCAAAAAATTTTTGTTTTAAAATTTTTTTTCAGCTTTCTCATGTTCTATCAAACATTATAATATAATTATTTGTTTATTTAATTCATTACTGGGACTTAAATCAGAACAGAACAATCCAGAGCAACTGCAGGCTTTTTGGTAATGTGGCTCTTCTTATTGTTTTATCTCTCTGTTTTTAGACTCCTGATGAAATTTAAACATAGGAAACATAGAATTTGATGGCAGAAAAGGGCCAACGGCCCAACAAGTCTGCCCAATCATGATCCCTTCTACCCTCGAGAAATTATCCCCTATCATACCTCTGTAGCGACCCCACGTTTGTCCCATCGTCTCTTGAAGTCGAGCGTGCTACTAGCCTCAACTACCTGATGTGGAAGACCATTCCATCCATCAATCATCCTCTTGGTAAAGAAGTATTTCCTGGTGTCACCATGAAATCTTCCTCCCCTAAGTTTTAGTGGATGTCCTCTTGTCACCGTGGGCCTCTGACCAAAACATGACTCATGTCAAGTCAGTTTGTGATCTTGAATAAAGCGTTCCCATTTCATTCCATTGGTCTCCTTCGCTGTGTCATTTGTTGGTTGGTAATCTGCAGAGAATTTGCTTTCTTCTGTTTTTGTCCATGGTATTTCACAACAGTGTAAATAAAATATTTTAGAGCATGATATTGGCAGTGCTTACTAAAGCAAGCCCAGGTCACTGAAATAAAAAGGCTCCCAAGTTTGGCACCATTACCACCACCCTTTCAACCCCTGGACCTGCAGCCTACATCTTATCCCTTAGGCATGACCAAATGAATGAGAAGTGATGCCAGTTGCTCCAGCTCCTCCAGTACCACACTTCAAAATGCCACCAGCCTTGGATCAGCCAGTACAGCAGTAGTCAGGCAGGATGAAGATTCTTTCTGTCTTCAAGTGGACCCAGATAATGGAGCTGGGGGAGTTTTTTAATATATTGGTGGCACATGTGTTTTTGACAAGAGACCCTTGGGCTACCTGCTTCTTCAATTCATTTTTCTTTCATTTTTCTTTTGAAATAAAATGAAATGAAATAAATTTAATTGCTACCCCAGTTAAGCATGATTGCTGTGCTTAAACCATGGCTACCATGGCTTATGGTTTACTGGTGAATGGTATTAATCCATGCCATCTTTGGTCAGCCTCAGGGCCTACTCCTGTCCACCTGCACTTCTAATACTTTCTTGACAATACAGAAGTTAAAACTAATTTATGTATAAATTCTGAAAATCCTAACAATATTTAACACTCAATCCATTGCCACTGGAAGATTTATATTTTATTTTTAGAAAATTAAAAATTAATCTTGTGCACAAATGCAATGAGGCTCATAATAATTAAAAAAAAAAAAAAGTCTACAAAGTGGCCTAAATGGGTAAGTTGGATGATCAAAAAGCCTGATCGTCCATAATCAAAGCTGATTTTAGACGTATCTAAAACCAGCTTAGGCCTTTCCCCTGCCTCTAAATGCATAGAGCAAAAAAAGGCGTTTTTAGAGGAGGGGAGAGGGCGGGAGGTGGGCCGACCTAGACATAGGCGTACAGCAGGTATAACCAAAAGTTTAGGCAGGTTGCCTAGTCGGCACTTATAGATTTTAACTTAGACCAAGTCAAAACAGGTATAAGTGCCGAAAAAGGGGCCGCTGAGCTGATCGCGGCTGCTGCAATGAGCTCAGCAGCCCCGGCAACCTGCCCACTCCCACCGCAACCATCGCAGCAAGAGAGATGGCTCATGGTGATCACCCCTCTACCCGAACTTCCATGACCCGCAGCAGGAGAGATGCCCAATCTCTCCTGCCGCGGTTTGTGGCAATTTGGTAGAGGGATGATAGCTATTACGGGGAGGGGTTGGATCACAGCAGGAGAAATTGGCTCTCTCTCCTGCTGCAATCATTGCTGGGGGGGGAGGGAGGGGGGATTATGTAACCAGTGTTGTTTTTGACAGAAACTAGTTACAAAATCCAGCTTTTAGGCAAAGGACTGGCTCCTCCTTCGCCTAAAAGGCCTGGTTTTGGGCATTTGGGACCTAGGCGCTTTTTTTCTTGTTGATTATATGTTGTTAGTGCAGACGTAGTGGTGGTCTGGGCATTTAAACAGCTGAATGTAGAGGCAAGTCATTATTTTAAAAAAAAACAAAAAAAACCCTCCTTTTGGACATTTTTTTGAGAATGGACATTTTCCTTGCTTCTACTTTCAACATTTAGGGCGTAGGCCAAAGGGGACTTAAACGCTTTTTTGATTATGCCCCTCATAGTATTTTAAACTCAATAGAATGCAGGTTTGCATTTTACATGTGGTTCATTTCTTGATAACTATTATGACATCATCAGTCCTTTCATATTTAAAATAATGACTTCTTTCATGTCCTGACAGGCTGCAAATTGTCTGTGAAATGTATTTCTCTTGCAGGCTCAAGAACCATGCAAATTAATCCAGCTTAATAGTCTTGAGGTATTTTTTAACCACTTGGAAATTTTCAGATACAATCACAGGAGTCTTTTAAGGAGCCTGACATTTCGGATATAAATAATAATACCTTTATTTTTTATATACCGCAATACCACAAACAGTTCAGAGCAGTTTACAGAGGAAGAGGCTGTATACAGACAGCAATATTACAAAAATACTTTCACAATTACATAATTCACTTAGCAGAATTTCTGAAGTAAACTCCTTTTTAGTATGGGTTGATCCCCTTAGACGACAAAGGATTCACCTTCAGAAGCTACAGCAAAAGTTTCACTGACTTCATTGTCTGGCAAACAGGTTCTTGGAATACAACCAGCAATAGCTGAGAAGCAACACGTCCAACTGATCACTCACTCAACATTTTTCATAATATTAATCCATACTCCAGGAGTTTGTTCCAAAACCAGAAGTTTACTGAGAAGTCCAAAAATGGGTCAGCACATAATAGAAATAAATTAACATACCGTGTTTCCCAAAAATAAGACAGTGTCATATTAATTTTGGGCCCAAAACACACACTAGGTCTTATTTTTGGGGTATGTGCATGATCATCTCTCCCTTCCTCTCCTTCACCCCAATTCTTCCTCTTTCCTTTCTCTCCCACACATGAGCAGCATCTTTTCTGCCCGCCCTCCCATCCCCGGGCAGCAGAAACCTTGCCCAGCTTCTATCCATTCCTCCCTCATGTAGCAGAACTCTTGCCCAGCTTCTATCCTTCTCTCCCATCCCTTATACAGCAGAATCTTTGAGCACACCCCCCCCCCCCCGCCATGCAGCTGAACCCCCCTGACTCTCCATCCATCGTTCCTTCCCTCCCATACAAACCCCGCCGACCGTGAGCGAGCCCTGCATACCGGTACCTCCCTCCAAATCAGCGTCGGGCCAGCAACACTCTAAACATGCTGCTTTGGCCTTGTCTGCCAATGAATTCCCTCTGTCGCATCACTGATGATGTCATCAGTAACGCAGCAGAGAGAATTCACCGGCGGACAAGACCGAAGCAGCCTGTTTAGAGTGCCCGACACTGATTTGGAGGGAGGTACCAGTATGTAGGGCTCACTCACGGTTCGGATGGGAGGGAAGGATGACTGCGTGGCGGCTGGGGACGGCAGCAGGGAGTGGGGGGGGGGGGGGAAGCGCTGCTGGTGAATCCCGACTAGGGCTTATTTTGGGGATAGGGCTTATATTAAGACCTACCCCGAAATTCATGCTAGGTCTTATTTACGGGGAAACACGGCAACAGTGAATCTAAACTGTGTAACTTTAACAGCTCGGGTTTTCAGTTGTTATTCACCAATTAAGTAGAAAACATACTAATATCAATATCAACTTGAATTTCTAATCTCAGACTCTTTTAAGGGATCACTGAAAAAAGGCCTTGGGCTTCCCACTGTGCCATTGGAGCTTTCCTCCCTTGAGCCTAGGAAAAATTAAGGAATGTTTTATTTCACTTCAAATAGAAAAATAATTTCAATACCTTATAGGAAAAAAAAATATCCCTGGATCATGCTCCTATCCCTGAGACATAAGGAAACAATGAGTTTCCTACTCCTCTGTACTAAGACCATCTGTTTAATATGTTCATAAATGATCTGTAAATAGGACGATAAGTGAGGTGATTAAAACTGCAGATGGCACATGAAGCCCCATTTCAGAAAGAATGTTGAAACTGGAATTGATTATAAACCAAACCTGAATATAAACCGAGGTAACCTTTCCCCCCCAAAAAAAAGGCAGAGAAAAGGTTGACTTGAATATAAAGTGTGTGTGGGGGGGAGGGGGGATATATTTAAATGCCCTGCCAGGCTCTACACCCAGCCCCTCCCTCACTCTCTCCCCTCCCCTGTCTGGATCCCCTCCCTTCCAGCCCTGTCAGGCTCTGTACCCATCCCCCCATCCGGCTCTGCACCCTGTCCCCCCTCCTTCCCAATGCCTTGCAGGCCTCCATTGGGCCAGCCATAAGACCTGGTGGTCAAGCGATGGGTCAGGACAGGAGGGATCTCTCCCGCCACCTGTTTTGGCCAGCTCTAACAATTTTCACCTCCCTCCTACCTCCCTGATTAGTAAATACAGTATCTTTTAAAATCCCTGATGGTCCAGCGGTGAATTTGGGCAGGAGTGATCTTCCAACACTCCTGCCTCATGCAGACTCGCTATCTGAATGGCTGCCGTGAGTTCTCGTTGCAACTGCGAGACTGCAGGAACTCACGAGGTTGCTGCAAGTACTCTTGGCAACCAATCAAATAGCAGCTCTGCCTGGGGTAGGAGCTTAAGAAGATCGTCTCTGCCCTGGTTCACTGCTGGACCACCAGCAATTTTAAAGAGACCATATTTACTAATCAGGGAGGTAAGAACTGTTAGAGTTGGCTGGGACAGGAGGCGGAAGGGACCACCAGGCTTGCAACAGGTCCAGGAGGGGGGACAGTAGGGTGATGACCTGAATATAATCCGAGATCCCCATTTTGGGGCCATTTTCTTGGCCCAAAAATCTCAGTTTATATTTGAGTATATACGGTAATATTTTAAGAAAACAATGTGTCAACATAAAGCCTTTTGTCAAATAAAGTACATTTAGGAATGCATTTTTCACTTGGTGGCATATGTGGCAGGAGCATCTGTTTTACAATTATAAATGTGGAAAACAGCAACAGAGAAAACTTGGCAACTTACTGAACACAAGTATGTACCAACACTTACACGTGTATAATGGTATTTCAGCATTTACACATTTAGGTTTTTTTTATTTATAGATATGTATGACTGACCTTTGGAAACCTACATAATTTCTATGTGGTCCTAATTAACTACAGAAGCCAAAATCTTTAGTTTCAAATTGGAAGGGGAAATAAACAAGTCACCTCCCTTAATCCCCCCCTCCTGTAAAGGATTAGCCAAAATGAGAACTTTAAAAAAACCAATACATGCCAGGGGACTGTTGCAAATCTTTCTGAAATGGGGAATGCATGTGTAGAGGTTGGTCCCATCTAAACCATGAACAAATAAAAGTAGGGGTCTGAAGAGATGAGACGGGGGTGGTAGGAAAAGAAGGGGAGACGTCAGACTAGGTAATGGTAGAGGAGAGATGTTGGACACAAGAGTGGTAGGGAAGGGGAAGGCAAAGGGCCTTAAGCCACCTTGGGTGCGGGGAGGGGGAAACACGTGAGTGACGTTTGGTCTAAGGCAGCGGTTTCCAAACCTGTCCTGGGGGCTCCTCAGTCAGTTAGGTTTTTTCAGAATATCCACAATAACAATTTAGGAGAGAGATCTGCCTCCACTAACATTACATTAGTGACTTATATTCCGCCTTTACCTTGCAGTTCTAAGCGGATTACAATATAAGACAGCTGGACATTTCCAGGAAGCTACATTTTAGGGGATGCTTACAGTTCTAAGCGGGATATAGTATAAGAAAGCTGGGAGGGATGTTTACACAGTAGATACAGGGGGATTACTGTTTAGGGAAGGTTTAATAAAGGAGGCAGAGGGGAGAAGAAGGGGAAGGGAGGAGAATTGAGGAATACTGGTAGGGAAGAAGAGTTTAGGGTTGGCTACTTGTTGGGTCGGTTGGGTATCCTGATCATATGACAGGCTGGAGAGCCTCAAGAACAGGTTTGGGAATGGGAACCACTGGCCTAGGGTGTTAAATACCCTTGCTCCAGCCCTATTTTAAATTCTCTTATCTGCTATGCTATGTAACAATGAAGTGGGGGGCAGGGACACTATTAAGAGCATTCTTATTAACAACTCCTGAGGCAGGCCCATTTGGGGGCCGAAATACGATCGTGTCTTGATTCATAATAAAAGGCATTGAGCATCAGAGTCGTCTTCGTCATATTCATTTCAGCCTTAAAGCCAGGACTCATTAAAGAGAAGGAACCGAGATTCTCCATAAAAAATGTTGTGTCCCAATCTAGTTATCCTGTCTTTTCTTTGTATCATAGCACAAGATCTGGGAAGCCAATCAAGAAAAAATAAAAAAAAATCACATACTAAATACAGAGGCTAAATCCCGATTTTGAAGGCTTTTTTTTCCCCCTTGCTTCGCCCAGAAGATCAGGGTGGACGGGGAAACTTAATTATAAAAATAACTACCGTAGTTGTGGTATTTTTCTCCCAGATTTTGCCATACGGCTTTGTGGAATATGTGGTCCTGTTATCCTTAAAAGCGTATTTCTATAGTTCCTGGATAGCCTTTGGTGTTATGAAACCATTCTGGTCAGTCTGGTCTAAAGTCTATACCGTACATATGGGCTCTATACCTACAAATATTTTAGAGTGTTTACTTAAGACGAAGTTCACAGCAAAAGCTGAAACATCTCAAACCAAAATACAATTGCCGTCTCATTTCCATTTTTATTATACCCACTAATCTTCTTAGTAATTTATGAATTTCATGAAGAGATAGCCTTTATGTGCAAAGTCCCTCATACATTTTGTACCAAATACTCCCATCCGAAAACACAAAAGTAGGTCACTTGTCCAGATGGCTGAGGATGAGGACCCGACAATGCTGGGTGCCTCCATTTAGTGGCGGCAATTTCATTCTGGCCACTTCTTGAAAAGACGAAGGGAGGAAAATAAAGCGGCATCATAAGAACATAAGAACATAAGAAGCGCCATCTCCGGATCAGACCTTCGGTCCATCAAGTCCAGTGATCCGCACACGCGGAGGCCCTGCCAGGTATACACCTGGCTTACCCTATAGCCAACCATATCTCTATATGCCTCTCTCAAGGAGATATGCATCTAGTTTGCCCTTGAAGCCTAGGACTGTCGATTCTGCAATAATCTCCCCTGGGAGAGTATTCCAGATGTCAACCACTCTCTGTGTGAAGCAGAACTTCCTGATATTAGTCCTGAACTTGCCCCCCCTTAGCTTCATTTTATGTCCTCTTGTCCGTGTCAAATTGGACAATGTAAATAATCTTCTCTGCTCTATTTTGTCGATTCCTTTCAGTATTTTGAAGGTCTCGATCATATCCCCACGCAGTCTCCTTTTCTCAAGGGAGAACAATCCCAGTGTTTTAAGTCGATCCTCATATTCCAGTTTCTCCATACCCTTCACTAGTTTAGTTGCTCGCCTCTGCACCCTCTCCAGCAGTTTTATATCCTTCTTTAGGTAGGGAGACCAATGTTGGACGCAGTATTCCAAGTGTGGTCTGACCATTGCCCTATAAAGCGGCATTATAACTTTCTCCGATCTACTCGAGATTCCTTTCTTTATCATGCCCAACATTCTATTTGCCTTATTTGCCGCTGCCGCGCATTGTGCCGACGGCTTCAGGGTCCTATCTATCAGTACACCCAGATCCCTTTCTTGTTCACTTTTTCCCAGAGTTGCACCTGACATTCTGTACTCGTATTCCTTATTTTTACTGCCTAAATGCATTACCTTGCATTTCTCCACATTGAACTTCATCTGCCATTTCTCCGCCCAGTTTTCTAACCGACACAAATCGCTCTGGAGTTCCTCACTGTCCTCCTGCGATCTGATTTCCCGGCAGAGTTTTGTGTCATCTGCAAACTTGATGATCTCACTGGATGTTCCGTTTTCCAGGTCATTGATATAAATATTAAAAAGGATCGGCCCAAGTACCGAGCCCTGGGGTACACCACTAGTCACTTTCTCCCAGTTGGAGAACTTCCCATTTATGCCCACTCTCTGCTTCCTATTTTCCAGCCATTTGCCTATCCATCTTTGTATATCTCCCTCTATGCCATGGCTTTGTAGTTTCCTGAGAAGTCTTTCGTGTGGAACTTTGTCAAATGCTTTCTGGAAGTCCAAGTATATTATGTCCACCGGCTTTCCACTATCAATTTGCTTGTTCACGGTCTCAAAGAATTGGAGTAAATTCGTCAAACACGATTTCCCTTTCCTGAATCCATGTTGACTGGGTTTCATCAAGTCGTGTGTGTCCAAGTGCTGAACTATGGTATCCTTGATCAGTGATTCAATCATCTTGCCGGGGACAGACGTAAGACTCACAGGTCTATAGTTGCCCGGTTCTCCTCTCGATCCTTTTTTGAAGATTGGCGTGATGTTCGCTTTCCTCCAGTCGTCTGGTATTTGACCAGTTCTGATTGACAGGTTTGCAAGTTTTTGCAGTAACTCTCCGATTTCAACCTTCAATTCCTTCAAGACTCTTGGGTGAATTTCATCCGGTCCAGGGGATTTGTCACTTTTAAGTTTGTCGATCTGGTAGTATATCTGATCTAAGTTCACTTCAACTGTGGTGAGGCTGTCCTCTATTTCTCCTGTAAACAGTTTCTCCGCTTCAGGTATTGTTGAGGTGTCCTCCTTCGTAAAGACGGACGCAAAGAAGGAATTTAGTTTGTCTGCGATTTGTTTATCTTCCTTGATGTACCCTTTTCTTCCCTTGCTTGGCAGTCACTAGCCAACAGAAGGTGTGCTCAGCAAAGCTAAGTGCGGTGGCATGAAAATCTTAGAAAGGGCATTCAATTCCGAATATGGACGTCCAAGTCGGTGCATCAGGTATGGGCAGCCACGTTCCATGTATTGTAGAACAGGATCTGCTAACATACAACCTTGTTGAGACTGGTAAAAGGACTTTCTGTTGTGCAGGAGTTAAGCTATGGAACTCCTTGGTGGGTCAGATACGAAATTGCTCTGAAAAGGGCAAGTTTAGAAAACTACCTAAGACCCAGTTATTTGTAGATACCTTTTTTTTTCTTTTTTTTTTTAGCAATTTCTGATAAAGTTGATGAATTGGCCACAATTTTTATTATCTAAACTATGGTATCTTTCTGAGGATTGTTTGCATGTTTATTTTGTCATATATTTGTTTTATCAAGTGTTTATTTTAAATACTATGGGGCTCATACTTCAAAGAGAAAAACGTCCAAAAACCAGCCTAAGTTGGAACTTGGACGAACATTGTCAAAATATGTCCAAGTGCCGATAATAAAAACGGGTTTTGGACGTATTTCTAAACGACCTAGGCCTTCATAGTGCCGCTGAACGACCATAGCTAAACAGGGCTTTTCTGAAGGAGTGTTGAGGGCGGGAGTTGGACAAGACGTGGGCCGGCTTAGACTTAGTCGTACTGCATGTATTACCGAAAGTTCTACAGCCCAGGATCGACGGAACTTGCACGTTGTGACTTAGACCATGTAAAACATAGTCTAAGTCACAAAAACCCACCTAAAGTCACCAGATAAGCACTGCAAACACATAATACAGACCCCCACACACACTACCCCAGTGATCACCGACCCCCCCCCCATTCCCATAAAAATCGAAATCACACCTTTAAAATTCAGCCTCCAGACCATCATCACCTGGCAGCCTGGCATAGGAAAACCTAGTTGTGCTGCACAGAGACGTCTTAAGCCATCTTGGGGATGGGTTAGGGACCCATGGAGAGGACGACCCATGCCCATAAGCCCCTTAATCACTGCATTGATATTGAAACATGTGCACTCTCCTATACACCCAAAACCTTTTTGTACTGGCATATAAGTGGCTCCTGAAGCCATAAAGGCTATTGGGGTGGTAGATAAGTGGGTCTAGGGGATTCTGGAGGTGGTTTGGGGGGCTCACCATGACCTGTAAGAGAGCTGTAGTGAGATGAAGACATGGCACCCTTTTTGTGAAGTTCACAGCAGTGCCCTGTAAGGTACCCCACTATTTAGGTGCCATGTCTGGGTGGTCAGTCCATCACTTTGCAGACCTCTCCCATGTCCAACAGGGCTTGTTCTAGGCGTTTTTGACTTGGATGAAAAGTTTGACGAAAATGCGATATAAAGATGGACGATTCAGCGGCTTGGACGATCAGATTGGTAGGACGTATAATTAGACGATTTTCAAAACAAAAAAAAATTTGGACGTATTTTTCGAAAATGTGTCCTAGGCTGTTTTTCAACTTTGGACAGCTTGCGACTTGACGAAAATGGACTTAGACGTTCCTTTCGATTATGCCCCTCTATGTATGTAAATTATGTAAACCGCTTAGTTTTAAATGGTATATACATTTTTTAAATAAAAACCTCTATTTTATGACCTGAAACGTCAAAGCTATGAATGCGGCAAAACAAAGAGCATAGAGAGATCTATGTGGCAAGATGAACAGAGAAAAGAAGAAAACTTAAAAAATAAAAAAACCCACAAATCACTTGCAACACCTATTTCACTCTGCTCAGTTCCTGTACCACTAGTACACCATACCAAAATTTTAGGAATCATCTTAGATTCTTCTCTCATTGCAATTCAAATTTCTGCAGTGATAAGCTTTCTTTTCACAAACTTCACATCATTTATTCTATACAATCCCTCTTGCAACCTTCAGCCATCAACATTCTGTGCAGTGCAGTGGTTAGAGCCACAGCCTCAGCACCCTGAGGTTGTGGGTTCAAATCCCACACTGCTCCTTGTGACCCTGGGCAAGCCACTTAATCCCCCTGTGCCCCAGGTACATTAGATAGAGTGTGAGCCTGCCAGGACAGATAGGGAAAATGCTCGAGTACTTGACTATAAGTGGTATATAATGCTGAAATAAATAAATTAAAATAAGTCAACTCACTATACAAAGGACTCTGCCAAAAGATCTTAGATGTCTGCAACTAGTAAGCTGATGACAAGAAACAAAAAATTTGACCATGTTACGCCATTACTACAAAAAGCACACTGGTTACCACTCACAGGCGTCGGAACAGGGGAAGCCACAGGGGACAAAAAATTCTCAGTTGCTATGGTTTTAGCCCTCCTACCAGCCTTTTCCCGGTGTTTGCTTAAATCTTTGGGCAGCCTGCCCCGGAACCCTTCATTCTACTGCTGGTGGAGATTTAAAACGCAAAAGCCAGGAGGAGGCCTATCGAGTTGGGAGGGTTGGAATGGGGAGGATATTCAGAGGGGGTTGGGGGGTTCAGAACACCTGTGGGCTGGGAGGAAGAGGGGAGAGAAGAAGGGGGTTATGGGGGCTCGAAAATTGACTGGTTGGGACTGTCTGAAGGCTGACTTTTGGACAGGACCTACATAAGCACTGGTGGCCAGCATTGGGCAAACTAGCCCCAGATATTCAGTGTCAGACTTGAGACATGGCCCAGGAGTGACTATCAGTTGCTCATTTAGCCATCCACCATTATCATTTTAAAAATTGCAGACTGCTGCTGCTGAATGTTACCCAGATGGTGCATATTTAAAAACCCTCCAAAATACCTCCCAGGCTATCTAGAAACAATACCTGTTAATATAACTTATTTAAGTGTATGAATTGTCCATTTGTCAAATCTTTGGTTGCTTATTGTTATTCAATATAGACGCATGGGAGGGACCTTGGGGATCTGGCCAATCAGAATCTTAGGCCACTCCCAATGCATCCCAGGATGCACCAGGAAGAAGGCCTAGAACTCTGGTTGGCCCAGGTACCTAAGGCCCCTGGTCCACCACCCCCACAGGTCTGCCATCTCTCCCTCTGCATGGATCTGGCCTCCTGGACCCCCATTACTTACCCAAAGCAGCAGCAGTCCTGACCCCCAAAGCAGCAGTGGCAGCGCTGTAAACAGGCTGTTTGCTGCCAGCCCCGAAGTAATGTGGCAGAGGAAAGGCCTTGCCAGGGTTTGCCACAGACAACCAGTTTACAGCACTGCCACTGCTGCTTTGGGTAAGGAATGGGGGGTTGGCGATCAGGACTGCTGCCACTGCACTGAAACACTTCCCTGCTCAGCGGTTCCTCCCAGAGACACTTCCCTGCTCAACAGTTCTTCTACCGCGCATGCGGAGCTTCAAGTGCGCATGCACAGCTAGGGTTTTATATATACACACTAGTCTTTAAGCCCGTTACATTAATGGGTGGTAGAATAGATGTGTGTGTGTGTGTCTTTCTTTCTTTCTCTTTCCTTGGCCGCTTTCTGTGTTTCTTTCTTTCTGTCTCTCTCTTTCCTTGGCTGTCCTCCTTGCCTGCTCCCCCTGTCCAGCAGTAGCCCTTCTCCCTTCCTTTTACCTCCCCTCCCTCTCTCCCCCCTCCTCCCCCCGTCCAGCAGCAGGCCTTCTCCTTTCCCTGCTGATGCATTAGCTGGTCCGGGGGTGAGAAGAGATGTTCCGGCAGCGTAGGAGTCACACTGCCGCCATCGCAAGCCACCCCATGCACCTGAAATCAAATTCGGCACGAAGGCACACATCACGCTTTCAGGGAACATGGCATTGTAAGTGCGCATGCGCGCTTAGGGTTTCATTATAGAGGAGATATTTTGGCAAGTTTCTTGTGAGCTACATGCTGTCTGTTTGAACTGCTCTGCTATTGTGCCAGCCCCGACCCTGATGAAGAATGAAACGTGTTGGTGGGGAGTGAGGCAGTAATTGCTCACAAATTAACCAGACTTATCCAAAGCTAAGTTTATATATATATTTATATATATATATATATATATATATATTGGATGAAAGAAAGAAAGAAAATAAGTATGAGCACTTTAAAAATTTGAATATAAGAATTAAGCAATAACCTATATTACACCGATCTAAATAGTCCAAGTGAGGAGAACCACCATACAAGCTCTGCTATATATATATATATATATATATATATATATATATATATATATATAGAGAGAGAGAGAGAGAGAGAGAGAGAGAGATAGATATAGATATAGATATAGATATTAGAGTATTTTTGACGAGTGAGGAGTGAGCTCTTAAAGAACGTTTTATTATATTCATATAGTGAATGCGGTGCTATGATTGTGCTTGATACCCTAGGTACGGTCATGAGATGAGCAACTGGGTAGTCCGAATGGTTGATTGTAGCGACCGAAAGGAAAGATCTCAGGTTGATGATTTTGTTGCTAAAGTACTCAGCCAGAGCATCGGCCAATGGTAGGAGATCTGAGGTAGGGCGGAAGAGGGTCTTTATGTCGTAAAGATTGTTGACTAATTTAAACAGATTTCTGGTGTTGGTATTTGGAGAACCAATTTTTTTGAGCATAAAAATTAGTATGTTTTGTTATTAATTTTTTATATTCTTTTAGTTTTAGTCTCCAATCTCAGTTATCCGGCACCCAAGGGGATTGGTGAATGCTGGATAACTGTTTTCCTGCTTGATTGAGAGTGCTGTGCTAGAACACAGATCTCAATCCCTCCCCCCCCCCCCGTCCGAAACACCAGCACAACAGTGGTCCTGAGCAACAAAGCCCCCCTCTCTCAAATCCTAAAGTAGCAGAAATAGGCGGCGGTCCTGAGCCGTGAACCCCCTTGCCCCCTCCATCTCTTACTTCCTTATCCGAAGCGCACTTGGTCAGCAGGAGGCAGCTTCAAAAAAAACTAAACTAAACCTTAGGCTTATATACTGCATCTCTATAACAATAGAGCTAGGCACGGTTTACAAAGAATAGTATGGAGAGGAGCGGAATTTACAACTTTGAAAATAGCCAAGTTTTCAGATATTTTCGAAATAGTTGGAAAGAGTCCAGATCACACAATTGAATAGGAAAATTATTCCACAATGCAATAATTTTTGAAAAGTAGAGATTTCCCTAATTTGCCAATGTAGACAACGCCTTTCGACGTTGGAAAGGACAATTTAAATTTTTGAGTTGATCTGGTAATATCAATCAGATCTTATAGATTCTGAGACAGGGGAATTAAAGGTGGAAGGATGCCATGCAAGATCTTGAATGTTAAGCAGGCACATTTAAAATAGACCCTGGAAATTATTGGAAGCCAATGAAGTTTGATCTGAGGCTCTGCCACCCCCTTTGATACCAACTGAAAGCGATTAAGATGTTTAGGAGCTTTTCACAGTAGAATAACACCTCTGAATAATTTAGATTAAGATTTTTTGAAATTGTTTTTGAGAAGGGTATTTTTCAAAGAAGTATATGTTCTTTCTCATTCTGTATATAATTTTGGTGACGGAACAATGTGACTCAACTCTGCAGAAAAAAGACCTGATAAAGCAGAATTGATGAGTTTGGTAAGAGATGAAAAAGCCTGAATAGGAATTTTCTCATATAAATATGAAGGGAATGGGTCCAACCATGCCTAACTTTAAGCATAGCCATTTACACCAACAAAAAATGGTATGGATGTCCTTATTCCAGAACTACGCATGCAATATAAAGGAACACACTCAATCTGGCGCAGTGTTTAAAACTACAGCCTAAGCACTCTGAGGTTGTGGGTTCAAATCCCACATTGCTCCTTGTGACCCTGGGCAAGTCACTTAATTGCCCATTGCCCCAAGTATATTAGATAGAGTGGGAGCCCACCAGGACAGACAGGGAAAAATACACACCACTTAGGTTATAAGAGATATATAAATGCTTAAATAAAATTAGCTGCCTATTTCCTTGCCCCCTTTGACTCATAATTAAAATGTAGGCACGGAATCCATGCCTAAGTTTACACACAATTCCCCCTCTTTTACTAAACAGTGGTAGAGGTTTCTACCATGGCCCAGAGCGCTAAATGCTCCGACGCTCATATGAGCATTGGAGCAGGGTTGGAGCATTTAGCGCTCAAAAGCCGTGGTAGAAACCTCAACCGCAGCTTAGTAAAAGGGGGGATAACTTGTAATTAATTTTTAATTTGTACCAATAATTGGCGCTAATTAGCTTGTCATTCTAATGTGGGCAATTGGGCATGTGCCCAAATTTTCACACAAAGTTTTCTATGTTTTTATTGAATTATAGAGTAACTGGTGTTTTAGGTGTTTTTCAAAAATATTTTTGGGAGGGGGGTGTGCCATAGGTTGAGAATGAAATGGAAGCATTAACTAGCTAGTACAATTGTTTTAGTGCGTGCTAACGAATGCAGATTTAACATAGAAGCAATTAGTACCTTCTAAATCAGGGGTGTCCAATGTCGGTCCTCGAGGGCCGCAGTCCAGTCGGGTTTTCAGGATTTCCCCAATGAATATGCATTGAAAGCAGTGCATGCAAATAGATCTCATGCATATTCATTGGGGAAATCCTGAAAACCCGACTGGACTGCGGCCCTCGAGGACCGACATTGGACACCCCTGTTCTAAATAGAATGATTTATCATTAGCGCATAACCTGAAATTCAAAAAATGCCCTTAAAAAGTGGCATGTTAAATGGGCTTAATGCACACTAAAATCTTATATAAAGCTCAGATTTCATAAATAGGTCCCATAATACATAAGCCGCTCCCGTCAGGAGTTGGAACTGACATGAAGTGACAGCTTTTTAGCACAGCTTAAGAATTTGTCAGCGAATTCAAAGAGCTAGACACTATACAGTAGATACTCTGGAAATAATAATACCTTCCTGGAACTTGGAAAGCATTTTTGCTGTTCTCTTGAAATGTTTCTTAGACTTTTCAATTTCTATAAGAGCTATTTTTAGGGACCTGCAAAACAGCTTGCACTTTATTACTACTTTGAAGCGATGCCTGGTATTTTCAGATTTTAAAGTTAATAGGCTGAGTGTTCAAAGTCACTAAATACGTTTAGCTGCAGCCATAAAACATGTAAGTATCTTATAAATGAATTATATGCAGTGCTATGGATAATAATAATAATTTATTTCTTATATACCGCTATACCGTGAAGTTCGAAGCGGTTTACAATAAAGATACATTTGACAGTACATGGGATAGAAACGGTTTACAATAAAGATACGTTTAGTCAAAAAATGTATGCTGAAAAATCTCATCTAATGTCTAGATATTATGATATATGGAAACCTGTACTTGATTACTGCTCTGATTGAACTTTTGTGTCTTTGTCATATGCATATCTCATAGGATACACATAGTTAAAAGTTACTGTGAGTAAGATATATTTTATATATAAATCTGTTCATACGCATGTCTGGGATGTTCGAGAAATAACTGTGATTACATGTACATCGTTCCATATGATATTGTATTTTTTACTATAATCAATAAAAACAATTGAACTTAAAAAAAAAAAAAGATACGTTTAGTCAGTACATGGGATGCAAGTGGGTTACAATACAATTGGTTTACTATCAAGGTGCATTTTGTCAGTGTATGGGATACAGGTGGGTTACCATAAAGATAGTGCTTCTGAAAAGTCCTGACCTACCTGGCACTATACAGTACACGTGGGAGGCCATTTTCTAAGGGCTTCTTTTACAAAGCCGCAATAGCGGCTGCCCTGCGCTAACGGCCCTGAAGCCCACAGAGATTTAAAGGGCTTAAGAACATAAGAAGTTGCCTCCACTGAGTCAGACCAGAGGTCCATCTCGCCCAGCGGTCCGCTCCCGCGGTGGCCCACCAGGTCCGTGACCTGTGAAGTGGTTTTTGCCCACTTTTATAACCTATCTCTAGTTTTATCTGTACCCTTCAATCCCCCTATCCTCTAGGAACCTATCCAAACCTTCCTTGAACCCCTGTAAAGTGCTCTGGTCTATTACCTCCTCCGGAAGCATGTTCCATGTGTCCACCACCCTTTGGGTAAAAAAGAACTTTGTAGCATTTGTTCTAAACCTGTCCCCTTTCAATTTCTCCGAGTGACCCCTAGTGGTTGTGGGTCCCCACAGTTTGAAGAATCTGTCCTTGTTTACTTTCTCTATGCCCTTTAGGATTTTGAAGGTTTCTATCATGTCCCCTCTAAGTCTCCTCTTTTCCAGGGAGAACAGCCCCTGCATTTTTAACCTGTCAGTGTATGCAAAATTTTCCATACCTCTTATCAGTTTAGTCGCTCTGTTGCCGCGTGGCTTAGTAAAAGAAATGAAGAAATGTAGCTGCCTAGTTTCAGTTTATTTTATACATAGATGTCTATATGTTTTTTAAAAAAAACCATAATTTGAAACTACAGTCATTAATGTGCATAAATCAAAACACCCCCAGCCACGACCAACTCTCACTCTGTCCCAGAACATGCCTACATATGGGTCAAATAAAACTATGCATACTTTTATGCACTGAGCCCCTGGATTGTTGTTATAGAAAATGTTATAATTGATTTTAGTTCATATTTTGTTTTTGTTTGCAGTTTATAAAAACTTTTACTGAGCTGTTCGGTTACACTGGTATAAAAATAAAATGCATCATTATTATAATTATCTATGGTGAAAATAATTATAAATGGTGAAAGTATGCAGAGAAAACCAAAAAAACTCTGTGGAGTGACGATGTTCCCAAATGGACTTTATTTATTATCGTCACTCCACAGAACACTTTCAAATAAAGTCCATTTGGGAACATCGTCACTCCACAGAGCTTTTTTGGTTTTCTCTGGATTTTCTTCTTTGTGGATATTTTGGGATCAATTCCTTTTGTTTTTTGAAAGTATGCAGAGACAACTCAGGAAATTATTTCCAACACCTTTGCATGTAAGTGCATGTGCACGTGTGCGCATGTGCATGCTTTCTGTGTGTCTAATCAGGAAAGACAACAAAAAGGGAAGGCAGTTTGAAAGGTGCAATTATGTAATCATTACAGTGAATCAGTGTAGGTATGGTGAAAATTGTTCTTACCTCTTAATTTCCTTTCCTTGAGTCCTGCAAGACCAGTCCAGACCTATCAGTTATTCTATTCTATTATCTTCTATTCCGCAAAATTCCCTATAGCAAGACAGGGCTCAATGCAGTTTACAGAATTATAGCCTCTTAGATAAGGAGCAAGATTGTTCCAGTGAGATATAAAAATAAAAGTCCTGGAAATAAATGTCTTTTTACTTAAAACATTAATAGTAGGATATGACAACATGACGACACAAAAAGATCTACCTTTATTTAGAGAGTTGCACAGGGACAGAAATCCCACCCATCCCCGCCAGGATCCTCTCTGTCCCCACCCATCACCGCAAGGAATTACCTCCATCCCCGCCCGTCCCCATAAAAAGCAGCAATTAATTCTGACAGGATCATCAATTCCAGTTTCTTTTGTGTTTCCGCTGCTGTTTTCCTTGTGGAATCCCTTTGGTGGAACCCTTTTTTTGTTTTCTGTTCAGGTAATTAACTTATAAACCCCCTCTTTTACTAAGGCTGACGTGTCCATTATATTATATGGACGAACCCTGCTTACAAAGTCTTCCATCCCCGTGGGAGTCCCGTTGGCTAGAGGGGGGTCCCGTGGGAGTCCCATGGGTTAGGGGGGATACCCGCGGGACCCCCGCGGGATTCCCACGATCCCCGTTCCCATGCAGACCTCTACCCTTATTCTGTCTAATAAAATTCATAATCAATGGTACTAGTGCGTTCAGCAGATTGTTACATTTTTATATTAATCAATGGTCAAACACACTTAAATTTGATCCTCGATTCCAATGGTAGTCAATGAAGACTTCTTAAAAGTAGAGAAACATGATCAAATTTTGTTTTACCAAAAATCAGGCGTGCAGATGTATTTTGTATTAGCTGTTATCTCTTCAAATGTCCTCTAGTTATACTACAATATACAGAATTATAGTAATCAAGCTGTGCTAAACTAATAGATTATTCTGTCAATATCATTTTGTGATTTTAGTTCAGAGTGCAAACTGATTTTAAACTACATAAACTCCAAAAACATTTCCTTATTATATTGTTAATTTGCTGCTGAAAGGATAAATTAGAGTCTAAGATAATTCCTAATACTCTTGAAGATAGTATAGTATAATTTTGCCAACTCCCAAAGAAATATTAAGAGGAAGATCAACCCCATCAGGTCCAAATTTCATTTGTGCTTGAGAGGCCCAATATTGCAATCTGGAGATATACAAACAGATATTGGTGGAGAAACTACTGAGATCAAAACTTACTTCTTATATATAACATATTATCCAGTGTATAAATTACTTCTTGTAATATATTATCCAGCGGCGGCTCAGCTAATCAGTAGTAAGGGGAGGGTCCACCCCAGGCACGGTCTATGTAAGGGGTGCCAGCACCCGTCCTTCTCTCCGCAACCCCCCCCCCCCACTTCTTCCTGACCATTTACACATACCCCTTCCCTCGTACCTCTTTAATTTTCCCTGCATGAGCAGCACTACAAACTTGCTGCCCGCATCATTGTCACCTCTCTGATGTCACTTCCGGGCCCCGCACCTAGGAAGTGACATCAGAGGGATAGCCGACAGGATGCGGGCAGCAGGTTTGTGATGTTGCTCGCGCCTGGAAAATTAAAGGAGGTATGGGGATAGGAAAGGGGGGGTCAGGAAGGAGCGGGAGGAGGCCCCTCACCCTCGCTACACCACTGTATATATATCTTCATATGTGAACAGGGACTCTCCATGTACTAAAGAAAAAATTTTAATGTTGTCATATATACATTGAACAACAATGGAGACATAGAAACATGATGTCAGATAAAGGCCAAATGGCCCATCCATTCTGCCCATCCATAGTAACCATTATCTCTTCCTCTCTCTAATTGATCCCACGTGCCTATCCCAAGCTTTCTTCAATTCAGACACAGTCTCCGTCTCTACCACCTTCTCCGGGAGACTGTTCCACACATCTACTAAACAATTTTATTTATTTATTCAATTTTCTATACCGTTCTCCCAGGGGAGCTCAGAACGATTTACATGAATTTATTCGGGTACTCAAGCATTTTTCCCTGTCTGTCCCGGTGGGCTCACAATCTATCTAAGTCTTAGTCCACAATTACTGATGCCCAGAACTGTTAATCACTAACCCTTAACTTTGTTAAAGCTACTCAATCTGTAACATCTTTTAATCATTGTAAACCGCATGGAACTTCACGGTCCTGCGGTAAACAAACTGTTATTATTATTATTATTATTATTATTAATGTACCTGGGGCAATGGGGGGGATTAAGTGACTTGCCCAGGGTCAAAAGGAGCAGCATGGGTTTGAACCCATCACCTCAGGGTGCTAAGGATGTAGCTTTAACCACTGTGCCACACTCTCCTCAATCAGGTGTCCACAAAGAAGATATTTTTCCACCAAAGTTAACCACATCTGAACTTAATACTAGAAAGCCTTTAAACCCATTTAAAAAATTTCCACCAATACCCAGTTGTGAAAGCAAATATATCAATGTATTTCATAATTCACTACATCAAACCCAGCAGACAGATCAAATTGCAATAATACAGTGAAGCGTTTTCTACTAAAGGTGGTTTGGATTTTAGATGTAAGTGACACAAGCAATGTTTATGCGCTATGACATGGCCCGAACCCATGTTGATATGGATGCAATATAGAAAAACAGAGTTGTTTTGAGACAATAGATTCTAAAAGTTTAGTTACAATAGGAATATTGGCAGATACTGGACAAATAGAGGCAGTTGGGAACATTGCCAGGGTACCATTTCCAAAGCCACTCAAGGCAGAGACCAAACGATGAAGAGGAAAATAATAAAAGGATCAAACTGAACCCAAAACAGAGGCCTCATAGGACTGGCTTAGCAATACTGACTATATACAGAAAGGTGACAAACCTAAGACTCAGGAATCTAGCAAATCACTTCCAAAGAAGGTCCTAGATTGGTCTAGCACAGGGGTAGGCAATTCCGGTCCTCAAGAGCCGGAGCCAGGTCAGGTTTTCAGGATATCCACAATAAATATGCATGAGATAGATTTGCATCTCAAGGGGGCAGTGCATGCAAATCTATCTCATACACATTCATGGTGGATAGCCTGAAAACCTGACCTGGCTCCGGCTCTCGAGGACCGGAATTGCCTATCCCTGGTCTAGCAGGACTCAAGAAAAGGAAATTGGCAGGTAAGAACAAATTTCTTCTTTATCATCCTGCTAGACTAGTCCAGACCTATGGGATATATCAGAGTTCTCATCCTAGAGGGCAGGAAGACAATAAAACACTACCCAGGCCTGCTCTACCAAACACACTATCCTTTCTGGCCCAAACATCAAGTTTGTAATGTTTGACAAAAGAATGCAGAGAAGACTATGTTATGGCCCTGCATACATCTTCTGAGACAATGGCCCCTGCTTCATCCAAGAAGCTCTTTGTTCTGAAAAATGTAGGCTGGCTCAATAGTCGACCCAATTGTAAAAAAATGATAATATGAATGGAAAGCCTGCTCACCAGAAGGATACTCCATGGCCAATGCAACTGGCCTAAAATACCCTCCAGACCCCTGATGAAAGCCAAACTTAGAGAGAATTTATGAGCCTTCATCAATTGGGCAATGACTGAAGGAATAAAATCCCTTTATTCACAGCTGCCAGCTTTTAATGGCCAAGCCATGAGAACTGGCCCTTGGTAAGGAAGCCCTAGTCTTCTCAGCAAGTGAAGTGAAGGACTGATGAGAGGTGGTGAAGTCAATCTAACACCATCAGAATGACCAGAAATGAGAGCCTCGCAATCCTGCATATCACCTAACCTATCAGTGTTACATTGGCCACCCTCCAAGCTTCAGCTACCACAGACGATTTTAAGCACAGGTTGTAGATCACTAACAGCAGATCAGCAGTTTCATGTTTGAATTCTTTCAGTACCCTGGTGTGTATACCATCTGGTCCAGGTGATTTATCATTCTTTAGTCTTCTAGGTTCACCGAGATCCTTCAATTCCTCCGTGTCATCACCCTTGAAAGCCATTTTTGATACAGGTAGATCTGTTACATATTCTTCCATAGAGATCAAAGCATTGAATTTATACAGAGGGATATTCTACAAACAGCACCTAAACTTAAGCATTGTTACGCATCCTACCAGCGCCTAAGTTAATTAAGAAATGCCATTTAAAACAGCATAAAAATGGTAAAGTTAAAGCACGTACCAGCACCTAAAATGTTCGCCCGGAATTGTGGCTCCATAGGCACTTTAGGCTGCCTAATGCCACTGCGGGCATGGCTAACACTGGAAGTGGTGTTAGGCAGCCTGGAAAACCCTGGCCTACATTTCCTGTGCCTTTCTTTCCTGGAGGCGTGATTTTTAGGTGACTGCTGATAGGTCTAATAAAGTGACCAGTGCTACCTCACCTCTGTCTAAATGATCATGGATGTTTTG
Organism: Geotrypetes seraphini; assembly: GCF_902459505.1. Lineage (NCBI taxonomy): Eukaryota > Metazoa > Chordata > Amphibia > Gymnophiona > Dermophiidae > Geotrypetes > Geotrypetes seraphini. The sequence goes on from NC_047100.1 coordinate 43,275,558, forward strand.
ACTCTCCAACTTTCTTCATTTACTAATCTCAGGGTCAGGCTTTGGCCAAGGATATCAAGACACTGGGAATTCTCGATGTACTGGTGAAGCATCCTCCACCAATGGACTGGAAATCAACTTCAATTCAAAAGCTCTTTCAGGCCTTGGTCTCAAAGTATCTGCTGCAGGTAATGCATGTGTCTCAAGGGTAAGTTGGATCACTTCTGGTCTCCTCATAATGATGTTGAAACAGCAGCATCATGCTAAGCAGAGAAATATTCAGTTTCTCTTCAAACTTCTTCAAACACTGCTCCTTGAAGGCTGCCAGTAACAAAGGTTTATGCATCACAGTAGGATTGGCCACATTATCCTAAATTATTTGAGATGCACTAGAAACAGGAGCTCGAATCTGTGAAGGCTGCTGCATCCTCTGCCATGCCATAGAGGATGTGTTGTCTTTACGTCAAGAGCACCTTGAAAACATTGTTAACCTTGGTACCTCACTGCTTGTGGTGCCATGTTTGATAAGGGGCAATGTCAAGATGATTCTGCCTCAGCCTGATAACCACTATCACACTCCCTTGGCACTGATGAAGATGAGGATAAATACTTCCCTTTCTTCAGATAAGCTGTAGATAATAACCAAATCTTATGGTCTCTATCAATGCTCAATATTGAGCATGATGAGATGTGCTCAATGTCAAGATATCTCCGTGTCTGACATTGGTATACTGGTCTTATCTGCACCACAAATCCTCTTGCATTGCTTTTCACAGCCCTGAAATTCTATCTTTGATATCTGCGAACAGAGAATACAATGACTAGTACGCCTGCTCCTCATTTCTATAGTGCTACTAGACATACATAGCGCTGTACATCAAAACACAGAAGAGACAGTCTCTGCTCAAAAGAACTTACAATCTAGTCAAGACAGACAAACTGGACAAGAAGGTGCATCAATACACTGTGTGCTCAAGTGGGGGAACCATATACAGCTGCATTATGATCTCATCAAGAATTCTGGATATGACCAGATGCATTGTGATGTCACCGAGTGTTCAGACAGCTTCTACTCCTACTCCTCATTTCTATAGCACTACTAGACATATGCAGCCTGTACATGAAAACACAGAAGAGAGTCTCTGCTCAAAATAACTTACAATCTAGTCAAGACAGATACACTGGGAAAGATGGTACGTCTATAAACAATGAAAAGGATTATGGCTGGGCCCCAGGCACCAACTGTGTATATCCATAATAGATATGGTCCTGTTGCATCAGGAACACCTTTTCAACCACTGGCTGTCTTCTTCTGGAAAAATAGATGCAAGTGAAATCAAACTCAGTGTTGGAAAGTACTCTAATTAGTGATCAAGGCCCACAGAGACCTATGAAGGCTGTTGAGAAAAATTTTTGTTTTAAGTTAAAATGGTCAAAAACAAACTTAATCTGGGAAGTTACTGAGAAGAGCATCGTACAACAGCAACTACAATGAATTTTGTAATGAAATAAAGTGTTAAGACGACCACAACTGAAAACACATTAAATCATCTCCATGGAAAACAAAATTAGTGTGATTTCATGCAGCAGTGGCAGGTGGAAAAAGGTTCACATGTACAGTAGAGCAGTGGTTCCCAACTCTGTCCTGGAGGACCACCAGGCCAGTCGGGTTTTCAGGATAGCCCTAATGAATATGCATGGGGTAGATTTGCATGCCTGGCACCTCCATCATATGCAGATCTCTCTCACGCATATTCATTAGGGCTATCCTGAAAACCCGACTGGCCTGGTGGTCCTCAAGGACAGGGTTGGGAGCCACTACAGTAGAGCCCTTTCAAAAGCTGTGTATCAGTGCTGGAGAAAATTTCCTGCGCAGGTTATCTCACATGATATAAGGATTTTCTCTAAGCCTGCTTGTCCTCAAGTTTTAATGTATAGACTAGGGGTCTAAAGCTCTATTCCTTGAGAACTGCCAAGTTTCCAAGTTTACTTTGTTTTGTTATATCGCCCATCGGCACAGCTATCCGAGAGGGTCACAGTCATATCAGGTGCTCCATCTGTCTACAAACCATTCGGGTTTCAGACTATCCATAATGAATATGTATGTGATAAAAGGACATGCCATCTGCCTCCTACCTGTGTGTAAACCGCTTTGAGTGTAGTTGGAAAAGTACAAAAAGGCAGTATACAAGTCTCAATCCCTTTCCATCATATCCAAGTATCTCTCTCTTTCATATTCATTGGGGCCATCCTGTAAACCAGAATGCAACCATTAAAGCATCTGAATATAGTTAAACTGAAGCTGCTTTAGGTGTTCTGTATAGGACAATTTTTGTAGTTAGCTGGGGAGATCCCTTTGAAAACTGCCCTCTACATTGTATTACAAAGTGTGCATTAACTTAATCCCTGGGGCTACTCCTAAACTATTTGCCTGTCTCCCTCTTATAAGTGATAAACTGTACTATGACATAGCAGAAGAGAGCAAGGTAAGGATCTGCTACTCAGCAGAAAAAGAGACACAAACACAATAATCCAATCCAATTAAAACTGTTGAGAAACACAGAAGCATTGCTGACCCAGTTGAATAGTATTGATTAAAGTCTGATGTTTTATAGCAAAAGCACGGTTGACACAGCACAGGACCTAAAATTCCTAAGAATTGTTTTGTTTTGTTGTTTTTTCAGGGTTTTTTTCTTTCAGTAATCAAAGCATTAAATGGCACTACCCCTTCCTACCTAAACAACCGCCTAAATCAGATCCGCACCACTAGACAAAGAAGATCTCCGACCCCATTTACCTACCCTCCACTCAAAGGTAATCAATGCAAGAAGATGTTTGACAACCTACTTGCGACGCAAGCAGCAAAACTCGGCCACTCCATCTCCAACCTGCTGACAACAACGTATGACCTCAAAACATTTCGAAAAGAAATCAAAACCCTGCTATTTAAAAAAATGTATCCGGTCACCTTAACTCCACACATCTTCCCTCCCCTCCCTGATAAAACCCCTCTTCTGGTATTCTTTTCCACTCCAAAATTATCAACCAAGAATACAGTACCCTAAAATGTAATGCTCCTGAAAATGTCCAGCTATCTTATTTGTTACCTTAAAGGAGGAGTGTGTGGCGCAGTGGTTGGATCTACAGCCTCAGCACCCTGGGGTTGTGGGTTCAAACCCCGCACTGCTCCTTGTGACCCTGGGCAAGTCACTTAATCCTCCCTAGCCCCAAGTACGTTAGATAGATTGTGAGCCCACCGGGACAGAGAGGGAAAATGCTTGAGTACCTGACTGTAAAAACTGCTTAGATAACCTTGATAGGCGGTATATAAAATCCTAATAAACTTGAAAACTTGAAACTTATCTGTTATTTTATTTGCAAATAGCTGATGTCCCGGCGTTGCACGGGTATTTAATTATAGCAATAACACAGTAAATGGATTGAAATAAAGATACTTTATAGTGGTGAATGAAATTATTTTTATACAGATTTATAAAAAGTACAATAATCAAATTATAATGTGAAATATTTGACAAAATGAATACAATAAACTAACACAAAACTTGATTATAAACAACAAATTTAGTTTCACCTCCAGGAGCAAGAACATATAAATTCTTGGGTGAACCCACCCTTGATCAAGCAACATAGAGTTGTCCATGGGAAAAACAGGGGGATCTTAAATCCACTCCACAGTTTGTAATAGTCTGTCCCTATGATTTGTTGATTGTGATAGAGAATGCAAGTCTCACTGGAATTTGCAATCTCTTAAACTGAAAAGGAAGATCTGTTGGAATAAGTGGCATCCAAAAGTTTCAGTATTGATTTAAACAACTCAATATGTGGAAACTCAGGTTGAAAAGAAACTCCATGCAGTTTGTTCCCGGTTCAGAATGGAACCTGTGTTCCTAGTTCAGGATATGTGAGTACTCATGTAATGTAATAACATTATGAACTGGGGTGCATGAAGGAAACAGTTACAAACACAGTTAGAACATACAAACTCTATATGTATGGTGTCCGTGGTAGAATAGAAACGATGTCCCTAGTGGTTATAATCATAGAAAGTGTTTTATAGTTGGAATTACAGTGTGAATGGCAGCTTTTTACATTTTTCCATTGACATGAATGGTGAAATCTGATTTTCTGTTTGTAGCTCCGCCCACGTGTGCAGGTGGGCCGCGAGACCCCCAGAACATATCACCCCAGGTAGTGAGGGATCTGCATACCAAGTTTCGTTCAAATCGGTCAAGCCGTTTTTGCGTGATCGCGGCACATACACACACACATACATACACACATACATACAGTGGTGCCTCGCATAACGGACGCCTCGCACAGCGAACGCTGCGCACAACGTACTTTATGTCGTGATTCGTACAACGGACTTCGTTTCACACAACGAAGTCGCCCGAGCTGCATCCTTCCGGGGTTCCTTCTCCTTACCTGCCCTGTCGCAGCCCACAGCCGAACGGAAATCTTCCCGATGTCAGCGCTGACGTCGGAGGGAGGGCTTAAGCAAAGCCCTCCCTTCCTCCGACGTCAGCGCTGACATCAGGAAGACTTCATCTCTCGAGGAACCTACAGTTAGAGCGAAACGGAGACGCTCCGTTGAGCGTTTAATCATAGCCGAGTGTTGATTGTATTTATCATCATATACAGTCATCAGTTGCCCTGGGCCCCGGATAAAAGCTAAGTACTAATAGCCAAATACTTTTTTGCTTTATAAGAATTGAGAAGTGTCTACGAGTAGGAAGAAGGCAATGGCGAACGAAAGAGGGGGGAGGGGGCGGTCCGCTTCGAAGAATGTGCACAGCTGGTCAGGTCCCCTGATCGACCGACAACAGGCCCGGCCGACAAACCTCCCTGCCCTGTAGCCGCGAATCTAAATTACCTCTTACAGCAGCTTCAATAATCCAGCTGCTGTAAAAAGGTAATTTAGATTCGCGGCTACAGGACAGGGAGATTTGTCCGACCGGGCCTGTTCTGTTGTCGGTCGGGTGCAAAAGCGCCACAAAGGTGGAGGCAGGGAGGGAGGAAAGGTGGAGTGGAGAAGAAAAGACGCTTAAGGGGGGAGAAGGCCGCTGAAAGCACATGTTGGAGCAGGGGATGAGAGGGAGGGAGAGAAGGGGAAATATTGGACAAGGGCAGAAGGGATGCTAAATCATAGGGTGACAGGCAGAGAGAACAACAGGAAAAAGAGTGGAAGCAATCTTGAACCCTGAGGGTGAGGGCAGAGAGAGGTGGTGAGATGATTGATCATGGGGAGAGGGACAAAAGGGAATAGAGATGGGATAGGAAGATAGTGGAAGTAAAAGGACAGGGAGATGTATGTTTTTAGATGTATCTAAATAAAAATAATAACAAAAAAATTATCTTTTTTATGTCATCTTAGCATATTTTATGCTGCAGAACGAATTATTTTTTTTTACATGTATTCCTATGGGAAAACGCGTTTCACATAACGAACGTTTCACATAACAAACTTGCTCCTGGAACCAATTAAGTTCGTTGTGTGAGGCACCACTGTACCTCCGATTTTATATATATAGAAGATATTGCCTAGAAATATCCAGTTGTTTTACTTGTTATCTAATTTGCAATATATCCTGGAAATATCCAGCTGCCTCATCTCAGTTGTAACCCAAAATTGTAACTTTCCTGGAAATGTCCAGTTAGCTCTTTTGTAATCCGCCTAGAACTGCAAGGTACATATAAGAGATAGAATTGCACATCATAAGGAACGAATTTGATCAGTCCTTATTTTTAGCATATTGCATGGTTGCTTTTCTTAGTAAAATCAATATGGAAATAATCATTTCAAATCAAAGAAAGCAATGTAGTATAGCCAGGAATGGAATAACTGTTTGTTATAATATGGAGCCAGTTGGTAACCCTACAGACGACTTGGCCCCAGACTCAACAACATCATGATATGGGTACAAAAGTTTACCAAATGACCAGGATACACCCGAGTTTTTCTATTCACCATATTGGAACAGAAACCTCCTGAAGTCTTTAGAGCAGTCACTGAGGGCCAAAAATCATTCAGGTTTTCAGGATATCCCTAATGAATATGCATGTCCACTGTCTCTGTTGCGTGCAAATCTATACTTTGCACATTCATTAAAGATATCCTGAAAATTTGAACCCGAGTTAGACATACCTGCTGTACAGCTGTTTTTTTATCACCTTATAACACAGTTTAGTAAAGGGCTGTACCTACATTTTTCCGGCTAGTAAGACCCATGCTGTTAGCTTGAGTTCTGCCCACATTGGGTGGTGACTCTGCCCATTTTGTGACATCATTAAGGGATGCAACTTGATATCCCATTTTTTGCTATGTGGTTACAATCAAAGCTTATATATTTTAACAGGTACTTATTTTGCATCTGGGGCAATGAAGTGTTAAGAAACACGCCCAGAGTCACAAGGAGCTGCAAGAGGAATCAAACTCACAACCTAAGGGGACTGAGGCAGCTGCTCTAACCACTACTACTACTATTTCTCATTTCTATAACACTGAAAGGCATATGCAGCACTCTACATTTAACATGAAATAGACAGTCCCTGCTAAGAAGAGCTTATAATCTAATTTGGACAGACAGGACATAGAGGGATGGGGACTTTCTTAGCTTGGATCAGAATACTGCTGGAGATGGAGCCTGACGTTCTTCCACAAACAACATTGAACCTCATCTGCCATGTCAATGCCCATTCCTCGAGCCTGATTATGTCACTTTGCAGATCTTCGCAATCCCCCTGCGTCTTCACTACTCTGAATATCTTCGTATTGTCCACAAATTTAATCACCTCACTCATCGTATCAATGTCCAGATCGTTTATAAAGATGTTGAAGAGCACGGGTCCAAGCATCGAGCCCTGTGGCACCCCACTGGTGACGTTCTTCCAGTCCGAGTATTGTCCATTTATCCCCACTCTCTGTTTCCTATGCTCCAGCCAGTTTTTAATCCATGTGAGTATTTCACCCTCAATTCTATGACTCGCAATCTTCCAAAGTAGTCATTCCATGTGGAACCTTGTAGAATGCCTTCTCAAAATCCAGATAAACAAAGTCGACCGGGTCGCCCTTGTCTATCTGCCTGTTTACTCCCTCGAACAAGTGCAGCAAGTTCGTCAGGCAAGATCTGCCTTTGCTGAAACTGTGCTCGCTGGTCCTCATTAGACCGTGTCCGTCAAGGTGGTCAATGATGTGGTCCTTTATCAGCGCCTCTACCATCTTTCCCGGTACTGAGGTCAGACTCACCGGTCTGTAGTTTCCTGGACCTCCCCTTGCCCCTTCTTGAAGATCGGCGAAACATTCGCCACCTTCCAGTCTTCCGGAATCTTTCCCGATTTGATCGACAGGTTGGCTATTAGTTGAAGCAGTTCAGCTATAGTCCCTTTCAGTTCCTTGATGACCCTCAGATGGATACCATCTGGTCCCGGGGATTTATTGCTCTTAAGCCTATCAATCTGCCTGTGTACCTCTTCTAGACTGACCTTCAGCCCTGTCAGTTTCTCGTCTTCGTTTCCAGCATAGAGCCTGATAGGTTCCGGTATGTTGCGTATATCCTCTTCGGTAAATACAGACGCAAAAAATGTGTTCAGTTTGCCGGCAATACCTGTGTCCTCCTTTAGCACTCCCTTTATTTCATGGTCATCCAACAGCCCCACCGCTTCCTTCGCAGATCGTTTCCCTTTAATGTATTGAAAGAACGGCTTGAAGTTTCTCGCCTCCTTGGCTATTTTTTCTTCGTAGTTTCTTTTGGCCCCTTTTACCGCCTTGTGGCACCTGCGTGGATGTTGTTTGTGCTTATTCCTGTTTTCGCCTGGAAAGGTCTGGGACACTGTGTTACCGGGATATAAGCTACACCGCAGAGACAGAGTGGCAAAAAACTTCAAGCCATTCTTTCGATATATTAAGTTGAAACGACCCGCAAAGGAAGCGGTGGAGCCGTTGGATGACCATGGAATAAAGGGAGTGCTAAAGGAGGACAAAAGGTATCACCGGCAAATTGAATACATTTCTTGCATCTCTGTTTACCGAAGAGGAAATACACAACATACCAGAAGACAACAGGCTATACGCAGGAAATGATGACAGGAAATTGACAGGGTTGACGGTCAGTCTAGAAGAGGTATGCAGGCAGATTGATATGCTTAACAATGATAAATCCCCAGGACCAGATGGCATCCATCTGAGGGTAAACAAGGAATTGAGAGGGACTATAGCTGAACTGCTTCAACTAATAGCCAATCTGTCAATTAAATCAGGAAGGATTCCAGAAGACTGGAAGGTGGTGAATGTTACGCTGATCTTCACAAAAGGTTCGAGGGGTGATCCGTGATACTATAGACTGGCGAGTCTGACCTCAGTACCGTCAAAGATGATAGAGGTGCTGATAAAGGACTGCATCATTGAGCACCTTGACAGACACAATCTAATGAGGACCAGTCAGCACAGCTTCAGCAAAGGAAGATCTTGCTTGACGAACTTGCTGCAATTCTTCGAGGGAGTAAACCGGAAGATAGACAAAGACAACCAGGTCGATATTGTATATCTGGATTTTCAGAAGGCGTTCCGACAAGGTTCCTCATGAACGACTACTTCGAAAAATTGCAAGCCATGAAATCAAGGGTGAAATACTCACATGGATTAAAAACTGGCTGGTGGATAGGAAACGGAAAGTGGGGGTAAATGGACAATACTCGGACTGGAAAAGAGTCACCAGTGGAGTGTCGCAGGGTTCGGTACTTGGACCCATGCTCTTCAACATATTTATAAACGATCTGGAAATTGGTACGACGAGCGAGGTGATTAGATTTGCAGACGATACTAAATTATTCAGAGTAGTGAAGACGCAGGAGGATTGCGAAGATCTGCAATGTGACAAACATGCTCGAGAAATGGCCCCCAACATGGCAAATGAGGTTCAACGTGGATAAGTGTAAGGTGATGCATGTCGGTAACAAAAATCTTATATACGAATACAGGATGTCCGGAGCGGTACTTGAAGAGACCCCCCCCCCCCCCCAGGAAAGAGACATGGGAATACTGGTCGACAAGTCCATGAGGCCGTCCACACAATGGCAGCGGTGGTGAAAAGAGCGAACAGAATGCTAGGAATGATTAAGAAGGGGATCACGAACAGATCAGAGAAGGTTATCATGCCGCTGTACCGGGCCATGATACGCCCTCACCTGGAATACTGCATCCAGCACTGGTTGCCGTACATGAAGAAGGACACAGTACTACTCAAAAGGGTCCAGAGAAGAGCGACTAAAATGGTTAAGGGATGGAGGAGTTACCGTACAGTGAGAGACTGGAGAAACTGGGCCTCCTCTCCCTTGAAAAGAGGAGACAGAGGGAACATGATCTAAACATTTAAAATACTGAAAGGAATAGACTTAGTAGATAAAGACAGACTGTTCACCTTTTCCAAGGTAGGGAGAACGAGGGGGCAATCTCTAAAGTTAAAAGGGGATAGATTCTATACAAACATAAGGAAGTTCTTCTTCACCCAGAGAGTGGTGGAAAACTGGAACGCTCTCCTGGAGGCTGTTATAGGGGAAAACACCCTCCAGGGATTCAAGACAAAGTTAGACAAGTTCCTGCTAAATCAGAATGTATGCAGGTAGGGCTGGTCTCAGTTAGGGCACTGGTCTTTGACCTAGGGGCTGTTGCGGGAGCAGACTGCTGGGAACTGTTGGGCTGCTGGTCTATTCTATCACTTCTAAGCCGTCTCTTCTCCAAGCTGAAGAGTCCTAGCTGCTTTAATTTTTTTGCTTGGGGAAATTGTCCTGTCCCATCCCTTTTATCATTCCTGTTGCCCTTCTCTGAACCTTTTCTAATTCCGCCACATATCATCCCCATCACAGTTGACATGGTGGTGACTTCACAACTCACATTTTAACATTGATGAGCTGGGCCTACATAGAGAGGTGGGCGAGGCTTTGGTCAACTTATTGGGCAGACTGAATGGACTGCAAGGGTCTTTTTCTGCCATCATTTACAGTGTAACTGGTTCATAGATTATTTGATAGGTTTGGAGGGGTTTTCATATTCTTATATCCAATTCTTCATTATCTTCCTGAGGTCATTTTACTGTATTGCAGAAAAGGGACTGAGCTGATTGGTAACTTTTATTCTGTGCTATTAAAGCACTTTTTGATAACCATTTCAATCTTTTGCAATTCTAATCTTACAAATTTTTATTTACTTTCCTGCTCATGTTGCCTTATACTACAGTCTTCTGTCAGAAAGATGGTTTCAGTTTTCTTTAATTTTCTATTCCGGAAAGCTGCCTTTGCACATTTATCCTGCCAAAAGTTATGATGATGTCATTTGAGAAACTCTACATACTTGAAGTTATCCCATCAAATGCTGATCACAAGAGTTTTGCAATTTCAAATCATTCATAAATAGTTGTGATGTTTTCAAATGGTCATCAATGCCACTAAAAGACAGCTTTCTCCCCTTAGCTGTCAGATGAGATTCAAGTCCTGTAGCATAGGTATCTAGAGAACATAAGAACATAAGCAATGCCTCCGCTGGGTCAGACCTGAGGTCCATCACGCCCAGCAGTCCGCTCATGCGGCGGCCCAACAGGTCCAGTAATCCTCTATCTATACCCCTCTAACCCTTTTTCCAGCAGGGAAATTGTCCAATCCTTCCTTAAACCCCAGTGCCGCCCCACGCAAACAGAGCAAAGTATTGACAAGTCATGTGCTCCAAGCAGCAGGCTGAGTTAGAGGATCAACAGGGATGTTATGTGCTATTGCAGTGCGAGTTCCTTGGTCATGCCCCTCTCTTTTGTTGCACTAGAGACAGGAGGACAGGGCTAGAAGAACAAAAAGAAGATCGGGGGTACTGTCCAATACAGGTTGGACATAGATCAAACGGGGCTGCCAGCACTGCATAGAATTTCCTAAACCATAAACTCTGCTACGGCACAGAATACTACATGGACAGGAGAAAAAGAGGCTCTGAACCAGGAAATTACATCATACAGAAACTCTGCTTATTTATTTTAGAAATGTATATACTGCCTGTTATCAAGTGGTTTCCAATTAAACATACATATCATTAAGACAAATATCATTACGAAGACAAGAACATCTTACTTTACATATTCATTACTAACTGCTAAGAAATATTACATAAATGCATTAATAACTGTTTTCAGCAACTTCCTGCTGGAGAGAAAAAGTCAACAAACAGCATTATTTTCATTAGTTATAAAACAGTATACTTTCCCTAACCATCCCAAAAAAATTGGGAATAAAGAAAAAGTAAAACAGGAAGACCTCTTGCAGGATTATTATTGAAAGCGATCAAAAGAGCAGACAAGCAAAGAGGAGGAGGAATTACAGCAGTCTTTTCTGTCAGTGGGCTATAAATACCTACTCTGTATTATGTTGTAGGCCTTAATACAATGTGGCTTGCACATGAAAAGGAAAACATTTCAGCACACAAAGTATAAACACAGCATGTCATGCAGATGGGTAAGCCACATGCTCCTTTTTTGCCATCATCTATTTATTTTATTATTTTATACTCTGCATATACTTATGCAAAGTACACACACAGAATTCAATGAAAACGTGGAGGGGCATAATCAAAAGAAATGTCCCAAGTCCAATTTGGACGTAGGATGCTAGACACCCAAAGTCGGCAACCTCAAAAGATCCATTCTCGAAAAGTACAGCCAAAAGATTTTTTTTTTCCCCGAAAATTGTCTCTGTACGTCCAGGCGTTTGATCATCCAGTCTATCTTTATATCACATTCTTGTCCAAATATTTGTCCAAGTCTGAGACATCCAGAAAAAGATCTTTTGGCGTGGGAGGGGCCAGCATTGGGACGGACTGGCCACACAGACATGGCAACAGCCTTACAGGGCACTGCTGTGAACTTCACAAAAAGGGTGACACAAACATCTCACCACAACTTCCTTATAGATCATGATGATCCCCCCCCAAAACCCACTATACCCACCTGTCTACAACCCCAATAGCCCTTATGGCTGCAGGTGGCACCTATAAGGCAGTAGAGTGGGATTGAGGTTGTTGTTTTTTGTAGGCTCACATTTTCCACCATGAATGTAGTGGTTAAAGTGCCTTATGGATCTGGATCCTCCTCTCTATGGTTCACTAGCCCACCCCCAGACTACTTAAGCCACCTCTGTGCAACTGCTGATGTTCCAGAGGCAGATATGTACGTTCCGGAAGCAGGTATGTACGTTTCTATTCTGATTTTTGTGGCGGTGTGAAGGGGGTCAGTGAACATGGGGGGGAGTGTGTGGTCTTTACTTTGTCCCTGCAGTGGTTATCTAGTCACTTTGTATATCTTTTGGGCACTTATACCTGTTTTTAAATTGCCTAAGTCACAACATATAAGTTCTGTCTAAGCAGTGTTGTCAAACCTTTGATTATTCCTGCAGAATGACCAAGTCTAGGTTGGCCCACATCCCGCCCTAATCACTCCTCCAAAAATGACCCTTTCTGCTGTGGGTGCACAGCAGGATTCAAAGGCCTAAAAAAGTCTCTGGATATGTCTAAAAACCCATTTCAAATTATCAGCACTTGGACAACCTGTCGTTTAGATCATCTAAGTGCCGACTTGGGCGGGTTTTTAGACCTTTTTTTTTGGTGTCAGGTCAAAAGCGTGCCGGGACAAAGGCGCGCCCAGACAATTGAGCGCAGCGTGGGGGTGCGCGCTGCACAAAATCACTGTTTTTAGGGCTCCGACGGCAGGGCAGGGGGAACCCCCCACTTTACTTAATAGAGATCGTGCTGCGTTGTGGGGGGTTTGGGGGGTTGTAACCCCCCACATTTTACTGAAAACTTCACATTTTTCCTGTTTTTAGGGAAAAAGTTAAGTTTATAGTAAAATGTGGACGGTTACAACCCCCCAAACCCCCCATAAGGCCGGCGCGATCTCTATTAAGTAAACTGGGGGGGCTCCCCAACAAAACCCCCCGTCGGATCCCCTAAAAATTGTAATTTTCTTTGGTGCGCACCTCCATCTTGCGCTCAGTTGTCGGCGCGCGCCTTTGTCTTTCGCAGGGTTGTCTATGAACCTTTTTTTTTCTATTATGAGCCCCATAGTATCAAATTAGGAATACAAGTCGTATAATTTAAAATGCTTGTACAAATAAGAGTTTTTTCCAATAATTTCTTAAAGCCACTCTTTGAAGCACACAATCATAACACTCCTGGAAGCCTATACCACATCAGTGGGGCTGCACAAGGAAATGTAGCCAATTTTGTACTTTGATCATGAGCTGCAAGATGCTCTGACAAAGTATCTTTCCCGATTCTGATCTCAAACAATGATTAGGAAAAAATAAGGATATTACTTGCTTCAGTACCACTGGTGCAGCATGGTACTACAACATTTTAAATGCGATCCAAAAGTCAACAGACAAGCAACTAGAGGTCTGCATGGGAACAGGGATTACGGGAAACCCACAGGTCCCATGGGACTCCTGCAGGGATCCCCCCCAGGTATACAGGACTCCCGCAGGGATGGAATCAGGGTTTCCGAGGCCTGGAAAGAGAATTAGTAGAAAATAGACAAAAGCAGAAACTGGGACCAAGATGATGGAAAAACTATATGTCCCACCAGCTACAGCAAGAGAGATGTTCATTTTGAGGGGGCTAAGCTCATGGTTATGCCACTAGTTGTGTTTAGTACAAAATGAAGTACTTGCTGAGTTTGTTTTGAAGTTTCCAGTTCAGTTTTGGCACATTTTTCTTATACAACCATTGTCCTGAAAAGTTCCTCTCTCAATTCTGCTTTAAATGATTTTGATTCTGTATTATTTGATTCTTAAGAACATAATAGCCTTACTGGGTCAGACCAATGTTCTATGAAGCCCAGTAGCCCGTTCTCACGGTGGCCAATCCAGGTCACTAGTACCTGGTCAAAACCCAAGGAGCCCAATACAGGGCAAGCAGTGGCTTCCCCCATGTCTCTCTCAATAACAGACTATGAACTTTTCCTCCAGGAACTTGTCCAAACCTTTCTTAAAACCAGCTACGCTATCCACTCTTACCACATCCTCTGGCAACGCATTCCAGAGCTTAACTATTCTCAGAGTGAAAAAAATTTCCTCTTACTGGTTTTAAAAGTACAGTGGAACCTTGGTTTATGAGCATAATTCGTTCCAAAAGCATGTTCGCAAACCAAATTACTCGTATATCAAATCGGGTTTCCCCTTAGGAAGTAAGGGAAACTCGCTTGATATGTTCCCACCCACCCCTAGCCCCTAAGGCCAGCAGCGCTGCTCCATTGCCCCAAGAACCGGCATCGCTCCCCCACCCCGGCTCGTGAATGCCCCCCCCAACGCAAAGTGGCCTGAACAGCATTCATCCTTACCCCATCTGGCACCAGCACGCAGCCCACAGGACGTTCCGGTGCAAGAAGTTCCTGCCTCTTGCCTGGGCCTTGAGCATCTGCGCATGCTCAACGCCTTCTGGTTTCACGCTCTCTGAGATTCTCGGAGAGAGCGAGAACCAGAAGGCTTTGAGCATGCGCAGTTGCTCAAGGCCCAGGCAAGAGGCAGGAACTTCTTGCACCAGCACAGGCATGTCCTGTGTGCTGCGTGCCAGTGCCAAATGGGGAAAGGATGAATGCTGTTCAGGCAGGGGGCTGCCGGTTCGCACGGTGTGGGGGGGAGGGGTGCTCGCAAATCGAGTCAACGCTCAGTTTTGCGAGACAAGATTTGCGAGACTGTTTTGTTCGTCTTGCAAAAAACACTCGTAAACCGCGTTAACTCGCAAACCGAGGTTTGACTGTATTTCCCTGTAACTTCATCAAGTGTCCCCTTGTAATTTTTGACAGAGTGAAAAAAAAAAAAAAAAAATCCACTTGTACCCGTTCTACTTCACTCAGGATTTTGTAGACTTCAATCATATCTCCCTTCAGCCGTCTCTTTTCCAAGCTGAAGAGCCCTAACCATTTTAGTCTTTCTTCATACCAGAGGAATTTCATCCCCTTTACCATCTTGGTTGCTCTTCTTTGAACCTTTTCTAGCGCAACTATATATCTTTCTTGAGGTAAGGAGACCAGAATTGAACACAATACTCCAGATGAGTTCGCACCATGGAGCGATACAGTTGTCGTGGATTGGGAATTGGTTATCAGATAGAAAACAGAGGGTAGGGTTAAATGGTCATTTTTCTCAATGGAGGAGAGTAAACAGTGGAGTGCCTCAGGGGTCTGCTATTTAACTTATTTATAAATTATCTGCAAATTAGAACGACGAGTGATGTGATTAAATTTGCAGATGACACTAAACTGTTCAAAGTTGTTAAAATGCATGCGGATTGTCAAAAATTGCAGGTGGACTTTAGGAAATTGGAAAACTGGGCATCCAAATGGTAGATGTGGACAAATGCAAAGCGATGCACATTGAGAAGAATAACCTGAATCACAGTTACCAGATGCTAGACCTTGGGGATTAGCATCCAAAAAAAGGATCTGGGTATCATCGTAGACAATACAATGAAACCTTCCGCCCAATGCGTGGCAGTGGCCAAAAAAGCAAACAGGATGCTATGAATTATTAAAAAAGGGATGGTTAACAAGACTAAGAAAGTTATAATGCCCCTTTGCCACCTATCCCATGACACTTTAATTTTCTCAGGAGCCTCTCATGAAGAACTGTATCAAAAGCTTTCTGAAAATCTAAATACCATAGAAACATAGAAACATAGAATATGACGGCAGAAAAGGGCTGTAGCCCATCAAGTCTGCCCACCTTAATGACCCACCCCCAGACTTCACCCGGCTAGAGATCCCACATACATATCCCATTTCTTTTTGAAATCGAGCACGTTGCTGGCGTTAATCACCTGCAATGGAAGTTCATTCCAATGATCGACCACCCTTTCGGTGAAGAAATACTTCCTGGCGTCGCCATGAAATTGCCCACCTTTGATTTTCAGCGGATGACCTCTTGTGGTTGAAGGTCCTTTAAGAAAGAATATATCGTCTTCCACCTCGATGCGGCCCGTGATATATTTAAAAGTCTCAATCATGTCCCCCCTCTCTCTACGTTCCTCGAGCGAGTATAGTTGTAGTCTATTCAGTCTTTCCTCATATGGGAGGTTCTTGAGTCCCGAGACCATCCTGGTAGTCATTCGCTGAACCGACTCGATTCTCCGCACATCTTTTTGATAATGTGGTCTCCAGAATTGAACACAATATTCAAGATGAGGTCTCACCATGGTTCTGTACAGGGGCATTATAACTTCGGGCCTCCGGCTGACGAAACCTCTTCGGATGCATCCCACCATTTGTCTAGCCTTGGATGCAGCTTTCTCCACCTGCTTGGCAGTTTTCATGTCTTCACTAATGATTACTCCCAAATCACGTTCTGCCCCAGTCCTAGCTAAGGTCTCACCATTCAGAGTGTAAGTTCTGCATGGGTTTTTGCTGCCTAGGTGCATGACCTTACATTTTTTGGCATTAAAGCCCAGCTGCCAAGTCGAGGACCAATGTTCCAATAAGAGCAGGTCCTGCTCCATACTGTCGGGTAAGGTGCTGTTATCTACTATGTTGCATAGTTTGGCGTCATCGGCGAATAGTGTTATTTTACCTTGAAGCCCTTGAGTCAGGTCTCTTATGTATATGTTGAAAAGGATCGGTCCCAAGGCCGATCCCTGTGGCACTCCACTGGCCACCTCCGATGTATTGGAGGGGGTACCGTTAACCACCACCCTCTGGATTCTACCGCTTAACCAGTCATTGACCCATGTCGTCAATATCACTCCCAATCCCATCGAAGTCATCTTGCTCAACAATCTGCGGTGCGGGACGCTATCAAAAGCTTTGCTGAAGTCCAAGTACACGACGTCTAGAGACTTCCCCATATCCAGTTTCCTTGTAACCCAGTCAAAGAAGCTGATCAGATTGGATTGACAGGACCTTCCCTTTGTGAATCCATGCTGCTGGGGATCCTGTAGATTCTCCTCGGTCAGGATTGTATCTAATTCTTGTTTAATAAGTCTTTCCATGAGTTTGCTCACTATTGAGGTGAGACTGACCGGTCTGTAATTTGCAGCTTCCGTTCTGCAACCTTTTTTGTGCAATGGAATGACGTTAGCTGTTTTCCAGTCCATGGGGACTTTTCCGGTACTTAGGGAAAGATTGAACAGCACGGATAGCGGCTCTGCCAGGACATCACACAACTCCCTAAGAATCCTGGGGTGTAGATTGTCCGGTCCCATGGCTTTGTTCACCTTGAGTTTTGATAGTTCGCCATGGACGCTGCTGGGTGTAAACTTGAAGTTTTGAAACGGGTCTTCCGATGTTTGCCTTGCTTGCAATTGTGGACCGGTCCCCAGCGCTTCACAAGTAAAGACTGAGCAAAAGTATTCATTTAGTAGTTTGGCTTTATCAGAATCCGTTTCTGCATAGGTCCCGTCTGTTTTCCTGAGACGTACTATTCCATCTGTGTTTCGTTTCCTGTCGCTAATGTATCTGAAGAAGGATTTATCCCCTTTTTTAATGTTTTTCACTAGTTGTTCTTCTGTTTGAATCTTGGCCTCTCTTACTGCCGCTTTGACTGCTTTAGACCTGGTCAGATAGTCTTCTTTTGTCACCCTGTTTCCTGTATGCTTGTAGGAAATAAAAGCTTTTTTTTTTTCCTTAACAAGATCTGAGATCTCTGCAGAGAACCACTGGGGCTTGTTCTTCCTCCGTCGTTTGCTTACTGTTTTTATATAGCGGTTTGTTGCCTCATGCAAGGTGCATTTCAGGATTGACCACATAGCCTCTATATTATTGGTTTCAGCTTGGTTTTGTAGCGCCTGATGGACGAAGTCTCCCATGCGTTTAAAGTCAGTGCCCCGAAAGTCGAGGACCTTTGTTGCTGTGTTTGATCTAGTGAAGCCTATCTTGATGTTGAACCATACCATGTTGTGGTCGCTGGAGGCTAGTGTATCGCCTACCGAAACTTCTGAAACGCTTTCTCCGTTGGTGAGTATCAGGTCTAGTGTCGCCTGATCTCTGGTGGGTTCCAGCACCATTTGTTTGAGTCGCGCCCCTTTTATGGAGGTTAAAAGTCTTCTGCTGCTGCTGGTAGTAGCAGAAAGTGTCTTCCAATCAGCATCGGGCATATTGAAGTCCCCTAGCAGAATCGTGTCCCCGCGTAGAGTAAGGTTCTCAATGTCTTTGATTAGTTCCATATCCCTGTCTTCATGCTGTTTTGGGGGCCTGTATACTACACCCAGATACAAGCATTTTTCGTTTCCTCTGGCCAGGTTCACCCAGAGTGATTCCCCGGAGTAGTTGACATCTGTGATTCTGGTGACTTTGATGTTATCTCTAGTGTATAGTGCTACCCCACCCCCTATCCTTCCCTCTCTGTCCCGACGAAGTAAGTTGTATCCTGGTATAGCCATGTCCCACCCATGTGAGTCTGTGAACCAAGTTTCAGATATCGCTATTACATCGAGGTCGGCGTTCGTTATCTCTGTCTCTAATTCTAGAATTTTATTGCCTAAGCTGTGTGCATTAACATACATAGCCCTCCATACTTTATGATTGCTAAGACCCTGTGTAGAATTTCCCGCCTGAGTTTGAGTGGCTTTTGCATGATTGATTTTACTGTGTGAACTTACCTCGGTCTCAGAAATGGAGTGTCGATTCACCTCTCCTGGAAGATTACTTACTGCGCTAGTACATGAGTGGGTACCCTCCCCCAACTTACCTAGTTTAAAGCCCTTCGGAGGAGGTGGGCTAGTCAATGTCCGAAGACGTTCTTGCCTCTCTTTGTCAGGTGGAGTCCATCTGGTCCCTGCAGTCCCTTTAGTGCCTCTCCATGGTCCAGGAAGCCGAAGTTCATGTCCCTGCACCAGTCATGTAGCCACTCGTTCGTCCTCTGGATACGCTCCTCCCTGGCTCTTCCCTTGTCTCTTACAGGTAGGATCGAGGAGAAGACCACCTGCGCTCCCATCTGCCTCAGCCTCTCACCCAGGGCTCCAAAGTCCTTAGGTATGTTCTCTGGGGTGTTCCTGGCAGTGTCGTTCGTACCCACGTGAATAAGGAGCATGGGGAAGTAGTCCTCGGGCCTGATGAGTCGGTGTAGGCAGGCGGTCACGTCCCGGATCCTGGCCCCTGGCAGGCAGCAAACCTCTCTCGACTGCATATCCGGTCTGCAGATTGGTCCCTCGGTGCCCCTCAGCAGGGAGTCCCCAATGACCACTACTCTGCGCTTCTTTGAGGGGAGCTGATCAGTTGTCTCTGGAACTGGGGCTGTCTGAATGTTGACCTCCTGTGCCTCGCTCGCGGGTCCTTCCTGTAGTATCTGGAATCTGTTCCTCAAGGTTATTAGTGGGGTTGATGTAGGGCTGCCCTGTGTGCTTAGGCCTTAGAAGTGGGAGAGAAAAATAAGACTGAAGTACTAAAGAGTTTCAACTTAACAGAATTTTGGGAGAATTGTAATTGCCATTTTTGCCTTGGAAACATATCAAGTCTGGGTCCTTTATTTGTATTTCCACTATACAGATCAGATTTTTTGGGACAAAAGAGTAATATATTTCCTGGCCTCGCCAGGGCCACTTTAAGGAGAAAAGCCTTTTTGGCTCCAAATCCTCAAGGTTTGATCCTGGGAGGAATATGTTTACTTAAATTTCCTTGTAAATGTGTTGTAAAATTGAGGACTTTTGCATTTACTATCAAGTTTATTATCTTTTTAATATACGACCATCAACAGGTATCTGGCCGGTTCACAATAAAATTATAAAAAGAGAAAAGAGTCATAAATATAAAAAGAAGATGGGTGAACATCAAAAACATAACTTGACTGACATGAGAGTGAGGATAAAAGGGAAAGGAGGGGAAAAGTTACATGTTTTGGAGAAGAAAGGGAGAAAGTGGGTATGGGGAAAAACATATTGGGTGGGGTCGCTTTATTAAAGCGGTTGGTTAAATAAATTGGAACCAGCAGAGTGAAGGAGAGAAAAAAGAAAGAGAGGGAAATAGATCATCTAAAGAATTTCCAGATCAGAAGGAATTCTAATATAATAGATAAACGTCTCCTATTGATTATTTGACTGGTAATTGAGTCTCGGGAAGAAACTTCCTTTGGGCCTCTTATCAAGTCGAATAGTGCGGGCTTGCGAGGTAAATGCACGAAAGCCCAAAGGGAATGAATGGACTTTGGTGCATTTGGTATTAGCTACATGGATTGATGAGAGGTCCTTTTTTTGTTAATCCTTTGTGGTCTAGGTTTTCCTCCTTTAACACTTTCTTTAGTCTCCCCCCCCCCCTTTCTCTTAATTTCAAGGTTCTACAATGTTAATTCTTTTTGCGATATCTTTCCTTATATTATTTATGTAATGGTAACTTGGTATAGTTAAAACAAAAACTCTATGGAAATGGTGATGTTCAAGATGCAGGCTTTATTAAAAGATATACAATTTGATAATCCACATAAAATATATCTATATATGTCTTCCTCAGGGGTCCTTAAAAGTCCTGATATAAGAGCATGTGGATGAAAAACTGAAAACGATGCTAAGCTATAACTGCGCAAGTGAAAATTTCACCAAAAAAAAACCTTCTCATAGTTATTATTTTTCACTTTCAAGATGTAATTAAAATTTATAAATAAAATTCTAAAAATAAAATTAGAAAATGTCTTCCCAGCACCCTAGAATCACCCAAAGAATCAATAATATATAAGATCAAATGTGTAAGACTATTCAAAACAACTACTGAGATAAGCATCAGACATTGCAATGTACACAATGATGAACATAATTGTTTACATTATACTGTATGTATTTCTTTCTGCGAGGTTAGACAAATTGCTTAACCTTCTTTAATATAATATATATATACTTTTAAGTATCTAAACAACTTGAGCTTTCTCTTATCACATATTCCTGCACACAATATCATGTTCTATTAATCAAAAACTGTTGAGTAAGTCTTGGAGTATTATACTTGAGGTCACAGAGCATGGACTGTTAATCTAACACTCAACCAAACACGTGCCTGACAGTTACCATGCTTATAAAACTTAAAGAGAACAAAAGGCAATGAATTCTGAAGAAAAAAAGATAGGTTTGAAGAATGTGAGAATGTTTTTACATGAACTGGTAAATGGGTTTCCTATGAATTTTTGGGGTCAAAAGCATCAGTCAGTGCTGTTTTTGTGGAACTGAGAAAAGCTAAGAGCAACTGTTACCAGTTCTCCGAGCTCTGGAAACCCCCCATACTCACTTGCTGGAAGTTTGAGCCAGGATTTCATTAACCCACAGGTGAATTCCACCACGAGTACCTTAATGAATTTCTTTCGCAAAGGAAAAACAAAGAAAAATAAATAATGGAAATGATACTATAATGTACTGTCAAGCTCTATTAGTTACCGCAGCGTCATAAACTCACAACGTAACCACCCCCTGCTGTACGAGGCCCATCCTGTCATATCCTATTAAGCATCGCCATGCTTTTGAGTAATATCATGCTCCCCTATGTATTGTCCTAGCATGTCATGATCTAAAATGTACTGTCATGCTCTACATTACTGTACCCTGTTATGTTTATTATGTATGAATACTTGTAACCTGTTCTTAGCTCTTCTGGGAGGGATGGGATATAAATCCAAATAAAATAAATGCAAAAATGTTCTAACTATGGCTTGCATGCATTTTCATATAATAATAATAATTTATTTCTTATATACCGCTATACCGTGAAGTTCGAAGCTATTTACAATAAAGATACGTTTAGTCAGTACATGGGATGCAAGTGGGTTATCTGCTAATAATTTTCAAAGTGATTTACATAGGCAAAAAGTATTTTACTCACATTGATGAGCTGTTTTGAAATTGCCCACCCTCAAAGGGACTAAAAGTATGTTTAGGAGATAGTTTTATAAAAGATTTTTTAATGCATAAAAGCCTTGTGCATAAACCCCCTAATTCTATTTTTTTTAAAACCACTGAAAATTGCATGCACAAATTTGGGCATGTACCCAATTTGCACACAGAATTTAATTGAATATAAGCTAATTAGCAAAAATTGGATTTTTAACAAGAAATTACTGGCATAAATTAGAATTATATTCCGTGCATAAATTTAGGCTTGGGATCCATGTCTAAATTTTATGCATGTCCAAAAGGTTTGTAAATGGGTGGGTCATGATCAGATCACGGGCATTCCTTTCAGTTACATGTGTAGTTACAGAATAGTTATGCTTACTCCCAAGCAGGCATAAATGTTTGCGCCTTTAATCTAGGCCATAGCATTAAGAAAATACAGGATAATTTAAAGACCATAAGCTTTTTTTTTTTTTAGTTCAATATCTTTATTGGGTTTAACATAAAGTAACATGAACAGAACAGAGAAGAAAAACAGAGTAGTAACATCAGAAGTATAAAGAGAAACTAGAACCTGAGAGAAAGCTGACAGATGTTCAGGAGAGCATGGCTCAGAGTAAGGTATTGTTGAAGGATTCTGACAAAATAGCTAAGTTAGGGCATCCTAATAGAGAGGTTGCAATACAGACAAAAGTAGCCCAGATGTATTTTAAAGAAAGAGCAGAGGGTCTTGAAAGATTGCAAATTATCAGTCAACTTTTAAGCAATTTATAAATTCAACACAAAAACATTATATACAAATGTTGGAAGCCTAAAAAATAAAATGGGAGTGTCAGAGTATATAGCAATCACGCATTTCAGAAACCCAATAGAACAGGGGTGTCAAAGTCCCTCCTTGAGGGCCACAATCCAGTCGGGTTTTCAGGATTCCCCCAATGAATATGCGTGAGATCTATTTGCTAGCACTGCTTTCATTGTATGCTAATAGATCTCACGCATATTCATTGGGGAAATCTTGAAAACCCACCTGGATTGCGGCCCTCGGACACCCCTGCAATAGAAGGAAGATAAAAATGGGTTGCTGTGATACCAAGGTATAAACCATATCATAATGATAGGGTGGCTAAAGTTAGTAGAGGGGTAGTGATATATGTTAAAGAGGGCATTAAGATAAACATAAAAGTTCACAGGAAACAAAATACCCTTTGGAATCCTTCTGGATAGAACCTTCATATGTAAATGGGAACAGAATGAATAGCAGTGGGAACATACATTTAATTGCCTGTCTAGAATGAAGACACAGATGTTGAAATGTTAACAGATATTAGGGAAGCCAACAAATTGGCAACCCAATAATAGTTGGTATTTTCAATTACCCCAATATTGACAGAATAAATATCACATCAAGACATGCTAGAAAGGTAAAGCTCCTAAGAGCAATAAAGGACTGCTTCATGGAGCATATGGTTCAGGAAATGACAACACAAGAACAAATTTTAGACCTAATTCTTAGTGAAACACAGGATTTAGTAGGAGAGGTAATAGTGGTAGGGCCAAGTGGCAATAGTTATCATAATGTGATCAAATTTGATTTAATAACTAGAGAGAACGCAAAGGAAATCTATTGCGCTGGCATTTAACTTTCAAAAGGAGACCATAATAAATTGAGAAAAATGGTTAAAAAACACAAAAAGCAGCAGATGCAAAGGTCAAGCATTTACATCAGGCAATACCCTCTTGGAAACCCAGACAAGATGTGTTACACATATTAACAAAAGAGGGACACTGGAAAGCACAGTTACTTACCGTAACAGGTGTTATCCAGGGACAGCAGGCATATATTCTCACATGTGGGTGACGTCATCTACGGAGCCCCAGCGCGGACAGCTTTTCAAGCAAACTTGCTAGAAGTTTCAAGTTTGCACACTGCACCACGCATGTGCTAGCCTTCTTGCCCACTAGAGGGCGCATCCCCACCTCGTGGTCCTCAGTTCCATATCATAGCAAAGAAGCCATCCCCGGGGAGGTGGGCGGGTTGTGAGAATATATGCCTGCTGTCCCTGGATAACACCTGTTACGGTAAGTAACTGTGCTTTATCCCAGGACAAGCAGGCATGATATTCTCACATGTGGGTGACCTCCAAGCCAACCAAAAAAGGGCAGGTGGGAGGATGGCAAATTATGAAAACAGGTTACGTAACACCGACTGGCCAAACCGGCCGTCGCTTCTGGACAAAGTGTCCAGACAGTAGTGGGAGGTGAACGTATGAACCGAAGACCAAGTGGCAGCTTTACAAATGTCCTCCATAGGTGTAGATCGGAGGAAAGCCACAGAAGCTGCCATCGCTCGGACTTTATGACCCGTAACACGACCCGCAAGCGGGAGTCCAGCCTGAGCGTAGCAAAAAGAAATACAAGCAGCTAACCAGTTTGACAAGGTGCGCTTTGAAACCGGGTGTCCCAAACGATTAGGATCAAAGGACAAAAATAATTGAGGAACCTTCCGATAAGACTTGGAGCGTTGGAGATAAAAGGCCAACGCCCTCTTACAGTCAAGGGTATGAAGCGCCGCCTCACCAGGATGAGAATGGGGCTTCGGAAAAAACACCGGAAGGACAATAGACTGATTGAGGTGGAAATCAGACACAACTTTAGGTAAAAATTTTGGATGGGTGCGAAGAACCACCTTATCATGATGAAACACCGTGAAAGGAGGATCCGCCACCAAGGACTGTAGTTCACTGATCCGACGAGCAGACGTGAGTGCAATCAAAAAGACTACTTTCCAAGTAAGAAACTTAAGATGCGACTTGTCGATGGGCTCAAAGGGAGGCTTCATCAGCTGAGCCAAGACCACATTAAGATCCCACACCACCGGAGGAGGTTTCAGAGGAGGATGGATATTCACTAGCCCCTTCATGAAACGAGTCACCAGAGGATGAAGAGAGAGAGAACGACCCTCAAGATGCCGATGGAATGCTGCAATGGCACTGAGATGTACCCGAATGGAAGTCGTTTTCAGGCCAGACTCAGACAAATGCAAAAGATACTCCAGAACCGAAGCCACAGGCACCGAATCCGGTTCCAGACGATTCAAAGAACACCAGGATGTAAACCTGGTCCATTTCTGAGCATAGCAAAGCCGAGTCGAGACCTTACGCGAGGCCTCTAAAATGTCCCTCACGGCCCGAGACACCGGAATCGAAGTCAGGGGGAGAGAAACCAAGCAGTCAGATGTAAAGACTGAAGATTGGGATGCAACAGCGAACCCCGACTCTGAGACAGCAGAGAGGGAAACACCGGCAGAAGCAGAGGTTCCCTGGTACTGAGTTGAAGAAGTAGGGAGAACCAGGGCTGCCTGGCCCAACGAGGCGCAATGAGGATCATGGAGGCTCCGGTCGATCTGAGATGAACCAACGTTCTCAAAATCAGTGGAAACGGCGGAAACGCATAAAGGAACTTCCCCTCCCAATCGAGAAGGAAGGCATCCGCCTCGAGACGATCCGGAGAGTAAATCCGAGAACAATAGAGGGGCAGTTTGTGGGTCTCCGGTGAGGCAAACAGATCCACCTGAGGAGTTCCCCAGCGGTCGAAGACCATGCGAAGGACCCGGGAATTCAGAGACCACTCGTGCGGCTGAAGAAGACGACTGAGCTTGTCCGCCAGCCGGTTTTGCTCTCCCTGAATGTAAACTGCCCGCAGGAATATGTTCTGCGAGATCGCCCAGTCCCAAAGGCGGAGAGCCTCGTGAAACAGAGGCCAAGAGCCCGTACCCCCCTGTTTGTTGACATAGTACATCGCTACCTGGTTGTCCGTCCGCACGAGTACCACCTGGTCGTGCAGTAGGTGGACAAAAGCTCGCGCAGCTAGAAAAATGGCGCGAAGCTCCAGCACATTGATGTGACAACGACGGTCCTCGGCCGACCACAGAGCCTGCGTCCGCAGACCGTCCAGGTGAGCTCCCCACGCGTACTCGGAGGAGTCCGTCGTCAAGACCTTGGTGTGAGGAGGAACGAGAAACAGCAAACCCCCTGACAAATTGGAAGAGTCGGTCCACCAACGGAGCGATCGACGTAAGCAAGGGGTCACCGATATCCGGGAAGACACCGGGTCGCGATCCTGTCGCCATTGCGACGCCAGAGTCCACTGCGCGAGCCTCAGGTGCAAGCGAGCGAAAGGCGTGACGTGAACCGTCGACGCCATGTGACCCAGCAAAACCATCATGTGCTGGGCCGACACCTCCCGCTGCCCCTGACAGTGGCGGCACCACCGAAGCAGGGTATCCCGCCGAAGAGGGGGGAGAAAAGCGCGGAGGCGAACCGTGTCCAGCACGGCTCCGATAAACTGGAGAGACTGTGCCGGGCACAATTGAGACTTGGGAAAGTTCACTTCGAACCCCAGGTCTTGTAGAAGATTGATAGTCTGTCGGGTCGCTAAGATAACCCCCTCCCTGGACGGGGCCTTGATTAGCCAATCGTCCAGGTAGGGAAAGACCTGTAGACCCCGCGTGCGCAGGGCCGCCGCCACCACTACCATACACTTGGTGAACACCCGAGGGGATGACGCCAGACCGAAAGGAAGAACCCGATACTGCAGGTGCAAATCCCCCACTTGAAAGCGCAAGAACCTGCGGTAAGTGGGATGCACCGGAACATGGGTGTATGCTTCCTTCAAGTCCAGGGAGCACATCCAATCCCCCTCCTCCAACAGCGGATAGAGAACCGGAAGCGATAACATACGGAACTTCTCTCGGACCAGGAACTTGTTGAGCTTCCGTAGGTCCAAAATGGGGCGCAAGTCCCCGGTCTTTTTTGGGACCAAAAAGTAGCGGGAGTAAAACCCCCGTCCCCTCTGATCGGGAGGAACCACTTCGACCGCCCGGAGGGTCAACAAGGCCCTGGCTTCTTCCTGGAGAAGGGCCAACTGGTTCCGATTGGGAGGGCAAGCCCCGGGTGGCAAGTCTGGAGGCTGACTGGAGAAGTTGAGCGAATAGCCCTCTGAGATTGTTCGGAGCACCCATGCGTCCGACGTGACGGCCGACCAGGCCCCGGCAAAGGTCGTCAGCCGACCCCCGATGGGGAGGGGATGGTGCGATATTGCGGTGAGGGCCCGCCCCCAACCGCCTATCCCGTCAAAAGGACGGCGCGGTCTTGGCGGCCCCCTGCGCGGCAGGTTTAGAGGGGCCACCCCTACTCTGTTGGGGCTGTCGCCGTGGCGGCGGTCTGGAGAAGGCCGGCGTCGACTTCTGAGGGTACCTCCTCGGGGGCTGCCGGAAAGGACGCTGGGCAGGAGCCTTAGGTTTCGGCCGTACCAGAGAGGCCAGGGAGCGTTCCTGTTTGGACAGTCGCTCCGTCGCCGCATCCAAAGAGTCATCAAATAATTCCACCCCAACGCAAGGCAAGTTTGCCAGGCGTTCCTGCAAATTTGACTCCATCTCGAGGGTACGAAGCCACGCCAGCCGGCGCATGGCCACCGCACAGGCTGACACCCTCGAGGCGAGTTCAAACGCATCATAAACAGCGTGGAATAAATATAGGCGCAGCTGGGCCAGATTCGAACTAAAGGTGGCGAACCGGTCCCTATGCGACTCAGGCATCACCTCACGAAAAGAGGGGAGGTCCTTCACCATCGTACGGAGGAAGGAAGAGTACGAAAATGCGTAGTTCAGGACCCTTGTAGCCATCAGAGAGTTCGCATAGAGACGACGCCCAAATTTGTCTAGGGTCCGGCCCTCCCTACTCGGCGGGACCGTCGCCGAGACCCTGGAGGGCTGCGATTTCTTGACCGCCGACTCCACTAGGAGCGAAGTATGGGAAAGTTGGCCCTTCTCGAACCCCTTGATGGGGAGGGTGCGATACTTAGACTCCATTTTGGAGGGGACCACAGCGACCGTCAAGGGAGCCTCAAGATTCCTCAGGAAGGTCTGACAGAGGACCTTGTTAATCGGAAGGCGCGGGGACTCCCTAGGGGGGGCAGGAAGATCCTGCTCCTCCAAGAACTCCTTGGTGTAAGTGGACCCTTCAGACAAGTCAACACCCAAAGCCGCAGCCATATCCTGCACAAACCTCGTAAAGGATGAGGGTTTAGCAGGAGGAGAGGGAGACCGAGACTTCCCGGCGGAGCCGAAGGGAGAGGCCTCGTGGGAGTATCTGGGCTCCCTACCTGACCCCGACCCCAACGAGGCACATTCCTGCGACCTCGACGGAGTCGGAGACCGTGTGCGTCTGAAGGAACCCTTGGGGGATCCCCCCGGGGTCCGAGGCACCGAGGCCCGACCCTTCGGCCCCGGCGAGGAAGCCCGGGAGCTCTCCCTGGCCGGAGACCGGAACAAAATGGGGTTATCGACCCGCAGGTCCCGCACCTGCAAGGCATCGGCCCCGGCCGGCGACGAGCGACCACGCCGCCGAGGCGAGGTCCGAGACCGCTTGGCCTTCCTCGGGCGGCGCCTCGCCCGAGACCTGCCCGAGGGCGATGAACCTCGCGAGGACCTCGAGGACGAAGACGAGATTCTTCGCACCCGGCGCACCTTGTCCTTTGGGCGCACGCTACGCTCCGGCGGACCCCGCGAAGCCGGGTCCGAGGGTACCGCCGAGGTCGAGGCCGTGGGCGCCTCGGGAGCCGAAGCCCCGGTACCCGAGGCCGAGGTCGCCAACTGTGGGGCGACCGAGGCCGAAGCAGCCGAGGCCGAAGTAGCCGAGGCCGAAGCCTGCTGCAGCTGGTCAATGGCCCCGGTGAGCTCCGAGGCGATTAACGCCTGGAGCAATTCTTGAAACACGGGGATTGACATTCCCTGCGGCAAGACCTGCCGCCGCTCCTCGGAGGGCGACCTCGGTCTCGAGTATTCCCTCGGGGCGGCGGACGCGGGCATCTTGGGCTTAACCGAGGCGGGCCCACCCGCCGACGAGCCCGAGGATGGCTTTTTGGACGATCCCGGAGCTGAGGAGGGAAGCGGAGACTTACCCGAGGCCTTGGAAGAGGCCAGTTGCTTCGAAGGCATCGAGGCCCGAGGCGAAGCCGATGGTCCCGAAGCTGAGGTCGAGGCCGATGTCGAGGCCGAGGTCAAGGCCGGGGCCGAAGCCGAGGCCGAACTCGAGGCCTTCCCCGGAGGGGACTCGACCGAGAAAAGTTCTGCCATGCGGGCTTTGCGGCGTTTAAGTGCCCGCTTCTGGAAAGTGGCACACTTCTCGCAGGACGCCGTCGGGTGTTGGGGCCCCAAACACTGCAAACAGCACCCGTGCGGATCAGTAATTGATAGAAGCCGTTCACAGCGCCCGCACTTTTTAAAGCCCGTTACGGGCCGGGACATGGGCCCAAAAGAGAGCCGGGAACAAGCGAGGTTCCTCGGTTACAGCTACCGGGAGCCCCCGGTAGCTACGAAACGAAACGAAATTTTTTTTTTTTTTTTTTTTTAGAAAAGAAAGAAAATAAAGAAAGAAGAAGACAAAAAAACGCAGCGACCGTGCGAAAATCCCTACACAGCCGCGGCGACAGAAGGCACAATTTAGCACAAATTCTCCACAGGGCTTCTGGCTCCGCGGATGAAAATGAACTGAGGACCACGAGGTGGGGATGCGCCCTCTAGTGGGCAAGAAGGCTAGCACATGCGTGGTGCAGTGTGCAAACTTGAAACTTCTAGCAAGTTTGCTTGAAAAGCTGTCCGCGCTGGGGCTCCGTAGATGACGTCACCCACATGTGAGAATATCATGCCTGCTTGTCCTGGGATAAAACAGCGATCACAAAATGATCCGCTTCGACCTGGACGCAGGGGCGAAATATCGGTCCAGGACAGCGGCCATGGCACTGAACTTCCGAAAAGCGAATTACAAAGGGATAAGACTCATGGTGGGGAAGAAGATTAAGAAGAGGATAAGCACTAGAACAAGCTTGGCCCCTTTGTAAGGACACAGTCATCGAGGCACAAAATCTATATATACCTCGTATCAACAAGGGATCCAAAAGGAACAAGGAACCAGCGTGGCTCAGTGAAGAGGTGAAGGAAGCGATCAGAGACAAGAAAAAATTTTGTTTAAGGAATGGAAAAGGTCAAGAACGGATGAAAACTGGAATAAGCACAAACAACATCAACACAGGTGTTTTAAGGAGGTAAAAGGGGCCAAAAGAGACTATGAGGAAACAATAGCCAAAGAGGCGAAAAATTTCAAGCCGTTCTTTCGATATATTAAGAGGAAACGACCCGCGAAGGATGACCATGGAATAAAGGGAGTGCTAAAGGAGGACAAAGCAATCGCCGACAAACTGAACACATTTTTTGCATCTGTATTTACCAAAGAGGATATAAACAGCATACCAGAACCCATAAGGCTATATGCTGGACACGAAGACGGGAACTGACAGGGCTGACAGTCAGTCTAGAAGATTGATAGGCTGGCAGATTGATAAGCTTTAACAGCGATAAATCCCCAGGACCAGATGACATCCGAGGGTCATCAAGAACTGAAAGGGACTATAGCTGAACTGCTTTAATGAATAGCCAATCTGTCGATCAAATCGGGAAACATTAAAGAAGACTGAAAGGTAACAAATGTTACGCCGATCTTCAAAAAGGTTCGAGGGGAGATCCGGGAAACTACAGACTGGCGAGTATGACCTTGGTACCGGGAAAGATGGTAGAGGTGCTGTTAAAGAACCGCATCATTGACACAGTCCGATGAGGACCAGCCAGCACGGTTTCAGCAAAGGCAGATCTTGTTTGATGAACTTGCTGCACTTCTTCAAGGGATAAACAGGCAGATGGACAAGGGCGACCCGGTCGACATTGTATAGCTGGATTTTCAGAAGGCGTTGGACAAGATTCCACATGAACGACTACTTCGGAAAATTGTGAGCCATGGAATCGAGGGTGAAATACTCACGTGGATTAAAAACTGGCTGGAGCATAGGAAACAGAGAGTGGGGGTAAATGGACAATACTCTGACTGGAAAAGCATCACCAGTGGGGAGCCTCAGGGCTCAGTGCTCGGACCTGTGCTCTTCAACATTTTTATAAACGATCTGGACATTGGTATAACGAGTGAGGTGATTAAATTTGCGGACGATATGAAGTTATTCAGAGTAGTGAAGACACAGAGGGATTGCGAAGACCTGCAACATGACATAATCAAGGTCAAGAAATGGGCATCGACATGGCAAATGAGGTTCAGCGTGGATAAGTGTAAAATGATGCATGTTGATAACAAAAATCTCAAGCACGAATACAGGATGTCCGGAGCGGTACTTGAAGAGACTTCCCAGGAAAGAGGTTTGGGAGTTCTGATCGATAAGTCAATGAAGCCATACGTGCAGTGCGTGGCAGCAGCAAAAAGGGCAAACAGAATGCTAGGAATGATAAAGAAGGGGATCATGAACAGATTGGAGAAGATTATCATGCCGCTTTACTGGGCCATGGTGCGCCCTCACCTGGAGTACTGTGTCCAGCAGTGGTTACCATGCATGAAGAAGGACATGGTACTACTCGAAAGGGTCCAGAGAAGAGCAACTAAAATGAAAAGAAGAGACAGAGAGGACATGATCAAAACATTCAAAATACTGAAGGAAATAGACTTAGCAGATAAAGACAGATTGTTCACCCTCCTCAAGGTAGGGAGAACGAGAGAGCACTCTCTAAAGTTAAAAGGGGATAGATTCTGTACAAACGTAAGTAAGTTCTTCTTCACCTAGAGTGGTAGAAAACTGGAATGCTCTTCCATGGTCTGTTATAGGGGAAAACACCCTCCAGGGATTCAAAACAAAGTTGGACAAGTTCCTGGTAAACTGGAACGTACGCAGGTGAGGCTGGACTCATTTCGAGCACTGGTCTTTGACCTGGGGGTCCACCGCTTGAGTGGACTGCTGGGCACGGTGGACCACTGGTCTTACCCAGCAGCAACAATTCTTATGTTCTAACTACAGCCAGCATGGTTAAAAGGTGATGTAGAGGAAACTATGAGGCTCATTTTCAAAAAGGAAAAACATCCAAAAGACAGCATAAACTGGCACTTGGATGTTTACTTGCCAAAATATCCAAGGGCCGATTTTCATAATTGACTTTTCAGCAATTGTTGAGTCTATGGCCCTTTTTGTTAAAAATAGGAATTTCTGTGATAACATGAGGAGAATAGTGAAAAACAACCACAAAGAAGTGTACACACCCACAGAACTGGGAGAAATAATTCTTTATTGGAAAAGACCCAGTACTGTTGGCATATACACTTCTTTGAGAGTGTTACTGACTGTTTGGTGTATTTGCATACCTTGCTCTATGCTGTATTTGAGAATAGTTAAAAATAAATTTAGGGGAAGAGTGAATTATACCTGACTGGTGTAAGAGAGAGACTGTTTCCTGCCCTTTGGAGAAGCAACACTTTAGGTGAGCCCAGAGCTGACTCCTAGCAGGCACCAGCGGGGATGTTGGATACACGTCATCAGGGTCCTTGATTCTGCTCTGAAAAAGATGCCTTAACTCCCCAGGAGGAAAGGGAGATACCACAAGAAATATCTCTTAAAGACTTGTAGTTAATTAATACTCGAGTTGAGGGATCATTAAAGTATGTTGCTATTCAGAATGTTACTTTTTCTCAAGATGTAATTCAGAAGTTAGAGAATGTTGATGAGAATGTTAAAGTACTAGACAAAAGATTACTAGCAAATGAAAATCATGTAACAGTTCTACAAGCATTTTCATCCTCCGCTATGAGGGATTCCCACACAGTGTATTCCAAGCTTGAAATGATGGAGAATTTGTGCTCTCATCTTCTCCTGCAGCTTTCAGCGATATGTTTATACTGATAACTCTAAGATCTACCTCTCTAAACTTGAAATCTCATTCATAGTCCAACTCCAAATCTCAGCCTCGCATGTCTAACTTCAACACTTTGATGTCCCACCAACATTAAGTTTATGTTTCCTTCCACCTCTTTCCATTTTTGTTGTCTCTGTATAAGGTCCCCTTTGTTTGTAATCTTGAGATAATATGAAACTGAAGGGAGATAGGTTCAAAACAAATGCAAGGAAGTTTTTCTTCACCCAAAGGGTCGTGGACACTTGGAATGCGCTACCGGAGGAAGTGATCAGGCAGAGTACGGTACAGGGATTCAAACAGGGATTGGACGGATTCCTGAGGGATAAAGGGATCGTGGGATACTGAGAGAGGTGCTGGGATGTAACACAAGTATAGAAGCTAACCAGGTAATAAGTATAGAGAGCCAACCAGGTCGTGCATGTGCAAGACCGGAGGGCTAGGACTTTGATGGGAAGATAGGACTTCAATGAGGAACCAAGGTGGCAAGGGGGCCCCTTCTAGTGATTCAGGCAGGTCGTGACCTGTTGGGCTGCCGCGGGAGCGGACTGCTGGGCAGGATGGACCTATGGTCTGACCCAGCGGAGGCACTGCTTATGTTCTTATAATATCTATCTCGATCTCTCTCTCATGTGCCACAGCCTCAACACCCTGAGATCATGGGTTCAAACCCTGCACTGCTCCTTGTGACCCTGGGAAAGTCATGTAATCCTCCACTGCTCCAGGGACATTAGATAGACAGTGAGTCTACTAGGACAGATAGGGAAAATGTTTGAAGTACCTGGATGTAAAACCGTTTTTAAGTGTGGTTGTATAACTACAAAAACGTGGCATTCAAATCCCAATCTTTTTCCCTTTCCCTATTATTACCTCCCAGTTAGACTACCGATTCTTTTTTTTCAGTTTGAATTTGGAAATGATAAGTAGCAGCAGTAATAATGTTTTTGCATTAATGTATATCACTTATAACAAGACAAAATAGCCAAAGAGAACTAGATATCCTACAAAAAAATTGCCTGTCGCAAAGGAAAAAAAAAAATACCATTTAATCATTATTTTAAGGGAAAGCAAGGCTGTCATAAAAGCAATTGGTAGAAACTACCATCCTTAACACAGCAATTCAATGTTACAAGATGCAGTTGCCTAGAAATATCTGCACTTTAGAATCCACCAACGTAAACTGCACAAAACGTCACCGTAACCAATTTTGTAGCCTATGACTAAACATGATTTCCCATTGCAACATTAATTGTCTCATCTTCTGCCAGTCCAGAGATTACAACCTAACATTATCCTGTTGTCGTTTAACAGGCATTTTATTTTTCAACAGAAATACTGGCATCTGTTCTTTCTCTGCACCCTGATTATTCAATATGAAGTCCCAACAGGCACCAATAATTACTTTAGGTCATATTTTTTCTTTATATATAAAGTGGTCTATTAATGTGAAAATGAAATGAAATCATGCACTGCAGGCCATACCTTGGTAGTTTAGCTTTATAGAATGAGTTTAGCCTTTTAGTGAATATTCTATATGTTTATAGTTGATTCTGAAATTTCATCCATTACTTACTCCACAGCTAGGATAAGTCCACTTAGTGGTTCTAAACATCTTTCAAACTGTCACCATTAGTTCTGATAGCATGCTATTCTGGATCCTCAGTGTTAGGTCTAAGAACACGTTCCTTGATTTTATACTGTAGATCAGATTCTCGTAAGTCAAGGTTCAAGGTTTATTAATATTTGATTTATCGCTAAATCTGTTTACAAAGCGATGTACATAAGTAAAAAACATAAAATATGGAGATACAAATTAAAACTCAGTAACATCAGTTTTAAGACAAGACAAACTTGAAATGGAGGGAAAAAAGGGCAAAGATTACATCTAATTTAAATAGAAAAACAAATACGGGAAAAAACACAAGGGAAAGGGTTTAGTTAAAAAATTAAATTACTAAGAAAAGATTATTTAATATTGAGTATTAAAAGCGTCTTTAAAAAGGTGAGTTTTCAAAGATTTTTTAAAAGAAAGCAAATCTCTTTCAATTGTAATATGTTGTGGTAGAAAGTTCCACCATTGTGGGCCCAGGACAGAAAACATGTCTGTTTCATGTTTTTATCATGTACTCTTAAATCCTTTACGTTATAAGAGAGCTCTTAGTTAACCAGTTTTACAAAGTTAATATTTCTGGCTCAAGTTCAGAGTTAGATAGGCAATATAAACAATTGCATCCCAGAACCAAAATTTAAAAGGTGCTGCGATGTTCTACCATCAGGGCTTTCTGCTGAATGCCCTCATGAGCCAACACCCACAACAAATCCTCAAAGAGAAGTCAATGCAGGGCCCTGTGCCAGTCTCACCTCTGGTTTGAATACTCGTAAAAACAGGAAGCTCATGACTGAGGAAATTAAGCTGTCCGCGCCAAGTGCGGTGGCGGCGAAAAGGGCGAACAGAATGCTAGGAATGATTAAGAAGGGGATCGCAAACAGATCGGAGAAGGTTATCATGTGCTGTACCGGGCCATGGTGCGCCCTCACCTGGAGTACTGCGTCCAGCACTGGTCACCATACATGAAGAAGGACACGGTACTACTCGAAAGGGTCCAGAGAAGAGCAACTAAAATGGTTAAGAGGCTGGAGGAGTTGCCGTACACCGAGAGATTAGATAAACTGAACCTCTACTCCCTTGAAAAGAGGAGATTGAGAGGGGACATGATCAAAACATTCAAGGTATAGACTTAGTGGATAAGGACAGGTTGTTCACCCTCTCCAAAGTAGAGAGAATGAAAGGGCACTCTCTAAAGTTGAAAGGGGATAGATTCCGTACAAATGTAAGAAAGTTCTTCAACCAGAGAGTGGTAGAAATCTGGAACGCTCTTCCAGAGGCTGTTAGAGAAGGAGACACAATTTTGTGTTCCGTTTTAAAAGCTCACGATCGGAGGTTACACCCTGAGACAGCACTATGTGAAATGCTGGCCATCATTGGTGTTCCGACCGAGCTAATGACAAAAGATAAGTTTTTTAGAGTCAGCTTACATATATAGTTGTGACCACCTGGCGATTTATTTATTAATTTTTGCTACATTTGCACAACATAGAGCCATATTTGGCCTTCTGGAAGGTTTTTATGCCGATGAGGTTCTCCGCCTGAACACCTTAGCCACAGCTGTGGTGGTGGGAGGGCTTTGTCCAAGGCTTTTCCTCCCAGTAGGGCCCCTTCTGACTTATGTTTTAGCTTCTTATACCTTCTACACGACCTTTGTGAATGTGTTTATTATAGATAGGGGAAAACACCCTCCAGGGATTCAAGACAAAGTTAGACAAGTTCCTGCTGAACCAGAACGTACGCAGGTAAGGCTAGACTTAGTTAGGGCACTGGTCTTTGACCTAAGGGCCACCGCGGCAGCAGACTGCTGGGCACGATGGACCAATGGTCTGACCCAGCAGCGGCAATTCTTATGTTCTTAACGCACACTGGATTTTGTTTTCCAGGATATGCTGTAGGGGCCTGATCAAAGGGAAAAAAAGGGCAAAGAAAAATGAAGAGGCCCAAGAGAAAGGTGAAAACAGGGGGGCATTTTCCACTCTAGCAGCCTCTGGCGATTCCCAGAAGGAAAATAACAGCACCACTTCCCATCGCTTAAGAGCACCCAAATTTTAAATTTGGCACTTTTTACATCGGATTTCATGCATGGATGAAGGCAAATGGATAAGTGCTGTTTTAGTCTAGGGGAGGTGGTCCTGGAAGTAAGGTGAGTAGATGAGTCCGGGATTTTAGACAAGGAAGCAAGCTTGTATTGGTAGATGAAGAAGGGGATGAATTTTGAAAAATAAGCCTCAAGAGCATGGAGGAGTTGAAAATTTACATTTACAGGGGTGGGGGGACAGGTGGAATGACTGAATCTAGTGCATGGTGAGGGGGAGAGGTTAAGTTTGAAGGGGACAGATGAACCTATATTTGGAACAGCAGAAGCAGCAGATTGGAAGCAGTAGGAAAGGGGGTGTGAGAGAGGAGAAGGGGAGGACAATGATAGCAGATGACATACACTCAGACACACTGTGCCCATCCATACAATGGCTATGCACAATCTTGTTTAAAGTACTGTAACGGGATCGACTAACTTTAACAGTACTAGGTCAATGTACTTAAGTAAATCTAACGATGAAAGCATATTTTGATACTTTAAGTAAAAGTAAAAAACTATAATTAAAAACAAATTAAAAATGTACCCAAGGGGGGGAAAAAAAAAAAGCAGCCACTTATCACGTCAATCATGCAATGGTGCCATTTGTAGATTCATGGCTACCAGAAAGATAGGCCAGGGTTTTGAAGGCCTACATTTTTGGCACCTATGTTTGATGGTAATCGCGTCTATGGAGGTGCCTAAGGTTGTTGCCAGTGTTAACCACACCTTCTTTGACCTTAGGCGCCTCTACAGATGCAATGAAGGCATCATTTTTATAGGTGCCTTTAGGCATCAACATTTTTTTTTAATTGATTTTTCTTTTTTTAACAGCTTTGCCCTTCCCACCCATGCTAAGCCATGGTGCCATTTATAGACTATGCCCCCAAGTGCCTAAGTGAGTAAAAAGCAAATGTACCGCAACTGCAATGTCTGTCCTTCACAAATTGCTACCAGTTTCAGCCTCATTCCCACTTTAAAAGTGACCCAACTCATCTAACCAGTTCAAACACAGGCAACTCCACTGTTCTTATAGGCTATATTCACTGACTAGCAAAATTTATGATGAAAAGATTCACCGTTTGCACAACGAGGTTTGCAATAGCAAAATCCGCTTCCCAGTTTTGTTGTTTCATTTGGTTTACTGAGGAATGTCAGTTGCATCCCTTTCACTTTTAACTACAAGCATCAAATGTAACTAGGTAAAAGTATTAAAAATTGTCAAAATTGAAGAGATCAAACCAGCTATGTCACTCGAAGTCCAAATTCTATACCATACTAGTTATCGGATCTGAGAATGGTGGCAGTTGACCGTTTAATGCAGCTGATGCACCGAGATGATCGTGGCGGTTGTCTGGCTGTTGCAGAGGTCATCTGATCCAAATGACATGCCTGCATTTTAGCATTGCATGGACTCTGACTAGCCTGTATTTTGGCACTTATTACTACGTCCTGGGAAACCTCATGGCTGAAATATTGTGTGTTGGCTTGGCTGCATACGTCAGGGCTCAAGGAGCATACCAGCTTTTGCTCCTTGGCATATCGTTCTTTATGAACTTCTAACATCAGATCCTAGTGTCTGACTGGAATTTACTTTATTTCATTTATTTTATTTTTATTTATTGTTTTCTCAGGTACTTTAGCTAGATTGTGAGCCTTCGGGACAGCTAGGGAAATCCAAAGTACCATTTTTATTTATTTTATTTTAATGTATCTTTCATCTATCTTCATTGTAAACCGCTTTGAACCTCACGGTATAGCGGTATATAAGAAATCAAATCAAATCAAATGATGAGGAGAGATCAATGGCGAAGGACATCATGTTTGGGAAGATCGAAGGAACCAGGCGAAGAGGGCGACCTGCAATCAGATGGCTGGACACATTGAAAACAACCCTGGGGATGACACTGGAGGACCTTTCTGGACTAGCACAAAACCGATTTCTTTTTAGATCTGCAATTCATCAAGTCGCTAGGACTCAATCTCATACACACACCAATTACAAAGATCACCCCATCCACTGAAACACAACATACTACCAGTGCAGTTGTATGTACCAATTAGAGAATGACACGGTGACAAAATTCATCACTGTTCCCGTCCCCACGGATAACCGCGGGAAATAATCCCATGTCATTTTTTAGTGTCTATTTCAACCTCGGTCCTTCTACACCAGCATTCTTCAAAGCAAAGCTTGCGGGTCAGTGGTTGTGGCCATTCATACTCTGATTCTTATGTGAGCCAAGGATAATGAAGCCATTGTGACATCACTGATGTGATTGGCTCTTAGGCACTGGTGGAATGAGGCATTATGACATCACAAGATCTGCTCTGGATACCAGAGACTGTCATTCTTCAGTGTCTGTTTCAACCTCGGTCCTTCTACACCAGCATTCTTCAAAGCAAAGCTTGAGGGTCAGTGGTTGTGGCCTTTCATACTCTGATTCTTCCCTCTCTCCTTAAAGAATGACATGAAGATGGTTTCCCGCGGTTATCCGCGGGGACGGGAACGGTGATGAATTTTGTCACCGTGTCATTCTCTAGTACCAATACAACCAGATCCAGAGGGATCTATAGCACTCTTGCCTGTTCCCTTTGCCCAACAGGAAGTGTGTTGGTATTCTAGGGCAAATGTGCAATATTTGTAGAGCTATCTTTTCATAGGTAGGAATGGGTTTGTGTTCGGTTAATGCTGTTAGACTACAGCAGGTTTGCTAAAGCCCTTTTGTATTTCTTTATAATTTGCCTGGAAGTGAACAGGACAGACCAAACGTCCATCAAGCTCGGTATCCTGTTTTCAACAGTGGCCAATCCAAGTCACAAGCACCTGACAAGATCCCAAGAAGTGGAACAGATTTGATGCTGCTTATCCTAGGAATAAGCAGTGCATTTCCCCATCTTAATAATGGCTTATGGACTTTTCTTTTAGAAAATTATCCAGATCTTTTAAAACCCCACTAAGGTAACTGCTTTCACCACATTCTCTGGCAACAAATTCCTGAGTTTCTATGAAGCTAATCATAGAACAGCTTACAAACACTCAAGAAAGACATGGAGGTACTTGAGAGAGTCCAAAGGAGAGCAACGAAACTGGTAAGAGGGCTGGAACACTGCCCATACGCCGAGAGGTTGGATAGGCTGGGGCTCTTCTCTCTGGAAATAAGGAGGCTCAGGGGTGATATGATAGAGACCTTCAAAATCATGAGGGGCATAGAGAGGGTGGATAGGGACAGATTCTTCAGGCTGAAGGGGACAACAGGTACGAGGGGGCATTCGGAGAAACTGAAGGGAGATAGGTTCAAAACGAATGCAAAGAAGTTTTTTTTCATCCAGAGGGTCGTGGACACTTGGAATGCGCTACCGGAGGAAGTGATCAGGCAGAGTACGGTACAGGGATTCAAACAGAGACTGGATGGATTCCTGAGGGATAAAGGGATCGTGGGATACTGAGAAAGCTAACCAGAAAATAAATGTAGAAACCCAACCAGGTTGTGCAGGTGCAAGACCGGAGGGCTAGGACTTTGATAGGAAGATAGGACTCAATTAGGAAACCAAGGAGGCATGGGGGCTCCTTCTGGTGATTTAGACAGGTCGTGAACTGTTTGGGCCGCCGCGGGAGCGGACTGCTGGGCAGGATGGACCTATGGTCTGACCCAGCGGAGGCACTGCTTATGTTCTTATGTTCTTATGAGCCTACCTACATTTCATTAATATATTTTAAGTAAAAATACTGTATTTTTAAACTTTGTTTTTGCTTTAAGGGAAGTTGTGGTGCTATTAGGAATGACATCAAAACAAACATGGGGGAAATTCTAAAACTAATGCATAAACTTAGGCCCTCTTACAAAGGTGTGCTAAGCGTTTTAGCGCGGATTTAGTGCGCGCTAAATCAACACATGTGCTAACCGCTAACTCACCATAGGATAACATGCACGTGTTAGCATTTAGTGCACGCTAAAAAGCTTAGCGCACCTTTGTAAAAGAAGGGGGTTAGGCAGTAGTAGGCGCCCTACCAATGCCTAAATTAATTTAAAAATGCTGTTAGAAAAGGCAAAAAATGGCAAGGTTGAGGCGCCTACCAATGCCTAAATAAAATGCACTGGAATCATGCCTACGTAGGCACTTTAGGCTGCTGGACGCCAAAGTAGGTGTGGCCAATGCTGGAAGTAGCATTAGGTGGTCTAAAGCACCTACTTAGGTATGATTCATGAAAGATAGGCAGCTGAAATATAGGCCCGGAAAACCCTGGCCGGGGTACCATGAAACTAGATCGTAGCTTGCCATCAGCTGATCCTGGCAGGGTAATCCTGAAGTCATAATGCCGTTGTACAGGTCCATGGTGGGACCTCATTTGGAGTACTGTGTTTAGTTTTGGAGGCCCCATTAACAGAAGGATGTGAAGAGAATGGAGCCGGTTCAGCGAATGGCCACTAAGATGGTCTCAGGACTCAAGGATCTTCCCATATGAAGAACGTCTAAGCAGGCTACAGTTATATTCTCTCGAAGAACGCAGAGAGGGGAGACATGATAGAGACGTTCAAATATCTTACAGGCCGTACCGAGGTGGAGGAAGATATCCTTTTTCTTACGGGTCCTACGGCAACAAGAGGGCATCCGCTCAAACTCAAGGGATGGAGATTTCATGGCAACATCAGGAAGTACTTCTTCACTGAAAGGGTGGTTGATCGTTGGAATGGCCTTCCACGTCAGGTAATTGAGGCCAGCAACATGCTCGACTTCAAGAAACGATGGGATAAACATGTGGGTTCACTTAAGGGAATTGCTTAGAGAGAATGTTCTCTTAAGGGGAGGGTTCTTTTGAGTGGGCAGACATGTTGGGCCGATGGCCCTTTTCTGCCGTCATACTCTATGTTATTCTATGATGAGCTGAGTCGGCAAGGCTTTCCAAAACCACAGCTTCAAGGAACCCTGCCAGCTCAGCTGATCAGGGGAAATTCCCCTGCTGCGATCATCTGATGGTAAGCTGTGATCTAGTTTCATGATACCCTGGTAAAGATAGGTGGCTGAAATGTAGGTCAGGGTTTTCCGGCCTACATTTCAGCCGCCTTTCTTTGCGTAAATCAGGCGCAATTCTCTAACTTGTGCTGCCACGTGACTGGCATGTGTGGCGCAGTGGTTAAAGCTACAGCCTCAGCACCCTGAGGTCGTGGGTTCAAACCCACGCTGCTCCTTGTGACCCTG
This sequence comes from Geotrypetes seraphini, assembly GCF_902459505.1. Lineage (NCBI taxonomy): Eukaryota > Metazoa > Chordata > Amphibia > Gymnophiona > Dermophiidae > Geotrypetes > Geotrypetes seraphini. The sequence goes on from NC_047100.1 coordinate 43,317,058, forward strand.
GGCAAGTCACTTAATCCCCCCATTGCCCCAGGTACATTAGATAGATTGTGAGCCCGCCGGGACAGACAGGGAAAAATGCTTGAGTACCTGCATAAATTCATGTAAACCGTTCTGAACTCCCTTGGGAGAACGGTATAGAAAAATTGAATAAATAAAAATAAAATAAAACATGGGTGCCGGTAAGAGAATCCAGAGGATAATGTTTAGTATATGTTTTTACAGGATTCTTCTTTGGGAGTGTTCACAATTACTGTATTTATTTAAAATCTTAGGTGGGGACTAGATGGAGAGTAAGCCTCCAAACACAGTGTATTTACTGCAGATAGGCTGCATTTGGCCACACAAATACAGCTCAGCAGAGCAGAGGAGCACTCCAGGGGGTACTGCAGTGAACATCACATTAAAAAGTCCCAGGTACATATGTCACCATAATCTGCTTATATTGTATGGTGAGCAATGCTCTCTTTAAGGATTGGCCAGTTGCGTGCAAATTTTTCTCATGCGAGTGACAAGTTCTAAAAAGCAAACATTTTCCAGATATGTAAGTATTTTTGTGAACGATGACATAAAATCTGTGAGTAACATTCCTAGAATGTATGAGCGATTGCTCATGTGTCCAGCTTACAGGGAACATAGATGGCGAGTCCTCCAAAACATACCCCAAACCTACTGTATCTACAGATAGATGACACCTGCAGGCATAAGGCCTATTGTTGTAGTGTACAGATAGGTAAAGTAAGTTTTGGAGGGCTCACCATACAATATTTACAGGTTATGGTGACGTGTACCTGGGACTTTTTAATGTGACATACACTGCAGTACTCCCTAGAGTGCCCCTCTGCTCTGCTCGGATGTTTGTGTGGCCAGTTTGCTAAAAATGCTGGCTGCTTCTGTGTCCCAATGGCTTGTTTTTGTGTATTTTTCATTTGGACATTTTTGTATTCGAAAATGGTCAAAAAAGATAAATGCACCTTCTATAAATGGTGTTCTATTTAGGGGCCGCTAGGCACCTTAATTGTGGCTGCCTAGTGACACTTAAGTTCAGGATCTGTGCCAAACTTAAATTTTTGCAATTGGCTTAATCGGCGTGGTAATTGACCATGCCAGTTTTCAGTCAATCCAAAAAATAAATAAAAATTAAGCAATTTAAGAGTTTGCCACCGAACTCTTAGGATGCCATCCAATGCCTAGTGACATTTAAGCATGGTTATGGGTGGAAAAATAGTTGTGGTTGAGTTAGGCGTCCAACATAGGTGCCACCGAAATAGGTGAATGAAAAGCTGGCTTAATGAAGCAATGCCTGTGTCTAGGATGCCTACTGATGGCTAAATCAACTTAAGCATCACAAGGCGTAATTCTGTAAATGGCACCATTTTTATGATTGATATCTGTACCAGCTCAGTGCCATTTATAGAATCAGACCCACTAAGGGCCAAAACATCTAGATAGGTCATTTCTGGAAGAAAAAAAAAAAGATAGATTCTCTTGTGGTTTTGAAAATGGACATTTTCTCTACTGGATTTTTGGATGTCTTTCCTGACTAAGACATCCTATTGAAAATGCCCCCCACATCAAGATACATGCATATTAACAGGATTTTGGGCATTTGCACGCATATGTGCACACATACACACATATGCCAGTATTTAAGCACATTTCTGAAGCATAAATATCAGCGCACACTTTATAGAATTATCCCATAAATGACTGGCTGTAAACTGCTTCTTAATTTTGCATGTATGGTTGTTTATAATTAGGACAAATAGAACAAAATTGAAAAGATACTTTACGTTCTACTGAATATATCAAGATTTTCATGCAGCTTGACTCAACTGCTGACTGATTCGCTAAGGGCCCCTTTTACGATAGTGATTCCCTCACAGCAAAGGCACCAAAGCCCATCCCATTTCTATGGTGCTTTGGCCGTGGGAGAATCGCTGCTGTGGCTTCATAGAAAAGGCCTAAAGGGCTTTCTCCTACTCTGTTTCAAAGGAGAGGAAAAAAAAAACAAAAAAAAACAACTTAGGGACCCTTCTACTAAATCTGGGCTTAGTGCTTTCTAATGTGGAACTTTCCCACATGCTAAGCCTAGATTTACCGAGGCCTTAAAGCTAGGCTTTTTCATTGTTATTGTTGCAGATCATGTGCATGTTTCCATTAGTGCACAGCACCTGTAAGAAAATAACTTGGAAGTACTTACCACCTCCTATTTAGGAGGTGCTAACGTATGCACCAATGTAAACACGCTAACTGAATAATGCGGGAATACTCACTTATGACATTCTCCCTCTTAAAAAATTATTAAAAATAAAGTACAGCAAAACAGCAGAACGATATATTTGTATACAGCCAATTAAAAAAACACTCCCAATAAAGGAAAAACAATACCTTAGTAGAACTTCCAATGTTTATACAATTTTTTGGTATATGTATGAGTAATAACGCCTCCCCCCCAAAGCAAAATTAACCACAAGTGACAGGGAAGAATGCACCAAGAGAAAGCCCAACACAAAAAGTGATCCATAACTGGGCTAGTAAATGCCATTGATTTCAAGAAGGACAGGCCAAAGAAAAAGGGCCCAAATCGCCTCCCATTTGGCAAATGTCTGTCTATTAAGTGAAATAAGACGTTCCATCTCACAAATATAATGAACCTGAAGAATCCATTCAGAAATAGATGGAACAGCCCGACACTTACAATATTTTGCCAAGTTAGTGAGCCCCACCGGTTTAGAGCCAAATAGAAACACCGCCGGGTGCCACAAGACCGCGCAACCCAGCCATGCTTGTAAACGACTCTGGACGGAGCGCCAATATGCTTGGGCTTTGCAACAAGTCCACCACAAGTGACCCATAGTACCAAGTACAGAACAACCTCGCCAACAGGTAGAAGATACAGAAGGAAACATGTGATGCAGCTTCACTGCAGTAAGATACCATCTATACTCTAATTTAATAGCATTTTCTTTAAATATCATTGCCGTCTTCAATAAATCACATTCAATCGCAGTCCAAGTTTTATCCCCTAGAACCACTCCCAATTCCCGTTCCCAACTGTCCCTATGTAAAATATAGGCTGGAGAGGAGGACACCAAAAATTGGTAAAGACAAGTAATAAGACCCTTAGTATTAGTAGAGGTGGCATACAAAACCTCCAAAAAGAAAGGTTCCCTCTGTACAATCCGACGGATACGAGGTTGCAAACGAAAGTGTTTAAGCAGTAAGTAAGCATAGACATCCTGAGGGGGAAAATGATAGATGTTCTGTAGAGAGGAAAAAGAAAGAAACTGTCCATCCTCAAACAAAGCCCCCCCCCCCCCAAGTAGCCACTCCAGCCGCCACCCAATGGGTAAAAATTCTTTTTAAAAAAATAATAAACACTTGCTTATCACATGCAAACCAGCAAAATACTGCAAAACACATTTAATGCATTAATGTCATCTATCAGAGTGCCTTTTACATAAAATCCTATGGCCTTGCGGTAGATAACAGATGAACCTGAATTTTTTCCGTTGTGTATAAAAAGTTAATAAATTGACAACATACAAAAGGTTATGAAAAGGGCAGACGGAGGTAAATGGGGTACTGGTACAAATGGTATTTATTAAATTTATCTTTAAATAGATTTATTTTATGCAAAAGGTATATACTTGGTTTTCAAATTGACAAAAATATTCATATGATAAAACACTAATCTTTATATAAAGCTGTTTTTCATACAAACCCTATGCTGATATCCAAAATACTGTATATTCTATTATTTTCAACTGGGAGGTATAGTCATGCACTTTTTTTTTTTTTATTATTATTTATTTATCAAATTTTTACATGTTATAAATCAAGTATCCACTTGTACAGAAAGTTGAAGAAAAGCAGGAAAATAATACTCAAAAGTAAAATACATGGTAATCAAGTAAAATAAAATAAAAAAATTTTTTAGCTTAAATTCAGCTCAAGTCCTCACTTTAATACTATGTAACATTAATGTAACTAAGCAAATGTCAAGAGAGCTTGTAAGTACATGTAATAAGATGAACCTCAATAATGTATTTAAGAGAGTATGATAACATCCAACGTACTAGTTTATAAGTAAAGTTAATTCTTGTCATGGTATGTGCAAAATAAACCTATCTGGAAACATTACCCTGGAAGCAGTATTTTGAACAATTTGAAATTTTATAGTTTGAGTGCTTGCTTTCAAAGTGAGAAATTCCTGTATCTTCTACTAAAATTCAATGGACTAATATTTACCTTTATTCTGTTAATTATTCATATGGTATACAAGCGGCCACTGAAAAGTTCTCAGTCTATTCAAGACGAGAATGATATGAAGCCATTAAACTTATAAGTTATCACACATTTTTCTTGACACTGTTTCAATATGAAAACAAAACAAAAACTGTCATGAAAAGTGTGAAATAACATAAGTTTCATGGCTCCATATCATTCTTTTCTTGGTTAGGTCAAGAACTTTTCAACAGCCCCCCTCGTATGTACATACTTATTATTGCATGTGTAAGTTTACGCCTGTATTTCAAATCCTGTGGCAAGCCAGCATTATGCATTCTTTTGGAAATTCATCACACCTTGCAAATGAAATGTCACCGAAACCAGGAACAGGGATAAACATTCTACCCAATTCTGCTTCCAAGAAATGAACCGATTTAATAGCCTACTAAAGCCTATGGCAGCTTGAACACAGTGCTAGCAGCCATATACAAATGCAGAAAAAGAACCAAAACAGCTCACTTATCCACAGCAATCGGGGCGACTTACGTTGAAATCCCAAATTATAGAGTGCACTTCTGACTAATAAAGATATTCAGTTATTATTATGCACACCGTTTAAAGGGGATTTGCTGACATGCGGCAAAGAATCATTTGCACAACGGTGAATGCTTTGGCAGGACTTAAGGTACAGATCAGGTGGGAAGTTATTGGATGTTGTAGAAACATACACAGTTACTGCCCTCGTGCAGAGCTCAGTGCTGTGCAGAAATCGCATTGTAATTTAGCACTAGTTAACTCTGGTTTAAAAATATTAATGAGAAATCGAAGGGTTGCATTTGTTGGAGGCATTGATTATGTCAGTGATAGTGCATTAAAAAAATAATAAATAAACATATCAAGTACTACCGGCCTACAATATTGACATGGCAGCTACTTCTGTTTTAAGGGATTTGAGGAGAGAGCTTTACACCCCACCGTGGAAATGCCCTGGATGAGCAATGCAAAATAAAGAGTACCAGTGCTACTGGGCCAATGGATCACACTGAGGGCTCCATTTACTACGCCGGGTTAAGGCTTTAACGCATGGAATAGCATGCGCTAAATTGCCACCCGCACTAAACCTTAACGCCAGCATTGAGCTGGCGTTAGTTCTAGCCACGTAGCACAGGTTTAGCGTGCGCTAAAACCGCTAACGCAGCTTAGTAAAAAGGAGCCCCAAGTATTTTGGGGTTGTTTCAATTAAAAAAATAAATAAAGAGAATTAAAGCTAATGCAACCTTACTAGCCATATCACCATACCATATCAACGTACGGGTTTCTTGGCTCCTTTTGCCTCCTTTCCAGCTCTTATTTTTTTCTAATACGTATTATTCCTGTTCTCATTTGGGGGGCTTTTATCTTTTGCAGTAAAAGGCACTTGTCTTATGCCACAGCTAAAGTGTTTTAAATTCCCTTTGCCCAGTCCACTCTTCAATTTCTGTGCTCCTTGCAAGGGGTTCAGACAAGAATCCCTTGTTTACTCAGCTGCATGCTAGGAGCACAGAACATACGATACGCTTTGAAAATCTTTAAACACTAATATTTCCTCTGGAATTAAAAATTATACATTAACAATGTGATGCTTTGGGTTTTTTTTAATCCATCCAAATTATCAGAAAAATACTTTCCTTGGGCTGCTACTGGAGGTGGGGGGAAAAAAAAAAGCTACCCCAAAATATAGCAGTTTGTATTACAAGGTGTTTTGTGTAAGCACTACAAAAGGGAAAATTGCAGAAACTACAGAGCATAAGATACTGGATTCTAGAAAAAAATGTTTTTCTGAAAATATTTAGTCAAACTGATCTCTCTTTTTTGTATCAAAGCAAATATTCAATCAATACTACTCCCCATGGAGAAACAAATTTCTTCTTACACTTTAGAACCTAATGGGGTTTTTTTTTTCTATTTTTCATGGAGCAGCATCTCCCTCACCAAAAAATAAAATAATCTGCCACCTATACACAGAGACTCTTGTTTATCGAGTTTGTACAACATTTTTAAAGTTTAGATGTCATTAGATATAGGGCAGACAGCTCGATTTTGGTGCCGATTCCCAGTGCACCTGTGCAGCTTCTTAAGACTATGATGTACCTCATCTCAGAAAAACAATTCTGCAACAAAATGTCTGTCAGCTCAGCCTTATAGTATTACACAATGTCACTATTATACAGCACTGTATAGTATAGGTTTGGCTCACTGTTTTGGTTACACCATAAATATTCATGGTGCAAGTACACTACTGTTTTATAAAGGAGATCAGGCAAAGGGGGGAAAAAAATGGCAAAGGGCTCCTAAATTTTGTGCAAACATTCCGTGTCCTGAGATTTCAACCAGAAAATGTAGAGACAGTGCATGCCTACGATTCTGTCCTTAGTGGATAGTGAAACTCTTACTGAATGTTCTTGGATGGTGAATCCTCTGTTAAGCACAAGAGAAATACGATCATCACCTGCCCTCAAGAATTTAATCCCCGAGGGAACTTGGGTACCTACTTTTTGACAACTTGGTACCTACTTTTCTTGGGCATCATTAGGAACCAGGTCAATTAAGGGGCAACAGCTAGCTTTAAATCTAGGCTATTCTTAGAGGGCATCTTTGCAAGCAAACTGCAGCAGATCCTAAGAACTCGGCATGTCTTTGGATCTGACCAGAGAGAAAAACGCAACATCTATAAGCACAGCTTACATCTGCTCTGCATTATTGTAGCCTTGCAACATTGGCGCGCGCCTGCAATACACGTCGCCCGGGATCTGGGGGGGGGGGGGGGGGGAGCTACTCCCGATAATTATCTTAATTGACTTTAACGTCGCCTTCTGTTGCAGTATTTTTCATAATTAGCCATCCTTTCTGCACCTATGCCCCCACAGGGATGAAGAGAAATGCCTGTCCTTCAAACGCACTATTTCCGGGAACTCTGTCTGTTCCCACTTTTCCCAGGTACGTTAATACAGAGCAGCCCCTGTCGACGGGCTACGAAGTGACGTTGAGCGTCGGGGAAGGGAACCTGTTAGACGATCTGGAACCCTCGCGCCCGGGACGCCAACTGTCGGGTAAGCGCGCGCGTGCGGGGCGCGCTCGCTCACTCGCTCGCGCCGGGGCACGCGAAGAGGCTCCGGCTTTGCGGTACTTACGTGTACTGGTGAGGGAAGCTGTAGCCGTCCGCGCTCGGCGCCGACACGACGACGGCCAGCAGGACGTGGAGGCAGAGAGCCGGGGCGACGGGAGCCCACATCGCCATTTTCCCATCCAAAATGCAGCCTGCTCCAACCGCCGAGTTACAATTCCTCCCTTTCCCCTCAACGCTGTCTTCCGGTAAAATCCCTGGCGCCGGGTGGTCTTCGGGGCTCAGAGGCGCTGCTGTTGCCGCTCGCTCGCTCTCGCGCCCGGCATCAAGAAAGTAGAGGGAGAGCAGGCTGCAGACGCTCTCCTCGGCTCCCCTGTAGCAAACGCACTGAGCGAACGCAAACTGCTACTTTATCTCAAATAGGCAGCCGAGACCCCCCCTCCCCGGCTCGTGCGCACTGCCAGAGCCAGCTCCCGCGCGCCGCCTGCCTGCTCGCGCAGTCCCCAATTCAAAGCGCTCGCGCCCCCCCAGCTGCAAGAAAACGATTTCTCCCAGGTGCTTCCCGCGCGCCAGGACCAAAAGTACTCTGCCCTGCCTTCAACCTAGTGTTGCACTGAAAACTAGTCTTTTAAGTACATCACTGCAGTAAAACGAGCAGTTTACGGGATGGCTCTCTCTCCTTCTTCCACAAATGGTTGCATCTATTTTTTTTTTTTAATACCTTTAACTATTGGAATTCAGTTTTTTTTTTTAAATTGTGCTAGCATATCTTCTATGCACAGTTTCTGATCCCCCCCCCCCAATACCCAGTTGCAAATGTTCTTATCAAATTATTGAGTAACTCTTAACAAATCAACTATCATTGGTCCTATATTTTAGTAATAGTAAACCTCACATTTCAGTTTCAAAATGCTATCAAAATATAATTTGCTTTTCATGGTAATTCTGCAACTACGATTTTCAGTACACAGTACCTCATATGTGAATAACAATCTTATCTTCTATTTTCAGTTAATCAACCCCTCCTGAATTTACTGAGATTTATTTTTATTTGTAAAGGAAAAGTGGAAAGAAAAATTACATTTGGCCCTCTTTTACTAAGCTGAGGTAGATGTTACTACCACCACCCAGGGCGCTAAATGCTCTGATGCTGCTCCCGCACTCATAGGAATTCTATAAGTGTGGGAACATTTAGCACTCCAGGCCACTATAGAAACCTACTGTAGCTTAGTAAAAAGATGGCATCATTTCATGAATTTCACTGAGAAAGTATGAATTTGTATAAAACCTGCAAATATTAGGACTTTATATGGAAAAACAAATTAAGGATAAAATCTGCAGAAATTGCAAATTAAAAACAATTAATACCCCCCCCCCTCCCAAGTCCTAGGCCTCCTTTCAAGTGCATCCCCATGGGGAGGGTCTTTACGGATCTGGCCAATTTGAGTCATAGGCCACTCCCAGTGCATCCCAAGATACCTTGGGAAGGAGGCCTAGGACTCCGCTTTGCCCAGGTGCCTAAGGCCCCTCCTATGGGAGAGGCCTTAGGCATCTGAGCCAATCAGGGCCTCAGGCCCCTCCCCGGTGCATCCCAGAATGCATCAGGAAGGGGGAAGGGGCCTCCCGGCGGGAGGAAATGGGCATCCCTCTTGCCGGCCATCAGATTAAGGTTTGAGGGGGTGTTCAGTCAGAGGTGGCAGGGGAGGTTCAGGGAGAGTGTTCAGGGAGTGTCAGGGGATCTTGGGGAGTCCAGGAGTGGAGTTGGGGAGCTTCGGGGCATGATGGGGCCAGTGGCAGAAAGTGGGCATCCCGCCTGCTGGGGGATATATTGGGGGGTGACGGCAGGAGGAATTGGACACTCTTGGCAAATTGTGTCTGAAGTTTCTGTAACCCTTCTAAAAAATATTCTGATGTCAGGTCACTGAAATACTACTCCTCTGCTGCAATCACCTCTGAATCGCTCAAAAATTGTTGCCCGTTCAAGCTCTTTTTAAGATTTGGGAAAATAAAATAGATGAAGCAAGAGTTGGTGAGTAGGGTGGATTGTCTATGCATCGAAACATCCATTGTTTTACCAGCCTTGTGTAGGTACATTGTCTTGCAAAAAGAGAACACCTTTCTGGAGCTTTCCTCTCCTTTTTTCTTCAATGCCTCCTTTAATCAGCACAGTAAGCTACAGTTAACTGGCCCCTTGGAAGTATGTCAGTCAATACAACACCTTCCTGATTCCAAAAAACTATGGCTATGATCTTTCCTACTGACTTTTGGGTCTTGAATTTCCTTGGCCTTGGAGAACCTGTGTGCTACCATTGGCTGGACTGTTGTTTTGTCTCAGGATCATAGTGGTGTAACCATGTTTCATCATTGGTAACTAGTCATAACAGCGGAACCTGGAGCGGCCCGCTTCCCCAAAGCAAACACTTCCTCCCCACCCTTCATACCTCTAGCCAATCCCAAGGAGACACTCAAACCTGGGTGATGAAACCTGGCCGCAACCCTGTTTATTGTAAAATAAACATTTAAATAACATTTTAAATAACATATTACAAACAGCATTAAATCACAGATTATCAAATTACACAAACACAACGGTATCAACATTGTGACCCTGATCCCGAGCTACCGTCACAGATGTAAATGGCCCCCGACCCCGCCGTCTAAGCAAGGGTCCAAGGGGTGGCTTGTCCCCACATGCCCCATTGTCCAGGGTCATCTGACCCACCAGGCACGGCTCCCAGCCGGCCCACTGATCATCCCTTGATAAGCCCAGTAGCTCAGGATACCACCACCCTAGCCCCAAAACACCCCACCCCCTGACATAGCCGGCAGGAGGGCGGGAAAGCTGTCTCGGAGGACCGGAAACTGTTAGGGTCCTCCGAGAGCCCTCCCTTTTATCCCCCTACCCACCATTCCCTCCGGCCACGGCCCTACCCAATCGGAGGTCAATCCCACGGCGGGAAAGACCTCACCCACTGCGAACCTTGCCACCCTTCCCTAACTAACCCCCCCCTTACCTAACCGACGGGTGACACCGTGGACCTCCCAGCTCCGCGTTAAAGTCACGGGCTTTATATTCCAAAGAGTTGGCATCAGCTTGCTGAAAATGCTGTAAAATTAATTTGGAAGTATCCACTTGATGAAATTGTTCCAAGTTTATTCAAAATTTTGATAAAACACAAATCAAGGCTTCTAAGCGTTTTACAATTCATATTAAAAAAAGTGGAAGACAAACAGGTAGATACCCATTGAACAATACTTGACCCAACATAAAACAAAGGGAAAAATTGGGAGAATTACAAAATATGAGTAAAGAGTACATAAAAGATAACTTACAATAGGGAAAATAGAGAATAAAAATTAATGAACCTCTCTGGCTGTATCCAAGTCTGTTTAACAGTCAAATGCATCTTTGAAAAGGTAACTCTTTAGAATTCCCTTAAATTTATCTAAATGTTTTTCTGCCCGGATGTAAAGAGGTAAGGAATTCCATATCGTAGGTGCCGTTATTGCAAATGAGGTGGCTCGACGTGTGCTAATGATTTTTAGAGATGGTGTATGAAGAAGGTGCTGGGAAGAGGATCTTAGGACTCTTGTAGGTTCATGTAGGATAAGAAGTTTGTGGATAAAGGCCGGTTCTTTAGTGTTTTGAGTCTTGAAAGAAAGAATAGCTATTTTATATTTGATATGGTATGGAATTGGTAACCAGTGAGCAGTTTTTAATAGAGGAGTGACGTGGTCAAATTTTTTCCTGTTTGTGATCATTTTTATGGCAGTATTTTGCATCAGTTGCAGGCGACGGATATCTTTTTGACAGATACCCTTATACAGTGCATTACAGTAATCTAACTTGGATATGAGAGTGTATTAAAATGTTAAGCGATTGAGGGTCTAGAATGTTCGCAAGGGACCGAATCATTCTTAATCTAATGAAGTACCGTATTTTCGCGGATATAACGCGCACCATTGTAAAACGCGCACAGGGGTATAGCGCGCAGAAATCACGATGATATGTACAAAAACTTTTCTATACCGCGCTCAGGCATATAACGCGCATGCTGCCCGACTCTCCTCTGGCCACCCCGACTCTCCTTTCGCCCTCCCCGACTCTCATCTGGTTGCCCCGACTCACCCTGACTTTCGGTGCACTGCCCCGACTCTCCTCTGGTTGCCCCGACTCACCCTGACTTTCGGTGCACTGCCCCGACTCTCCTCTGGTTGCCCCGATCTGCCTGTCCCCCTTGAAGTCCTGTCCCCCCTTGAAGGTCTGCCTGTCCCCCCTTGAAGGTCTGCCTGTCCCCCCTTGAAGTCCTGTCCCCCTTGAAGATCTGCCTGTCCCCCCTTGAAGTCCTGTCCCCATCCTGAAAGCCTGATGCCCCCCCTCGACGTCCGATTCTTCTCCCCCCTCGGCAGGACCACTCGCACCCCCACCCCGAAGGACCGCCGACGCCCCGACAATATTGGGCCAGGAGGGAGCCCAAATCCTCCTGGCCACGGCGACCCCCTAACCCCACCCCGCACTACATTACGGGCAGGAGGGATCCCAGGCCCTCCTGCCCTCGACGCAAACCCCCCTCCCCCCCAGCCGACCCGCGACCCCCCTGGCCGACCCCCCCACCCCCCTTCCCCGTACCTTTGGAAGTTGGCCGGACAGACGGGAGCCAAACCCGCCTGTCCGGCAGGCAGCCAACGAAGGAATGAGGCCGGATTGGCCCATCCGTCCTAAAGCTCCGCCTACTGGTGGGGCCTAAGGCGCGTGGGCCAATCAGAATAGGCCCTGGAGCCTTAGGTCCCACCTGGGGGCGCGGCCTGAGACACATGGTCGGGTTTGGCCCATGTGCCTCAGGCCGCGCCCCCAGGTGGGACCTAAGGCTCCAGGGCCTATTCTGATTGGCCCACGCGCCTTAGGCCCCACCAGTAGGCGGAGCTTTAGGACGGATGGGCCAATCCGGCCTCATTCCTTCGTTGGCTGCCTGCCGGACAGGCGGGTTTGGCTCCCGTCTGTCCGGCCAACTTCCAAAGGTACGGGGAAGGGGGGTGGGGGGGTCGTGGGGGTTGGCCAGGGGGGTCGCGGGTTGGCTGGGGGGGCGGTCGGAGGTTCTTGGGGGGGGGGGCGGTCGTTGGAGGGAGGGGGGTTTGCGTCGAGGGCAGGAGGGCCTGGGATCCCTCCTGCCCGTAATGTAGTGCGGGGTGGGGTTAGGGGGTCGCCGTGGCCAGGAGGGTTTGGGCTCCCTCCTGGCCCGATATTGTTGGGGAGTCGGCAGTCCTTCGGGGTGAGGGTGCGAGTGGTCCTGCCGGGGGGGGGGATGTATCGGACGTCGGGGAGTCGGCCGGGCAAGAGGGCTTGGGCTCCCTCTTGCTCCGATCGTGGATGTGGGTGCGGGTGGGAGCGCGTGCGAGCGGTCGTTCGGGGTGGGGGTGCGAGCGGTCCTGCTGGGGGGGTGAATCGGGCGTCGGGCGGGGTGGGAACTATGTTTAAAAACTTTTGTATACCGCGCTCAGGCATATAACGCGCGAGGGGTATGCGCGGTACGTAAAATCACGTATAACGCGCGCGTTATATCCGCGAAAATACGGTAGTCCTTTACTACAGAGCTGATTTGTGGCTGAAAGTTTCTGCATACTCACCTGCTTGTGGCTTATACACTCAACTAGAGGTCTGCATGGGAACGGGTCCCGCGGGAATCCCCCCCCCCCTCTGGCCCACGGGACTCCCACGGGGACCCCCCTCTGGCCAACGGGACTCCCACGGGGATGGAAGGCTTTGGAAGCAGGGTTCATCCATATAATATAATGGACACGTCAGCCTTAGTAAAAGAGGGGGTTTATAAGTTAATTACCTGAACAGAAAACAAAAAAAAGGGTTCCACCAAAGAGATTCCACAAGGAAAACAGCAGCGGAAACACAAAAGAAACTGTGGAATTGATGATCCTGTCAGAAGTAATTGCTGCTTTTTATGGGCACGGGCGGGAATGGAGGTAATTCCTCGTGGGGATAGGTAGGGACGGAGAGGATCCTGACGGGGACGGGTGGGGATGGAGAGGATCCTGGCGGGGATGGGGGGGATTTCTGTCCATGCGCAACTCTCTACACTCAATATGTTCCCTGGATATCTATAGTGTCTCAGCAATTATTTTAGCCAATATTTGCCAATCTGTCAAAATCAGGTCATGGACATGGTGAACAATTTCAGGAGTTGACACCATTTGAGGCCTCCCAGACCTTGCTGTATCTTCAGTCTCGAAATCTCCATGCTGAAAATTTGCACACCACTTCTTCACTCTAATATGATGGGCATTTGTTACTCAATGTTTGCATTACACATTCATGGATTTCCTTTGGAGTTTTCTTCTGCAGGAATAGGAACTTCATGATAGCTCAGAGGTCCACGCATGAAAATTCCACACTTTTCATTGACATGGTTCAATGATCTGAAATAATATCAAAACATTGCATTACGATTCTGCAAATTGGCACTTTGCAAAATAAAGTAGCGCTTCTTTCAGCTACAGTGGCAAAATGAAGCTCAGAATTTAGGAATTTGGTTGAGCTGAGAATTTTTCAGCACCCCCTTTAACTACTTTCTGTTTCTGGAAGAGACTAGAATGTCCAAGGTATGAATACTGTTCTGCCTGACAACTAATGATGTCAAACAAAAGGTAAAATTATATTGCTTCTTATAGAGGCATTGAGAATTCATGCAGGTACCCACACTATTAGATTTTCAGCTGCCCTACATAAGTAACTTGCTTAGGGCCCTTATTGGTGTTTTGGGGTTCGATTCCCACTGCAGCTCCATGTGACTTTGGGTAAGTCAATTAACCCTCTATTACTCCAGGTACAAAATAAGTACCTGTATATACTGTAACATGTAAACTGCTTTGATTATAACTGCAGAAAGGTAGTACATCATCTCATCCCATAGGCATCGGAACAGGGGATGAGATGGCCACAAGGGCCATGCCCACCCCCAAAATTGGCAGTCAACGGTGCCTGCTGCCCGATGTTGTACTTTATATCTTCGGGGCATCCGTCACGCAGCGTCAAAGAAAATGAACAGGCCTGCCCTGGAACCCTTCATTCTACTTCTGGGGGCAGACCTGCTCATTGACACTGCATGGTGGCTGCCCCAAAGATTTAAAGTACAACATTGGGAGGAGGTGGAGTCAGGAGCTGGTGACCACCGTGCCACAGGATTCTGCTGGGGCTAGGACAGAGCTTCTGAGGTACCCCCGCCCAATCAAACAGCGTTCTGCTGCTTATGTCTCATCTCCTTTCCCTTTCTAGAACATTTTTGTGCTAATTCAAAATAAAAGGTTTAGCCTTAAAATATGGAGCAGATAATGAAGATATTATGACTGTATTACCATTTTCTATTGGAATTTGATTTCACTGCCCCATCTTCATAACAGCAATCCATTAAATTTTAAGTGAAAGCTTCCTCCTGGAAACTGTCAAAACCAAACAATAAATCAAACTATTTTGTGTATAGCACACTCTAGAACTCTTTAATTAGCACTGTAAATATTTACCACTGTTGCTAGTGTAAGATGTATTAGCTTATAATTAAATAGGTGCCCTGTCACTCTGAATAATAACAAATAAGAAAATAATGTGCACAGCTTGGGCAACAGATTCAAAGCAGAAAACTGACTATAGTCCAGGTGATGTCAGAGTGAATATATAGCCACATTTTTCTACTACGGCATTTTGAGATCTACAGCTTTTGGGAGGCAGACAAGAATTATTCATCTTGCCACTACCGTCAGGACCAGCCATTACAACCTGAAGAAAGAAAGAGGAACAAGAGGAATGATACCATCTATAATGCAACCACAGCTGGACTGCACTTACCTTTCAGAACCTGAGCCCATTCACACAGGATATCTGGAAAATGAGGGGGCATTAATTATGAGCCAAATGGCTGTTGTGAAAGTGAAGATACGTACTGACCTGATAGATAAAAGAAGATAAAGAGCAATTGGCCCATCCAGTCTGTCCAATTATTCCAGTTCATACTACTATTAATTATTTCTATAGTGCTACCAGACAGAGTCACAAAGAAGAGTCCCTGCTTGAAGGAGCTTACATCTAAACAATCTAAATCTGTCAGCTGCTAGCCACAGAAGGAGTGTTCTACGTGCATCGGGAATGGGTTTTTCCTGAAGAAAGATGTAAGTGAACTGAAATTACATCACAGTTCATCCAGGTCTGAATTTGTTGTCTCTCTCATTGGTTCTTTACCATCCTGGATAGATGAGCATTCATATTTTTGCATTTAATTTAACTTCACTCTCATTCCCCATGCCTATTCCTGTCCTTGTCTTTACATCAGTCACTAACTCCCATCCCAGTGCATCCTGGTTCTTTCAATGGTGCTCTAAAATCAAGTCATCAAGGTCCACAAGGAACTTATTACAAGTTAGAAAATTGGGACTAGACACAGAAATCTATGATGAATTGAAGTTAAGTCAGAAAACATGGCATGAAGGTCACAGACCAGGGGTGGGCAACTCCGGTCCTCGAGGGCCGGAATCCAATTGGGTTTTCAGGATTTCCCCAATGAATATGCATGAGATCTATTTGCATCACTGCTTTCAATGCATATTCATTGGGGAAATCCTGAAAACCCAATTGGTTCCGGCCCTCGAGGACCGGAGTTGCCCATTACTGTCAGACTCTTTATCCTGTAATCTACTCATATATACATTCAGCTCTCCCTCCATGCCAGCTCACCCATAGTAAAAATGACCAGTTATTGCATTTCACTTCTTCATAAAATATTTCAAGGTCAGGTACACAATTATCACATTTCCAGTGCATGAAGTTGTTAGCAGCCTAGAGAATGACATGGGAACAAATTTGTCCCTGTGGGATCTATCTCCATCCCCATCCCGTCTCCGCGAGTTCTGTTCCTGCACCATCCCTGCAAGCTCTATGTTCGAGGCTTGGGCAGAGCTTGCAGGGATGGGGCAGGAACAAGAACAGAGCTAGAACTCATGGGAATGGAGGTAAATCCCGCAAAGATGGGGACAAATTTGTCCTCGTGTCATTCTCTAGTTGGCACCTCCTGAGGAAGGGACATGCTACACAATAGGGCAGAGCGTATTCTTTCAGTTTACTTTAAGACTTGCATGAGGTCATTTACTAGCAGCATGTGCTAACACCATTATCAAATGTTATCTATCACAGAGCCAATTTTATGCAATGGATAGATAACATGCGATAACAGCAAATTACCTCAATAATATATATATATATATATATATACAGTGGTGCCTCGCATAACGGACGCCTCGCACAGCGAACGCTGCGCATAACGAACTTTTTGTCTTGCTCCCTATAACGAACTTCGTTTCACACAACGAAGTCGCCCGAGGGGCCCGGGGGGGGGGGGGGGGAACTACTCTCGCCGCTTCCTAATGTGAGCCGGGAACAGCAGCACCCTCACCTTACCTCGGATGCCGAGTTTTCCGGCTTTCTTGTTCGGCCAGCCACACGCTTTCAGGGAGCAGCACATGCGCGCATGCTCTGTTGTTCAATCTTCTCCTCTGACGCAACTCCAGCAGCTGCGCGTGCACAGCTTTTTGAGATCGTGCCGGGAGCCAGACCCGCTGATGCACAGCAGCAGTGAATATTGTGCAGACAAACTAACCTGCTGGTACAGCCGAAGAGGGAGGAAGGAAAACTGTTGAATTTCTTGGGGGAAAGATGAGGAGTTCTGGCCAGCAGGGGAGGGAAAGCTGGACAGTACGGGGGAGGAGCAGTAGGGAAGGCAAGAGATCACTGCCCTCTCCAGCCAAAATTTTCCTTTTCAGAGGGACCCCGACATGGCAGCCATTCTCACAAACTGCCTGCGGCTGCCCCGAAGTTTTCCCTCTGCTGCAACTTCCCGTTTCTGATAGGGCAGATCGCCGCAAAGGGAAAGCTTCGGGGCAGCTACCGGCAGTTTATGAGAACAGCTGCCATGTCGGGGTCCCTCTGAAAAGGAAAATTTAGGTGTTTAATAAAGAAGTTTGGATCGCAGGGCCCCTTAGATCTATGCTCCCCCCTCTTACGCCAGCCCTGGGACCCTTCTGACAGTTTCGGGCCCTAGGCAAGTGCAGAGCTGCACTCAAGTGGCTAAAGAGCCACATGCGGCTCGCGAGCCGCGGTTTGCCGACCACTGACCTAGGACAACTGGAGGGTCAGGTGATTTGCCTAGAGTCACATGGAGCTGCAGTGGGAACTGACCCAGTTCCCGAAGTTCTTAGCCTCCTGCAGATCGTGCGGCTGGGTGAGGGAGAAGGCTGGCAGGCTCTGCATGTGAGGTGAGGTGGAGGGAGGGAAATGTAGGGCTGCAGAACGAATTATTTTGTTTTACATGTATTCTTATGGGAAAACGCGTTTCACACAACGAACGTTTCACATAACAAACTTGCTCCTGGAACGGATTAAGTTCGTTGTGTGAGGCACCACTGTATATATATATATAAAGGTACTTTGGCTTGGGAGTACAGTATATGAATTTATCTTGCTTAACAGAAACACCAGGATATATTCCCTGACTGGGTACAAACAAGCCAAGAGGTTGGATCCAGATCAGCTACTTAAGCTCAGAACCAGTGTTCAAGTTGATCTTTAACACATTGCAATGTCCTATTTATGGAAAAATTAAGAAGCATTCATTGCTTTTCTACAAAGGGATATGTTAGTACAAAAAGCAGCAAATTAGAAATGAGAGAAAGTAAATGAATTCTGTATCACTAACAGGAAACATTTTCTTTCATTAAAATCTGGAAAAAAAACCCACCAAACCACAAATTAGGAAGATAGTCAAAACAAACAAGAGTGATGCATTAAAATATTTTCTCTTTTAAAAATATCTCAAAAACAGATTTGAAAAATTCCGAGGGACAATTGTGAGACAGCAATCTGAGACTGATGAGACAAAGGAGCTCATTTGGAAAGAGAGTTAGCATCAGTGCTAATGGTTTGGTACTGTTTTGGTGGCATATTTACAAAGCAATATTTGTGGCCTATAGAGTTAAATTTAGCATGTATGAGCGTATTTTCAATTGAAAGATAATAGCATTGCTATGTGATTTGAATTTTATGCACCTACATTTTCAAAGGAAAATAAAGGTAATTTAACATCTTCAATTTAAAAAAAAAAAAAAACGGTTCAGGAGAATACTCAAATTGAATATCGAATTCCCCAAAACCTAACTGTGACTATTACTGGAATTCAAAAAACTAAACATGAAACAAAACAAAACACCTTACCATATGAAGGGGAAACTTTGTGCGCAAATGGAATAAACAAGAAGGGGGTGCTGGCATTGGCAGCTTGGGCATCTCCGCCAGCAGAGGTATGATTTCTAATGCAACAGTGGGGCAAGAGGAAGGAGAGAAGAGAGGCAATGCATGTCTCTCTCATCCACCCCTGAGCCTCCCCATAACTGGATTGCTGGCTGCGTCCCTGAGATAATTAAATTAAGAGTCATGAACAAAGAATATAAAGGTAGCGTGAACAGGAGCCAGGAGATTCATGCAAGAAAGACAAGCAATAATAGAGATGCTACTTAAGGAAGACACCTGAACTTTCCATTTTAACAGAAAACTGAAATATACCGGTAAAGAAGAAACCTGTGAGAGTGGCATTAATAATTTGTGCCAATGTCAAGTGGTTATTCTGTATATCATGTGGAGAGATAGAAAAATCTTCCAATTTCAAAAGATCTAGTCAGAGACCAATAAAATGTGTCAGAAAGCTAGAGAAATACTTCCCATCATACTGGATGCCATAGATAAGTTGCCTATACAAATTCCATCGCATGAACTGTAAAAGGAAGCTCTGTTTGGCACAATGGAAATATTACTGCAAGTGTTAACGGTAAATTTGAGATATTGAGACCGTTTGTTACTTTCATGATGTATGCAGAACTACCCCATTTAGGGTCATTGCCTCCAAGGGAATATAGAAACAGTGCAAACCTTTCCATGCATGCACCAGAGAAACCAGAGCAAAACACAGAAATAAAACAAGCAATGTTTCCATCCCTTCCCTTCCTTCCTTCCATTCCTCGCCCTTGTATCTCTTCCTCCCCCTCCATGGTCTGGCATTTCCTTTCCTTCCTTTATCTCCTTCCCTTCTTCCTCATGGTCTTTCTTTTTTTTTTTTGTAATTGTTTATTTATAACAAATAACCGCACACAACACAGCAGTACAGTACCAAACCAGTACAGTTAAACAATCAGCAGAATAGCAAAACCCTCTGATAACAACCCCACCCCCCCGTAACAGCATACAACACCTATCATCCCTTGTAAACCAGAAATCCCCCCATCGGGCGTCTAAGCACCCTAGGAAAAGGAAGGAGAAAAAGTACAGAATCAACAAATAAAAGCACAAAACCAGAATAAAACAGACCCCCAATGCCCAAATCCAGTTCAGGTCCAGCAGTTCAACTGACAGCAGAGCCCCCCACATCCAATTCTTCCACTTCCAGGTATCTCCCCCAAATATCGTAATATTGCTGCCATCGTCTAGTCAGTAGGGCCCAAAGCCTGTATCTTTCGCAGACCCATCCCAATTTGGCTCTCATAAGAGGCAGCGTGGTTATAATCGTGCTTCGCCAATGGCGAGCCACAGTCAGCCTAGCCGCTGTGAACGCCAACCGTACCAGTCTATCCTGGGTACCATCGGCCCCTCCCGTGGGAAACCCCAATAAGGCCACCTCCGCTCTTTCTTGGGGGCACCTGGAGGGGCACCTGAAGAGAGCCCCCACATACTGAAACACTCGTCTCCAAAAATCTTTAAGTGACGGGCAGCTCCACCACATATGAAAAAGGTTCCCCGCTACCCACATCCCCTCCAGCATAAGGCTGAGCCCTGAACAGACATCTTACTCAGGTGAACTGGGGTCATGTACCAGCGGACTAGCATTTTAAGAGCATTCTCCACCAGCACCGGAGCCACTGCTAAATGGTGTATCCGAAGCGATATAGTTTCTCATAAGGCCTCATCAAACACCTGCCCCAAATCCCGTTCCCAAGCCACGAGATACGAAGGTTTCTGGGCCCCGTCCTGATGCACCCATTTATACAACAGGGAAATGCATCCTCTGCGCACTGGGGATCCCAACAACTGCTCAAAGGCAGAACAGGTATAAACCGCGGCGTCAGCCCGTTTAGCCCTTTGCAAGTAACTTTTCACCTGGAGATATGGGAAAAGGTCCCTAGAATCTAACTGATAAAGGGCCTGGAGCTCAGGAAAAGCCCGAATAGTCTCACCCTCTAAGAATTGGCCAAAGTACTGCAACCTGTTCCGTGCCCACCTCACAAATATCCTCCCATCTCTCCCCGGCACAAAATCAGAGGCATAGCACAGTGGAAGAAGGTGCACCCCCTTACTCTTACCTAGCAGTTTGCGAGCTTCTCCCTTCCAGACCCGCAGCGTCCAGTTAGTGAACGGATTAGAGATGGTCCCCAACTCCCTCACCCCCAAATCCCCCCACAGAAGCGACCCCAGGGTCTTCCTCATGGTCCTTCATCTCTCTTTCCTCTCCTCTTCCTTCCCTGGTCTTCCTTCTCCCTCCCTCTCCCCAATCAGGTGCAACATTTCTTTCCTCCTCCCCTCTCTTTGTCACCCCCCCCCCCCAGTCAGCAGTACAATGTTCAGAACTTGCTGCTCTTGCCAGCGTCCCACCTACTTCCTGTTTCTGTGAAGGCAGGACCCGGCAGAGACGACGTCTCGACGCTGGCAGAGCAACAAATTCTGAATACTGCCACTGCCGAAAGAAGTTCCTGGAGTTGAACCATGACACTTGCCCTCACTCAGAGCACCCTTAGTAGAAACACCCTCCCCTCCCCCCCTTCTTGGTATGCCAATGGAACCACTCTCTCTATTTGTAAGCAGTAGATCCTGTATTGTCCCTTCCTGATAGTGTTTCTGTATCAGTTGCCAGAATAGTTCCCCCTGTACAGAATCTAGAAGCTCTCTACTTCTAGATGACACCACAGCAGAGATGTCAAGGACAGATCCTCTTTCAGCTCTAGTGGTAATGTACTGTTGTATTCAAAGAGACTGTGGTCTTCTCAAGCCAGCCATTGTAAACCCCAAGTCTGAATCCTCTGATAGTTACATGAGCTCCTGTAATAAATGCAACACACGTCAACCCAGAGTCAAACATCATTCCTAACCTTAGCAATACGACCTGATAATCTGATTGTTCCATCTGAACAAGTAATTTGGTAAGTCAACCCACTACCATAAAAAGAGATATAGTACAACAGAGACAATGGGGGAATTCTATAAATGGAGGTGAAATGGAGCCGATTTCAATGCCTAACTTTAAGTGCCACAATCACCACAAAAACATCAAACCAATACATATGTATATTGTCACAAGAAAATGCCATAAAAAAAACTTGTAACTAAAGGACCTTCAGAAGTGGCTCCACACAAAGAACTTAACTTCCCCCTTGAAGATGTGCACCACTAGCTTCCTCATTGATCCTGCTGAATGTCTTCTTCTACTTTTTATGTGTATATAGTCTTAATGTCTCAATCAATTCATATGCAATAAGCCCAAACTCTTATCTTCATTGTTGTGATGATACTCCAACCAACTAACGTGATCTTGAATATGTTCCGATCCACTGCCAACATGCATGTTTCGTGAAAGTTTGCATCAGGGCATGGTCTTCTAAAAGCAAAAATGAATATCATCGAACTCATTTACCCATAAAAAAAATAATCTTTAAATATTAAATAAACTTGCTGAATGGCTTCAACATCACATTTTCTCTCACATTCAAACATCATTCAAAATGGCTGCTCAACATGCCATCACACTGTTAAACCCTCCCCCTTGATGACATCAGGGGGGACATAACCAATCACCCAAATAGAACAAGAAGGCGGCTCAAATCAGAGACATCCAATTTAATTTGGCATTATGACCACTAGGTTATAATGTCTGTAGATCAACATTCCAACATAGTTCCATAATGTCAGCATTTACGTCTGCTAAAACTTGGTGTAAATGCTGGTACCTAATTTTCGGGAGTAGAATGTGCAAATCATAGTATTCTATAACATCGTACCTAACTTTTAGGAATGGACCCCAATCTGCCCATGCTCCTCTCGTGGCCACACCCCTTTAGATCTGCACACTAGAAGTGTTGGGTGCAGATGTTATGAAACAGCACCTAGGGCAGATGCATGTATAAATCAATTATTGATTGTTAATGACTCATTAACTACGGTAATTGACTTGTGGGTACATCTACCCAGCACATGCAACTTTGTGCATCTAAGTTTTGGCAACTTACTGTATATAGAATCCAGGGGAATAAGAAGATCTAGCATATGGTTTAGAACAGGGATCTTAAAGATGCTCCTTGAGGGCCGCAATCCAGTCGGGTTTTCAGGATTTCCCCAATGAATATGGCATTGAAAGCAGTGCATGCACATAGATCTCATGCATATTCATTGGGGAAATCCTGAAAACCCGACTGGATTGCGGCCCTCAAGGAGTGACTTTGAGATCCCCAGTTTAGAATGTCTGTATAATTTTGCAAATTTAAAAAAAAAGTTTTATATTGCATTCTGGGAAACATGCAAATAGACATATAAAAATAAAGAAAATACCATCATAAGACTAGTTTTATGGTTGAATTATATGGATTGTAGTACAGCTATAATAATGCAGATGCCAGGATACGGCTATAGTTCCACATATTTTACCATAAAATTACCATAGTGGTTACATTTTGATGCGAGTGTTATTACATTTCTGACAGATTTATTATACAACTGACTTCATAAACCTGAGCTACATGATGTTATCTGCATAGTTCAAGGTGGGTGCATTAGTATTATTGAGGGGCTGAGTGCAGCTTTAGGCTACTAACACCATAAAACGCTCACACTTGAGCTGAAGGAAGCCAGTGGCTATCTGGTCCAGTTGACTGAACTTTGCTACATGCACATGGTTGGTTGTAGTGTGTGGAATAACAGGACCTAATGTTTTGTCTACAATACAAAAAAAAAAGGGTGTTTTTAATAGACCGAGCTAGATATATAGTTAGTGAATCAATTACATAGGAGTTATTTGTGCATTTTCATCTTCTGCAGGCATTAAAAAACCATCTCAGAAACAAACATTTGCCATTAGAAGGAAATGAAAAGAAAAAAAGTCGCAAAACCAATTTTAAAACTGTCATGTCCTAAAGTACTTCCTGTACAGAAATGAATTATTTTACCTGCTGTATGTGTGGACAGATTTCAGTCTTGCATAAGACTTCTTCAGCCAGACTTCTTTTGGAAGGCTTTTACTTATAAAAAGAAATCTGGGGAAGTTTGCAGATATCCGAACAAATTGGCTTCAAACACTGCTCTTTTTTTCCCCCCACTGATTCAGCTCCAATTTACTGCCATTTTTCCCACAGACACAAAAATGGGTTAAAAAACTTAGAAACAGGACAGCTTAGTAAACTGTAAAACCTACCGGAGCCCTCCCAAAAATATGTTTTAGTTAGGGCGCCTAATGCTCGGGATTTATAAATTGCTCTGTCAATATTCAGCCTGCAACGATCAGTGCTTTTGTAAGTTCTGGCCACTGCAGGCCAATTTAGATCCACATATTCAATGTTTAGTCATATCTGGCTACCGGTATTGAATATCTGTATAAGTGGCTGCTGATAATTACAGTATCTGGTACTGTTTGCATTCAGTTCCAGTTCTCAGTCAGTCATCTGGGCAGGTGAGCACAGTTAAAATGCAGGATAGTTATCTACCAGTGTTCTTCAACCACCGGTCCATGGACCAGTGCCGGTCCACAGAAATTTCCTTCTGGTCCACAGGGCCAGCACGTGCATCAGGCCCCAAAATAGTGTTCTTCAACCGCCGGTCCACGGTGCGATCGATGCGGCGTTATCTTCGAGCCAGCTCCCTCTTCCTCACTGATTCAGTGCACAATGCCAGGGGAAGTGGCTCCTACGGGCATCCTGCGCCTGAACCGGAAGCCTTCTCTCTGACGTTGCAACGTCAGAGGGAAGGCTTCCAGATGAGGCACGGGACTTACAAGGTGCAATTAGTACTATTATGGGGGCGGGGTCTGGGGTGGAGATTGGGTGGAGATGGGTGGGGTCTGGCTCACGACTTAGCCCCGTGTTCTTCAACCGACGGTCCACGGACCGATGCCGGTCCACAGAATAATTCTTTTATTTCTGCCGGTCCATAGGTATAAAAAGGTTGAAAAACACTGATCTAGACACCACTGATATTCTGTTGCCAGTGTCCGGATAACTCCTGGCTTTGCCTTTGCTTCACTCCCGGACTTCTCTGGCAATAGCCAGGTAATGTTGTGACACAGCACTAGGGATACTAGGCTTTCCATCCGGAAAATCCAGACCCCTAGACCCTGATAGAACTTCTGCTCTTGAAAGGTAGCCAAGAAAGTATTATGAATACGTAAAATTGGAGACTCAAACTTTCATACACTGTAGGATCACTCTTGTACATATTATTTATTTGTAATATTTCTACACTGCCTAAAACTAAGCGGTTAACAATTGAAAAACATTCATAATAATTCACACACAATACATTTACAAAGTGCGTCCAAATAACATTGCAATTACTTAGCAATCTCATCCCCTAAAAATAGTTTTGAGAGCTCAAAAAATGTACACATTAGCCATCACTATATATAAAGTGAAATAACCACAGCTTTAAATTCTTAAAATAAACCTACCAGGGAGTTTAAAAAAAAAATGCCTCCACAAACAGTTATGTCTTCAATATCTTTCTAAATTGTAAGCGGTTGGAACAGGTCCTCAGGATACCAGGGAGGGAATTAGAGCCTTTAAAATCCGTGCACTAATCCTGATCCTTGTTCTATGAGAGGAAAACTGAAGAGGAGAAAAACCCAGGGGGTCCCAGGGGGGTCAATGCAATAATCTTCCTAACACAAGTCTAATGCAAAACGCAGTAAGCAAATATAGTAGAAGCAAATTATTGCTGCATTATAAAATGTGGATGCCAACGACTCACTTCCTGTTAGTATGTGAGCAAGGATTGACTCATGCACTGACTGGAAGGAAGATATTAGAAAAAAATATACTGCTGGACACCTGGATCCCCTCCCCCCAACAGCCCCTTAAAAATATGCCTGGGGTCTAGTAGACCACTAATCACAGAACCCAATCTCTCAATTCCTTACACTAGAGATGATCCACTGACACCCCCTCTCCATCTTCAACATCCAAAACAATTCTATGGTAGTCTAATGGACCCTACCTCCATTTCCCTGGAATGCACCATGCGAAATAAGGAAACCACTAGCACTCAGAGCATAAAAGGACACATCTTCTTTCAAGAAACAAATGGAGAGCTACTTTTTCAGGCTGATATATGGGGGTCTCCAAGAAATTTCAAACTACTGGCCTATAGCTGATATACCTTTTCTGACTAAGCTCACTGAAAAAATTGTTTTCCACCAAATCTCAGATTTCATCAAAAAAGCAAAGGCTTTACATCCCAATCAAACTGTCTTTCGCCAACACTTTCTACTGAACTTTCACTCATTGTCCCAACTACAAAAATACTCTACCATCTCGACCACTATCAGTTAGATCTTTCTTCTACGTTTGATACCATTGACCATAACCTGCTATTAACACGTCTTCATGAAATGTTCATCAAAGATTACCTTTGATGATCTTTCGGAAATGTTCATGAAAGATTACCTTTGATGATCTCAGAGAGAACGTGAACTCGCAGGCCTTGAGCATGCGCAGATGCTCAAGGCCCAGCAAGAAGAGGAGGCCGATCTTCGGGCACCGGCACCAACGCACAGCACATGCCGGTGCCAAGGCCCAGATGACAGTAAAAAGCGGCGGGGGGGGGGGGGAGTGCTGAATCGTGGCGGAGGGGTGCTGGATCACGGGGCTGAGGGTGCCGGATTGCAGGGGGAGGATGCCAGATCACGGGGGGCACTGGTCGCAAATCCAGGCACGCTCGGTTTCTGAGGCGCCGATTTTGCGAATGTTTTGCTCGTCTTGCAAAACACTCGTAAACCGAGGTATCACTGTAATTCAAAAAAAGATGAGCCATTTTCAAAGAACAGTGCATGCTCCTCTGCTTCCTCCACATTTGGAACCTCAGTCTCCCAGTCCATCATAATGTCTAGGTCAAAATCCTCCTCAGGTGAGGATCCTTCATCTTCATCTGGCGCCTATTTCATCTCTAGGTCTGAATATTCCAAGGAACTTCTATGCTCTTCCAAGTCCCCTCTCTGGAAACATTTCTGCTTGCTTTTATGTTCCCTTTCTAGGACGTGTCATGCACTTTGCTCCAATGATCTCTCCCTCCTGCAAGGGATGTCAGCATCAGGCTTAGCACGGCTGCCTGAATCTAAAGGGAGTGGTCTCACAATTTTTATCTTCTCCTGGGAAACTCTGGCTGCAGGTTTAGCTTGAGCACTACCTTTTCTCCCAGAGACTGAAAACCTGTTGGCTCTAACCCCCTTATCTCCCTTCCTTTGAACTAGGGGGTGTATTGTCCTCACTTAGGCAAGACATATAGGTCAGGATCTTGTCCTTGTCAGCAAATACTGGGGGTTTTGGCTTCCCAGCACTACCCTTCTTGTGACAAGTTCCAAGAAAAATCCACTTTATTTTGCAGTGACTTTCTCTGGATCATGCCTCCATGAGACGGCTGAAGGGAGATATGATTGAAGTCTACAAAATCCTGAGTGGAATAGAACGGGTACAAGTGGATTGATTTTTCACTCCGTCAAAAATTACAAAGGCTAGGGGACACTCGATGAAGTTACAGGGAAATACTTTTAAAACCAATAGGAGGGAATTGTTTTTCACTCGGAGAATAGTTAAGCTCTGGACTGCGTTGCCAGAGGATGTGGTAAAAGCGGATAGCGTAGTTAGTTTTAAGAAAGGTTTGGACAAGTTCCTGGAGGAAAAGTCCATAGTATGTTATTGAGAAAGACACGGGGGAAGCCACTGTTTGCCCTGTATCGGTAGCATGGAATATTGCTAAACCTTGGGTTTTGGCCAGGTACTAGTGATCTGGATTGGCCACCGTGAGAACGGGCTACTGGGCTTGATGAACCATTGGTCTGACCCAGTAAGGCTATTCTTATGTTCTTAATATAAAAACAGTCTCAAATATAAAAATAGAGTAGAAATAAGCCCATATACCACGGGAAACCATCCTCTTGTCATTCTTTAAGGAGAAACATAGAACAGACGGCAGATAAGGGCCACGGCCCATCTAGTCTGCCCACCCTAATAACCCTCCCCTACCTTTCTCTGTGAAGAGATCCCACGTGACGATCCCATTAGGTCTTAAAATCAGGCACGCTGCTGGCCTCAATTACCTGTAGTGGAAGATTATTCCAGCGATCAGCCACCCTTTCGGTGAAGAAGTATTTCCTGGTGTCACCGTGCAGTTTCCCGCCCCTGATTTTCCACAGATGCCCTCTTGTTGCCATGGGACCTTTGAAAAAGAAGATATCCTCTTCCACCTCGATACGGCCCGTGAGATATTTGAACGTCTTGATCATGTCTCCCCTCTCTCTACGTTCCTCGAGCGAGTATAGCTGCAATTTATCCAGCCGTTCCTCATACGGGAGATCCTTGAGTCCCGACACCGTCCTGGTGGCCATTCGCTGGACAGACTCAAGTCTCAGCACATCAGGGAAGAATCAGAGTATGGGCACAGCCACTGATCCTCAAGCCTTGCATTGAAGAATGCTGGTGGATTGAGGTTGAGAGAGACACCAAACAATGACATGGGATTGTTTCCCATGGTTATCCGTGGGGACGGGAACGGTGATTCATTTGTCACTGTGTCATTCTCTACTACTAATCCCAGGGCATAAATTCCGGTCTTAAATACATTTACAAAAGATTGTAAATCACTACTCAGGGCTCCTTTTACTAAGGTGTGTTAGGGCCTTAACGCGCGGAATAGCACGCGCTAAATTGCGGTGTCCGCTAGACCTTAACACCAGCATTGAGCTGGCATTATTCTAGAAGCGTACCGCGTGGTGTATCATGCAGTAATTTCGTGCACGCGCTAAAAACGCTAGCGCACCTTAGGAAAAGGAGCCCTCAGTCTTGGACAGACCTCTTGAAACTTTTGGAGTAGCATAAAAGAAAGCATATTGTCATCTCCTCATAAATATGATCTGAGACAGAGGAGGCACAGACTAGAGGTCTGCATGGGAACGGGGAATCCCCCCCTAACCCACAGGACTCCCACGGGGATCCCCCTCTGGCCTACGGGACTCCCATGGGGACCCCCCTCTAGCCAACGGGACTCCCACGGGGATGGAAGGCTTTGGAAGCAGGGTTCGTCCATATAATATAAAGGACACGTCAGTCTTAGTAAAAGAGGGGGGTTCTAAGTTAATTACTTGAACAGAAAACAAAAAAAGGGTTCCACCAAAGAGATTCCACAAGGAAAACAGCAGCGCAAACACAAAAGAAACTGTGGAATTGATGATCCTGTCAGAAGTAATTGCTGCTTTTTATGGGGACGGGCGGGGATGGAGATAATTCCTTGCGGGGATGGGTGGGGACAGAGAGGATCCTGACGGGGACGGGTGGGGATGGAAAGGATCCTGGCGGGGTCGGGTGGGGACGGAGAGGATCCTGGCAGGGATGGGCGGGGATGGGTGGGATTTCTGTCTCCGCTCAACTCTCTAGCACAGACAACAGTGGAGTATCAGCAGTCTTAGACATCTTGAATGTAAAGAAGTCTGCAGACTCACTTAAAGAGGAGGAACTTAGATGTATTCAAGCTTTAAATTCAATGGTGAGGTCCTTAAATTTTATTCCCTAGGTCATAGGGAGCCAGTGCAAATAATTTTAAATCAGAGTTATATGAGCAAATAAAGAAGACCCAGTCAACACTCTGGCGGCAGTATTCTGTACTAATTGAAGCTTCTTCAAAGATTTAACAGGCAAGCCAAGAAGAGCAAAGTACTATAATCAATGTGAGCTGAAATAAAAGCATAGAAAACAGTCTCAAACAGAGCGTGTTTGAAAAGGGTTTGATCATGATGAAGATGAAATAAAGCAGCTTTAGATGCCATAGCTAAATCCTGCTCCAAATTCCTATAGGAATTTATAGACACTCCCAAACTCTTCAATAACAGCCATCTGAGAAAAGACCACAATTAAAGGGGAGAACCATATTTTGAATCCATAAAGCTTTGGCTTGAGGAGTTTAAACAAAATCCATTTGCTTTTAACTTGGCCCTAAAATTCTTCAGACAAGCATTCAATCAAAGAGCATCAGAAAAAGTACACCTGAACACTGTCAGCCTAACAATGAAACAAGTGGGGAAAGCAAGCAAAGCATGAGACATAAAATCCTTTCCAATCCCGCTGTGTCTGGGTTTTCTATGTTTATGTCTCTGACCTAGATGGGAGAGAGGAGAGGTGATTTGACTGGAGCACTTGCCACATATTCTGTTGCATAATATGAAACCAACAGGCTCACAGTGAAAAAACATAGATGTCCAAAAATTGGCACTAGGACATCCAAGCGCCAATCGAAACCGTCTTTCTGTATGTCTAGCCTGAGCATGAGATGGGCATGGTTATGGGCGGGCTTTGGGTGGTCTCAAGGGCAGGTTAGACATGGACATCTTGCAACGATAATCATACATTTTGCAAGCCATCCTGGATGGAACATATATGTTTGGAACTAGACCTGTTTTAGAAGGGTCTGAGTGCCATCAAAGTAAGACACCCCCACACTCCCCCAGTGCTCACTGAACCTCTTCCATCACACAAAAATGAGAACAAAAAAGGTACATACCTGTCTCTAAAACTGAAGTATCTGGTATGGGGAACCCTAGTAGAGCTGCACACAGGTGTCCAGGGCCGGATTTTCCTATAGGCTAACTAGGCTTCAGCCTAGGGCCTCAAGATCCATGTCACATTTTTTATAAAGGTTAGTACCAATAACAACATGTTTTATTTAACATATTGATCTATATCACAGTAATGATGTATTTTATTATCTCTCATGTAATTTACAAACTTAAAAATGGGAGGTGAAAGGGCCTCATAAGTGGAATAGCCTAGGGCCTCTTTTCATCTAAATCCGGCCCTGCAGGTGTCTTAGATAGTGTGGTGGGAAGACCCAGGCTCATAAGCCACTTTAACAACTACATTTATGGTAGAATGTGTGAGCCCATCCAAACTCTACTATACTGCCATATAGGTGCCACCTGCAACCATAAGTGTAATTGGGTAGGTACAGGAGGGTATAGTAGGTTTTGGGGGGCTCACCCTAAATTATAAGGGAGTTATGGTGAGATATACAGCTGGCACCCTTTATGTGAAGTTCACAGCAGTGCTCTCTAAGGTGTCCCATTGATCTGTCAGGACGTCTGTATAGCCAGTCTATTACTATGCTGGCCCCACCCACATTCAAATGATCAGGATTAGGACGTTGTCAACCTGGATGGTTATCTGATCAACAATGGGGTATAAAGTTAGATGTCCTGGTGGCCAAGAAGTCTAAGTAGATGATTAAAAAAAAAAAAAAAAATATATATATATATATATATATATTTGGATGTCCAGTAGTTTGCCATTTGAAAATGGCTATTTTTGCATCTTCCAACTTTGGACATTCAGTTAGAAATGTCCAAGTTGGGCTTAGATGGGTTATTTTCAAAAATGCCCCTCCAAGTGTGATAATTTCTTAGAGAATGACGTGGGGATGGGTAGCCACAGATATGGGATGGGGACAAGGACAAAGCCCATGGCCCAGATATGGGATGGGGACAAGGACAAAGCCCATGGCCACAGGGACAAACTGTCTCTTTGTCACTGTCTAAAAGCTTGAGACTAGCCATAAAAAGGCTGTTCCAACTAGATGGAGCAGCATCTATAAAATGCTAGTATCGATATGTAAAAACGTAACATCTTAGAAACTGGTAACTGAATTCAGTGATAAAAAAAACTGCAGAAGCTGCTTTTGGATTTAAATGAACTACCGTTAAATGACATCATTTGTGTCTTGTTTGCTTTTGATGTGGCAACATGGGTCTTGTCTGCTGATCAGACTTCTACCATTTGCAAGATCCTTTCATCAAGTGCCTAGTTGCTCAAGCATCTTACTGTTACTACAATGGATTAATCCATTGTTGCTGGTATCAAGTAGTATTTCCAATATTTAATAGACGCTTATATTTTTGTTCATCCACTACACCGTGTTGGTTCTCTTCTTCGTCCAGTCTAAAAGACAATCCAATTACCTTCCCAGATGATGTAAAAACATAGGCAACTAAAATACTATTTGAGGTTTACAGACATCAGGTATACACAATATTGTCCCGGTTATAAAAACATTTAAATATAAAACCATAAATGTTCAAAGCTTGTGCAGCTACTCCTACTAGTATTAATCATTTCTATAGCGCTACTAGACATAGGCAGCGCTGTACATCAAAACACAGAAGAGACCATCCCTGCTCAAAAGAGCTTACAGTCTAGTCAAAGACAGACAAACTAGATGAGAAGGTGAATCAATATACTGTGCTCAAGTGGGGGAATAACAGAGGGAATGATTCAACACATATGGGTTGGAGTTTGGAACTGAAAGTAACGACTGAACAGAGCATGCATGACAATACCAACATCGGCAGCTAAAATACATCGCAACAGAATAGGTGTGAGTCTTCAGCTGATGAGGCTTGGCATCTCCATCAGCAAAGATACATTTTAACTTTGTGGCAGGTAAGGGCAGGAAAGGGGGAGGAGAATGCCTAGTTCCCTTAAATCCACCTTTAGGATCCCCCCCCCCCAAAACAGACTTCTTGCTACACCTCTGTTGCTTAATGTGAAGGCCAGGGCTGCTCCATTTTGCCATTTATCCTGAAGCTGTAAAACCTGTACACATCCTATCAGTCACTGAGACAAGAGTAATTTTCTACTCAGAGAATTTGCTTAGGTAACTGTTTAGTTGCCCAGGAAAAAATTCCTTTGAAAATTGTTTTACTTTTTGTCTTGACTTTTTCTATAGCCTTTCAGAGGCACAAGAGAAAACTAAATATCATTCTATGTTGCTTCTTTCATTTGCAAGGCAATAATGCAGTTAAATCTTTCAAGATTTACAGCTTGGATAGACTATCTGAAAACATAACTCTTCAGAGTTCTTACTCTTTCAGGCTATAAATTTTATTCTTTGGCACTGTTCACCCTTGGTAGCTGTGTTTTCTACATAATTACTTCTAATGTAGTCCCAAATTAAGGGATCCTTTTATCAAGTAGGGGTAGAGCCTTTTACACCGGGCCAGAGAGGTAAATGCTCCGACACTCAAAGGAATTTAATGAGTGTTGGAGCATTTACCTCGCTGGCTCTACCCAGTGGCATAGTAAAGGGGCAGGGGGCGGACCAACTCGGGCGCCATCTTCTCAGAGGGCGCCGGTGCCTCTCCTCCTCTCTGCCCCTCCGTAAACCTTTTTAAAAATTCACTGGCATGAGCAGCATCTTCCACTTGTTGCTTGCACCCGCATCGGCTCCCTTCTGACATCACTTCCTGGCCACGGGACTAGGATGTTCATGTCAGAAGGGCACCGAGCGGGCGCGAGCAGCTGGTGGAGATGCTGCTGGCGCCAGCGAACCTTTCAAGAGCTACCCAGGAGGAGGGGGACACTCAAACAACAATGGGGGGCACCCAGGTGATGGGGAAGAGTGGGTGTGCATAGCACGGCGATACTGGGTGCCACCGCCCAGGGCACCAACCTCCCTTGCTAAGCCACTGGCCGTACCTCCGCTTTATAAAAGGAGCCCTAAAATTGTTGTTATTGCAAACATGCTTTTAGCCACAGCTAGCACAAGGGGTAGGATAGGAGTCTGAGCTTAAATAAGAGCCAACATTTCCTGCTTAATAGCACAGAATGGTAACCCAAAGGCAATATGGGCAAATCCATTTCATAACCATGCTGGTATCTTACTTTCCACACAATACTTAGGAGTCAATATTCAGGTGGGCAGGAAAGAGAGCAAAAAACAAAAGGAATTGACCCTGAAATATCCACAAAGAAGAAAATCCAGAGAAAAACAAAAAAACTTCTGTGGGGAGTGACGATGTCCTAAATGGACTTTATCTGAAAGTGTCAAGGTTCCAAAGGTACACTAAAATCATCCACATAAAATATTTCCATCCACATAAAAGTAAATCATCCACATAAGAGCCTTAAAGGACCTAGTCCGCTAGGGATACAGGACCCAACAAGGTCCACGTTTCGACAAAAAGTCTTCTTTGGGGGTCCCTGGGGGTCCTATAAAGGTGAATACGTGGGAAACAATTGTGTGGTGAGCGGGAAGTGAGACCCCTGAAGAAGACTTTTTGTCGAAACGCAGACCCTGTTGGGTCCTGTATCCCTAGCGGACTAGGTGTTTTAAGGCTCTTATGTGGATGATTTATTTTTATGTGGATGGAATTATTTTATGTGGATGATTTCAGTGTACCTTTGGAACTTTGATACTTTCAAATAAAGTCCAGTTAGGAACATCGTCACTCCACAGAGTTTTTTTTGGTTTTCTTTGGGCAGGAAAGAGAGAACATATAAAAAGAATGACAAAAGCTGAAACAAAAGTACTTATCTAATTAGAAAACGAAGAATGTAAATTAAAGAGCTAAGGCTGGTACTGGACAGACTTGAACGGTCTGTGTCCCATATGTGGTGATTTGGTATAGGATGGGCTTGGGAGGGCATCAATGCCCCATTATATCTTGCCGACAGATTTGTTATTGTGGCGCAGTAGAAAATCTCATGCCCTATTTACGTTCCCTTCAGCCAAGGGCATTTACCTCGCTGGGCATTGTCTTCCCTACCAAGCCATTGTCTTTCCTACTATGACAAAGATTTCTGTCCATTATTAATTAGATCCATGTCATATGAACATTTCAGAAAACTCTTGAAAATTTTTCTTTTTAAAAAATTTCTGATCAATTAGATTCCTGTATATCCTATTATTCCTGTATTTTCTCATCGCATAATCTTTTGTTAACCGCATTGAACTAATGGCTATGCGGTCTAAAAATCTGCTATTATGTTATGTTATGTAACTCCACTACCTTGGAACATGAGGACGTTACTGGCCAGACTTTATGGTAGATATCCTGCAAACAGGATGGTTGGATAGGATGGAGTGAGCTTGGAACCTAGGACAATACCAGGTGGACCTTACAGTCTATGACCCAGAAATACCAAAGAAGAGACAAGTTAATTTAATCATGTGTTTTTAATGAGAATAACTAATGGGCAGACTGGATGGACCGTTCAGGTCTTTTTCTGCTGTCATTTACTATATTACCTGGCAGAAACCCAAAGAGTAGCAACGTTCCAGAACTGAGATTGTGATGTCATAATGCCTCAATCCACCAATGCCTAAGAGCCAACCTCAGCAGTGATGTCACAATGGCTTGATTAGGTGGCAACTTCAGCAGTTGGAACCTAGGACAATACCAGGTGGACCTTACAGTCTATGATCCAGAAATACCAAAGAAGAGGCAAATTAATTTAATCATGTATTCGTAATGGGAATAACTAATGGGCAAACTGGATGGACCGTTCAGGTCTTTATCTGCCATCATTTACTATGTTACTAAGTAAGAATAGCCATTGTGGGTCAGACCAATGTTCCATCCAATCCAGTTTTCTTTTTCCACAGTGGCCAATCTACATCACAAGTGGTACCTGACAGAAACCCAAATAGTAGCAACATTCCAGAGCTGATATTGTGATGTCATAAAGTCTCATTCCACCAATGCTTAAGAGCCAACCTCATCAGTGATGTCACAATGGCTTGACTGTCCTATACTTAAGAACAGTCGAGGCCAGCAGCCCATCTTCACGGTGGCAAATCCAGGTCACAAGTATCTGGCAGAAACCCAAAGAGTAGCAGCGTTCCATGCTACCGATCCCAGGGCAATCAGTGGTTTCTCCCATGTCTGTCTCAATAGCAGACTAAGAACGTTTTCCTCCAGGAACTTGACCAAACCTTTCTTAAACCCAGCTACGCTAACTGCTGTGACCACATTCTCTGGCAATGAGTTCCAGACCTTAACTATTCTTTGAGTGAAAAATTATTTCCTCCTATTTGTTTTAAAAGTTTTGAAATGTTGGAAAAATCGATTTATTCCTACCTGAACTACACCAGCCAAATAAACCCTGCTGAGTCCATTCATTAGACTATTGAACTTTGCTATCTTTAGTGGGCGGTGCTTCTTATACTTTCTTGTATATGTTTATTAAATTGGTATGACACTAGGTAGTGCAATTGTTCATTTGTACTATATACAAGTACTCTTGACTACTGAACTATTTAACATATGCCAATGTTTGAATATTGATTTAAATATTGATTTGAATTTTATTATTTTTATTTACATAATTATTTATTATTCTCCCCTTTTACAAAACTGCTTAAGAGATTTTTAGCGCAGCCAGTGTGTTGCTCCAACGGTCATAGAGTTCCTATGAGTGTCGGAGCGGCCCAGAGCATTCAGCATGCCAGCTGGCACTAAAACCCTCTTGTGCGGCATTGTAAAAGGTGTGTGGGGGGGTATTTTGGGATATTATTTATTGAAAGCTTCTATACCGTTACTAATGACTGGGGAGCAGTGGCATAGCGAGCGTGAGAAACACTCGGGGTGGTGGTGCCCCTTCCCTACCCTCTTCTCTACCCCCCACTCCTTCCCCCGTACCTCTTTAATTTTCCTGGTGCGAGCAGCATCACCAACTTGCTGCCTGCGTTTACGTCAGCTCTCCCTCCGACATCACTTCCTAGGCGCAGGACCCAGAAGTGACATCAGAGGGAGAGCCAATGCTGGCGTGAGCAACAGTTTGGAGTTGCTGCTTGTGCTGGTGAAGAGTTGGAGGTACAGTGGCGGGGGGGGAGTGAAGGTACAAGCGTGCTGGGGGGAGGAGTGGGAAGGAGTGGGGGGGACGGAGAGGAGGATGGGTACCGGGGCCCCCCCACCAAGATCGCATACGGGGCGGAAAGCCCCCACCCCTTACTATACTACCGCTGGGGAGTCAATTCAGAGCAGTTTACTTGAGCTTCTATAAAGGTGTTACAATACAGTTAGCATTTTCTGAAATGGTTTTCAATACAGACACACAGATATGTAAATGATAGTTATGTATATGTATTGGCTTTACAGGCTTTACAGACTGTGTCGAACTGCAGTTCAGCAATGAGTTTTTTTAATGGATGCATAATAAATACTACCCATGTGTTGGAATCACAGTGGTCCACCCTCATGTTTTTAGGTTTTATTTTATTATTGTTGTCCTTTGGGAGCTTTTCTTCTTCTTTTCTTTATTGAGCTGGCCATCCAGTAATGATGGGTGGCAATTAAGCAGGAAGTGCCTTTGAATATTGCCTATGACCACCCCAAACACTATTCAGTTAGTGCCAGGATGTTCCAGAGGCTGAATTTGGGTGGAGCTGGCACTGGTTAGTGGTGATATTGGCTGCATTTTAGTTTGAATTAGATTGAGCACCAGCTCCTTTGTCATATGGAACAGACTAGTTCTGGTTTCTCAACTCCTGTTTTAAAATGTTTCATGCTGCGGGTTTCCAGTTCCTGTTATATGAGTTCTGCTAATTTTTATGTTTATTTTGATAATACAGTTGTTTATGGTTTGCAGATCAGAGTACAGTATGCTGCTATTGCTTGGCTATGGGTGGGCTTGGGTGGGCAGGGGGGTCCCATCCAGTCTGGGCTCAGGCCTGCCCAAATTTCACCTCCTTTAGTGCGGCTGACGAGGATTGCAAAGCCCCACCAGACAAAGACCTCCTCCCCACCAAAAGAATTGACATGTGGTGTGGCCACCGGCATTGTCCCAGAGTCACCACTGTTCCCAGTCCCAGGCCACTCCCTCCTTCATGCATGCTCAATTTTCACACTTGTGCAAAACCAAGCATATGTGCACGGAGGCTGGTGGCAGTAGTTCCGGGATAGTGCCATCAGCCATCTAACATGTAAACTCTTTGGTGGGGAGGATATCTTCAGCTGACAGGACTCGGGGATCCCCGTCAGCACCGGAATGCCATTGGGGATGAGCAGAAATTAAATTTTGGTTTGCTTTAGTTGTGGGGGACGAAGGTGAAATTTTTGCCCACCCTATATCAGCTGCCTCGCCACACTACTGGTACACTGCAAGTCCAGATACTGTTTCTTGGTGGTTAAATAAGCATTGTATTGCCACTGCTGCTGGTATGTTTCTTATCATGAATGTTTCTTATTGCTCTGATAGTTACCCAAATAAACATGAGTCCTAAAAAAAAAAAAAAAAGGTGTTTCATGCTAAAAAATAAATCTGAAAATATTAGCAAAAGAGCCCCTGCAGCCCGTAGTACAACATACGGATTTTCCCCTCATCTCAGACTTCCCAATTCTGCCCCCTCAATGAAGGATATTAGAGTTCACACAGTTGAATCTCTGGGAAATCTACAGGTCGTGGGCGCAGAGTAGTTGCTCAGAATGCCTGCATCACTACTGTTATTATAATTGTATTGGTTTTAGCCAATGGGTCTCCTGTCTGTTCAACTGCCTAGCAGTGGAGGAAGGAAAGACACCGACCAAGAGAGTCAGAGAGATGCTTTTGAGTGACATCAATCACCCAGGATGCAGAACCGTTTATAATGATCAATAAAACAAACAATTACATTGCCATTATCCCAATACGCTGTAGTGATTGCTTTAAGCAACTGGAAAGGGGGGAAAATCACTTGAAAGAAACAAGGCATAAAAAGGACAATTTTCAAAGCCATTTACTTGGGTAAATAGCAATTTATCCAAATAAATCGGCCATCTGACAATTGCCCTCCCTCAATACAGCTAGAGAGATGCACTGAGGGGAGGTCCGACTGGGGGCAAGTTTAGGCCGGCAGTAGAACAAAGCATGTGTGGATTGCATTCTAAAATCCACCTGCCTTCGTTTTTATTCATGAGTCTGCACCAGTTTTCAAAACCCACAGCCCGGCTCTTTTTAATGAAAAGTACCTGCAGACCTTGCCCCATTGTGGGCTGTTCGAAAACTAAGCCTGCAATCACGTCTAATGTGGCAAACATAGATGCTTTTTTTGGTTTAGGATCCTTTGAGAGAGAGTTAAACGTTGAAATGTAATATATAGCCAGGCCTAGTCTAGTGCTTAAAGCTCCACATTGCTCTTTATCAGGATCCGAAATAGAAAGATATATTTAGAGGGACAAGCTCCCAGGTATTATTAAGCGTATGATGTAGTGGCTAGAACTACAACCTCAGCACCTGAAGTTATGGGTCCAAACCCCGTGCTGTTCTTTGAGACCCTGGGCAAGTCACTTACAGTATATACTTGAATATAAGTCGAGGCCCCCCTTTCCCCCCCAAAAGGAGAAAAAAATGGTTGACTCGGATATAAATCGGGTGGCTTAATGTTCAATTGTCCTGCCCTGTCAGGCTCTGCACTCCCCCCCCCTTCCTTCCTTCTCCTGTCAGACTGCATTCTCCCTCCCAGGCTCTGCCTTCTGTCCCCCCCCCCCCTACCCTATCTGCATATCTCTGCCGATCTCTGGAGGAGGTGCAGCGGGCAGGAACAAGCTTTCTGAACTCCTGCCCCGCTGCAATCCTGCTGTGCGGATCCACTTTGTTCATCTCAGCGGCACGAGCAGCAGCGCGATTTGGCGCTGCTTTGTAGCGCTGAGCGGCTTCCATACTGGCTCCCGCGAACTCTCGCGAAAATGGAATACCTGTCTCCAGAGTTAAGTCCAGAGCACTGCAGTATCAGGAGAATCCTTTACCCATCAGATCTAAAACTGGTAAGTTAGTCAAAGCCTATTCTAATCTCTCTATCAAGCCAACAGGGAAAGAGCATGAATTACCGAGTTTCCCCGAAAATAAGACAGTGTCTTATATTCATTTGGGGCCCAAAAAAGACACTAGGTCTTAT
Source organism: Geotrypetes seraphini (assembly GCF_902459505.1). Lineage (NCBI taxonomy): Eukaryota > Metazoa > Chordata > Amphibia > Gymnophiona > Dermophiidae > Geotrypetes > Geotrypetes seraphini. The sequence goes on from NC_047100.1 coordinate 43,356,372, forward strand.
TTTCGGTAGGGCTTATTTTTTTCATGTACATGATCATCTCTCCCTTCCTCTCCTTCACCCCCAATTCTTCCTCTTTCCTTTCTCTCCCCCACAAGTGCAACATCTTTCTTCCCCCTCTCACCCATCCCCTTGTGCCTTTCCTCTGCAGCATCTTTCTATCCCTCCATCCTTCCCACCCCCCTGTGCAGCAGAATGCTTGCCCAGCTTCCATCCTTCCCACCCTCCCATCCCTCGTGCAGCAGAACCCTTGAGCAACCACCACTGCCCCCACTGACCCTCCATCCTTCCCTCCCAACCAATCCCCGCCGACCATGACCATAAATACCTTCCGGCAGAGGAGCGTCGGGCCAGCAGCACTCACAGGCTGCTTTGCAGCCTTCTCGCTGGGGCCTTCTGTGTGCCATGTTATTGATGATGTAATCATCTGAACCTAACTCTGGGGACAAGTATTGCATTCTTGTGAGAATTCATGGGAGCCAGTACGGAAGTCGCTTAGCGCCAAGAAGTAGTGCCAAATCATGCTGCTACTCGTGCCACTGAGCTGAACAAAGTGGATCTGCGCAGCCGGTTAGCAGCGGAGCAGGAGTTCAGAAAGCTTGCTCCTGCCCGCTCACCTCCACTAGAGATTGGCAGAGGACCCGCTGCACCTCCACCAGGGATTGACAGAGGTATGTAGATAGGGCAGGGAGGAGGAAGGGGGGGGGCAGAGCCTTGTGATGGCGGCAGCCTTAAAAAATTCTGGGATGGGGCATTGACCTGAATATTTTGGCCCAAAAATCCCGGTTTATATTTGAGTATATACGGTAATCCTCCACTGCCCCAAGTATATTAGATGGATTGTGAGCCTCCTGGGACAGAGAGGGAAAATGCTCGAGTATCTAAATTGTATTAAAGTGAGCAGCTTTCAAGCCAAGTACCCCCTAACTCTAACAAATATCAACCGAGTATCCCTACCCAATTAAAAAACAAACAAGCAATACAATTGAGTATTTTAAAAAACCTCTTCAACACTATTATTAAAGTGAGCAGCTTTCAAGAAAAGGAATCTATAAATAAAGTCATTTTTAGCACCTTTTAAAATCTCTGAATGTAGAGAGTATCCTAAGTGACCATGTCAGATTATTCCATAGTAGCACCCCTGCCACTGAGATTAGTTAAGTCTTCATTTTTGTGTAATGTACACTTGTCAATCCTTCACTAACTAGCTGTAGTATCTCCTCTGACCTGGTTACATAGAAACATAGATACATGATGACAGAAAAAGGCCAAATGGACCATCTACTCTACCCATCCACAGTAACCATTATCTCTTTCTCTCTCTGAGAGATCCCACGTGCCTATCCTAGGCACTCTTGAATTCAGACACAGTCTCCGTTTCCACTACCTCTTCTGGGAGACTGTTCCATGCATCTACCACCCTTTCCGTAAAAAAGTATTTCCTCAGATTACTCTGGAGCCTATCACCTCTTAACTTCATCCTATGCCCTCTCATTGCAGAGTTTCCTTTCAAATGAAAGAGACTCGATTCATGCACATTTATATTACGTAGTATTTAAACGTCTCTATCATATCTCCCCTCTTTCCTCCAAAGTATACAGATTGAGATCTTTAAGTCTGTCCCCATACGCCTTATGACGAAGACCACACACCATTTTAGTAGCCTTTCTCTGGACCGACACCATCTTTTTTATATCTTTTTGAAGGTGCGGCTTCCAGAATTGCACACAATATTTTAAATGAGGTCTCACCAGAGGCATCAATACCTCCTTTTTTCTACTGGCCATACCTCTCCCTATGCAACCTAGTATCCTTCTAGCTTTCGCCTTCACCTTTTCAACCTGTTTGGCTACCTTAAGAAGAGGCGAATGACTGGGTCTGCGAACCAAGAATTTGTGAGGGAACACTAATCAATTTGTTGATAAATGCCAGTTCGTTGGTTTTGGGAGTTTTGAAAATTATCATGGCAAGTTTATATGTTATTCTATGTTGGATGGGTAACCAGTGAGCGTTCTTTAAAAGTGGAGTGACGTGGTCATATTTCTTGGATCACGTGATAACCTTAATAGCAGTATTTTGTATGAGCTGTAGACATCTAATCTCTTTTAACAGAATAGGGAATTTTCAATAATCGAGTATCGAAATTACAAGGGAATAAATCAGTATATTTAATGCAGATGCTTCCAAAATGTTAGCCAAAGACCTTATCATTCTCAATTTATGGAAACTACTTCTGCCATCGGCTCCTATTTGCATATGGCGAGTTTAGAATCAATAATTATGCTTAGGATTTTGACTGAGTTGACCTAAACGATAGATGAGTTGTCGATACAGATGTGCGATGTTAATTGTAAACCCTCTTTCCATGGAAAGAGGAGACAATTCGTTTTAGTGATATTAAGGGAAAGCATAAGTGTTTATTGCGTTTAACTTCATATTCATGTCGTCTATTTCGCTATTATTGTTAGGGTCGATAGGATGGATAATCTGGATGTCATCGGCATAGGCATAAGCTGTGAAACCTGTAGATTGGCATAATGTCAATAAGGAAGCAAGGTAAATATTGATTAAAAGTGGTGACAAGATAAATCCTTGAGGAATCCCAAATAAACACACAATACAATACAATGTTTGTGTCGAGTCAGTATTTGAATGAATAAAGTTATCTAGCACCTAGAGCAGTGTCTCGCAAACTTTCCAGCCGGCGGCACACTAAATCCAGTGCCCGGAAGTGTGTGGACCTTGATGCAATGACATCATGCGCATGTGTGATGTCATTGCTTTAATGTCCACACAAGCGCATACGCGGAGACCCATCTGGCTGTGACCCACTTTGGTGGATGGATCCGGGAGGTGCGGGAAGAGGAGGAGAGATGCCGGCCAGGAAGAGAATCATCTGCACCGGCTGACTTCCTACAGGATGTGCCTTTCACCACAAGAGGCATGTCCTGTAGGCAGTCAGCCGACGTGGACGACTCTCCTCGCCAGTGTGTCGAAGCCCACCTGAAATCTCAGGAAGCATACTTGTGTGCCGCGGTACACAGTTTGCAATACACTGACCTGGAGGTCACCTTCATTGTCTTTTGCCAAAGATTAGCACAAATAGCTTTTAAATGTAGTCAAATGGATGTCAGTGTGGTCATTTCCTATCCCCTCCCGAATGCTCAGAGAACAGCACAAAAAAACAAAGCCACTCTTACCACTGCAAACCTAATGCCAGCTCAGAGAATTTCCTATGGCTTACTCCTTAAAATCTGCTGCTTTGGATTAATTTTGGAAGCAGAAGGAAGCGCTTGGAACCCTTTAAGTGCTGGGAGTGAGAAACATATGTGTGCAAATCCGAGCAAAGCCAAAAGTGAAAGCACACGTTGGCACCTGTAAGCCTTCAGTGAAAAATAAATTGAAAGGCTTATATTTAAAGCTGCAGATGAGCAATGCCAATGTATGCTTCAGTTCCAGGTTAGCCTGGTGCATGCACACAAGAGCAACATTTACTGCAAAACTCATGCGCATTCACCGGGCATGTTCCTCTCCCTTATTTTTTTGGTTTCACAGAGTGCATGTTACTTGCATGCGATTAGTGTTGAGCATTGGGGAGCTATTTTTCTGTACTGTTCCTGCACTATTCCCAGGTACTGTTCGCTATGACACCGGAGTTCTCAGCATCAGCCCATCAGTCAGGACACCTGCAGCTTTTCAGTGCACCTTGCTCAGTTCCAGCTCCACCCCTACAGCTTCATGGGAAATGTAGTTCTTTTGGAATCCATCTTTCCTTAGCAACTCTATAGATACATAGAAAAATGAAAGCAGATAAAGGCCAAATAGCCCATCCAGTCTGCCCATTCACAGCATCCACTATCTCCTTCTCTCCCTAAAATACCTCAGTGCCTTTCCCATGCTTTCTTGAATTCAGACACGTTTTTGTCTCTACTACCTTTACCAGGAGCCTATTCCACACATCTACCACCCTACCCTTTTTGCAAAAAGGTACTGTATTTTCTTCGTCTTATGCCCTCTCATTCCAAAGCTTCCTTTCAAATGACTCGCCTCTTGCACATTTATGCCATGTAGGTATTTAAATATCTCTCGTCATATCTCCCCACTCCTCCAAATTATACAGATTGAGATCTTAAGGTGGAGGGGGGGGGGGGGATTTCCTTAACAGGAGTTTCTTCACTTCTTCCTGGGTTTTGGGTGTTGTGTACTAGCTGCTCACCACACTATTGACCAACCACAAATCTATGAATCTGAATCTACATTCTTCTTCCTACCACTAATTTTACCACTTTTCTTTCCTTTATGACTTTGCCATTATTTTCACATGCAAAATGATTCTCTCTCATGATCACATCAAGGCACTGCTTGATGAAACAACCCATAAATCAAGGGTCTAATTTCCTCCATACCAAAATAAGATCTAGCAAATGTCCTGCCTAGTCTGTAGGCAGATAGTTAAAGCGGTGCAATCCGAGGACTGTCATTTATAGAAAATCCACTCTTGATTGATGTAAGGAATCTTCAAAGTGACAGTTAAAATTTCCTAGCACAATTACTCTCTTCTGTTTTGAACAAAGATTTATCAGGCTATCCATCAATTCTTCATCTTTTCCTACCCACCAGGGAGGATGACAGACTATTAGGCAGTAGATTTGTAAACTTCTTTCTAATTTTATTAATACTCATTTAATCCGCTGTTGAATAAAAAAAATTGTACTCCTTGTCACCTCTTACTATGACTGCCACCCTTCTCCCTTTTTGTATAAATTAAATCTATGGTGCTAGTCTATCAATCTATAATTATCTGCAAGCAACTTTAAAAATAATCTGGATTTTCCTCTTCTGACAGCTAGGTTGCTGTCACCCATACTAAATCCATCAAATTCATTTATTAAATAATGAATAGGAGATGGTTTATTGACCCAGTACATACAATACAATAATTGTACCTGAAAAAATTGAAGATTTCTAATTTTCTAATGGGAATCAATATGGCACCACCCTCACAATGGAAAAATCCACTAAAGTCCTCTGCTGTATAATGGATGACACCCTCACGATGGAACCACAAATCTCAAATCTTTGAAAAAAGACCATCTACAAAGTGAGACAACTACGACTCACTAGGCCATACTTTCAGCCACACCACTTTGCACTGATCATCCAGATGTTGGTCCTGCCTCAAATGGACTATTGCAATTCCGTCTACTCGGGCTTCAACACCACACTAATCCACAAGCTTCAACTCATCCAAGACTGATTTTCAACCTAAAGAAATATGATTCGATCTCGACTTTCTTCAAACAACAACATTGATTTCCAATATCATCCCGGATAAACTTCAAAATATCATGTATCCCACACAACATATTATATGAAAACTCAGCTGCTCCCCTTATGCACAGATATTCTCAGCTACCTAGTCCACATCCAGAAGAATCCTTAACAGAATTTAACTGAACCTACCGCCCATAAGGAACCTCCAATACAAGTGAATTTTCAACTCCATGCTAACCTATCTGGGAGCAAAAACCTGGAACGATCTCCCAGACACTATCAGAAAGGAGGCCAACTACTCCTTCTTCTGAAAAAAACTGAAAACTTACCTCTTTGACAATTAATTAATATCTGTATTTTCTCATTTCCTCCTATATGTCCCTTTCCCCCTTCTTCTCCCCCTTCCCTTCCCTCCCTGTTGTATAGGTTTGTACAACTCACAAATAGAAGATTAGATTAGATAAGAATAAAAAAAAAATTCTGGTCAATATTCAAAGTGTATTCAGTGACAGCAGAAGCTTCTGCCTGCTTAAATTGTGTTCTCTTGGCCAGTCACCAATATTCAATGGTTTTTAATCCGACAATGACACTGAATATGGGCTCTAACCAGTCATTTCTAAAGTGGACAGGAGAGAGGCTTTCCAAAGGCAGACTGGAGGAGGAGCCAGCAGCTATGCGGGTGTCTGGAATATTTAGTATCGATGCCCACATATCTAAGTGACCAAATAGGACTGCATAAATAGAGGTCTTAACTTTGGTTGCTTAGCTATGCGGTGCCAGCACAGAATATTGGCTGATACCCACATAGCTTTAGGGTAGTGGCCAAGATGAACTCACCTCCTAACTCCCCACCACTATCAGACCTGCACTCTAGAATCAGTGGCATAGCTAGGGAGGGTGGCGCCCTGAATTGCCATGTTATGTGCCCCCTGCTCTTCCCCATCGCTTGAGTGCACCCCGCCTCTCATTGCTTTAGCATCTACCCCCTGTGTACCTCTTAAAACAATCACCGGCATGAGCAGCTTCTTCCACCTTCTACTCACATCCTTCTGATGTCACTTTCTGATCATGGAACCAGGAAGTGATGTCAGAAAGTAGCTGAGGCTACCGCAAGAAGCAGGTGGAAGATGCTGCTCATGTCAGTGAACATTTCAAGAGGTACATGGGAGGGTGGAGAGGAGGAGAGGCAATAGCATCCCTGCGAACATGGTGCCTGGGGGTGGTCTGCCTCCCTCCCTCCCTCGCTTACTACACCACTGCCCAGAATCCCTCCATATCCATCCATCTGTAATCTCCCCACCCATAGGGTTAACAGATGTTCGGGGCAACCCGGACATGTCCTCTTTTTAGAGGACTATCCATGCGCCTGCAGGGACTTCCAAAACCCAGCAGTTTGTCCAGGTTTTAGAAGTCCTGAGTTAGGAAGCCACATCTGGAAGAGTTTGCGAACGCGTGACCGTCACCATGATGATGTCATACGTACACACACATGCACGTGATGTCATTACATTGATGTCTGCGCATTTGCAAAGGCTTCCAAATGTGTCCTTCAAGCTCGGGGAGGTTCATGTGGGGGCAGGGCTGGGGGAGGAATGGGGCGGAGCCGGAGGCAGAATAGGGTAGGACTGGGGGCAAAATGGGGCATGGCCAGGCATCCTCTTTTTTCAAAGAGGAAATCTGGCAAGCCTACCCACCCTCTTTATTAACCCTGGTGGTCTGTATATAGAAGCCTGACCTCTAGTGGTACCAAGAGACTCCCACTAGAGCTCATAGTGAAAGCCTGATTTCTAGTGGTAGTACTGTGAGACGAACGACTTGACTGGGATGATCTGCAACTGGGAAATCGGTTAAGTAAAGAGTGGAGAAAAAAGACTCAAGTATAACTGCACTCTCCCATTACCGAAGTAATATAAGGGCAGGGGCAAAAAATACCATCATGCGTCAGAAATGAACTCCACACTCTCCGAAATACCAGAAGCAGATCTAACCTCGCCCAAAGGCAGGAATTAATAAAGCAAGGGGAGCAAAAGTAAAGCAAAACTTATCGACTCAGATGTTCTTCATAAAACAATCAATCATCCACTGCTTGTCAGTGAAGGCCCTGGGTCGCCTCTGCTGCGTCAGAAGGGGATCCTGCTCAAACCACCAGCTCTGCTTTAAAAGAAATGGTGCCGGAACTCTTCAGACGCCACTGAAATTTGAACTCCCAACAGGCTCCGCCCCATATTCAAAAACAACCAAACACTCTCTCCATTCATGTACTGCAAAACACAAACACGCCAAAAAAGGCAAGAGGACATCGAAGAGATCGAGTGAACATAAAAACTTTGAGTACTGATTTGTTGCTTACATTGCAAGATGGATATCTGGATTAGTAAAGTGATAAGTTATAGATTTATGGTATTACTTTCAAAGAACTATGAGGAGAGATCGGAGAGCCCTGAAGAAACGGTACTCCATGAAACATTGGCTAAGTGCTGGACTCCTTTATTTAGTATTTTTCAAACACAGTTTTTTTGTTAGTTGAGAATCGTAGTCCCTTATACAGATTAAACAATTACAGTGGCATATAGTCACTTCCAGTGGAAGTTTTTGCCGATGATGTGGGCGGAGGTGGCTTGAGCGTTGGGCCAATAAGACCTGAGGCTTTTTTTTTTTCCTTTGGAGTGAGACTCTTGGCCCTATAAGTGGGGTTTTTGAACTGAATTAATTGTAAAACATATAATACTTCATATAGTGTCTCATGTACTGACCTCTGACTGTACGTTTTCTCTTCTATAAATAAATATTTCACAGTTCCTACTCATAGACTCTTTGTCTTAATCGAGATAAGTTGTAACTTCTTGTAGGAACAGAAAACATCTTGTGAGCCAAATAGTGATACTTAATTACACAGTCAATTAAACATACATTTTGGTACTAAGCTTCTCTTGCTTCTCTAGGGCATAAAATTTGAGTTCTCAAGGAGATGATTCAGGAAAGAGCTTTCCAACTACTGTATTGCCCTTTCCCTCAATTTCTTGGTAGAGAGATATTCAGTGAAACTGCAAAAACATTCCCAATACTACATGCATGAAGGCTTCAGGTAGCATTCTTCAATTACTAGTTGTATTTTTATTTGCTTTATAGCAGAGGTCCAGGATTGGACAGCATTTGGGAAGCAGAAAAGAATCTGAATTAGACTGTTATATTCATGTGCTGTGGTTTTGCTGCAAGCTAAGCTGTAGGGAGGAAAGAGGAGAGTGGATTTCTCTGCTCATCGAGAAAGTAGTGTAGATACAGTCCCTGAAAGTCCAGTCCTAGTCAGAATAAATTCTGAATGCAACATCTTGGAATCTGAAAAATGTGATCCATCCTCCTAGGGAGTCAATAACTTGAACTGCTTTTCTGAGCTAGAATTAATTAGGGCTCAGTTTATCCAATTTGAGTCTACTGAGAATAATTATTTGGGAAGGTTATTGAATTTAAAAACGCCACTACACAAAGTTGAGGCAAAGGTGGTTGGGAGACTGAGCAGTATTTAATTGTGTGACAGTAAGCTTCTATTGAAAAATTTGTGGCCTGACTAGCTCTGAGCCATGAAATGCATTATCTGCCCCACTGTACTATGCAGAAGTCTGACACGTCCTTTTCAGCCATGACGAGTTGCTCAGGTGTCTATAATTTATTTATTTTATTACTTATATACCACTTATATTCTAAGTGGTTTACATTCAGGTACTTTTTCATAGTTCCCTATCTGGGCTGGGTTGGGCCCATGTGCCTAAGGCCCTGCCCACAGGAGGGGCCTAAGGTTACTGGGCCGATTCCAGTTGGCTCAGGCACCTCAGGCCCCACCTGTGGGCAGGGTTTGAGGCACCTGGGCCAATCAGGCCCACCATTCGACGGATGGCAGGCCTGCTGGACGGATGGGCTTGGGACCCGTCCGTCCAACTTGTTTTCAGGTACGGGGGTGTCGAGGGTGGGGGTGGTGTCGAGGGCTCAGCAGGGGGGGGTCATGGGGTCAGCAGGTGGGGGACGATTAGGGGTTCGGGGAGGGGACATTCGTGGGAGGGGGGGTGCACCAAGGGCAGGAGGGCCTGGGATCCCTCCTGCCCATATCTTAGTGGGGATGGGGGATAGGGGGTTTTGCTGGGGCAACAGGGTTTGGCCTCCCTCCTGCCCCAATCAAATCAGGTGGGGCCGCTGAGGTAGGAGGGTTTGGAATCCCTCCTGCCCCAATTGTGTCGGGCAAGTGGGGTTTCTGCGGGGTAGGACGGCTTGGGCTCCCTCCTGCCCTGATTATGTTGGGTGGGTGGGGTTTCCGTGGGGCAGGAGGGCTTGGTCTCCCTCCTGCCCAATCTGATTGGGAAGGGGGTGGATCATGGCAGGAGAGATGACTCATCTCTCCTGCCGTGATAGCGATCCCAAATGCCACGTTTGGCAGCACTTGGTATTGCTATTGGCTCATCTCCCCTGCCACAATAGCAATGTCACCAAGTGCTGCCAAACGCGGCACTTGGGATCACTATCACGGCAGGAGAGATGAGTCATCTCTCCTGCCACGATCGTTGCTGGGGGATGGGGGGGGGGTGGATTCTGTAACCGGTGTTGTGTTTGACAGACACTGGTTACAGAATCCAGCTTTTAGGTGAAGAACTGGTTCCTCCTTTGCCTAAAAGGCCTTGCTTTGGGCATTTGGGACTTAGGCTTTTTTTTGGTTTATTATATGTCTTATGTGTAGACGTAGTGGTGGTCTGGGTGTTTAAACAGCTGAACATAGAGACAGGTCATTATCAAAAAAACCTCCTTTTGGACCTTTTTTTTGAGAATGGACTTTTTTCCCTGCTTCTACTTTCAACGTTTAGGGCCTTAGGCCAAAAGGGGACTTAGATGTTTGGTTTTTTTTTATTATGCCCCTCTATCCATTTTACACACACACACATCTGTGCCCATAGGAAAAAAAAAAAAAATGAAAAAGCAGGCTGACTGACAGGTATAGGCTGATCTGTTGGCTTTTCCAATTCTGACGTGCAAGTTTAGGTCATTGATCAGATGCCTGTGTTAATATTAATTACCTCATTTGCATGCCAGAATCAGAGAATGTAGGACCGCATGGAAAACCACGTGGTGAGCCTGTTTAGAGCATCGGGTCAAAAATACAATCGGTCGCAAAACCAGTCAAACCAGTTTAGTGACAATCGTTAGATGATCGGAGGCTTTAGTGCATTTAGCCCTTAGTGGGTATGGGTGGATATGGGTTAGATTCCATTAGGGATGGGTACAATATTTGTCTGAACAGAATGCAGTGAGGGAACCGGGACGTCGGAGTTGTAGTCAGTGCTCTCTGTGTCCCCAGAAGATAGAATCTGGGGAGTTCAGTCATCCTGGGACAGGTCAGGGGCTTAAGTTACGCAGTATGACTACGTGTCTAACTGAAGGGGTTATTTATATCATTATTTGCCCCTGCCCCAAGCTATATGTGGGACATACCTACCGTCGATCCAAGACCCAAAAAATAGAGCACAGGCCGTGCTTGAATACCCGATGTTTGGAGGAGCCCTGGTGGTGCACTGGCTGGAGGCTCACCATGAGTTTGGTGCTTTGCGTTGCATCGTGATTGAACATGTTCCCTATCCAGTCCGACACGGAGACTGGAGGTGTGAGTTAAGAAAGAAGGAACAACGATGGATTTACACACTGCAAGCGGTTCACCCTGATGGATTAAATGCCCAGACTGAGTGGGCGGCGTTCTTTGGTGAGTGAAGCGTGCTGATTGGTGAGCTGGAGTAGGGGGCGGAGTTCTGGAAGAGTTTAACAGCCTTGAGCTATGGCGTTTCTTTGCGCCAGAAGTGATTCATGTGTGGAATTGGAATGTGTTCTGCACGGAGGGTCCTGACTTGTTACCTGTGATGCAGTAGGATTTAAGCCCCTGACGCAGCGAGGCGAAACGGAGATTTCCCCGTCGGGTCAACTGGTTGCGGCGTCCGGGTGTAGGAGTACTGATCATGAGTGCCTTGGAGAGAGCCTGGACACTATCGGCAGCTGAGTTTTTTTTTGTTTTGTTCTGCTCTGTTGTGCTGAAGTGCTATTCTATCCACGTTTGAAGTTTTTCCTGGTGGTTCTCTATGGGCTGCTACAGTGCCTTTTTTCACCATTTTTTGTAGTTCACATGTGCAAGTGGTTACTTATGTGAAGTCGAGGTTTTTTTTGCCATATGAAGCAGAACTGAGGCTTTTCCTCCACTTCTTTTTCTTTTTCCATTTGTCACTGAGTGAATGAAATGTATGTATGTGTTGGTGAGGCCTTGCAGTGTATTAGAGTCCCCTGTTTGTTCCATATCTCAAAGTCCCTCCTCGAGGGCCGCAATCCAGTCGGGTTTTCAGGATTTCCCCAATGAATATGTACTGAAAGCAGTGCATGCACATAGATCTCATGCATATTCACTGGGGAAATCCTGAAAACCCGACTGGATTGCGGCCCTCAAGGACGGACTTTGAGACTCCTGATATAGGGTATTGATTGAGTAATGGATAAAATATTTGTCCCCATGCAACTCTCTAGTCCAAGTAAGATCATGTTTCTCCATTGATAGAGTTTCACTGGCTGACTTGAACCCTGAATTATGCTTAAGCTCTGTTTAACTTTTAAAATTTTATATGGGTTTTCACCAGAGAGCTTTTTAATGTTGATTCATTTGCAGGGTAATGCTAATAGCTGTCAGAATTTTGATTGCCTTCTTCTAGCATCTCCTTCGATGAAAGAAGTGAGAGTTAAATCTGTTCATGGAAAATCCAGTATGGAACTCTTTGCCTTTAAATATTTGGCTGTCTACTAGTTATATTAATTTTGAAAAGATGCTAAAATTGTATATATTTCACAAATTCTATTTTCTGTAATTTTGCACCATAAAAATTGTATGCTTATATTTTTGGTTTTGATGGTTTTGGTATTTAGTTGTGTGATTGTTACCTGTCTTGAACCTGCTTTGTCAGGGTTATGACAGGATAGAAGTACATAACATAGCATAAAGAAGCGTAGATACCTATATTCCTTTATAGAAGATTAGAATGACAGAATAAGTACACGGCTCTTATTTAGAAATGAGCATTTACTTATATAGAGCTAGTGTAAGTAACAATTTATAAATTGCCGAAACACACGTAAATGATAATTCACACAGTTGAAACCCTGCCCATGTGTGCCCAACTGTGTTTTTCAGGTGCATAAGGAAATTACAATTTAAAGTGTATTTTGATGACAACCCACCTGGCACAGATATTTCAGTTTGTAAGCCCAAATCAGTATGGGTTCCATCAGGAAACATCAAGCCTGTAATAAGTATGTATATGGATCTGGAACTATGAAATTTGGAACAACTGGAAAGAGTTGACTTGTCAGGATGTCCCTTTAAATATGCCAACTGAAGATTGTAGGGCGCATAAGCAATTGGTGACATCAGATCACCTGATTATTTTGAAGGCAGATAAAGGAGGAGCTATGGTCATACAGTTCTGGGTCCAATATGAGAAAAAGGCAAATCGACAACTTTCAGAGGAACTGGCTTACTTGAAGCTACAGGGGAACCCAACATGTAGATTGAAGGAAGAAATTTAAAAAGTGATTACTTCAGCTTCAAGATTAGGAATGTTGATTTCCAGAGAGGAAAGATTTTTGATAGAAGAACATCCAAAGACGCAAAAGATTTATTTTGTGTCAAAGACATATACATACATTCGTAAGAACACAGTTAATGCACCTGGCCACCCTATAGGGTCAGTGTTGGAACCATTATCAAAATGTTTGGATGTCTTTTTTGCAACCAGAAATAGAAAAGGTGCAATTTTATTTGAAGGATTCCTCCCATTTACTGAGAATATTGGAAGATTTGGGAGAGATTAATGATTCATTTTGGCTAGCCACACTGAATGAGATCTCTTTATATACAAAAATTCCACAGGAAGGAGCTTCGGATATCATTATTAAAACTCTGGATACAAGAGATTCTGGCAGAAGGATTTCCACTGGATTTCTATATGATCTGGCTAAACTTGTTATTAAAGAAAACGGATTTTTACCAGACGATTCAGGGATTTGCGATGAGGGCAACTTTAACCCCATCAGTCTACTATACAAAGTAATCCATGGAATTGCACCCAGCTACCTAAACAACCGACTATACCGTAACCTCTCACCCAGAATAAGGAGAACCCAGAGCCTATTCATCTACCCCCCCCTCTCAATGGTACCAGACGCAAGAAACTATACGACAGCCTTTTAGCGACACAGGCAGCGAAGATTGACCCTACCATCTCCAATATACTGATCAAATCAACAGACATTAAAGTATTCCGAAAAGAAATCAAAACCCATCTTTTCAAAAAATACTTCCCATCATTCTAACCTCACTATAGCACTAGAATATACTCTCATGAATACCACCATCACCATCACAGCAACACCTTCAACATTGTATAACTCACTACTATATCCCGAATGTATTATTATTCATCAAAGTAACCTATTATATACTTACTCTTTGCTTTGTAATTCTCCTGGAAATGTCCAGACTATCAATTGTAACTTGCTATATACATGATTCTTAGTATTGTAACGCTCCTGGAAATGTCCAGACTACTATTTTGTAATCCGCTTAGAACCGCAAGGCACAAGCGGAATAGAAATCACTAATGTAATGTAATGTAATCAGTACATAAGAACATAAGAAGTTGCCTCCACTGGGTCAGACCGAGGTCCATCTCGCCCAGCGGTCCGCTCCCGCGGCGGCCCATTAGGTCTGCGACCTGTGAAGTGGTTTCTGACCACTTCTATAACCTACCTCAAATTCTATCTGTACCCCTCTATCCCTTTATCCTCCAGGAACCTATCCAAACCCTTCTTGAATCCCTGTACAGAGTTCTGGCCTATCACTTCCTCCGGAAGCGCGTTCCATGTGTCTACCACCCTCTGCGTAAAAAAGAATTTTCTAGCATTTGTTCTAAACCTGTCCCCTTTCAATTTCTCCGAGTGACCCCTAGTGCTTGTGGCTCCTCTCAGTTTGAAGAATCTGTCCTTATTTACTCTCTCTATGCCCTTAAGGATTTTGAAGGTTTCTATCATGTCCCCTCTAAGTCTCCTCTTCTCCAGGGAGAACAGCCCCAGCATTTTTAACCTGTCAGCGTATGGAAAATTTTCCATACCTTTTATCAGCTTAGTCGCCCTCCTCTGCACTCCCTCGAGTACCGCCATGTCCTTCTTGAGGTACGGCGACCAGTATTGAACACAGTACTCCAGGTGCGGGCGCACCATTGCGCGATACAGCGGCATGATGACTTCCTTCGTCCGGGTTGTGATACCCTTTTTGATGATGCCCAGCATTCTGTTTGCTTTCTTTGAGGCTGTCGCACATTGCGCCGATGGTTTCAGTGATGAGTCGACCATCACCCCCAGGTCCCTTTCCAGGTTACTCACCCCTAGTAGTGTTCCCCCCATTTTGTAGTTGAACATCGGGTTCTTTTTCCCTACATGCATGACCTTGCATTTCTCTACGTTAAAACTCATTTGCCACTTTTTTGCCCAGTCTTCGAGTCTCGTTAGGTCCCTTTGTAGGTCTTCGCAGTCTTCCGTGTTTCTTACCCTGCTGCAGAGTTTGGTGTCATCAGAAAATTTGATAACCTCACATTTTGTCCCCGTCTCCAGATCGTTAATAAATATATTGAATAGTAGAGGTCCCAGCACCGACCCCTGCGGAACTCCGCTCGTGACCCATTGCCAATCTGAGTATTGGCCCTTGACTCCAACCCTCTGTTTCCTGCCCGCTAGCCAGTGTTTGATCCATCGGTAGATATCCCCTTGCACCCCGTGGTTCCACAGTTTTTTAAGTAGCCGTTCGTGAGGTACCTTGTCGAAGGCTTTTTGGAAGTCAAGGTAAATGATGTCTATGGATTCACCCTTATCCATCTGACTGTTTATTCCCTCAAAGAAGTACAGCAAGTTCGTGAGGCACGACCTTCCCTTGCAGAAGCCATGCTGGCTCGCCTTCAGTTGTCCATTGTTTTCTATGTGTTCGCAGATTGTGTCCTTTACCATTGCTTCCATCATCTTTCCAGGAACCGAGGTCAAGCTCACAGGCCTGTAGTTTCCCGGGTCACCCCTTGATCCCTTCTTAAAGATGGGCGTGACATTTGCTATTTTCCAGTCCTCTGGGATCTCCCCAGTTTTTAGGGAGAGGTTACATATTTGGCGAAGTGTCTCTGCTATTTCGTTTCTCAGTTCTTTTATTACCCTCGGGTGGATGCCGTCCGGGCCTGGTGATTTGTCGCTCTTTAGTCTGTCTATCTGTCTGAGGACATCCTCTTTGCTTACCTCTAGTTGTACCAGCCTTTCGTTGTGTTCTCCGTTTATAATCACCTCGGGTTCTGGGATATTGGATGTGTCCTCTCTGGTGAAGACCGATGAGAAGAATTTGTTTAACCTTTCAGCTATCTCTTTTTCCTCCTTTATCGCTCCTTTCCTGTCTCCGTCGTCCAGTGGTCCCACTTCCTCTCTGGCTGGTTGTTTCCCTTTCACATACCTGAAGAAGGGTTTGAAGTTTCTTGCTTCTCCTGCCAGTCTTTCCTCATATTCTCTCTTTGCCTTCCTGACCTCTCTATGACATTCTTTCTGGTATCTTTTGTGCTCTTCCTGGTTTTCCTTTGTTGGATCCTTTTTCCATTTCTTGAAGGATGATTTCTTGTCGCTTATCGCCTTTTTAACCGCAGCTGTTATCCATGCTGGGTTTCTAGTTCGATTTTTCTTGCACCCTTTCCTAAACCTTGGGACGCACAGGTCTTGTGCCTCGAGCACTATGCCTTTAAGCAGTGTCCAGGCTTCCTTTACGGTCTTCGCCTTCCCTGAGTTGCTGCTGAGCTTTTTTCCTACCATTTTCCTCATGTCCTTGTAGTTTCCCTTTCTGAAGTTGAGTGCTGTCGTTTTGGTTCTTTTCACCTTTGATGTTCCCATGTTTAATTTGTACTGGATTATGTTGTGATCACTGCTCCGTAATGGTGCTATTACCACCACTTCCTTTGCGGGTCCTTCTAGCCCGTTGAGGATTAGGTCTAGAGTGGCATCCCCTCGCGTTGGTTCTGTGACCAGCTGCTCCATGAAACAGTCCCTTATCGCCTCTAGGAATTTAGTTTCTCTCGTGCAGTTTGAGTTAGAGAGTTGCGCGGGGACAGAAATCCCACCCGTCCCCGCCAAAGTCCCACCCGTCCCCACCCGTCCCCGTGAGGAATCCTACCCGTCCCCACCCGTCCCCTTGAGGAATCCCTCCGTCCCCACCCGTCCCCGCGAGGAATCCCCTCCGTCCCCACCCGTCCCCATGAGGAATCCCCTCCGTCCCCGCCCGTCCATATAAACTTCAGAAATAGTTATTTCATTTAATTATGCTACTGAATTAAAGGCTCTGGTAGAAACCCATTTACAAATAAGCAAAAAGACTTTATTAATTTGAAAATATTAATTGGGAAGAATACATACTTTGCAAATGGATTTCTACCAGAGCCTCTAATGTTTATAAATTTTTATCAACACAACTAATATACTACTTTATCCTGAAGCAAAATAAAAAAAAAATAAATATAATTCTTTTCCTACCTTTGTTGCCTGGTTTCTGCTTTCCTCATGTTCTCATTCAATTCCTTCCATCCACTGTCTCTCTTCCTTCTGCATCTTCCATTTGCTCTGTTACTGTGCCTCTCCCTTTCTTCCCTCTTCCAAATTGGTCTGGCACCCATCTTCTTCTCTCCGCTCCCCCCATAGTCTGGCATCTGTCTTCTTCCCTGCCAGCGTCTTCTCCCTACTCTCTCTTCCCCATTTCCTTTCAGTGTCCTTCTCCCCCCCATCTTCCCCATGTCCTGTCAGCGTCCTTCTCCCCTCTGTCTTCCACATGTGCTTTCAGTGTCCTTCTCCCCCCTCTGCTTCCCCATGTCCTTTCAGCGTCCTTCTCCCTCTCTGTCTTCCCCATGGCCTTTCAGCGTCCTTCTCCACCCCCCCGTCTTCCCCATGTCCTTTCAGCGTCCTTCTCCACCCCTTTGTCTTCCCCATGTGCTTTCAGCATCCTTCTCCCCCCTCTGTCTTCCACAAGTGCTTTCAGAGTCCTTCCCCCCCGCCCTTCCCATGGCCTTTCAGCGTCCTTCTCCACCCCTTTGTCTTCCCCATGTCCTTTCAGTGTCCTTCTCCACCCCTTTGTCTTCCCCATGTGCTTTCAGCATCCTTCTCCCCCCTCTGTCTTCCACAAGTGCTTTCAGAGTCCTTCCCCCCGCCCTTCCCATGGCCTTTCAGCGTCCTTCTCCACCCCTTTATCTTCCTCATGTCCTTTCAGCGTCCTTCTCCACCCCTTTGTCTTCCCCATGTGCTTTCAGCATCCTTCTCCCCCCTCTGTTTTCCACAAGTGCTTTCAGAGTCCTTCCCCCCCTTCCCATGGCTTTTCAGCGTCCTTCTCCACCCCTTTGTATTCCCCATGTGCTTTCAGCGTCCTTCTCCCTCCTCTGTCTTCATGTGCTTTCAGAGTCCTTCCCCCCCTCCTCCCGTCTTCCCCATGGCCTTTCAGCGTCCTTCTCCCCACTCCTTCTCTACCGCCCCGGGTGCAGCACAGCCGGCCAGGTCCCCTTACTTTTGTGGCACTTCCCCGACCGACTGACAACAGCCCCGGTCCGACAAACCTCCCTGCCCTTAACTGCGAATCTAAATTACCTTATTACAGCTGCTGTAAGAAGATAATTTAGATTCGCGGCTACAGGGCAGGGAGGATTGTCGGACCGGGGCTGTTGTCGGTCGGTCGGGGAAGTGCCACAAAAGTAAGGAGACCTGGCCGGCTGTGCTGCAACCGGGGCGGGGTGTGGCGGGGCGGACCGCCCCCTCCCTTGGTAGCCACTCGAACCGCGAGGCTACTCTCCTCCTTACCTGCACTGCCTGCAGCACAGAGCCAAACGGAAGTCTTCCCGACGTCAGCGCTGACGTTGGAAGGAGGGAGGGCTTTGTTTAAGCCCTCCCTCCCCTCCGACGTCAGCGCTGACGTCGGGAAGACTTCCGTTCGGCTCTGTGCTGCAATCAGAGAAGGTAGGGAGAAGAGCCGCGCGACTGAGTACATCCAGCCCCGCAGGAACCCCGCGACCCTCGGAGGCGTCCCCACGGGATCCCCGCGACCCTAGGGGGCGTCTCCACGGGATCCCCGTGACCCAAAGGGGGAACCCGCGGGATGCCCGCGGGTCCCGCGGGATTCCCGTCGTCCCCGTTCCCGTGCAGCTCTCTAGTTTGAGTGCCCAATGTCCCAGTCTATTCCCGGATAGTTGAAATCCCCCATAACTACCACCCTTCCACTTTTGCACACCTGCCTCAGTTCGGCCCCCAGTTCCAGGTCGTTTGCTTCTGACTGTCCTGGTGGGCGATAGTACAATCCCAATTTGATGTCAGCTCCTTCCCCTCCTGTTAACTTAACCCATAGTGACTCCAGACTGTCTGCCCTTATTGTTGTTTCTGTTCTGGATGAGGGAATGGAGTCCTTTATATACAGTGCTATTCCTCCCCCCTTTTTGTGTGCTCTGTCCTTCCTGTAGAGTTTATACCCTGGAAGGGCCACATCCCATTTGTTGTCCTCTGTCCACCATGTCTCTGTGATTCCTATTATGTCTATGTCCTTATTTCCGGCTATAACTTCTAGCTCCCCCATTTTAGTCCTTAGGCTCCTAGCATTTGTATATAGGCAATTTAAGTTCCAGTTTGTTACCTTTTCTTTTGGATCTACTCTTGATTTGTTGCTCCTGCTGGTCTCCTCACGTGTTGCCTCCTGTGGTGTGTCTATCCCGTCCCCTGCCCGCTTTTTTGTTCTTTGATAGCCCTCTGGGTCCTGCTGTTTCCTCCTCGTCTTGCTCTTTATTTCTAGTTGCCTCTCGGGTCCCTGTGCTGCATCTTTGGGTTTATGTCCATAAAGTGTCCATTTAGTCTCTAGTCCACTATCGCCATTTCCTGTTTCAGTATCCTTGCTTGATACTGTGGTCCGATGTGTCGAGGTCAGATCGACTATCGGCTTTCCCCTTGTTATCAGTTTAAAGCCATGTCTATGCAGGTCTGGATGTTACGTGCCAGCATCCTCGTCCCAGCCGTGCTCAAATGCAGTCCGTCTCTCCTGTAGAGCTTGTTTTTCCCCAGGAAGGTTGACCAGTTCCGTACAAATGACATCGACTGCATATGTATGCCTGCCTCCCGGAAGGGAGGTAGTCATACATGTGACAATCAATACAGTATACTGGAAAGCTTCGCTGGCCTTCTGCTGCCTCCATTTTTCCTTCCCTGTGACTTGGAATTGGTGCGCAGGAGTGTTCCCGATGTGTCTCTAGGTGGAGAAGTAAAGAGAGAAACAAAAATGAGTATAGAGTATAGAGAAAGGGTGTATATATATATATATATATATATATATATATATATATATATATATATATATATATATATATATATATATTTATATATTTATATATATTTTTTTTTTTTAATTTTTTTTTTTTTAATTGAAGAAGGTTGAAGAAGATTTGAAGAAGGTTGAAGAAGATAAGTAGCTACATTATACATAGACCATTTTGAGACTTTGTTTGTATATCCATCCTGTGGTGTAGTACGGGAGGGGGGGCAGAATGCCCCAGGTGCCATCTTGGTGAGGGCACTGGCACTTCTCCCCCCCCCCCCCCCGGTATACTTGTTCCCTCCCTTTCCCATCCCCCCCAATACCACTTTAAAATCTTCACCAACATGAGCAACTATTCTAGCCGGTTGCTCACACTGGCCTGGCTCCCTCTGAAATCACTTCCGGGTCACGGGGCCAGGAAGTGACATCAGAGGGAAAGCCAGTGAAAGATTAAGGGATTTCCATCACCAACAGGTAGCAGGGAGTGCTAACTAGAGAGGGGAGAACTACAGATCCCAGAGTGTCCTGCACTTGAGAACTCACTGCTGAGTCAGAGGGGCAGAACTCAGGCAGGGAGGAGTACTTCTGCCCCAGACCAGAATTAGTCAGGGAGGTCCCTGAGAGAGAGAAAGATGAACTCCTAGGTTTAGGCTAAGCAGAGCCTTGGGAATCGTAAAGAATGACACGGTGAGAAAATTCATCACCGTTCTCATTCGTGTGGATAACTGTGGGAAACCATCTCCATGTCATTCTTTAAGGAGAGAAAAAAGACTCAGAGTATGAATGGGCACAACCACTGACCCTCAAGCCTTGCATTGAAGAATGCTGGTGTAGAAGGACTGAGATTGAGACAAACACTAAAAAATGACACAGGATTGTTTCCCGCGGTTATTTGTGGGAACGGGAACGGTGATGAAATTTGTCACCGCGTCACTGGGTGCCTA
This sequence comes from Geotrypetes seraphini, assembly GCF_902459505.1. Lineage (NCBI taxonomy): Eukaryota > Metazoa > Chordata > Amphibia > Gymnophiona > Dermophiidae > Geotrypetes > Geotrypetes seraphini. Next base: position 43,377,006 of record NC_047100.1, read on the forward strand.
TGAGTGAAGCAGCTTACCTACATTCCACAACTTAACTATTCTCTGAGTGAAAAAATATTTCCTCCTATTGGTTTTAAAAGTATTTCCCTGTAACTTCATTGAGGGTCCCCTAGTCCCTGTAATTTTTGATGGCGTGAAAAATCGATCCACTTGTACCCATTCTACCCCACTCAGAATTTTGTAGACTTCAATCATATCTCCCCTCAGCCGTCTCTTTTCCAAGCTGAAGAACCCTAATCTTTTTAGTCTTTCCTTGTACAAGAGGAGTTCCATCCCCTTTATCATCTTGTTCGCTCTTCTTTGAACCTTTACTAGTGCTATTATATCCTTCTTGAGATAAGGAGACCAGAACTGAATGCAACACTCCAGGTGATGTCACACCATGGAGTGATATAGAGACATTATAACTAAACTAAACTAAAACTTAACCTTATATATCGGGTCTTCAACCAAAGGAAGCTCGACGCAGTTAACAATAAATTAAAAACTAAAGTGAACTGAAATACAAGAGAGTTAATTTTCAAAATGTTTAGCAAATAAAAAAGTTTTTAGAAGCTTAGGGAAGAGTTGGAAGGAACTGGGACTCCTCAAAATTAGGGGAAGTTCATTCCATAATTGGGGAAATTTAAACGCCAGAGAGCTGCTAAAATTCTTAACTCCTTGAATTCCTTTCCTAGAAGGAAGAGAAAGTTTAAATCGATGGATGCCTCTCGCATATGAAAATCTATAAACATTCCATGGCAGAGGAACAAGAGGAGCAAAGATACCACGTAAAATCTTAAAACCAATACATAAACACTTAAACTGAACTCTAAAATAAACTGGGAGCCAATGGAGAGAGAATAGGTTAGAGTCCAGGAGCTGGAGGGACTCTGCACCATGGAGGAGCAATGCTGGGAAACTGAAGACACCACCAGAGGGAGCCACATCACGGAACAAGTTAGGGAGCTCGAGAAGTTCATTGAGGAGGCCTGCAGGATGGTGGAGGCACGAGACCACCAACACACCAGGAGAGAACCGACAGTTGGACGACAGGAACTACCAGACACCATGGGAATAGGACCTTGCGGAGGACCTGGGCAGACAGAGGAGGAGGAGACCCATCAGAGCCAGGAGAATGGACTAGCGGACTGCGCAGAGGACACAGACCTGAGACCAGGGGCGGAGACACAGCTGAACCCAGACGACGGACGAATGGACTGCACATATGACACAGATCTGAGACCAGAGAGACAGTTAAAGAAGGGGAAATCAGCAATCGTGGTTGGAGACTCAATCCTGAGAGGAGTAGATAGTCACATATCCGGAGGGAGAGAGGACCGACTGGTAACATGTCTCCCGGGGGCAAGAACAAAGGACGTCATCAACAATATCGAGAGGATCCTGGAGGGAGCCGAGACGGAGGAGACAGCAATAGTGATCCACATAGGAACAAACGACATCAGCAGGAGAAACTTCAACAGGACTACACTAACTGACCAGTTCAGGATCCTGGGGAGGAAACTGAGACTAAGGACAAGGAGGATAGCCTTCTCAGAGATCCTGCCAGTACCGAGAGCGGACACAAGGAGACAGAGCGAACTACAAGCAATTAACGCTTGGCTGAGAAGATGGTGTGATGAGGAGGGTTTCCACTTTGTTAGGAACTGGACTACTTTCCTGGGGAAGAACAAGCTCTACAGAAGAGATGGACTACACCTTAGCACAGCTGGGACGAGGATGCTGGCACGCAACGTCCAGAACGCCATAGACTTGGCTTTAAACTGAAGAGAAGGGGAAAGCCGATAGTCGAACTGACCTCGACACATCGGACATCAGTACCTGACAAGGATACTGACCTGGGACATTGGGAAGGAAAGCTTGGGACTGAGTATGTATGTTTTGAAAAAGGACATCGGACATCAATACCTGATAAGGATACTGACCCGGGATATTGTAAGGGAGGACTTGGGACTGAGTGTGTATGTTTTGAAAAAGGACCTAAGGACGCATTGCAGGGACCGAGGGCACAAATGGAACTCGTAAGAGGCACCAACATGGAACAACAGGAGCCAGAGGAGCAAGGACCTTGTGAAATAGAGACCAGAACTGAGAGAAAATTACAAGAACAAGTGGTGCAAGAGAAACAGGCTGAGGACGTCACAGACACACAGCAGCAGGAGGAGGATGAAACTCGGGGGCTGGCAAACCATGAGGAGGACTGCAGGAGTACCAAAACACGAGGAGAACAAAAAGAGAGGGCAAAAAACTGGGTCTTAAACTGCCTGTACACAAATGCTAGGAGCCTGAGGGCCAAAATGGGAGAACTAGAAATCACTGCTAGCAAAAAGGACCTAGACATAATTGGAGTCACAGAAACATGGTGGACTGAGGAAAATCAATGGGATGTGGCCATACCAGGGTACAAACTATACAGGAGAGACAGGGCACATAAAAAGGGTGGAGGAATAGCGCTGTACGTAAAAGACTCCATACCCTCAGCCAGGATGGAAACAACAGTTCAGGCGGATGGCTTGGAATCACTATGGGTTAAGCTACAGGGAGGAACTGGGGCAGACATTAAAATGGGTCTGTACTACCGCCCACCAGGACAACCTGAAGAAATCGACCAGGACCTGGAGGCAGAACTGAGGCAGGTATGCAGAAGCGGAAAGGTGATGGTGATGGGGGACTTCAACTATCCAGGGATAGACTGGAGTATTGGGCACTCAAACTGCGCAAGGGAGACCAAATTCCTAGAGATCATGAGGGACTGCTTCATGAAGCAACTGGTCAAGGAACCAACACGGGGTGACGCCACTCTTGACCTAATCTTCAACGGACTAGAGGGGCCAGCAAAGGAGGTGACAGTATTAGCCCCGCTAGGTAACAGTGATCACAACACGATCCAGTGCAGGCTAGAAATTGGATCATCAAAGGGGAAAAGAACCACAACGACAGCACTCAACTTCAAAAAAGGAAATTATGATGCCATGAGGGAAATGGTGGGAAAAAAACTCAAAGGTAACATAGGGAAGATGGATTCCGTAGAAAAAGCCTGGACCTTACTCAAGGGAACTGTGCATGAAGCGCAAAACCTGTGCATCCCCAAGTTCAGGAAAGGGTGCAAAAAAAACAGAACAAAAAACCCAGTGTGGATAACAAATGCAGTGAAGAAGGCGATAAGCGACAAGAAAGCATCGTTCAGAAAATGGAAAAAAGACAAAACAGAGGAGAACCAAAAAGTGCACAAAGAACACCAGAAGGAGTGTCACCGAGCGGTTAGAAAAGCAAAAAGAGAATATGAAGAGAGACTGGCAGAGGAAGCAACAAACTTCAAGTCGTTCTTCAGATACGTCAAGGGGAAGCAACCGGCAAGAGAAGAAGTGGGACCATTGGATGATGGAGACAGGAAGGGAGTGGTAAAGGAAGAGAAAGAAATAGCTGACAGGTTAAATGAGTTCTTCACGTCAGTTTTCACGAGGGAAGATATAACTAACATCCCAGAACCTGAAGAGAGCGGAAAAGGAGACCAAGATGTAAAACTGGTCAATTTAGAGGTAAGCCAAGAAGATGTACTCAAGCAGATAGACAGACTAAAGAGCGACAAATCTCCAGGTCCGGACGGCATTCACCCAAGGGTACTCAAGGAACTAAAAAACGAAATAGCGGAGCCACTTCGACAAATATACAGCCTATCCTTAAAAACCGGAGAGATCCCGAAGGACTGGAAAATAGCAAATGTCACGCCCATCTTCAAGAAGGGCTCAAGGGGAGACCCAGGAAACTACAGGCCAGTGAGCCTGACCTCAGTCCCAGGAAAGATGATGGAGGCACTGATTAAGGACATCATCTGTGAACACATCGAAAACAATGAGCAGCTAAAACCGAGTCAGCATGGCTTCTGCAAGGGTAGGTCATGCCTCACAAACTTATTGCACTTCTTCGAGGGGGTAAACAGCCAGGTGGATAAAGGGGAATCTATAGATATCATTTACCTTGACTTCCAAAAAGCCTTCGACAAGGTACCACACGAAAGGCTGCTTAAGAAGATATGGAACCACGGGGTACAAGGGGTGATCCACCGATGGATCAAAAACTGGCTGGCGAACAGGGAACAGAGGGTTGGCGTAAAGGGCCATTACTCAGACTGGAAAGGGGTCATGAGCGGAGTTCCGCAGGGGTCGGTGCTGGGACCGCTCCTGTTCAATATCTACATAAACGACCTAGAGGCAGGAACCAAGTGTGAGGTTATTAAATTTGCAGATGACACCAAACTATACAGCAGGGCTCAAACCAGGGGAGACTGCGAAAATCTCCAAAAGGATCTAACGCAGCTGAAAAAGTGGGCCGAAAAATGGCAAATGAGCTTCAACATAGGGAAATGCAAGGTCATGCACGTGGGGAAAAAGAACCCGATGTTCACATACAGAATGGGGGGAACACCGCTAGGGGTCAGTAACCTGGAGAGAGACCTGGGAGTGATGGTAGACGCAACACTGAAGGCATCGGCGCAGTGCGCTACAGCCTCAAAGAAAGCTAACAGAATGTTGGGTATCATTAAGAAGGGTATTACGACCAGGACGAAGGAAGTCATCATGCCGCTGTATCGTGCAATGGTGCGGCCGCATCTGGAGTACTGTGTCCAGTACTGGTCGCCGTACCTCAAGAAGGACATGGCAGTACTTGAGGGAGTACAGAGAAGAGCAACTAAACTGATAAAGGGAATGGAAAATCTCCCATATACCGACAGGTTGAAGCAGTTGGGACTTTTCTCACTGGAAAAGCGGAGACTTAGAGGAGACATGATAGAAACCTTCAAGATCCTGAAGGGCATAGAAAAAGTAGACAGGGACAGATTTTTCAAATTAAGGACCACCACAAGTACAAGGGGGCACTCGGAGAAATTGAAAGGGGACAGGTTTAGAACAAACGCTAGGAAGTTCTTTTTCACTCAGAGGGTGGTGGATACATGGAACGTGCTTCCAGAGGCTGTTGTAGACAAGAAAACATTAAATGGTTTCAAAGAAAGTTTGGATAGATTCCTAGAAGAAAAAGGGATTGAAGGGTATAGATAGATATAGACCACTACTCAGGCGATGGGCCTGATGGGCCACCGCGGGAGCGGACCGCTGGGCAGGATGGACCTATGGTCTGCCTCAGCGGAGGCAACTTCTTATGTTCTTATGTTCTTATGAGTCATATGGTCAAATTTGCTCTTTCCATAGATCAACTTTGCGGCGGTATTCTGAATCAATTGTAGTCTTTGAAGGCAGTTCTTAGTGATGCCAATGGCGTTACAATAATCTAACTGGGATAATATAATAGATTGGACCAAAACAGAAAAATGACGTTAATGGAAAAGAGATCTGACCTTCCTCAACATTCGTAATCTGAAAAAACATTTCTTAACCAGAGAGTTTATTTGATCCTTAAAAGTAAGAGAAGAATCAAAAAGTATTCCCAAAATCTTAGAAGACAACTCAATTTGTACGGAGGCTTCAGAATCCAAAAGTATAGTGGAAGGAAGATGATCCATATTTTGGGCCTAACCACAGAAGTTTAGTTTTAGCTGCATTTAGCTTCATCTGGATGGATATAGTCCAAGTTTGAAGTTTAGAGATACAATGATTTATTTTAAAAGTTAAACTGGTAATATTTGGATCAATCTCAATCAGTATAAAAATGTCATCTGCATAAGTAAAAAGTATTTCCCAAGATGACAGCTTCTAAATATTCAAAATTGTCATATAAATTGGGGAAAGCAGAGAGCCCTGGGGAACTCTGCAAGGAGGTTGCCAGGAATTAGAAAAATTACCATCAATATTAACTGAATAAAATCGGGACAATAAAAATTTAGAAACCCAAACAAGAACAACCTGATTAAGACTGATATCTGAAAGTAATTGGAGCAAAATGTCATGATGTACCACATCAAACGCTGTGGACAAATCAAGCTGAAGCAAAATTGAACATTTATTTTAAAATCATAGTTGTTGGATTTTAGAAAGAAAAGAGATCAATAAAGTTTCGGTACTAAATTGAAAAGGTTGAAATAATGAAAATTTCTCCAGATAATTGGTAAGTTGACCCGCTACAATTGATTCTAACAACTTTGTCAACAATGGTATATTAGCAACATTCTTATTCTTGTTAACCATCCCTTTTTCAATAATTCCTAGCATCTTGTTTGCTTTTTTGGCCACCGCTGCACATTGGGTAGAAGGTTTCATCATATTGTCTACAATGATACCCAGATCTTTTTCTTGGGCACTAACCCCAAAGGTGGATCTTAGCATCTGGTAACTGTGATTTGGGTTATGGGTTATGTGGCCAGATAGACAAATTTACTACAGGACGGCAGTACACATTACACACTTACTGCAGTTTAGTAAAATGACCCCTGACATATTACAAATGATCCTTCCGCCCCACCCCCCTTTTATGAGGCCGTGTTTTTTTAATCGCCAACTGCGGCGGTTAAAGCACCAAAGCTCAGAATTCCTATGAGCATCAGCGCTAATACTGCCATGGCCGGTGATAAAAAAGCCTAACACGGCTTCATAAAAGGGGACCTATATGAAAAAGAAAAGTAACCACAGCTTACCCAAAAGTTGTAGCCAGGTTTGAAACACAATCATAACAAGTATTCCCTAAATAAATAGGTTTTTTAAATTTTGACAGAAAAGAGAATGTGTTCCAATCTGTTTTAAATCCATGGGAAGAGAAGACCAGGCTTGTACCGCCTGAAGAGTTTTATTGTCTTATGTCCCTGTAAGCAATAGAAGAAAATCATCAAAAATGATGCTGGTATAGAGTAATTGACCTACTTAAAATGATTAGCTGGAAATAGCTTCTTATATTGGCACAACGTAGGAGTGGGTTTCCAGTTTGAATGAGAGAAAAGGTACTCCAGAAGGTATGTTGAGACTGGGAGAGGGAAATAATGCATTAGAGATGTGCACTGAAATATTTTGGGTTCATTTTCCATGCATTTTAGAATACTTTTGATGGATTTTCAGACATCTTTTTGGTTTGCATCAACCAGAATTTAATATGTGTAAAATTTGATTAAAACACATAAAAATGGTTAAATCAATTTAATGAGCATTCATATGGAGGCTTTATGCACATAAACATTAATAATGTACATTCTTTACAGCCATTCATGAAACCTTCTGAAATCAAAACTGAATGCACACTGATAGAGAGCATGCTTTTGAAATTCTTTATGCTTATTAAAATTTGATTGTCAACTCACAGGCCAAACACAACAGCAATTTTCAAAAAATGTATGCTGTTTTCCCCCACTCTGCCATCTGCCCTGAATGCACTTTACATCAGTTATTTATCAGACAGATATAACACACTATTTTCGGTTTGAAAATATGTGTAAGGCATATGCATTAAAAGCATCAGCACAGCTTGCAACGATACATGTTCTTTGAAAATATCTTTCTTCTGGTAGACCACTTTGGAAAAGGGGAGAGAGTCACATATACTCAGCTTCATTTTAATCTTGCCTTGAACAATGGCTCTGGTTGGCTCATATATTATGCACTGTAGGATATAAAATGTATTTGAGTACCTACGTGGCATAAATGCGCACGAGTCAAGTCGCTTTCATTTGAAAGGAAACTCTGAAATGAGAGGGCATAGGATGAAGTTAAGAGGTGATAAGCTCCGGAGTAATCTAAGGAAATACTTTTTTACAGAAAGGGTGGAAAATGCATGGAACAGTCTCCCGGTAGAAATGGTAGAGACAAAGACTGTCTGAATTCAAGAAAGCCTGGGATAGGCACGTGAGATCTCTTAGAGAGAGGAAGAGATAATGGGCAATTTGGCCTTTATCTGCCATCATGTTTCTATGATGATGTTATGATCACTGCCTTCCAGCCTTTGTTCCACCCACTCCCCCGAATCTAGCCAGCCTACCTCCCTCCCTCCCTGCTGCGCTATAGCAGGGGTAGGGAACTCCGGTCCTCGAGAGCCGAATTCCAGTCAGGTTTTCAGGATTTTCCCAATGAATATGCATGCGATCTATTTGCATGCACTGCTTTCAATGCATATTCATTGGGGAAATCCTGAAAACCCGACTGGAATATGGCTCTCGAGATCTGGAGTTCCCTACCCCTGCGCTATAGCCAACCAGCCTGCCTGCCTCCCTCCCTCCAGCGCCAAAGCCTTCCTTCCCATGGACTGGCCCCTGCTGCTGCTGCCTACCGCCGCTTCAAACACCCCCCCCTCCCGGTCCGCTGACTCTGCTGACCACTGCAACTAAAGCAAAGTAAGGTCCAGGCGCTGGCCCACAAACCTTTCTTCCCAACATCAGAATTGATGTCGGGAAGAAAGGTTTGTGGGCCTGCGCCTGGACCTTACTTTGCTTTAGTTGCGGCGGTCGGCGGTCAGCAACGGTGGACCGGGGGGGGGAGGGTTTGAAGCAGCGGTAGGCAGCAGCAGCGGGGGCCAGTCCAGGGGGGGGGCAGACTTTGGCGCTGGAGGGAGGGGAAGCAATCGCCTGTCCCGTTGTCCCCATGGACAGCTTCAGGACACTGTCCCTAAGAATGGGACATTTCAGCATCCCAAAGCTGTGCGTGGGGACAACGGGACAGGGGATCTAAAAAGGGGACAGTGCCGTTCAAAACGGGCCATATGGTCACCTTACATATACCACAATTTTCAACAAGGAATCATTGCGGCATACAGCAAGATGAATTACATTTATAGTATAGTGCTGTAAATAAGCGAGTTTAATATTGGTAGGTTAGTTTAAGGATGGTAGTCTGTGTGGGATGAAGAGGGCTGGGAAGAGTTAAGTCTAATGAAGGAAGAGATATGTCTTTAATCTTTTCCTGAACAGGCAATGCGTGGGTAATCGTTGCAGGTAGGCAGGAGAAACCCCCTCCAGCCCTTTGGATACTGAGAGTTTGTAGAGCTACCTGGGTTCACTCAAGTCAATATTCAGCCTGCAGTGGTCAGAATTTTTTAAAAATGCTGATCAACACAGACAAAAACACCCCGAATGTTTCAGCAGTTAGAAAAATTGCCTAGGGTTCTCAAAATTTTACCAGAGCTCATTCCAACAGAACAGTACGGCACAATGGCCAACAGTTCTACTCAAGACGTTGACAATATTTCTCTTTTTCCCCCCATGAAATAAAGTTTTTCATATTTCATTTTAGCACACCAGAAACCACATTTCTTTTGAGTAAATAAATCACCAGAAAGATTTATTGAGCAATAATGAGCTCCGTATGGGATATTTCCTGCCTGTTAATAGTTAAATCACAAACAAACAGAATGGGCAGAGGGGGGATTTCCGTCAAGTTTACAAATTGAAATACGGGCTAACGAGCCTGAATTTATTTATGTTGTGATTTCATGAACTTTCTCCTCAAACATTTAAATATAGAATCATTTAAGACAACCAGCATGGAATCCTCCAGTGAACTCACATTAGATGGAACATCATTATGCTTAATTGATACTTTGCTTCATTAAGAGGTCTACTTTATCAAAGAGCCAAATGCGTGTCACGATGACTCCAGCTTTGTTTAACCCCTACTGTGCCTTGTAAAGCCAGTGCATGAAAAGCAAGAGTGTAGTGGGGGCTTCGTCGTGAAGCCAACATTTTTTTTTCATAGCGTATAGTTATCCACATGCCACCCATTCCTTTCATTAGAGATGTGACTGCCATATGTTCCATGTTCTTCAAGTGCCTGTAATTTTAAGTAGGCAGCTGCTAGGTAATTTTTGTTTGACAATTCAATTGGCATTTAAGCCAAAATGAACAGGAAATGTAAAATCCCACATTTTACTTCTTGTTTTGCTTCCAAGAAGATTTACCAGCTAATGTGTTTGAAAGCTGTTCCTAATTTGTCACTTCTAGTATCAGGGTGCAATTGTGCCAGTCCATACTGGCACACCCCTATCCACCCTCCCACCCCCACGAACGTCACGCTGATACATGCAACCTAAAACTAGAGCGGAAACAGAAGAACTTTAAGGAGATTTTGAAGGAAAGAAGCCAATGTCAACAGCACAGGTCATGTAACAATTGGAACATTTCAAAGATTGGTTTAAAAACCTTATGCAGCAGCTACACATGTACATGTCATGCATGTTTAAATAACATTTATACAATGCCAAAATTTTAAAATTTAACTGTTGTGGGATGTACAGATCTTCCTGATATCTGGGAATACACATATGTCTTTAAAAATGTCACCTTTTCAATTTTGCATCTTTTCAGAGGTACTAACAGTACACTGGTGTGCAATTCTGTTTTTTTTAAATTATGGATTTTGATGGGCTGAGTTCAAAAATGACAAAACAGCTGACTGGCTACTATTTCCAAGATATTTAAGTTTCCACATTTTACCACCCCGTCCTCAAGGCGGCCCCCCCGGTCCCGCCTCCCCTCACACAACTTCCTGTTTCCAGCAGGGCGGGAGACTGGAGAAGAGTGACTGCGGGGCTGGGGGCCAGCTGGAAGGTGGGGTGGAAGATAGAGGGAGCATCCAGTGCTTGCTTGGGGCAGGGGGAAGCGGAGCTGCTGCCAGAGACTGGCATGAGCGCCAGACCATGGGGGAGGGGAGTGCACACTGGGAGAGCAGTGTGGCTAGTTGGCTGCTAGAGCTGGCGGGGCAAGGCATGACCGCGGAAGGCCTTACAGGGGCTCGCTAACTCCTTCTCCCCAGGATCCCTTCTTTCGAGTCCCCCAGGACCTGGAGGTGGTACCTCTAATGAAAAGCTGGAAACTGGGTGGGTGGGGATAGAAATGTAAAAACATGAGGGCAGATAAAGAACACAAGAACTGCCACTGCTGGGTCAGACCAGTGGTCCATCGTGCCCAGCAGTCCGCTTACACGGCGGCCCCCAGATCAAAGACCAGTGCTCTAAATGAATCCAGCCTCACCTGCGTACGTTCCAGTTTAGCAGGAACTTGTCCAACTTTGTCTTGAATCCCTGAAGGGTGTTTTCCCCTATAACAGCCTCCAGAAGAGCGTTCCAGTTTTCTACCACTCTCTGAGTGAAGAAGAACTTCCTTACGTTTGTACGGAATCTATCCCCTTTTAACTTTAGAGAGTGCCCTCTCGTTCTCCCTACCTTGGAGAGGGTGAACAATCTGTCTTTATCTGCTATGTCTATTCCCTTCAGTATTTTGAATGTTTTGATCATGTCCCCTCTCGGTCTCCTCTTTTCAAGGGAGAAGAGGCCCAGTTTCTCCAATCTCTCACTGTACGGCAACTCCTCCTGCCCCTTCTCTGGACCCTTTCGAGTAGTACCGTGTCCTTCTTCATGTATGGCGACCAGTGCTAGACGCAGTACTCCAGGTGAGGGTGCACCATGGCCCGGTAAAGCAGCATGATAATCTTCTCTGATCTGTTCATGATCCCCTTCTTTATCATTCCTAGTATTCTGTTCGCCCTTTTCGCCGCCGCCTGACATTGCGTAGCTGGCTTCATCGACTTGTCGATCAGAACTCCCAAGTCTCTTTCCTGGGAGGTCTTTCCAAGTATTGCCCCGGACATTCTGTATTCGTGCATGAGATTTTTGTTACCAACATGCATCACTTTACACTTATCCACGTTTAACCTCATTTGCCATGTCGATGCTCATTTCTCGAGCTTGATTATGTCACGTTGCAGATCTTCGCAATCCCCCTGTGTCTTCACTACTCTGAATAACTTTGTATCGTCCGCAAATTTAATCACCTCACTCGTAGTACTAATGTCCAGATCATTTATTAAGATGTTGAAGAGCACAGGTCCAAGCACCGAGCCCTGCAGCACCCCACTGGTGACGCTCTTCCAGTCCGAGTATTGTCCATTTACCCTCACTCTTTGTTTCCTATGCTCCAGCCAGTTTTTAATCCATGTAAGTATTTCACCCTCGATTCCATAGCTCGCAATTTTCCGAAGTAGTCGTTCATGTGGATCCTTGTCGAATGCCTTCTGAAAATCCAGATATACAATGTCGACCGGGTTGCCTCTGTTTACTCCCTCGAAGAAGTACAGCAAGTTCATCAAACAAGATCTTCCTTTGCTGAAACTGTGCTGGCTGTCCTCATCAGACCATGTCCGTCAAGGTGATCAATGATGCGGTCCTTTATCAGCGCCTCTACCATATTTCCGGTACTGAGGTCAGACTCACCGGTCTGTAGTTTCCCGGATCTCCTCTTGAACCTTTTTTGAAGATTGGATTAACATTCTAGTCTTCCATAATCTTTCCCGATTTGATCAACAGATTGGCTATTAGTTCAGCTATAGTCCCTTTCAGTTGCTTGATGACCCTCGGATGGATGCCATCCGGTCCTGGGGATTTATTGCTCTTAAGCCTATCGATCTGCCTGCATACCTCTTCTAGATTAACCATCAACCCTGTCAGTTTCCCGTCTTTGTTTCCAGCATATAACCTGATGGGTTCCGGTATGCTGTGTATATCCTCTTCAGTAAATACAGATGCAAAAAATGTGTTCAGTTTGTCGGCAATTGCTTTGTCCTCCTTTAGCACTCCCTTTATTCCATGTTCATCCAACGGTCCTACCGCTTCCTTCGTGGTTTGTTTCCCCTTAATATATCGAAAGAATGGCTTGAAGTTTTTCGCCTCCTTGGCTATTTTTTCCTCGTATTCTCTTTTGGCCCCTTTTACCGCCTTATTCCAGTTTCTGTCCGTTCTTGACCTTTTCCATTCCTTAAACAAAGTTTTCTTGTCTCTGATCGCTTCCTTCACCTCTACAGTGAGCCACGCCGGTTCCTTGTTCTTTTTTCTCTTGGATCCCTTGTTGATACGTGGTATATATATATTTTGCGCCTTGGTGGCTGTGTCCTTAAAAAGGGACCAAGCTTGCTTTAGCGTTTTTACAGTGCTTATCCTCTTCTTAATCTTCTTCCGCACCATGAGTCTCATCCCTTCGTAATTCCCTTTTCAGCAGTTCAGTGCCGTGGCTGTCGTTCTGTACCGATGTTTCGCCCCTACGTCCAGGTCGAAGCGGATTATGTTGTGATTGCTGTTTGCCAGCGTCCCTTCTACTTCTACACCTTGTGCCAGTTCTTGCAGTCCATTTAGAATTAAGTCCAGAATTGCATTTCCTCTTGACAAGTTTGTCCAGGAAGCAATCGCCTACAGCATCCAGGAACTTGATCTCCCTTGCGCAGCCAGAGGTGCCTAGGTTCCAGTCTATCCCCGGATAGTTGAAATCACCCATGATATCTGCATTGCCTCCCTGGCATTTAATCTCATCCGTCATTTCTCCATCAATTTCTTCGGACTGCCCTGGGGGTCGTTAGTATCTTCGTTTCCAGTCCATTTGTTCCCAGAATTTTGACCCATAGAGACTAACTTATCTGTCTGTTGTGGCTTGTTCTCTCCAGTAGATTCAATTCCCTCTTTGACGTATATGGCAATGCCCCCACCTTTTTGAGCCACTCTGTCTCTGCGGTATAGTTTGTATCCCAGTACCACAGTGTCCCAGACATTTTCCTCAGTCCACCATGTTTCTGTGATGCAGATAAAGTCCACTTTATCTTTTTGTGCCATAGCTTCTAATTCACCTTCTTATTCCTTAGGCTCCTTGCGTTCGTGTACATACACTTGAGTTTGCGGCCTGTTTCTTTCTTGCATTTCCTTCCCTCTTGTGTCCCTTTCGATCTGTCTTGCCTGTGATCCGGTGAGTCTTCCCCTGTAACTTCCTACATGGTATCCTCCGGGTATACCAGTTCCTGAACCATCGACTCTCTCTCTCGGTCAACTGTTGGCTTTCCCCTTCTTCCTAGTTTAAAAAGTTCTCAACTTCTCTCTTGATGTTGCTTGCAAGTAGCCTCATTCAGTCTCTGCTGAGGTGAAGTCCATCCTTCCTGAATAGCTTGCTCTTCCCCCAGAACATCTTCCAGTTGCACACGAAGTGGAATCCTTCTTCCTCACACCAGCGCTGCATCCACGTGTTGACTGCTTGCAGCTCCATTTTCCTTTTCTCGTCGGCCCTGGGTACCGGCAGGATCTCCGAGAATGCTATCCTCTACGTTCTGGTCTTCAGCTTCCTTCCTAGCATCCGGAACTGGTCCTTCAGTACTTCCCTGTTGTAATTCCTGTTGCTCATGTTGTTTGTCCCCACATGGATCACCACCGCCTTATCTTCTTCTTCCACACTAGTCTGCCCATCCATAGTAACCATTATCTCTCTCTGAGAGATCCCACGTGCCTATCTCTCTTGAATTCAGATACATTCTCTGTCTCCACCACCTCTTCTGGGAGACTGTTCCATGCATCTACCACCCTTTCTGTAAAAAAGTATTTTCTCAGGTTACTCTGGAGCCTATCACCTCTTAACTTCATCCTATGCCCTCTCATTGCAGAGTTTCCTTTCAAATTAAAGAGACTCAAGTTCAACTCATGCGCATTTACATCATGTAGGTATTTAAACGTCTCTATCATATCTCCCCTCTCTTGCCTTTCCTTTAAGTCTGTCCCCATACGCCTTAGCATGAAGACCACACACCATTTTAGTAGCCTTCCTCTGGACCAAATCCATCCTTTTTATATCTTTTTTGAAGGTACAGCCTCCAGAATTGTACATAATATTATAAATGAGTTCTCACCAAAGTCTTATACAGGGGCATCAATACCTCCTTTTTCCTACTGGCCATACCTCTCCCTATGCACCCTAGCATCCTTCTAGCTTCCGCCGTCACCTTTTCAACTTGTTTGGCCACCTTAAGATCATCACATACAATGGATGTCATTGAAGCACAGTAGTTGGTAGTTTTACCGCTGTTGTGGCCCCATGTGGAAGGATATTTGGCAGCTCTCCTTCCACATGGGGCCACAACATCTTTTGGATTTTTATTTTTTTTTAAATTTATTTTAGGTATTTATACACCACCTATTATCTAAGCGGTTTACAATCAGGTACTCAAGCATTTTCCCTGGTGAAGCATTTTCCAAAGTGAAGACCATTGACATCACGAGCTACTGCTAGCCTTGTCCCAATTCATTTATTTCTCTTCTGCTGGTCAATGTAGAATTCCTGTAAGGGCAGCAGGCTTCACTGGGTACAACCACAGGCAGAACTTCTGCTTCTCTTTCTCTATAAACAGACTCGAAAGCCTGAGCAGGTTTGAAATTTGTGCTCTCCTCAGCTGCTGATTGGCTCAATTTGTGCTCCAATTAGCTCTTGGAGTCATATAAACAGGGGCATAGTGCAATCTCTTGAGAAAAGGACAGACTGAGGCACTTGTGAAATGAAGGGCTGCAATGTCCACAAGTCATAATTCAACAATGTCCTGGCTTCACCTTCATGATGGAGCACAAAGATATGGGGTGATTGCTTAAAAGCAAGGGAGGAGGGTACACCATGAAGTTTCAGAGAAAGGTGAAGAGTTTGGCTCTCGGCATATCAGTTTAAGAAGCTTTATTAGGGATAGGTGATGCTGAGAATATTCATTAGTTTTTTGAGATGGAAAAAGGGAGTTTGTTTTATTATAATACGTATCTCATCTTGATGTAGGTTAGCTGGTTGTAATCTCCTCTGAGTCTTAGAATATTAACTTAAAAGCACAAACAAAAATCAAAACCAAGAAAATTAATGCCCTTTACCATTCCTGCTCTAACACCACCATCAGGCGCTCTCCTACCCAATCTAGAAAAAAAGTGGGCGATTATAAACCAATACATGTACTTTGATCAACATTGAGGGCAGGGGGCAATTTCAAACAACCACTGTTTGCCACATTAATTTGTTTTAATGTGGCTAGATCCATTTGAAAATTGTCCTCCCCATGGGAAAAACCTTTTAGTACATCATGCTCTTAGTGAGCTAAGGAGCATTTCCTATCAAATTAAGAAGAAATGCTTATCGGCTTTGACTGTAATTGTTACCTTGATGGCAAAGGCTCCCTTGCCAACTGTTCTACCTCAGCAGCTTTCAAGAGTGCTCTCACATCCTCTTGTCATGAGCACACTCCATGGGACTTTTTAACCAGCGACCTACCAGCTGCTCTTTTTACATGATGTGCTTGTCAACAGGCAAATACACAGCTTGTATAACACCTCTCTTATTTAACATGACACTGTGAGGAACACAGGCAACGCTGAGAACGCAGGCAGAACAACACCTCAGTTCCTTCCACCTACACTAGAATTTTGATATCTTGAGCTCCTATGGTGCTTGCACAGAAAACTCACAGAAGTTTTACTTTGACAGGTGAGAACAGATTCTTTAATCCAGTAAGCAATCCCAGATACTCTGGTGATAGCTCTTGAAAGGCTAATGAAGGATACGTGCGGCCATATTGTTACAGAGTAATCCAATCAGAGCCGGACAATTATAAGCAAAGCATCCTGATATCCATTCAAGGGACATGAGAATCCTTTAAAGTCAGAATGTCTTATGAAGGGAAGAAAGGAAAAATTAACAAGAATTAGCTTGAGTATAGCTGCAATAGAGCTGCCCAAACCACTATACAAGAGGGAAAGAGGGAGGGCTAATATGCTGCATAGGTTAGCAAACAAACTAGATTTGAGAAATGCTTTTGGGAGGTGGGAGGTGAATAGTATGTACTTAGTATCCACAATATGAGAATTGGCATGAAGCATGGAAAATATTTGTGGGATTTTCATAATGAAAGCCGTGCACATATTTTCTCTTCCTTGTGACTGTGCAGTATGGGGTAATGGGCACTTTTCTTGACACTTTTTTTTTTGTAAAAGGGCATAAGTATAGGGAAACCATGCCATTGTGACATCACCGATGAGATTGGCTCTTAGACATTGGTGGAATGAGGCATTATGACATCACAATATGCTGGAAAGTTCTCATCCCAACCAAGAAGAGAATGATGTGGAGCCATGAAACTTACAAGTTATTCCACACTTTTCATCTCGATGATACGAACTGAAATGAAAATTGTCAAGAGAAGTGTGGAATAACTTGTAAGTTTCATGGCTCTACATTATTGGTTGGGATGGGAACTTTTCAGCGGCCCCTCATAGAGTAGTGGCATGTACAGGAGTATGATGCACTATTTATTATTTCTATAGCACTGAAAGGCGTATTAACATACAATAGACAGATGTATGCTCATACATAAACTGAGATAGTGGTGTGATGCTCTAAATGGGGATGCTCCTTGAAACAGCTCTCTGGCGAAAAGCTGAATTCACGTCGGAGCCCCAAGTTTAAATAAGATAAGTTATCTTAGGTTTAAAAATCTCACTAAAATTACAATAAGTATAAGAAATATACGGTGGACCGATGAGGAGGCTAGCTACGGTATGACTCTAGCTTTATACGAAATATGATGCTAGAGTGTAGCCGCTGAGGTCACTATTATGATTAATTAATCTATAAGCTTTATGAACTATAGCACTCTCTGAAGTATGGATAAGTGAATAACTGCTGAATAATTGAATAAGTTTGAATTGAAAAACATTTCTCTGATATGACTAGCGAATGTGGCAATTACCTACTACACACATACATATGTTATAACATACAATAGGCAGATGCATGCTCATACGTGTTCCACACTCAACAGTATTCCTCCTGAAGAGGTGCTGAGAGAGGATCTGCTAATCTAATGGGATGAAAAATTCCATTATAATAACTAGAAAAAAAATAATCGTTTAAAATACAGCTAGAAAAAAAAAGTAGCCCTACAGAACATATTTTTTTTACAAAGGTCTTTCAGTTAGGCAGTTAGAAACTGCTCTTTTGTTTAGTTGCCTTTCAATTAACAATAGTACCTGATTAAAAAGTGATTCATCCAGGAGGTGTTGCTGACCTCACTTTCACTTTAGAAGCTCAGGTAACCCAGACCTCAACTGTTCTTGTCCTGAAGAGGATCTGCTAAGGGGAAGAAAAGCTCCATTAGAATATCTTATCCGCCCCCCAACCCCTGCCAGGACATTTAATTTTGGCTGCTCAGGCAGAGAAACCATCTAGCAGCCGTTGCTGCTGCTTTGAAACAGCCCTCGCGACCCTGAACCAGCCCGACGTAATGAATCCCCCTCTTGGCGACTTAACAATACTCTGCTTTTAGATGAGGTAATAGTGGAAAAAATCAAATCATTTACTACGGAATTTTTTGAAATCAACACCAAAAATCCAGAAATCTGTCCTTCTATTATTTGGGAAGCTTACAAAGCCTCTCTCAGAGGTGAATTGATTAAACTTGCTTCCTGGAAAAAAAAACAATCCATCCAAAAAGAAAAAGAACTGGAAACCTCTATTAAAAATTTAGAATTACAACATATGTCCACACATTTACAAAACCCATCCATGTTCCAACGTATTCAAAAATTAAAATATGAATACAATACTCTAGTTTCATGTACAGCCCGACATGACATTTTCATTTCCAATTCTGGACACTACATGGGAGACAATCTTATAGGTCGCCCTTTGGCTAGATATCTTAAAACTAAAACAAAACATAGTAACATAGTAGATGACGGCAGATAATGACCCGAATGGTCCATCCAGTCTGCCCAACCTGATTCAATTTAAATTTTTTTATTTTATTTTATTTTTTATTTTTTTCTTCTTAGCTATTTCTGGGCGAGAATCCAAAGCTTTACCCGGTACTGTGCTTGGGTTCCAACTGCCGAAATCTCTGTTAAGACTTACTCCAGCCCATCTACACCCTCCCAGCCATTGAAGCCCTCCCCTGCCCATCCTCCACCAAACGGCCATACACAGACACAGACCGTACAAGTCTGTCCAGTAACTGGCCTAGTTCAATATTTAATATTATTTTCTGATTCTAAATCTTCTGTGTTCATCCCACGCTTCTTTGAACTCAGTCACAGTTTTACTCTCCACCACCTCTCTCGGGAGCGCACACATCTCAGTTGTTCAAGACTCATCAGGACATTTAGTCAGAACCAGATCTCTGATTTCTTCCCAATTTGAAAAATTTTACACTAACCTATACCAATCTGAGTTTTCAGCCTCCGAAACGGATTTAGATTCGTTTCTATCCTCAATAGCTCATCCGACTTTATCGGAATCTATTAAAGTAAAACTGGATACTCCTATAACTATATCTGAGATTGAAAAGGCTATAACCTCTCTACCCACTGGGAAAGCTCCGGGCCCGGATGGCTTTACTAATGAGTTCTTCAAATGCTTTCGAACCCTATTGACACCTCAACTCCTTACATATTATGATTTCCTCCACTCCACTCCGGACAAGCAATTTAATTTCACTGAGGCCACGATTGTAGTTATTCCCAAACCAGACAAAGATGCTACTTTGGTTAAAAATTTTCGTCCAATCTCTCTTCTTAATTTGGACTACAAAATTATGGCTAAATTACTTGCACTAAGACTCACCACAGTGATCCCATCTCTCGTACATGGAGATCAAACTGGATTCATCAAACATAGATACATAGGGGATAATCTTCGTTTATTTCATCATATCAATGCTCACGCAAAAACAATGTCTGATCCTATGATTGGTCTAGCCATTGATGCCGAGAAGGCCTTTGACCGAGTGGAGTGGCCTTTCTTATTCCGAGTACTGAAATGGTACAACTTTGGTTCTTTCTTTACAAATTGGATAGAAACATTATACAGACAACCCACGGCTCGTATTCTGATTAACAATTCTCTCTCTAATAAGAACATAAGAACATAAGCAGTGCCTCCACCGAGTCAGACCATAGGTCCATCCTGCCCGGCAGTCCGCTCCCGCGGCGGCCCAAACAGGTCACGACCTGTCTGAATCACCAGAAGGGGCTCCCTTGCCACCTTGGTTTCTCATTGAAGTCCTATCTTCCCATCATAGTCCTAACCCTCCGGTCTTGCACATGCACGACCTGTTGGGTTTCTATACTTATTACCTGGTTAGCTTTCTATACCTGTGTTACATCCCAGCACCTCTCTCAGTATCCCACGATCCCTTTATCCCTCAGGAATCCGTCCAATCCCTGTTTGAATCCCTGTACCGTACTCTGCCTGATCACTTCCTCCGGTAGCGCATTCCAAGTGTCCACGACCCTTTGGGTGAAAAAAAACTTCCTTGCATTTGTTTTGAACCTATCTCCCTTCA
Organism: Geotrypetes seraphini; assembly: GCF_902459505.1. Classification (NCBI taxonomy): domain Eukaryota; kingdom Metazoa; phylum Chordata; class Amphibia; order Gymnophiona; family Dermophiidae; genus Geotrypetes; species Geotrypetes seraphini. The sequence goes on from NC_047100.1 coordinate 43,397,042, forward strand.
GTTTCTCCGAATGCCCCCTCGTACTTGTTGTCCCCTTCAGTCTGAAGAATCTGTCCATGTCCACCCTCTCTATGCCCCTCATGATCTTGAAGGTCTCTATCATATCTCCCCTGAGCCTCCTTTTTTCCAGAGAGAAGAGCCCCAGCCTATCCAACCTCTCGGCGTATGGGCAGTGTTCCAGCCCTTTTACCAGTTTCGTTGCTCTCCTTTGGACTCTCTCAAGTACCGCCATGTCCTTCTTGAGGTGTGGCGACCAATACTGAACGCAGTATTCCAGATGTGGACGCACCATCACTCGATACAATGGCATGATGACTTCCCGCGTCCTGGTTGTTATGCCCCTCTTTATGATGCCCAGCATCCTGTTGGCTTTTTTCGAGGCTGCTGCGCACTGTGCAGATGGCTTCAGTGATGCATCCACCAGCACACCCAAGTCTCTCTCAAGTCTGCTGTCTCCCAACAATGCCCCCCCCCCAATTTGTAGTTGAACAACGGGTTCTTTTTCCCTATATGCATGACCTTGCATTTTTCCACGTTAAAGCGCATTTGCCATTTGTTTGCCCAGTCTTCCAGCTTGTCCAGGTCCCTTTGCAGGTCCTCACACTCCTCCCTGGACCTAACTCTACCGCACAGTTTGGTATCGTCTGCAAATTTTATAACCTCGCACTTTGCCTCCTTTTCCAGGTCATTGATAAATATGTTGAAGAGTAACGGCCCCAGCACCGATCCCTGTGGCACACCGCTCGTGACTCCCCGCCAGTCAGAATATTGGCCCTTCACTCCGACCCTCTGCAGTCTACCCGACAACCAGTGCTTGATCCATCTGTGCACATCCCCTCCCACCCCGTGGTTCCACAGCTTCCTAAGCAGCCTTTCATGTGGCACCTTGTCGAAAGCCTTTTGAAAATCGAGGTAAATGATGTCTATGGGTTCCCCATTGTCCACCCGACTGCTTATTCCCTCAAAGAAGTACAGAAGGTTCGTTAGGCACGACCTTCCCTTACAGAATCCGTGCTGGCTTGTTCTCAGTAAGCCATTCCTCTCGATGTGCTCGCAAATGCCGTCCTTGATCATAGCTTCCATCATCTTCCCTATAATTGAAGTCAGGCTCACCGGCCTGTAGTTCCCGGGGTCACCCCTCGATCCCTTCTTGAAGATAGGTGTGACATTCGCCAATTTCCAGTCCTCTGGTACCTCACCAGTTTTCAAGGATAGGTTGCAAACATGCTGGATTGTGCTCGCTATTTCTTGTCTTAGTTCCTTCAGAACCCTTGGGTGGATCCAGTCAGGGCCCGGTGATTTACCGCATTTTAACCTGTCTATCTGTTTGAGGACATCCTCCTTACTTACCTCTATGTGCTCCAATTTTTCGGCCTGTTCCCCACTCATGAGCTCCTCTGAGTCCGGTATATTAGATGTGTCTTCGCTCGTGAAAACCAACGAGAAGAACGTGTTCAACCTCTCAGCTACCTCTTTATCCTCCTTAATCACTCCCTTCCTATCCCCATCGTCCAACGGCCCCACCTCCTCTCTCGCTGGTCGCTTCCCCTTTACATAACTGAAGAATGCCTTGAAGTTTTTCGCCTCCCTGGCCAGCCCCTCTTCGTATTCCCCTTTCGCTTTTCTAACCTCTTGGTGGCATTCCTTTTGGCATTTCCTGTGCGCCTGGTGATTTTCCTCCGTTGGGTCTTTTTTCCATCTCCGGAAGGATACTTTTTTGTCATTTATTGCCCTCTTTACTTCAGTTGACATCCAAACCGGGTCCTTTGATCGCTTGTTCTTGCAGCCTTTCCTGAAACTGGGGACGTACATTCTTTGTGCTTCTTGCAGGGTGTCCCTGAATAGGGTCCAGGCGCTTCCCACAGTCTCCATCCTAAAGATGTTTCTGAGCTTCCTCCCCACCATTTCCCTCATAGCAACATAGTTCCCTTTCTTGAAGTTGAGCGCAGTTGTTGCGGTCCTCCTTACTATGGGTGTCCTCCTTTCTAATGTGAATCTGATCGCGTTGTGATCACTGTTGCCTAGTGGTCCTCCCACTTCTACCCCTCTTGCAGGCCCCCCTAATCCGTTTAGGATGAGGTCAAGAGTAGCACCCCCTCGCGTCGGTTCTTTGACTAGTTGCTCCATGAAGCAGTCCCTCACAGCTTCTACAAATCCTGTTTCCCTAGTGCAGTTGGAGTGACCCGTACTCTATAGAGGTGCCCGACAAGGCTGTCCCCTCTCACCACTATTATTTGATTTAGCATTGGAACCTCTATTGTCAAATATCCATCAATGTTCCTTAATTAAAGGAGTCCCCTTGTCCAATAGAGATATTAAATTAGCAGCTTATGCTGATGATGTACTTCTCTTTCTCAAGGATCCTCTTGTCTCTATACCTCATTTTATCCACATCGTATCTCAATATTCTCATATATCTGGATATTCTGTCAATTGGGAGAAATCAGAGATCTTTCCGCTAAATGATCACATTTCCTCCTCAGATCTAGCTCATTTTCCTTGGTCACAAGGAGCTGTAAAATATTTGGGGATCTTAATACATAAAGACCCATTACTTGCTCAAGATCTCAATATATCTAAAATTAAAAATTTGGTTTTAAATACTACATCTCGTTGGTCGCCGCTTTATTTGTCCTGGTGGGGTAGAATAGTCTCCATTAAAATGACCTTAGCCCCACAAATTAATTATACTCTATCTATGCTTCCCCTTCTCTGCCATAAGTCGTTATTTCATTGGCTTAATATGAAAATTTCTGAATTTATCTGGAACAAGAAAAAACCTCGTATTGCTCTCGCCAAGCTGAAGGCCTCTAAGATTAAAGGTGGTTTAAATTTACCTGATTTTTATTACTATTACATCGCATCCTTAGCCAAATACGGAGCTCATTGGATTGTTGATTTTTATCCACAAGATCAACCAGCATGGTTTGAAATGGAATGCTTTTTAAGTACACCACTACACATCTCTTGCTTCCTTACAATATCGATACCTAGACACTTGAGAAAATACTCTTTGCTAAGTGCAACGCAATATGCTTTTCAACTATTAGATGCAGCGGCTGAGATATCTGTTGCTGAAAGTCCACTCATGTCCCTTTGGAATAATTCTAAAATTCAAAATAATGGAAGATCTCTTTCATGGAAGAGGTGGCAGCGGGCGGGTGTATGGTTTGTTCATCAATTGATCCCCTCCATTTCATTTGTCCCATTTGATACTTTTTGTTCTGTAAACTCACTCCCATCCTCTATATATCCCCAATGGCTTACGATTACTGAAATACTATCTAACGTTCAAATACATCCTGACTTTATGACCTCTCAACAAACCATTCGTCACTGGTCTACTTTAGCTTTACTGAAAGGTAAGGCGATATCTCTTTTTTATAGTATCTTAAGAGACCACACCTTCACCTTTACACCTCAATCCATGAACCATTGGAGTTCTATCCTAACGACCACACTTTCTGAAATAGACTGGGAACTCTTCTGGTCTTCTACAAATCATCCTCTATTATCCTCAAGAGTTTCACAACCAATGTTCTTTGTTATGTGGAATGCAATATGGACTCCATTTCGAATGTGGAAAGCGAAACTGAAACAAGATCCTACTTGTTGGAACTGTTTGAAAGAACCTGGAACTCTTGGTCACATGCTTTTACACTGCACTATGGTTCATTCCTTTTGGATTCGTATATGGGACACCATAAAATCTATTACCAAATGTTCAGAAGATATTTCCATGGACATTATAATCCTTCGTTCTCAACACCCTTGTTTTGCAATATCAAACTGTCCTCCTAAACTCATTGACACCATGTTTGTGACAGCTCTTATGCACATTTTGAAAAATTGGAAGTCATCCACACTACTAGACTACACCTTTTGGTGGAACTCTTTGAGCATGTACCACAAATTCGAATCATATGCATATGAAAAGAAGATGATATCCAGTTTCTCTACAAATTTCGTGCGAAATAAATCACCTTGGTCATTCTTAGATTCATATGTTCGCTCTACCTCGTAGACAATTCTGCCTCTCTTTCTTTCTCTCTCTCTCTCTCTTTCCTTATCTCTCTTTATTCTTTTATTTCATCATCTCGGCTTTTCTACCCTTTCTATTTCTTTTCTTAGCAGTTCAAATACTCTGAATTCTTCTTACTAATCTGTTATAAGCAAATGAATGTAATAATGGTTTCTTTAGTTTATACATCATTATTTTTTATTCAACTTATATGTATTTGAACTACTTTTTGTATATCACCGACAATATTCAATAAAAAGAGTATTTACCTTAAAAAAAAAAAAAAAAAAAAGAATATCTTATCTGCTAGCATTCAAACTTAGAAAAAGGTAAAACTTGGGCTTCAGTAGGTTATTTCATTGCCCTTCTCTTCTTTATTTCAGTACTCTGCTTTTACAGCAAAGTCAGTGTAGCCTTTAGAACAGGGGTGTCAAAGTCCCTCCTCGAGGGCCGCAATCCAGTCAGGTTTTCAAGATTTCCCCAATGAATATGCATGAGATCTATTAGCATACAATGAAAGCAGTGCATGCAAATAGATCTCATGCATATTCATTGGGGAAATCCTGAAAACCTGACTGGATTGCGGCCCTCGAGGAGGGACTTTGACACCCCTGCTTTAGAGTCTCTGTTAGGGGTTTTATATAAAAAGTATTTTAGTCTAGGTTAATATTTTAGGTTGCATTTCAAAGCATAAGATCAGATTAGGGCACAGATAGCAGTTGAGGAAAGTCTGGTTTAGTGTTTAACTCTCACCCGCCTCCCCAGCTCCCACCCATCCCTGGCTTGATCTCTGATTTATAGTTCCTCAAACCAATTAGAAGGGTACAAAGATAATTAGCTGATAATTAGCACTTAAGAAATAGTCTGAGAAATCCTTGGAGGGTAACCTATCAATTATAACATAGCAAAATAATTAAAAAATCAAAGTTGTTAAATTGCAAGAGGATTGTGAAAAATTGCAAGAGGACCTTGTGAGACTGGAAGACTGGGCGTCAAAATGGCAGATGACGTTTAATGTGAGCAAGTGCAAAGTGATGCATGTGGGAAAGAGGAACCCAAACTATAGCTATGTGATGCTGGATTCTGTGTTAGGAGTCACTGCCCAGGAAAAGGATCTAGGTGTCATTGTTGAGGATATGTTGAACCCCTCAGCTCAATGTGCGGCAGCTGCTAAGAAAGCAAATTGAATGTTAGGAATTATCAGGAAAGGAATGGAAAACAAAGATGAAAATGTTATAATGCTCTTCTATTGCTCTATGGTACAGCCACAACTTGAATACTGTGTGCAGTTCTGGTTGCCATATCTCAAAAAATATATAGCAGAATTAGAAAAGGTACAGAAAAGGGTGATGAAAATGATAAAAGGTTTGGGACAACTTCCCTATGAGGAGAGGCTAGAGCTCTTCAGTTTGGAGAAGAGATGACTCAGGAGAGATATGATAGAGGTCTATAAAACACTGAGTGGAGTGGAAAGGGTAGATGTGAATTGCTTGTTCACTCTTTCCTAAAATACTAGGACTAGGGGGCATGCGATGAAGCTAAGTAGTACAGTCGATTTAAAACAAACCAGAGAAAATATTTCTTCACTTAACGGGTAATTAAACTCTGGAATTCGTTGTTGGAGAATAGTAAAATCAGTTAGCTTAGTGGAGTTTTAAAAAGATTTGGATAATTTCCTGAAAGAGAAGTCCATAGGCTGTTATTGAGATGACTTGAAGAAATCCACTGCTTAGTCCTAGAACAGGCAGCATAAAATCTGTTTTACTCTTTGGGATCTTGCCAGATACTTGGGACTTATGTTGGCCACTGTTGGAAAAAGGATACTGGGCTTGATGAACCTTTGGTCTGTCCCAGTATGGCAATTCTTATGTTCTTATAACATACAAGCACAGCTGGCTTAACTTATAACAGGAACATACACATAGGTGGAGCATGATCAGGACGTGTGTATGTCTTCCACTTATGTGCACCACTTGCAGAACACTGTAGGAGGTAATATTGAGCCTATGGCAGTCAGGGTTTTTTTTATACTTTGACAGCTGTGGGCAGAATTAGCCCCAGATTTTGAGTGTCGGGGTAAATCTGAAGCTAATGTTTGGCGAGGAAGGCCGCTGGATCTTAAGCAAGTCCTGGCTGATGTTCTAAGAGCGCTAAAGTTTCAAGGTTATTGAGTACTGTAGTCCCATAATTGAGTTATACTCATTTACAGAATAATGTTGAGGGTTCAACTAGCACTTATATATTTAAGTGCTAGTATTCTATACATTTGCATGCAATCGGTGCATAAATTTAGGCACCATGATACAGAATGAGGGGTATAGTGGTGAAAGCTGGCTTCTATATGTACTGTGTAGCTCTGCGGTTTAATTTAGGGAAACTGTTTTTCTGCCTAATTAAGAGGGAAACATAACACAAAACGACATAGCAAAGCAAACAGTACAAAGGGCATCCAGGTGATGGAGGTCAACTTATGTTTTATTAGAAAAGACCCGATATTGACAGTGTTACAGTGTACCCACCTGCATCAGGGGTCTATTGGTCTGTAAAATCAATTCTGATGTGTCAAAACCAAAAGCAATGTATGTATACGAATGGCTTTTAAATTGCCATTCAAACCACAATCCAAACGTCTCCCAAGCTGAAGCTAAAACGAGCAACATTTTTTGGCACACTCTGTGGTGTTTGTTCCTTTTAGCTTCAGCTTGGGAGGCGTTTGGATTGTGTTTTGAATGGCAGCTTAAAAAGCCATTTGTATACATCTTTGAAATTGAAATTGAAAAAGGACAGGTTTAGAACAAATGTTAGGAGGTTCTTTTTCACTCAGAGGGTGGTGGACACATGGAACGCGCTCCCGGAGGCTGTAATAGGCCAGAGCACGCTACAGGGGTTCAAGGAAGGTCTAGATAAGTTCCTAAAAGATAAGGGGATTGAGGGGTACAGAAAGAAGTAGATGTAGGTTATAGGATTAGACAGAAACCACTTCACAGGTCACGGACCTGATGGGCCGCCGCGGGAGCGGGCCGCTGGGCGCGATGGACCTCTGGTCTGACCCAATGGAGGCAACTTCTTATGTTCTTATGTTTTTGACACCTCAGCATTGATTTTACAGACCAATAGAACCCTGAAGCAGGTGGACACGCCGAAACACAGCTCGGTGTTGGGTCTTTTCTAATAAAACATACGTTGACCACCAACATCTGAAGGCTCTTTGTGCTGTCTGTTTTGCATTTTCTGCCTAATCAAACCATATAGCTGTTTGGATAGCAGTTGAATTTCACCATTATCCATATAATTGCCCCAACACTATCCCTATAGTTCTGCAGTGGTAAGATGAATTTTCAGCACCACGGAAACATGGTGGACTGAGGAAAACGTCTGGGACACTGTGCTACTGGGATACAAACTATACCGCAGAGACAGAGTGGCTCAAAAAGGTGGGGGGCATTGCCATATACGTCAAAGAGGAAATTGAATCTGCTGGAGAGAACACGCCACAACTGACGGATAAGTTAGAGTCTCTATGGGTCAAAATTCCAGGAACAAATGGCCTGGAAACAAAGATCTGCATCTACTACCGACCCCCAGGGCAGTCCAAAGAAATTGATGGAGAAATGACAGACGAGATTAAACGCAACTGCAAGGGAGGCAACACAGTTATCATGGGTGACTTCAACTATCCGGGAATAGACTGGAACCTAGGCATCTCCGGCTGCATTAGAGAGACCAAGTTCTTGGATGCTGTAGGCGATTGCTTCCTGGAACAACTTGTCAAGGAAAATACTAGAGGAAATGCAATTCTGGACTTAATTCTAAATGGCCTGCGAGGACCAGCACAAGATGTAGAAGTAGAAGGGACGCTGGGAAGCAGTGATCACAATATGATCAGCTTTGATCTGGACGCAGGGGAGAAACATCGGTCCAAAACGACAGCCACGGCACTGAACTTCCGAATAAGGAATTACGAAGGGATGAGACTCATGGTAGGGAAGAAGATTAATGTAATGTAATGTAATTTATTTCTTATATACCGCTACATCCGTTAGGTTCAAAGCGGTTACAGAGAAGAGGATAAGCACTGTAAAAACGCTAGAGCAAGCTTGGTCCCTTTTTAAGGACACAGTCACCGAGGCGCAAAATATATATAAACCGTGTATCAACAAGGGATCCAAGAGGAAAAAGAACAAAGAACCGGCGTGGCTCACTGTAGAGGTGAAGGAAGTGATCAGAGACAAGAATTGAAATGGAATTTAAGGAATGGAAAAGGTCAAAAACGGATGAAAACTGGAACAAGCACAAACAACATCAACACAGGTGCCATAAGGCGGTAAAAGAGGCCAAAAGAGACTACGAGGAAAAAATAGCCAAGGAGGCGAAGAACTTCAAGCCGTTCTTTCGATATATTAAGGGGAAATGACCCGCAAAGGAAGTGGTGGGACCATTGGATGACCATGGAATAAAGGGAGCACTAAAGGAAGACAAAGCAATCGCTGACAAACTGAACACATTTTTTGCATCTGTATTTACCGAAGAAGATGTACACAGCATACCGGAACCCATCAGGCTAAATGCTGGAAATGAAGACGGAAAGCTGACAGGATTGACGGTCAGTCTAGAGGAGGTATGTAGGCAAATTGATAGGCTTAAGAGCGATAAATCCTCGGGACCGGATGGCATCCATCCGAGGGTCATCAAGGAACTGAAAGGGACCATAGCTGAACTGCTTCAACTAATAGCCAATCTGTCGATCAAATCGGGAAAGATTCCGGAAGACTGGAAGGTAGCGAATGTTACACCTATCTTCAAGAAAGGTTCGAGGGGAGATCCGGGGAACTACAGACCGGTGAGTCTGACCTCTGTATCAGGAAAGATGGTAGTCACTGATAAAGGACAGCATCATTGATCACCTTGACGGAAACGGGCTGATGAGGACCAGTCAGCACAGTTTTAGCAAAGGCAGATCGTGTTTGACGAACTTGCTGCACTTCTTTGAGGGAGTAAACATACAGATAGACAAGGGCGATCCAGTCGACATTGTATATCTGGATTTTCAGAAGGCGTTCGATAAGGTTCCGCATGAACGACTACCTCAGAATTGAGGGTGAAATACTCACGTGGATTAAAAACTGGCTGGAGCATAGGAAACAATGAGTGGGGGTTAATGGACATAGGTACGATGAGCGAGGTGATTAAATTTGCGGATGATAAGAAGTTATTCAGAGTAGTAAAGACGCAGGGGGATTGCGAAGATCTGCAACGTGACATAATCAAGCTCGAAGAATGGGCATCGACATGGCAGATGAGGTTCAACGTGGATAAGTGTAAAATGATGCATGTCAGTAACAAAAATCTCATGCACGAATACAGGATGTCCGGGGCGGTACTTGGAGAGACCTCCCAGGAAAGGGACTTGGGAGTTCTGATCGACAAGTTGATGAAGCCGTCACACAATGTGCGGCGGCAGAAAAAGGGCAAACAGAATGCTAGGAATGATAAAGAAGGGGATCATGAACAGATCAGAGAAGGTTATCATGCCGCTGTACCGGGCCATGGTACGCCCTCACCTGGAGTACTGCGTCCAGCACTGGTCGCCGTACCTGAAGAAGGACACGGTACTACTCGAAAGGGTCCAGAGAAGAGCGACTAAGATGGTTAAGGGGCTGGAGGAGCTGCTGTACAGCGAAAGATTAGAGAAACTGGGCCTCTTCTCTCTCTAACAGAGGAGATTGAGAGGGGACATGATCGAAACATTCAAGGTACTGAAGGGGATAGACTTAGTAGATAAGGACAGGTTGTTCACCCTCTCCAAGGTAGGGAGAACAAGAGGGCACTCTCTAAAGTTGAAAGGGGATAGATTCCGTACAAACGTAAGGAAGTTCTTCTTCACCCAGAGAGTGGTAGAAAACTGGAATGCTCTTCCGGAGTCTGTTATAGGGGAAAACACCCTTCAGGGATTCAAGACAAAGTTAGACAAGTTTCTGTTGAACAAGAACGTGCGCTGGTAGGGCTAGTCTCAGTTAGGGTGCTGGTCTTAGACCAGAGGGCCGCCGCGTGAGCGGACTGCTGGGCATGATGGACCACTGGTCTGACTCAGCAGTGGCAATTTTTATGGAAATCCAAGCAGAGAAAACTTATACATTTAGCAGGGGTGTCAAAGTCCCTCCTCGAGGGCCACAATCCAGGCAGGTTTTCAGGATTTCCCCAATGAATATGTATGAGATCTATTAGCATACAATGAAAGCAGTGCATGCAAATAGATCTCGTGCATATTCATTGGGGAAATCCTGAAAACCTGACTGGATTGCGGCTCTCGAGGAGTGACTTTGACACCCTTGCTTTAGAGTCTCTGTTAGGGGTTTTATATAAAAAGTATTTTAGTCTAGGTTAGTATTTTAGGTTGCATTTCAAAGCATAAGATCAGATTAGGGCACAGATAGCAGTTGAGGAAAGTCTTGTTTAGTGTTTAACTTTCACCCGCTGCTAAACATACAAATCCCTATGAATATTTACATGACAGAGTTTAATAAAAGAGAGATTTTGAAAGAGATTTACTTCAGACTCTCAGAAGACGAGGACCTGTAGTAGGTGGCTGCCTTTCAGCTAACCTTCCATGCTGTCATAACTTTTGGAACAAATGAATGTACAGCTAAAGACCATATGAGGGGGGTGCTGAAAAGATCTCCGGCCAACCAAGAAGAGAATGACTGAATATAGTTCAAGCAATGATCTGAAGCAATGTCAGAATTTTGTTTCTGCAAATAGGCACTTAACGAAATAAGATACAGAATTTAGAAAGTTGGTTGGTTGGCCCTTGTATTTGTTTTCCACATCAGCATTTATGCATTTGCAAAATAACATCAGTTTAGGTATTTTTGTTAGACTAAATTTAGGGCAGGTGATCCAAATTTTATTGTCTTCATTTTTTACAAAATTAAAGTACGTTACACCCCCCCCCCCCTGTGGCAAAGATGACTAAACTGCAACATAGCAAAGACAGCCCGAGTCTCCCAGATCATCTTGGAAAGTGCTAGGCTGTCTGAGGAGCTCCTTCCCTCCATCCTTCTCCCTCACTTCGGTATCTATATCAGACATGTGAGAGTTTGATGGTTACATGTTTTCTGCCTTGCTCAGGTTGGAGGGGTGGAGTGAGCAGTTGAGGATTTGGGGGATTTGGTTTGTTGTATTAGAGTTTGGATGGGGGTGGGAAGGGGTTACTCCGTATTCTCTTTCCCCTTTCAATGGTTCGGGGTACTCTCCTGATTTATAGATTGGGACGTTGAGGGGGGGGGGTTTCTTTTGGGGGATGGGTGATGGGATGTTATTTGGGTATAATTTGGGGAAGCAGGGGGGTTTGATTTCACTTTCTACTGACTGGCTGATCTTGGCAAGGGGGAATCAGCAACTTACAGGAGGGTGGGGGCGGAGGGCTTTCAGCAGGGAGGGGATGGTAAACTTTTTTCTATAGGGTCATGGAATGTTAATGGGATGAATAGTCTCTTCATTTTGCCTCTTCCCTCCACTGGAGTTCCTTTCTACCCTAACTCTTGTTAACCGTGTCGAGCTTTACGAATGTAGAGATGATGCGGTATACAAACCTAAGGTTTCGATTAGATTAGATTAGATTAGTGCTACAGGCTTTCACTCCCACTATGCAAGAGTCACTGTGTAGAGCATGGAGCAAGAACCCACATACATTTTCTGCAGGATCATACTGATTCCCTGGTGCTTTATCATGCTAACTGCTGAAACATTGAGGAGAGTACATGACAGGATTGCCAAAGCTGTTGTTTTTGCATGTGCACCATAAGGCATTGAGTCATGAGTTACAAAAAAACAAACAAACTACATTTGTTCTCTTGAGAAGGAGTTGTATCAATCTGGTGCCTAGATGCTACCAGCATTGTGATTGTTGCTGCATTATTTAATCTAAATCTCTGGATTTAGAAAGCCCTGTTTCTTAGCTGACATGGCAGGTCTATCCAAAATGCTTTCCATTTTACCATGGCAAATAGACACCGAAGACCAGAAACTGAGACAAGCATGTCTTTCTTGGGCTTTCATCTCTGCACTCTCATTTTACAATCTTTCCTACACTCTCTTTCCCTCTGCTTTCCCCATTTCTCCCTCCCTATTTCTTCCACTGTTTCATCACGTCACCCTCCCTTCTTGCCTTTCTCTAATTTCCTGCATCTTTTCATGCTGCCTCTTTCCCTCTTCTTTCTTTTTTCTCCCCTTTCTCTTAGTGCAGTCTGTCATTTGCTCTTCTTATCCTAGAGTTTGCTGTATTTCTGATATAATCTCTAGAGACCATACTTTTCTTCCCCCATCCACTGATAGAGACAGAACAAGGCATTTTCCACCCATTTGTCACATGTTTATTACAAATGTACTGCAGGTTTATATGTAAACTATGACAACCAACAGCATGTAAAACGTGACAAGGAACATAAATTAACACAGCAGGAGAAACTGAAGCATGGCAGAGCCCAAGAAGCTTATTCAGCAGGAGGAAACAAGGAAAATATTTTCTTGGGACTGAAGGGACCTAGAGAGGAGATCAAGAATAAATCTGGAGAGAAGAACCAGCACTTGCAAATGTGCAGACCTTTATGAAAAGTGACTTTTCACACAAAATTCTCTCAGGTCAGTTTTCAAATGGAGTTATGTGGTAACCAGTGCTCACCGCTCAATCTAATGCAATCACTACTTTTTAAAAAAAATTCTAGATACAGTAAATTAATGGCATGCAAATTAATGTTTGAGTACTATGCAGATGTTTTCTGCATTGCACGTAAAATGTCTCCCTTTACGTCAGTGTGTTTGCTGGGACTCACTTATGCACTCAAAGGAAGTAAGATATTTAAAACAATAATTGGACCTGCTGGACTCTCTGAGCCCTGATTGTTGCTGTTTTCCAGGTCTCGCCGTGTCTGGATAGGTGGAACTGATATTTTAGCCATCATACTGTGGCTTTCTTCAGGGTATGCTGTGTGGTCTACGGTTTGTCTTTATATATAGTGGATTCCCTGATCTGAAAACAAGGAGGTCTGTTGGTCATGAATTTGAAATGAAGTGGGTAGGTTTGTTGGTCACAGATTTTGAATTCTGGTGGGAACATCCGTTGGACATAAGAACATAAGCAATGTCTCCACTGGGTCAGAACTGAGGTCCATCGTGCCCAGCAGTCCGCTCACGCGGCGGCCCAACAGGTCTAGGACTGTGAAAATCCTCTGATCTATACCCCTCTATCCCCTTTTCCAGCAGGAAATTGTCCAATCCTTTCTTGAACCCCAGTACCGTACTCTGCCCTATTTTAAATTCTGGCAGAGAAGTCTGTGGTCAAATCTTTTGAATTTTGACACAGAAAAGGGGGTGGAAACTTTTAGATGCCTTGCTTTGTTTATGGAGAGCCCTTATCTCCATTGAAATTACTGGAGTGTCTTGCTATCTTTCTTGCCTCTGTGATTCTTCTCGGCCACCAGTGATCGTCTTTCTCGACTTTCCCAAGAATGTCCTTTCTCTAGAATGTTCCTACCAAAATTCAACATCTAGCACTCTCTCTTGACCCAACTCACCATCATCCAGTCAAAAATGTAGCCAGATTTGTTTCACAAGATCTACCTTTAATAAAACCATGCTGCCTTGGATCCTGCAATCCATTCAATTCCAGAAAATTCATTCATCTCTGTTTTAAAAGCATTTCCATTAATGTACTTACCTAATTTCTGCTTTTAGGAGAGGGACTACATCTACCTTTCTCTAGTCCTCTGGGACTACTCCAGAGAAGTGTTGAAAAGGTCATTTAGAGGAGCCACCAGAATTTCCCTAAGTTTCCTTGAGTGCATACCATTGCTTTGCCCATCTTTAATCTAGCTAGCTTCTCACGGTCACAGTCCTCTGAAAATCATTCAGGGTCTACCACATGCAGTGGCGTAGCGAGGTTGTGAGGCACCTCCCCGCCCTCATCTCCACCCCCCACTATTACCCCGATCCCCCCTGCTGCACGCACCCCTTTCTCTTCTCTTCCCCTGCACCGCTAGTTATTCACCGCCATAAGCAACAAGAACGTCAAAATGCTCCTTGCGACCTCGTCAGTGTCCAAAGATCTAAAGGTGAAAAAACAGTGTGACAAGGCAGTGGCTGCTGTCAGAAGGATGCTGGGCTGTATAAAGAGAGGCGTAGCCAGTAGAAGGAAGAAGGTGTTGATGCCTCTGTACAGGTCATTGGTAAGGCCCCACTTGGAGTATTGTGTTCAGTTTTGGAGACCGTATCTGGCGAAGGACGTAAGAAGACTTGAAGCGATCCAGAGGAGGGCGACGAAAATGATAGGAGGCTTGCGCCAGAAGACGTATGAGGAGGGATTGGAAGCCCTAAATATGTATACCCTAGAGGAAAGGAGAGAGAGACGTTCAAATACTTGAAGGGTATTAAAGTAGAACAAAATCTTTTCCAGAGAAAGGAAAATGGTAAAACCAGAGGACATAATTTGAGGTTGAGGGGTGGTAGATTCAAAGGCAATGTTAGGAAATTCTACTTTACAGACAGGGTGGTGGATGCCTGGAATGCGCTCCCGAGAGAGCTGGTGGAGAGGAAAACTGTGACTGAGTTCAAAGAAGCGTGGGATGAACACAGAAGATCTAGAATCAGAAAATAATAGTAAATATTGAAGAACTATGGCCAGTTCTGGGCAGACTTGCACGGTCTGTGTCTGTATATGGCCGTTTGGTGGAGGATGGGCAGGGGAGGGCTTCAATGGCTGGGAGGGTGTAGATGGAATGGAGTAAGTTTTAACGGAGATTTCAGCAGTTGGAACCCAAGCACAGTACCGGGTAGAGCTTTGGATTCTTGCCCAGAAATAGCTAAGAAGAAAAAATTTAAAACGAATCAGGTTGGGCAGACTGGATGGACCATTCGGGTCGTTATCTGCCGTCATCTACTATGTTACTATGCAGATAGGGAATAATATTAAATTAAATATCCTAAGATGTAGACCCTCCAGATCTACTACTATATTATTTGTCACTTCTTTTTTTTTTTTTTTTTTTTGAGTTCAATAGTTTTTTATTGAGTATTTTTAGAAAATACAGGAAGCAGTTCAAATACATGAAGTCAAAATAAAGCTTTCTGTATAAAGAGCATATAAATCTATATTTAACTATAGAGGAACATAACAGTGAGAAAGGTTCCTACTATTAGAACTGCATGTGAAGAGAATATAAGAAGAAAGTGAGGGAGAACAACAGAAAAAAGGGAGAAAGATGAAAGAAAAATAAAGAAAAGGAAATTAAAGAAAAGGAAGACAGGAGTGTCTACGAAGCAGAACGTACATAGGTATCTAGGAATGACCAAGGTGATTTGTTAAACTTCAAGTTCGTGAGGGTTCTGGATGTAATTTTTTTCTCATATGCATATGATTCAAATCTATGGTACATACACAGAGAGTTCCACCAAAAAGTATAGTCTAATAACGAAGATGATTTCCAGTTTTTCAGAATGTGCATGAGAGCAGTCACAAACATGGTATCAATGAGTTTAGGAGGACAATTTGATTGTGCAAAGCAGGGATGTTGAGAGCGAAGGATTACAATGTCCATAGAGATCTCTTCCGAGCAGTTAGTAATAGATTGTATGGTGCTCCAAATGCGAGTCCAAAAGGATCGGACCTGTGAAAAAGCATGTGGTCGAGAGTTCCTACATCTTTTAAACAGTTCCAGCAAACAGAGTCTTGTTTTAAATTGGCTTTCCACATGCGAAATGGAGTCCATACTGCATGCCACATAATAAAGAACATTGATTGTGAGACTCTAGAAGATAAAAGTGGGCGATTTGTTGAAGACCAGAAAAGTTCCCAATCAATGTCAGAAAGCGGAATAGTGAGTATAGTTTCCCAGTGTTTCATAGATTGGGGTGTAAAAGTGAAGGAATGATCTCTTAAAATACTGTAGAAAAGAGATATCGCCTTGCCTTTAAGTAGAGACAGTATAGACCAATGACGAATAGTATGAGTGGAAGTCATGAAGTCAAAACGTATATGCATAGAAGACAGTGTTTCAGTGAGTGAGAGCCATTGTGAATAAACAGAAGGAGGCAGCGAATATGTAGAGCAAATAATATCAAAAGGAACAGACAGATTTGGAGTAGACAATTGATGGGCAAACCATAGACCCGCCCGCTGCCATCTTTTCCATGAAAGGGATTTGCCATGGTTTTGAATTTTAAAGTTATTCCAAAGGGACATGAGTGGACTATCATAAACTGAGATCTCAGCCAATTTATCTAGAAGATGAAGAGCATGTTGCGTTGAACTCAGCAAAGAGTACCTTCTCAAGTGTCTGGGTATTGACACTGTTAGTAGGCAGGAGGTGTGTAAAGGCATGCATAAAAAGCTCTCCATTTCAAACCAGGCAGGAGGATCTTGGAACAGGGAGTCAGTGAGCCAGTAAGCACCATATTTAGCTAGTGAAGCAATATAATAATGATAAAAATCCGGAAAATTAAGACCACCATTAATCTTAGAGGCTTTCAGCTTGGCGAGAGCAATTCGAGGTGTTTTCTTGTTCCAAATGAATTCAGATAGCTTCCTATTTAGCCATTGAAAAAATGACTTCCGGCATAGAAGAGGAAGCATAGAGAGAATGTAATTGATTTGAGGGGCCAAAGTCATTTTGACGGCTGTTATTCTACCCCACCAGGATAGAAAAAGTGGAGACCATCGAGATGTAGTATTTAGTACTATATTTTTTACTTTGGATATATTAAGATCTTGAGCATATACCGGATCTTTATGTATTAAGATCCCCAAGTATTTCACAGCTTCATGCGACCATGAGAAGGAAAAGTGAGCTAGATCTGAGGGAAGAATATTATTGTTCAGAGGGAAGATCTCTGATTTCTCCCAATTAACAGAATAACCAGAGAGGAGAGAATATTGAGTGACAATTTGAATAAGGTGAGGAAGAGAGACTAGAGGGTTCCTAAGAAAGAGTAAAACATCATCAGCATAAGCTGCTAATTTGAAGTCTCTATTAGAGGAGGGAATGCCTTTGATTAAGGGGCATTGTCGGATAGCTGAAAGGAAGGGCTCCAACACTAAATTAAATAACAATGGTGAGAGAGGGCAGCCTTGTCGTGTACCTCTGTGAAGGGAAAATTTATTGGATAGAGAGTTATTAATTAGAATACGAGCTGTGGGTTGGCGATATAGCGTTTCTATCCAATCCGTGAAAAATGAGCCAAAGTTATACCACTTCAGGACACGAAAAAGAAAAGACCACTCCACCCGGTCAAATGCTTTTTCGGCATCAATAGCTAGACCAATTACGGGGTCTGACATTGTTTTAGCATAAGCGTTAATATGATGAAAGAGACGCAGGTTATCTCTTATATATCTTTGTTTAATGAACCCTGTTTGATCTTTATGTATGAGAGACGGGATTACTTTGGTAAGTCTTAATGCAAGTAGTTTTGCCATTATCTTATAATCTAAGTTAAGGAGAGAAATAGGGCAGAAGTTTTTAACCAAGGTGGCGTCTCTATCAGGTTTGGGGATTACTACAATTGTGGCCTCAGTGAAATTGAATTGTTTGTTCGGAGTGGAGTGGAGGAAATCATAATATGTAAGAAGGTAAGGAGCTAGGAGGGTTCGGAATTGTTTAAAGAATTTATTAGTAAAACCGTCTGGGCCAGGGGCTTTCCCAGCTGGTAAAGAAGATATGGCAGTTTCAATTTCTGATATAGTTATAGGGGAATCTAGTTCCAATTTAACAGAGTCTGATATGATCGGATGAGTTAAGGAGGTAAGAAAGGAATCTATATCTGATTCAGAAGCAGCTAATTCGGATTGGTATAGAGAAGCATAAAAGTTTTCAAATTGAGAGGAAATTAAGGATCTGGTTTTGACTAAATGACCTGATGGATCTTGAATAGTTGTGATATGTAGTCTTTTAGATTTGGTTTTAAGGTATCTAGCTAAAGGCCGACCCATAAGGTTATCTCCCATGTAGTGACCAGAAGTGGAGATGAAGATATCACGTCGGGCTGTACATGAAACCAAAGTGTTGTATTCATATTTAAGATTTTGGATACGTTGGAAAGTAGCTGGGTCGTGTAAATGATTAGACATATGTTGTAATTCTAAGGCTTTAATAGAATTTTCTAAGTCTTTTTCCTTTCTTATAGACTGTTTCTTTTTCCAAGAAGCTATTTTAATCAATTCGCCTCTGAGGGTTGCTTTGTATGCTTCCCAGATAACTGAAGGACAGATTTCAGGATCTTTAGAGTTATTTTCAAAAAACTCCACAGTAAAAGAATTGATTCTTTCAACAATTTCCTCATCTAAGAGTAAGGTGTTATTCAGTCGCCAAGAAGGGGATTCTTTACGTGGGGCTGATATGGATATATATAAAGAAATGGCAGCGTGATCTGTAAGAGAAATTGGATGTATAATAGAATTGGTAAGATCTTGAATAAGAGAAGAGGACAAGAGAAAAAAATCAATTCTTGAGTACGTGTTATGTGGTGGTGAAAAATGTGTGTATTCTCTGCCTTTTGGGTAAAGCAAGCGCCAAGGATCCACAAGGGAGAAGGCATCATTTAAAGCAGTGTTTTTCAACCTTTTTTGGGCAAAGGCACACTTGTTTCATGAAAAAAATCACGAGGCACACCACCATTAGAAAAAGTTAAAAAATTTAACTGTGCCTATATTGACTATATATAAATATATAGGAATCAAATAAACACAAAGAAAGTATTTTATAATGCTGCCACCGCCACTGGGGAATAGGCTGCCACTGCCGCCATCGGGAACAGGCCGGCACCGAGTTCTCCCTGCTTCTCGTCCCCGCAGGGCCGACCAACTCTCGCCACCCGTCGTCAATTCTAACGTCGGAGAGGACGTTCTAGGCCAGCCAGGCAGCGATTGGCTGGCCCAGAACGTCCTCTCCGACGTCAGAATTGACGCGAGTGGCGAGAGTTGGCCGGCCCCACAGGGAAAAGCAGGGAGAACTTGGCGCCGGCCTGTTCCCGATGGCGGCGGTGGCACTCAAGTGGCTAAAGAGCCGCAGTTTGCTGGCCTAGGGACAACACTGGAGGGTGGCCAGCTGTGCACCCCCTTGGGACGTAAACCCAGGGTGGGGCAGACCGCCCCCCCCCCCACCCTGGTATGCCACTATCTGTACCTCACTCCCTCCCTATGACCAAAAATTCTCCTTTCTTCTATTCCCCGTGTACACAACCATCTTTTTCCCTCCCTTCCTCTCTCCAAAGTCCATGCCTTCTGTGTCCAAAAACCCATTCCCTCCCCCACCTCAGCATCTCTTTCCCTCCCTTCCTCTCTCCCAAGTCCATTTCTTCTGTGTCCAAAACCGCATTCCCTCCCCCACCTCAGCATCTCTTTCCCTCCCTTCCTCTCTCCCAAGTCCATTTCTTCTGTGTCCAAAAACGCATTCCCTCCCCCACCTCAGCATCTCTTTCCCTCTCTTCCTCTCTCCCAAGTTCATGCCTTGTGTCCAAAACGCACTCCCTCCCCCCTTTTGTGTTCCGTGTTTGCCTCCCAGCCCATCTTTGCAACTTTCTCAGCAAAACGAAGCTCAAGCCGCGAGGCTTGTCTTCTGCTTCCTGCCTGCCCTGCCGCGCACAAATAGCCGAACGGAAGTATTCTCCGACGTCAGCGCTGACGTCGGAGGGCAGGCTTTGCTTAAGCCCTCCCTCCGACGTCAGCGCTGACATCGGGGAACGCTTGCGATCGGCTATATGTTAGCTGCAGGGCAGGCAGGAAGCAGAAGACGAGCCTCGCGGCTCGAGATGTATTGAACTCCGCGGGTCCCCCGTCCAGCTCTCTCCTGTCCACGTGGGGCGGACCGCCCCTCTCCCTAGACTGGTGGTACTGCCCTGATGGCGGCCCTGACCGTACGGCACACCAGGCAACATCTCGCGGCACACTAGTGAAAAACACTGATTTAAAGCATGAAGAGCTGTGAAAGACCTGGATTTGGAGGGTTTGCAAGAAGATGATCTATCAATATATAAGTCTTGAATTTGATTAAAATCACCTCCTAATATCATAGGGCAAGAATCATTTTATTTGTCACTTCTATAGTGCTGAGGCACTTAGAGGAGAGGTAAAATGGAGGATAAAACACTGCCCCGTAATTATCCTCTGGAAAGACAGATTCAAACTCTGCCTACAAGGATTCTTGCATTCTAATAGAGTGGGGTCACCAACCCTTTGAAACTTATGAACTTCTGCTGGTTCTCATCTCCTTGACGCCTGAAAATCGATGACCAGCTTCTACATATCACTGACTTCACCTTTGAGTCTCACAATACCACTGTTGCACTTCCTCTTATCATTAACATATCTACAAAATGTCTTGTCCCCCATTTTAATGTATTGGCTATTTTTTCTTCCATTTGCACCTTTGATTTCCTGGCCACTTTACCAGCTTCTCTTAGCTTCTCCAGATATTGTCACTGTATTCCTCTTTCTGTGATCTCTTTTAGTTTATGAATGCTAACCTCTTTTTCCTTAGCCTATCAGTTACTACTTTTGAGAACTAGTGACCTTTTCCTCTTACTTTTACATTCCTTGCAAAAAGGTTTGTTGTCATTCAAATAGCTCCTTTCAGTTTTGACCACTGTTTTCATACTTCAGATGTTCTCTTCCAGCTAACAACTCCTTACGGTTATCTCCCATCTGAACAAAGCTAGATTTTTTAGACATAAGAACATATGAGTTGCCATACTGGGAAAGACCAAAGATCCATCAAGCCCCAGTCTCCTGTTCCAAAAGTGGCCAACTAAGGTCCCAAGTACCTTTATCCACATGTTTATTTACCTCTTTGAAGAAATGTAGTAGGTGGGTTAGGCAAGATTTCCCTTGACCATAGGAGCCAGCTTTTGAAAATGATTTGGGGTGCTGAACACAAAACTTACAGCCAATTTCACTTCACCCAGCAAAAAAAACCAAAATACATCTGGTAGTGATTGACCAACCTGTATCTAAATGGCAAGGGCAGGGCAGGGCAGGTAATGTGGTCACTATGATCCTGCCACTCTCTTCTCCCTCTTACAGCTTGTCAGCATCATACTCTCTCTCTCTCTCCCCCTCTGTCTCTCTCCATTCAGGCCATCTACAGCACTTTTCTCCAACCAGTCCTACAGCCCATTATCTACACAAGCATTTCTCAACTTCTTCAAGCCAAGTACCCCCTAAGTCTAACAAATATCATCCAAGTACCCCTGCCCAAGCTCCGCCCCAGATGCACCCAAGCTCCACCCCAGACCCCACTCCCATAATAATAGTACTAATTGTAATGCAATTTCTTCCATTCATTTTTCATATACACACAATATCCTATATAATAAAACGCTAGCCGCGCATGCACACTCAGACCTGCGTAATCTGTGATCCCTGATCTGTGATCCGTAGGTCCGTGGTCAGAGTGCGTATGCGGCGGCCAGATCGGGAAAGCACATCCGGCGACTCCCGTCCTCACTCACCGCCAAAGCCTCCTCCTCCTCGCCGGCTCACCCGCGTTTAAATTGAGAAAAGCGCTGCACCACGCTAACGCTGGCTTTGCCATCTTCTCTCCACTGTGGCCCGCCCTCTCTGACTACTTCCTGTTTCCGCTAGGGTTGGCCGCAGTGGATAGAAGATGCCGAAGCCAGCAGTAGCACAGTGCAGTGCTTTTCTCACAATTTAAACGCAGCGGCTGGGAAGGGGGCGGCAGGAAATGCTGCTTTTGCACAGGGAAATGTGTGTGTGGGGGGGAAATGCTGTTTCTGGACAGGGAAGGCCAGGAAATGCTGCTGTTGCACAGGGAAGTGTGTGTGTGTGTGTGGGGGGGGGGGGGGAAATGCTGCTGTTGCACAGGGAAGGGTGGGAAATGCTGCTATATTCTAGCACCTGTTAATGTAACGGGTTTAAACACTAGTAATCTTATAAATACATAATGGTAACCATAAATTAAAAAAAAAAAAAAACAAAGCACACTGTATGCAGGGAAAATATTAATTATCATTTATATTTGGGGGGTGGGAGGTTCAAAGAGATCAAGGCAGATGTCTTTAAAATATGAAATCAGTAACAACTATAGAAAAATAGACAAATATAGAGCAAAATATAGACAGCAGATATAAATTCTCATAACTGCCATTTCGATCACTAAATTGAAAATAAAATCATTTTTCCTACCTTTGTTGTCTGGTGATTTCATGAGTCTCTGGTTGCACTTCCTTCTGACTGTGCATCCAATATTTCTTTCTTTTTGGCTCCTGCACACATTCTATTCTCCGGATCTCATTCCCTTCCTCAACCAACATCTCTCTCTGTCCCTCCATGAATCCAACTTTTTTCCTCTCTCCTCTACCCCTATTGGCAACATTTTTCCCTCTCTTATCCCCCAGATCATGTGCAGCACTTTTCACCACTGCTCACCAGTCCCATGCCTATTTCTCCTTCTATCACCCCTCTCCAGCACCATGCCACATCTCTCCTTTCATCACTATGTCCAACATTCCTCACCCTTGCATCCCCTTCAATTTGTCCCTCTCCACCACCATATCCAATATTTCTCCCCCTCATCCTTCTATTCCCCATATATCTCTACCTCACTCCTCTCTCTCTCTGCCCAATTTTCCTTTCCTCATGTGCACCATCTCTTTCCCTTTCACTCACACACTCATGACCAACAATTCTCCCTTTCTATTCCCTCCATCCTATGTCCCAAATTAGTGCCCCCTTCCTCCCTGCCTTGTGTCCCAAGTTTATGCTCCCTCCCTTCCTTCTGTGTCTCGGGTTCATGCCTCCCTCTCTGCCTTCCAGCCTTTGTCCCCAAATTGTGCCCCAACCATGTCCCAATGTGCTTCCCCCCTTCTCCCAGATCATGTCTGCTCTCTCCTTACTAGCTCGCTCCAGGACCACAGTCACTTCCTTCAGGGTCATCCAGCTGGGCTGCATCTTTCTACCTTCAGAGGCACTTGGTGCAGGGACACGGGCAGCCACTGTATGTGGCTGACTCACAAGCCTTCTCTCTGATGTCGGAGAGAAGACTTCCAGGTCAGCCGGGTGCAGCCCTAAGTGTGCATGTACCGCTTGTTGAGAACCTCTGATTTGCACCACATTTTATTCTTTTTTTTTTTTTTTTACTTTCTTCTAAATTGCTTTTTCTTTCTTGCTCTTCCTTGCCCTCTTTCTCCTCCCTACTCCCTCTGTACTTTTTAATTTTTTCTCCTTTTGGACAGGCATAATTTGATGTTTTATATTTGGGGGCAGGGAGTTTAACAGCTCTCTTCCTGCTCTACTTCCTAAATCTTTTTTTAGCCTTTTTTGCTTCTCATTTCCCCTTGATCCAGACTTCTATTTCCCTACACTCCCCAGCAAGTTCCTTTCTCTGTCCCCATCTCTGTTTCTCATTCTTTAGCACAATCCTCACCTACCATGCACTTCAGCCCTGTACTCCCTTTCACAGTTCATATCTCTTCCCTCAGCCTCTCTCAAGTTTTATTTAAAATTTGCTATACCACTAAATAAATTGTCTAAGCGGTGTACAATATTAAGACTATTAAAATCCAGGGGAAGACAGATAACAAAACTTTACTGACTTACAAGATACAAATTGGATTGGGGGGGGAGAAGTACAATTTATAATAGGAAAGAAAGAGCGTAAAAGGTCAACACACTGGGAAGGTGATATGCTCTTCCTTCTATATGCGATCTAGCGTCTACTTGTCATATGCATCTTTAAAGAGTAAGGTCTTTAAGTTATTTTTGAATTTATCCAATGAGATTTCTTCTCGAAGGTGAGCAGGCAGGGAAGTCCATATTGTTGGTGCAGTAACTGAAAAGATTTTCTTTCTGGTGGCGTCATAGACTAAATGCCGTGGGGGAAGAGACCACCAGAAAATTCTGGTTGCTGGATCTTAGTGTTCTAGTTAGATAGTGTGGAATAAGAAGTTTATCTATGAATCCTGGAGTATATGTTAACTGTTTTGAAGATAAGTAGTGAAATTTTATATGTGATTCGATGATTGATTGGAAGCCAGTGTGATTTTATAAGCAGGGGGGTGACATGATCAAATTTTTTTGCCTTATATATTAGTTTAAATGCTGTGTTTTGAATGATTTGAAGTCGTCTTATCTCTTTTTGAGAAGAGGGTTCTAGTAGGCTCATAACTGATCTTATCATTCTTAGTTTGTAAAAACTTTTCCTGACCACTGTGCTTATCTGTTGGTGGAAGGATAATTCATAGTCAATGATTACTCCAAGGATCTTAGTATTGTTGGTGAATTGAAGAGGAGTAGACTTGAGATAAATGGGGGAAGCAAGGGTTTTATTTCTAGTGGGGGAGAAAAGCATTCCATTTGATTTGTCTGGGTTGAGAAAAAGCATGTTTGTAGTTAAGTCATTTAGTGATCACTTCTAATTTGCTATTAATATCTAGAATATCCTGAGGGTCGTTTGGGTCTATTGGGTAGATTAGCTGAATATCATCAGCATAACGGAATACAATAAAACCAACTGATTGGGCAATTGTAAGAAGAAATGAAGATATTAAAAAGCCGGGGAGATAGAATAGAGCCTTGTGGTATACCATATTCTAGAGTGATCGATTCTGAAGTTGTTAGGTTAGTGTGCACTTTGGATGAACGGCCAGAGAAAAAGGATATGAACCAATCTAAAGCTGTGTCAGTTATTACAATTGAGAGCAGTCTACTGATTAGAAGTTGGTGGTCAACTGTTGAATGTGGCTGAAAGGTCGGGAGAAACTAGTAGTGTGGTTTTTCTCTGGTCCAGGAGGTTAAGGATAGAAGTAGTAAGCCCTATTAATGCATGTTCGGTAGAATATTGCTTCCAGAAGCCTGTTTGATTTGGGTGAGGGACATTTGTTTTTTCAATGAAGTCACTGAGCTGATTAAATACTATTTTTTCTGTGAGTTTTGCCATGAATGGGAGGTTAGATATTGAACAGTAATTGGAGCAGTCAGATATGGGGGCTTTATGATCTTTAATTTTAGGATAGATTATTGCCGATTTCCAGTATTTAGGTATTGAACCAGTTTCTAAGCTTTATTTGATCATGCTGTAGATGTGTTGTCCAAAAATGTTAAAATAGCGTTTTAAAAGAAAAGGCGGAATTTCTAAAATGCTGCCTTTGATGTTCTAAAATGCTGCCTTTGATGTTCATGTTCTCTATGTTTTGTTGAGGCAGAGCACTCGTTGGAGCCCAGGGGATACTCTGCGATGGTGCACATGCTCTGAATCAGGCGCATCTTCCACACAAGCCAGCCGGAGAGGCAACCGAGAGCTGCTGATTGGGCTGAAAGGAGGACCCAGGGGGAAAGAAGGGAGGCTCGGAGATAGTTTCTCTATCGAAAACCGTGAGCTGCCAGCTCTCAAAGCCTGTGCCTACTCTTTCCTTCCACATTCCTTTCCCAGCGACTCCCTCAGCACTTCTCTCGCTGTCTAGGGCTACCATATTTGTGAAGTCAAAAAAGAGGACACGTGACCCTGACCCCACCCCCCAACCCTGCTTGCCTCTTCCTCCTATATTGTAACACTAGAGGCACTTCCCTGTGTCCCCCCTCTCCTACAAATATGCAGGGCTGATAAACCAGCATGAAGCACCTTATGTGAGTCATAAGGTTTTCATTCCTTAGCCCTTTTTTAATATTGTGACAATTATACTCAAATAAATAACCATCTTCATTAAATCCAATCACACCATCTTTTCATATACATACTTTTTTTTTTTTTTACCCATAAATCATGTGTTCAATAAATATACTGTTTAAATTCTCATCAAGAAAATGTTTTGTACATAAAATTCATCAATATCTGTTATTTTTTTCTCAAAAGCGTATATATAATCTTGTGCCAATACTTCTCACCTAACTATAACTATATCAAACATCAGGAAGCACTACAATTTTTCTCTATTATCCTGATGTTCACTTCTTTGTGCTGTCTTTGATGAATTATAATTGTCCATTAAACATTCTCCTTATGTTTTATATCTGTTACAGTAATTTGTCCAAACTCATGATCAAATGCTGAACCGATCACTTAAAATACTGTGAAATCCTGCTTTAATCAGGACCTTCAGTCCTGATTTTTCCTGCAGCCTATTGGCTGGCTAAGGAATGTCTAACTAACGGCATAACATAACAAATCACGTTTGTAAAGTATATCCCCGCGAACTCGCAGTTCACAATTCGCGGACTCAGTCACAGTTTTTTTCTGATCGCCTCTTCCGGGACTCAGGACCCCGCCACCGCCCCTGCAGCCCTCTCCAGCTATTCAGAGCTTCTCCATCCCCCCCAATTCGCAAGTGCCACTGCCCACATGGGCACTAACCCTGCAGCCCTCTCCCACTTCTGATCCGTGCCCCTAAACCGCATCCAATATTCGCAGTTTTTTAAAGTTTGTGGGTGCTCCAGGAACACAACCCCTGCGAACTTCGGGGGAGTACTGTATACCTTGCCTAAAAGCATTTCTTCGAAGAGCAATTTTGTCAGGTCTAAAGGTTATACTTTATCTTTGGATTGGAACCTTGAACCCTATCTATAATCATTGGCATTCTCGAATGTTACATCTTTTGATGATGGAGAGTATGCAATTATCAGACTGGGACAATAGACAGGGTCGCCAGTTACTTACTATTTGGCAGGCTTACTTGGACACTCTAACACCCCATACCCGCAGTCGTATTTTAAATTATATGTCATTAATTGATTTCTTGATTCCTTTTGATGGGGAGGAAGTGGGGGGAGAATTGGGAAAATTTGTTTTTATTGATATTGTTTACTATACTATTGCAAAATTTTGTTTCTTTATTGCTGTTTTTGTAATATTATTTATTATCTTACCTGTATCTGAAACTTTAATAAAATATGATTAAATTAACAAATTAAGATGACTAAATCTCAGTGATTAACAAGTCAATTCTCCAGGAATTTTGCAAATAAACTAGATTTTAACAATTTTCTAAAATGCATATCAGATGAAGAAAGAGATAATAGTCTGCAAAACTCTGTATCCCAACTGGCTGCTTGCTAAGATATTAACCTTTGTTAAAAAGTTCTTATATGAACAACCAGGAGCAGAAAGGGAACGCAAACAATGCAGTGGCTCGCAATGATCAATTGGGATAGATGAATGTAATTGATCAGCTAAATAACTGGGTGTAGAACCATGCAAGGCCTTACAATACATGGCTCCAAACTTGAAAAACACCCTAGCCTCTATTGGCAACGAATGAAGTTCTTTATAAGAAGGTGTAACATGAACTGCTTTCTTCAAATTAAAAATTAAACACATGGCAGTATTTTGTATAATATGTAATCTTTGAAAAATTTCACGATAACCTGCCAGATGTACTATATTACAGTAGTCCAAAATACTCAACATTAAAGATTCTACCAATATCCTGAATGAAGTAGTGTTGAAGTATGATCTAATTGTTTGTAGTGTTCATAATGTAAAGAAGCTTTTTATCAATGTGTTCACTCATGGATAGATTTTTATCAACATATACATTCCATTCAGAGTCAAATTTTCTTCTGTACATTTGGTAGGAAACGCAAAGAAAAATTTAGTTTTATCTGAGTTAAGCTTTAGTTTAAAATCGCTCACCCAATGATCTACAGTCTGGAAAACCTTCGATATTTACTGAAAAGCTGATGAAAGATTAGAAAAATTAGGAATGACTAAAGTTATGGCATCTATTGACCAAACAGCACAATAGTTCAAGTTAAATTTTCTGTGAGAGTATAACCCAAACTTCAGATTGGAAGGGTGTATATTCTCTTACCCCTCCACAAGTTTTAAGCTAAGTATTTAAACTATTTATACACTAAGGTGGAAAAAAGTATTTATAAATTTAATAGCAAAGTATGGAAGATCCGGGGAGGAAGTTACATAACGCCTGACACAATGAATTTGTATGAGGGCTAAATGCTAATGCGCTCATTATATTCTATGGACGTGTTAGCTAAATCAGCTAGCATGCCTTAGTAAAAGACCCCTTTAATGCAGACAGGAATTCTTTCAAATCTCTAATTGCAGTATCATTCTCTATTTCTAAGTGTAGATTAATGTCGCCTAATAGCAGACAATATGGAGTTAAAACAGAATTTTGTAAAAGAAATGTATAAAAATTTTCTCTTGACTTGATCCAACTACCAGGCGGAACATCAAAAAGAATACAAGTTAATGATTCCTTTAACTTATTGTCATGCTAAAATTATTTTGAATTATTTTGAAAGATCACTTTGAATTTAGACTCTAGACAAACTCCCAAACTGCCACCTCACTTATTTTCTCTATATAAGCTAATGGGGTATTAATATTACCATTGGTGTCTCCTAAGCTACTAGTCCTGATTCTTTTGCAGCTTATTGGCTAGCTAATGAATGTCTGACCAATGAGTTGAAGGGAGAGGAGGGAGCAGTAGCTACAGAAACAGACTTTCTTCCTGCTTTTCCCTGCAGCTCTACATACTGAAGATTTCTTCTCTGATGTCTGGGCAGTGCTGGAAAGAATATTGGGGGTGCTCTGGTACCCACAGCACCCACAGAGCTAGTGCCTATGTCCTTGACTAAATTCATATTTGCTTTCTCTCATCCACACTTTTGTATATGCTCTGTAATTTTGTTCTTTATAATAATCTCTACCATTTTGCTTATTACCAATGTCAAACTCACCAGTCTATAATTTCCAGGATCACCTCTGGAACCCTTTTTAAAAATTGGCGTTACGTTGGCCTCCCTACAGTCTTTTGGTACCATTCTGGATTTTATAGATAAATTACACATTATTAACAGTGGCTCTGCAAGTTTATTTTTCAATTCTATCAGTACTCTGGGATGTTTACCATCCAGTCTAGGTGATTTGCTACGTGTCAAATTGCCCCCTTACATCTTCCAGTGTTACAGAGATTTGTTTCAGTTTCTGTGACTCATCAGCATTGAATACCATTTCTGGCATTGGTATCTCCCCCACATCTTCCTTGACCTTGTCTTCCCTGAATGCCCCTTTTACACCTCAGTCATCTAGTAGTCCAATTAATTATTTTCCCAGCTTCTTGCTTTTAATATACCTAAAAAAAGGTTTTCCTATATGTTTTTGCCTGCAACATTATCTTCCTTTCAAGGTCTCTCTTTGCCTTCCTTATCAGCATCTTGCATTTCATTTGCCATTCCTTTTGTTGTTTCCTATTATTATCAGTCAGATTTTTCTTCCACTTTCTAAAGGATTTTCTTTTAGCTCTAATAGCTTCCTTCACCTCAGTTTTTAACCACACTGGCTACCATTTGGTCTTCTTTCCTCTTTTTTTAATATATGGAATATCTGGTCTGGGCTTCTAGAATGGTAGTTTTGAATAATATCCACGCCAGATGTAAATTTTTAACCTTTGCAGCTGCTCCTCTAAGTTTCTTTTTTTACCATTCTTCTTATGTTATCATAGTCTCCTTTCTTCTTATGTTATCATAGTCTCCTTTTTTAAAGTTATATGCTATTGTATTAGACTTCCTGTATGTACTTATTCCAGAAAAGTCTAGAACCTTCACTTTTGAATGAACCCTCTATACCTGTCTTAATTTTAAATCACATCTTCTGGTGATCATTGGATGCCCGATAATCATCTACTGTAACATCAGAAATGCTGTCCTCAATTGTAAGCACTAAGTCCAGTAAGGCTCCATCCCACCTGGGTTCCATTACCAATCTCTGGAATGATTAGTGGTGTAGTAAGGGGGGTGGTCCACCTCAGGTGCTGTTTTGGTAAGAGCGCAGGCACCAGTCCTCCTCTCCAGCTTCCCCCCCCCCCCCCACTGCCATGTGTACATGCCACTTCTCTTCAGCACTAACTCCCAACCTGTTGTCGCACCTGTTTCAGCTTTTCCTCTGTTACTTCCTGGACCCGCACCTAGGAAGTGACATCAGAGGAAGCGCGGACGCTGGCAAGACAGCAGTTTGGGGATTGCTGCTTATGCCAGGAATGTTACAGTAGTATGGGGGAGGGGGGAGCAGCGAACATGTGGCAGGAGGGGCAGGGAAGGAGCATGTGGAGGTGGGCGGAGAAGAGCCTCTCACCTTCACTACACCACTGGGAATGATTTACCCTTTAGAGATTCTAGGATCTTTCTACTTCTAGAAGACCACACAATTGGGTACCTCAATCAGCATCTGCCATATTAAAATCACATATTAGTAGCTCTATCCCTTTCACAGTTACATTATAAATGACTTCAATTAAATCTCTGTCTGCTTCTATCTGTGAAGCAGGCTTGATTTTTTTATACATTTTTCCCTTCCCTCTTTCCAGATTGACCCACAGTGCCTCTTCCTTACTCTATAGGTCCGCAATTGAGTGAATTTAATATTATCATTAACATACAATGCCACTCCCCTCCCCCTTTTTTCCTCCTCTGTCTTTCTTGAGCAGATAATAGCCTGGCATAATTATATCTCATCATGGATCTTCATGAACCTTAACTCTGTGATCACTGTTAAATCCAAATCAGCCTCTAGATCCAGAATCCAGTGCTGATGGTGCAGTGGAATGGGGTAGGAACAATCCTCAGGCACTCCTAACCCTTAAAGCTCTTGGGGCTAGATTCAGTAACCTGCCCGAATCGGAACAATCTGTTTCAACCAATTCACTAACCTAAAATATGCAGATGGGGGCAATCAGAGGAACGGCCCCATCTGCCTGCACGGATCATGCATGTGCGATCCGCGTGCATGCGCAGACCCGTCCTAGCCGTGACTTTTTTTTTTTTTAACTTTAAACTTTTTTAACTTTTGCGGCAGCGGCAGCCTCTTCGCTTTTAAACTTTTACAGTGGCGACAGCATCTTTCCTCTTTCCCTTCAGTGTGAGCCCATGGGTTTAAAGCTGGCGTGCAGCCCCGCTTTAAAACAACGGGCTTGCACTGCAGGTAAGGGCGGCAGAGAGCAGGAGAGTCGGGGTGAGCAGGCAGGCAGGGGGTTTGGGTTTGGGGCAGGCAGGCAGGCTCATTCAGGGCTGCAGGAGGTGGGGCTGACAGGTTAGAAAGCAGGGCAGCAGAAGGCAGGGCAGTCACAAAGAGCCAGTCACTTTTTGCGAGCCCAGTCCGATCGAAAAAAAGTTTAGTGAATTGCGTCCCTGCCTACTTTGCATGCAGCTCCCCTCATTTGCATGTGCGCACCGGAAGAGGATCACTACACAGGTTAGTGAATACTGCAGGAGGGAAATCTGGTCGCTAAGGGTTCGCAAACCGATCGGTATACGATCGGTTTGCTTAGTGAGCCAGTCTCATTAGTGATGTCACAATGGCTTGATTGTTCTATTCTTAGCTCACATAAGAATAATTATACTGGGTCAGACCAATGGTCCATCTAGTCCAGTCTTCTCTCTCCAACTGAGACCAATCAAGGTTACAAGTACCTGGCAGAAACCCAAACAGTACGAGTGGGTGCTGAAAAGTTCTCAGCCCAACCAACCAACTTCCTAAATTCTGAGCGTTATTTTGCCACTGGAGCTGAAAAGAGTGTTATTTTATTTCATTAAGTGCCGATCTGCAGAAACAAAATTCTCTGTTTTGACCGTTTCAGATCATTGATTGAACCATATCAACGTCATTCTCTTCCTGGTTGGGCTGAACTTTTCAGCACCCCTCATATTGGCGCTTAACTGATCAAATGCTGACTCCGCCCCTGGAATGCCCCCAAAACAGCCACTTTTTAGATAGGCAATGACTAGACTTTTTCAGCAGCACTAACTGGTTTAGTGCTGCTAAAAATGATCAACAAGCAATTTAACTGGTCAGGAACCATTTCTGGTCAGTTAAATCATTTGAATATCAACTCATTGGTGTGAATTGATGTCAACTGCTAAATGTATAACTTCTGCACGCAATTCAATATATAATTAGCAAGTATAACTTTAAATGGATAACATCTGTTTAAAGTTATCGGTGGATTTTCAGTTATCCTACATATGAATTTAAGATCACTGAAAACTTGCATAACTTTAAATGCAAAACTTACGTGGCACTTGAGTAGCCTAAAAACTGGCCCCATGGTTTTCATAAGGAATTTCAATCTAAAGAAAGTGTAATTAAATGATGATGCCCGTGAGTAGTATATCTCAGAAAAGAAGGGAGAAAAAGTTAAGCCTATAGTTTACTTATTCTTGAAGGGGAAAAATTCTAAACAATTACAGCTGTTTTCCACCTACTCTCCCACTTTTGATGGTTCCCTGACTTCATAAATAGAAGTTGTCAGGCTTCCATCTATATAAGAGACTAACTGCAGGGCTTCATGGAGGTGGGGAGAAGCTACTGGCTGAAGCCATTGAAGTTGTCACTGCTGCAATCAGAACACTTAAATCACTGACACAGAATAATAACAATACATTACTTACACTCTCCACCCCCCAAAAAAAATAATAACACCAGCAAAGTTGCATTTTGGCCCCAAGAGAGACAGATAAATAAGTTACAGACGGAAAAAAGAGAAAGTGGCACAAAGACATTGAGAATGAGTTAGTGGGACAATCAGGAGCCTAACCACTGGAAGACAAGCAAAGCATAACAAGAGAGACAGCAAATAGAAATGGCAGAGAAAAAAACCACAAAAGTCTGGGTCAGACTGCGAGGGGCATGTGATGAAGCTACTAAGCAGTAGATTTAAAACAAACTAGAGAAAATATTTCTTCACCCAACATGTAATTAAACTCTGGAATTCATTGCCAGAGAATGTGGTGAAATCAGCTTTGCAGGGTTTAAAGAAGGTTTAGATAATTTCCTAAAAGAGAAGTCTATAGACCATTATTAAGATGGCTTAGGGAAATCCATTGCTTATTCCTAGGATAAGCAGCATAGAATCTGTTTTGCTACTTGGGATCTAGCTTGGTACTTGGAACCTGGTTTGGCCACTGCTGGAAACAGGATACTGGACTTGATGGACCTTTGGTCTGTCCCAGTGTAGCAATTCTTATGTTCTTAATGTATTGGATATGGTTAACATTAGGCACAGCTTCAAAGTGGCTGGATTTTGATTAGGGTGGAGACTAGTGCTGCCCAATTCACCGATTCACTTCAGATGAATCGATTTGAATCAATTTGTTTTTGAAGAAAATCGGACTTACCAATTTGTCGGCCCCTTTGGTAGAGACCCGTTCGGGCTTTCCTTCTGCCATCGGAATCCTTGCTTCTGATGTAACATCGAAGCAAGGACTCCAGAGGCAGAGGGAAAGCCTGACTGGGTCTCTGCGTGCAGATTGACGGCAGCAAGGCTCTCTCCTTCCCGAGCGTTAGTATTTCTTCTCTCCTCCCTGGCCAGGTAAAAGCGGCGGTAGCAAATGCAATTCACTACCCTGCCGCTACTCTGGGCATCTTCTCTCTATGCGGCCACCCAAGCGGAAACAGGAATTTTTCACTGAGAGTGGGCCGCAGTGGAGAGAAGACGCAAGGAGTGGTGGCAGGAGTGGATCACTAAATAGCTACTACCACCGGCAACACGTTGTAATGTCAAAATAAAGGTAGATGGAGGGAGAGGGAAGATGGACTTGGGGGAGTTGATGGACTGGAGGAGAGATGGGAGATATGAACTTGGTGGAGGGGGGAAGATGGATGGTAGAGCGGGGAGAAGGACTTGAGGGAGATCTATTAGCATATAATGAAAGCAGTGCATGCAAGATGGATCTCATGCATATTCATTGGGGAAATCCTGAAAACCCAACTGGATTTCGGTCCTCAAGGAGGGACTTTGATACCCCTGGTCTAGCCTTATCTGCGTACGTTCTGGTTTAGCAGGAACTTGTCTAACTTTGTCTTGAATCTCTGGAGGGAGTTTCCCCTATAACAGCCTCCGGAAGAGCATTCCAGTTTTCCACCACTCTCTGGATGAAAAAGAGCTTCCTTACATTTCTACGGAATCTATCCCCTTTTAACTTTAGAGAGTGCCCTCTCGTTCTCTATACCTTGGACAGGGTGAACAACCTGTCTTTATCTACTAAGTCTATTCCCTTCATTATCTTGAATGTTTCGATCATGTCCCCTCTCAGTCTCCTCTTTATCATATTTCCCTATTTGTCCCGGTGGACTCAAACTCTATCTAGTGTACCTGGGGCAATGGGGGGATTAAGTGACTTGCTTAGGGTCACAAGGAGCAGCGAAGGATTTGAACCCACAACCTCAGGATGCTGAGGCTGAAGATTTAACCACAGCATTACAATGCTGGCCTCTCCCATGTCCAAATGGTCTGGATTTGGACGTTTTGAACTTGGATGTTATTGAGGTCACAAATGGCGAATAAAGTTAGGCTTCCTAAGGTTGGACATCCTGATGGCTAAGACGTCCAAATAGATCATTTTCAACAAACAAAAAAAATTGGACATCTAGCGGTTTCAAAAATGGGCATTTCCCTACCCTGACTTTAGGATGTCTTATAGGAAATGTCCAAACTTCCTATTGAAAATGCCTCTCCATGTGTTCTTTCCTTCTTTTAGTTTTGTAAAGCAAGCTATGGAAACAAAAAGGTAATTGTTCAGCCCTTTCTAGAATCTAGCCCTTCCTAAAATAATCTGAACCTACCTACCTCAGCTATGGAACTGACTACCCACACAGATCAGGTCGCCAGACTCACTAATGACCTTTCGCAGAGCAGTAAAGACCTTCCTCTTCCGCAAATTGGGCCATTAAAAACTGCCTCCTCAATAAACTTCTCCTAGTACTCTTCGCTATGACCAGTCTGGTCTCTAGAATAAGTTCTGTTATTGTCTACTGTAACCCATTTGTTGTCATGACTAGTCTGGGCAATACTCGGACTGGAAGAGTGTCACCAGTGGGGTGCCGCAGGGCTCGGTGCTTGGATCCGTACTCTTCAACAGATTGGACAGGATTCTGGATGACGAAAGATTAAGGGATCCCCACCAGTATGGCTTTACGAAGGGAAGGTCTTGTCAATCCAATCTGATAAGCTTCTTTGACTGGGTAACAAAAAAACTGGACGGGGGAGAGTCCCTGGACATCGTGTATTTAGACTTCAGTAAGGCTTTTGATAGTGTCCCACACCATAGGTTATTGAACAAGATGAACACGGTAGGACTAGGAGAAACACTGGCTACATGGGTAGAAGACTGGCTTAGCGGCAGACTTCAAAGGGTAATGGTAAACGGTATTCCATCAAAAACGTCGAGAGTGACCAGTAGAGTGCCGCAGGGCTTGGTCTTGGGCCCAATGCTATTTAATATCTTTGTAAGGGATCTAACTCAGGGATTTCGAGGCAAAATTACATTATTGCCGATGACGCCAAACTATGCAACGTTGTGGGCAAGGCAACAGAACCTGACAGCGCAACCAGGCCCAACACTATGGAGCAGGACCTACTTTTGCTAGAACAAAGGTCTAGTACTTGGCAACTAAATTTTAATGGCAAAAAATGTAAGGTAATACATCTTGGTAGCGGAAATCCATGCAGAACATACACCTTGAACGGTGAGAACTTAACAAGAACTGTTGCAGATAGGGACTTGAGAGTAATCATCCAGGAAGATATGAAAGCTGCCAATCAGGTGGAGAAAGCTTCAGCCAAGGCTAGACAAATGTTGGGTTGCATCTAAAGGAGCTTTAACAGCCGAAAGCCTGAAGTCATACTGCTGTTATACAGATCCATGGATGAGACCTCACCTGGAGTACTGTGACCAGTTTTGGAGGCCATACTATCAAAAGGATGTGAAGAGAATGGAGTCGATACAGAGAATGACCACTAGGATTGTCTCGGGACTTAAAGATCTCCCATATGAAGAACGTTTGAGCAGACTGCGCTTGTACTCTCTCGAAGAGCGCAGAGAAAGGGGGGACATGATAGAAACATTCAAATATATCACGGGCCGCATTGAGGTGGAGGAAGAAATCTTTTTTCTTACGGGTCCCACAGCGACAAGAAGTCATCCGCTAAAATTTAAGGGGGGAAGATTTTGCCTGGTATTTGCCTGGTGACACCATAAAATACTTCTTCACTGAAAGGGTGATTGATCAATGGAATAGTCTTCCACGCCAGGTAGTCAAGGCCAGTAACCTGCTCGACTTCAAGAGACAATGGGACAAACAGGCGAGGATGCTACAGAGTTATACTTAAAAGATGGATTCTCAAAGGAGGGGGAGGGTTCTTGAGTGGGCATGTCGGTAACAAAAATCTCAAGCACGAGTACAGGATGTCTGGGGCGGTACTTGGAGAGACTTCCCAGGAAAGGGACTTGGGAGTTCTGATCGACAAGTCGATGAAGCCGTCTATGCAATGTGTGGCGGCGGCGAAAAGGGAGAACAGAATGCTAGGAATGATAAAGAAGGGGATCACAAACAGATCGGAGAAGGTTATCATGCTGTTTTACCGGGCCATGGAGTACTGCATATAGCACTGGTCGCCGTACATGAAGAAGGACATGGTACTACTCGAAAGGGTCCAGAGAAGAGCAACCAAGATGGTTAAGGGGTTGGAGGAGCTGCTGTACAGTGAAAGATTAGAAAAACTGGGCCTCTTCTCCCTCGAACGGAGGAGATTGAGAGGAGACATGATCTAACATTTGAGGTACTGAAGGGAATAGACAGTAGATAAGGACAGGTTGTTCACCCTCTCCAAGGTAGGGAGAACGAGAGGGCACTCTTTAAAGTTGAAAGGGGATAGATTCCGTACAAACGTAAGGAAGTTCTTCACCCAGAGAGTGGTGGAAAACTGGAATGCTCTCCTGGAAGCTGTCATAGGGGAAAACACCCTCCAGGGATTCATGACAAAGTTAGACATGTTCCTGCTGAACAAGGACGTACGCTAGTAGGGCTATTCTCAGTTAGGGCACTGGTCTTTGACTAAAAGGGCCGCTGCGTGAGCAGACTGCTGGGCACGATGGACCACTGGTCTGACCCAGCAGCGGCATCTCTTATGTTCTTATTCAAACGATTGTGAATGTCTACTTGTAACCTGTTCTGAGCTTCTGGGAGAACGGGATAGAAATTGAAATAAATAAACTATTTCACTTTTCAGCGCTGTCTTTTCACTCTTTTTGCATATCTTATATACAGTCTTCTCTACCTGTTCAGATTAAATTTCATATGCAGTCCTTTAGCTTCTCTAAACAAATGAACCTTTTGATAACTTCTGTCAACTCAGCACAAAAATGGGACAAAGACAGAGCTATGTGAATTCACGTGTCACTGTAAATGAAACAATGCTGTTATCAATTCAGCTTCTGATACTTTCCTTATTAGTAGGGGTTGGGGTTTTTGTGAGGGGGGTTTTGAGGAAGGAGGGTTCCTCTATTTCTGGTGTAAATCAGTCTAATACTGGTGCCGCAATTTTATTCCTGAAAGTAAGTATGATCAGGAAAATAAGGTTTCAGACTCTAAGGGGGGCAATTCATGAAACAATGTTAGAGCTTAATGCACCTTTAATGCGCACTAAGATCCGGATTCTGTAATCGGTGTTAGCATTAAATATAAGCAGGGTAAATGCGAGTGAATGCTTATGTGAATAGTGTCCTGCCGGGTTGTGTCCTCACTCGCTGTCACCACACAAGCAGTGGCTGGAGCTGATGGTGACCATCGGTTCGCGATATTTAAATTGCAGCAATTGAACCCGTTGCAAGCACAGCATGTGTGGCGAGAGCGAGTGAGGACATAACCCGACAGGACACTATTCAGAGAAGCATTCACTCACATTTACCCTGCTTATCAGTATATTTAATGCTTATGTTTAACAAAAAGGAGGTTTTTTTTATGACCAATGATAGAAAGTTGCAGGGAAGCCAGTATGTTTATACAGCTCTTTTGTTCATAGCTTCAGTGCAGTTCCTGAGGCCTTTTTCCTCCTTTTAAATAACATTATATTTAAGTCAGTGAGTAATAAGACAGTATTCTCAACATAAAGTTACTTTGCATTTGGGCAGTTTGTTTATTCCAGTTCCTCCATTGGTTTTTGAAGTTCCTGCAAATTGGCTATACACACCGATTTACTCACGCACCTTAAGATGACATATACAGAAATTAAGCCTAATTGCATACTGCATTGTGTGAAGGGGGCAAGAACTAGTTGGGTGATAGGTGGAAAAGAGGCATGGACTACATAATGCAGTTAGCGCATGGTAATTAACATGTATTGACTTGCATTTGTGAAGTTAGCATGACCTGACTAAGGGTTAGATTCACTAACCTGCCCGAATCGGAACAATCCGTTTCCAATTCGGGCAGGTCCGACTGATTCACAAATCAGTCATATTCAAATGGG
The DNA here is from genome assembly GCF_902459505.1 of Geotrypetes seraphini. Lineage (NCBI taxonomy): Eukaryota > Metazoa > Chordata > Amphibia > Gymnophiona > Dermophiidae > Geotrypetes > Geotrypetes seraphini. The sequence continues at coordinate 43,435,326 of NC_047100.1, forward strand.
TGCGATCGAAGGAACACCCCCATTTGTGAGCAGACCCTCACAATAGTGAAAGAAGAAGCAGCCTCCTGTCACTGCTGTCAGGGATCTGCCCAAATCTCTCCTGCCTGCTCACCCCGACGCTGGCTCCCCGACTCTCCTGCTCTCTGCCGCCCTTCCCCGCAGTGCGAGCCCGTGGTTTTAAAGCAGGGCTGCACTGCGGGGAACGGCGTCAGAGAGCAGGAGAGTCGGGGGAGACCGATAGAATAGCCCACCCATTGGCCCGACCCCACCCCCCCATACATACAAGTTGGGAGCAGGAGGGGTGCTCAGTCCCTCCTGCTCTGTTGGCCTCCCTCCTGCCACAGGTCCCACTGGCTCAACCGCCGCACACCCGACCGGCCCCATAGGACGCATGACCGGCCTACCCCAGGCTGGGCCCTGCCCACCTGCCCCGCGTACCTTACGAATGTTGGGAGCAGGAGGGGTGCCCGGTCCTTCCTGCTCCTTAGGCCCCGAGGATACATCTTTGGGAGCATGAGGAGTACCCGGTCCCTCCTGCTCCTTAGGCCTCGATCCTGTTTGGGAGCAGGAGGAAGCGCAAAGTCCTCCTGCTCCTGCCGGCCACTACGCAATAGCATCCTTAGGCCACGCCTCAGCACATCATCTGATGCACAGGGAGGGGCCTAAGGCCCTGATTGGCTTACAACGACGCCCGCTCATGCATGAAGGCCTTTCAGATGGGCCCTGCACCGCCAGTGGGTGGTACTAGAAGTGAAGATGCACGGAGAGAAGGAGAGGTGCTGGCGCCGGCTGATTGCCTACAGGATGTGCTTCTCGCCGCGAGAGGCACGTCCTGTAGGCAATCAACTGGAGCTGGTGCCTCTCCTCCTTCCCAGCATCTCGCAGCACACCTGAACTCTCAGGAGGCACACTAGAGTGCCACGGCACACAATTTACAATACACTATGACAAAGGATGTGCTGGGGCCATGCCCTCAACAATTAACACACAGTCTTTGTTCCTAATGCACACTGATTAAGTATCTATTAGGTACAAAAACCTAACGCACTTTAGTAAAAGACCCCTTTAGTGTTCACAGTAAAGTGTCATATTCACTTGGTCAATGCAGATTGCTCTACCCACTTTAGCCAAACTTTCATCTCCTACTAACTGGCTGAATTTGTGGCTGAAAATTAACCTACTCCTAGCTGGTCAATCCCAGTCTAGAAGAGCCAATTGTAGTAGCAGTCCTCAGCCAGTATCCAGTCAGTGTCCTCAGTCTCAAAACTTACCGTGCCTTTAATAATGGTTGCTAAATCGGCTCCAGCTGGTTTAGCGTGGCAGTATTTTACCGCGTGATTATCAGAAGGCTCACAGTGGTCTTCTCCGACCTTCCTAACAGCCTCCAACTCTGCCATGCAAATGTATTACAACGAGGTCATAAATATTAAAATGGTAGTAAAATGGACTCATTAATATTTAAACGAGAACTCTGGGCGATTCTCCAGTTTTTGATGACCAAAAAATACCGGCTGCTTTGGAGCTGCTGGTACTGTGAAAAGCACGTCCCAGGCTTGTGTTTCTGGCTGTGGCTCATGATAAAATTTAAAAAACCAACAAACCACTGTTCACATAAATTCTAGTAGTATAGTTGTATAATAGTTTCAGGGGGAAAAAATCTCACATCTCGGGCACATGTACTAAAGGTGTGTTTTATGCGCACTTGTTGAAAGCCGATGCTTGCACCTCCCCTCTTGCCCCTTCCCCTCCATCCAATAGCACCTATGACGTGTGCATATTTTGTGCTCCAATAGGGCATGCCCACGATATGCGTACCTAAGGTATAGCTTTCTCCCAGCACATGTGCACGTTTACGCCTCTTTTAGTGGACTATTCTGTGCATGTGCCAACTGCTATCGTCAGAGACCCATCTCATGTAAATTTGGCGACCCTCTGTGAACCTGCGTGTACCTCCTCATTTGCATGCACAGTTCTTCAAGAATGAGTCATCTATTTGAAGTCATTACATTTACGACTTCAGATTTTACCAGCGGTGTTAGAGAATCCAGCCCTGACTCTTTCTAGAACCTGGAGCATGTGAATGTTGAATATCACCAACTGGCATCCCCATTACTAATAGTCTTTCTCTCAGTGGATATGAATGATACCTCCATGGCATCCGCAGCCAACAGAAACCAGATATAGGAAGAAACGTGCATCTCCTGTCTGGCAGCATGAGGCACTGCCACTGAACTGGCTCTAAAACCCCCAGGAGTGATACATCTGACTAGAAAGAGGATTTGTTATAGCACAATGTGACTCCTGTAATATATACTGCTGAAAGAAAATTACTTTGCTGGGGAACACTTTATTATAACTGGAATTTAGTTATCAAAGGGATTTATTATGGTATATAGAGGAATGAACTGCAGCAGAACACAGCTATTAACCCCTAAATAATATTTTGCAAATCAGGTTGTGGATTTCGCTGTTCCCACAATGCCTTGGCTCTTTAATATGACAGGATGAACTAGGATATAAATAGGATCTGTACCCTCCAGCATGGGATGTGCCCATTTCACCTGCAAATCATTAATTCCCTCTGCATTTTTTAAGAAAAAGAACTATTGCAGAGCAGAAATAGGTATTAAAGTCTCCCTCTTTCCCCAACTGATAATTCCTTTGCAGAAAAATGAGCGTGGTTAGAGGAATAATGCTTATGCTGCTCACAAGAATCCTGCCATTGTTTCTGATTGTAAGTTATCAACTATAAATTATATCTTTTTACCAAGACATTACAAAAACCGTAACAAAATAATTTGGCATGTTAAAAAAGAGACAAAATAGTGATTATGGAGGGTTGAGAAGAAGAATGGTTGAGGCCTAATAAGGATTTAAACTAGGGCTTCCTAAACTATGGGTCACAATTACATTATATTAGGGATTTCTATTCCGCCATTACCTTGCAGTTCAATCCCAAACGAAGTCATAAAATGCATGATTGGGGTTGTAGATTGAACAGGCTGAAAAAGAAATTTCCTTGGTGCATGCCTCTCAATGAGCTACTGCTATAATTCAGCCTGTGTGGGTTCCACAGAACATAAGAACATAAGCAGTGCCTCCGCCGGGTCAGACCATAGGTCCATCCTGCCCGGCAGTCCGCTCCCGCGGCAGCCCAAACAGGTCACAACCTGTCTGAATCACCAGAAGGGGCTCCCTTGCCACCTTGGTTTCTCATTGAAGTCCTATCTTCCCATCGTAGTCCTAACCCTCCGATCTTGCACATGCACGACCTGTTGGGTTTCTTTACTTATTTCCTGGTTAGCTTTCTATACCTGTGTTACATCCCAGTACCTCTCTCAGTATCCCACGATCCCTTTATCCCTCAGGAATCCGTCCAATCCCTGTTTGAATCCCTGTACCGTACTCTGCCTGATCACTTCCTCCGGTAGCGCATTCCAAGTGTCCACGGCCCTTTGGGTGAAAAAAAACTTCCTTGCCTTTGTTTTGAACCTATCTCCCTTCAGTTTCTCCGAATGCCCCCTCGTACTTGTTGTCCCCTTCAGTCTGAAGAATCTGTTCCTATCCACCCTCTCTATGCCCCTCATGATCTTGAAGGTCTCTATCATATCTCCCCTGAGCCTCCTTTCTTCCCAGAGAGAAGAGCCCCAGCCTATCCAACCTCTCGGCGTATGGGCAGTGTTCCAGCCCTTTTACCAGTTTCGTTGCTCTCCTTTGGACTCTCTCAAGTACCGCCATGTCCTTCTTGAGGTGCGGCGACCAATACTGAACGCAGTATTCCAGATGTGGACGCACCATTGCTCGATACAATGGCATGATGACTTCCCGCGTCCTGGTTGTTATGCCCCTCTTTATGATGCCCAGCATCCTGTTGGCTTTTTTCGAGGCTGCTGCACACTGTGCAGATGGCTTCAGTGATGCATCCACCAGCACACCCAAGTCTCTCTCAAGTCTGCTGTCTCCCAACAATGCCCCCTCCCCAATTTGTAGTTGAACAACGGGTTCTTTTTCCCTATATGCATGACCTTGCATTTTTCCACGTTAAAGCGCATTTGCCATTTGTTTGCCCAGTCTTCTAGCTTGTCCAAGTCCCTTTGCAGGTCCTCACACTCCTCCCTGGAGGATGGAGGATAATGGCAGCAGTGGCTGCAACACTGAACGAGAGCCAGGAAGAGCATGGATGGAAAGGCAGAGCTCCAGGGATCATGTTCTGATTGAGGTTCAGATAATGTTTAACAAGCATTGGTATAAACATTATGGGCCAGATTCTTGAACTGTGCATCCCAATTTTAGACAGCGGTAGGTGTCCTACCACAGTCTGGCAGCTAATCGGGATGCACGTTTTCAGAAAAAGCTCTGCTAGGAAGGACACCTGCATAAAAGGTGTCTGTAGTGCGTCCATGGAGACATGTAGGGGATGATTAAGCATGTCCAAGGTGGGGTATGGATGTGGTTTCAACCTGAAGTGGCCTTGGGCATGCTTAAGTGGCCCTACGCGTTTCCATAAATGCGAGGCAGATGCCTTAAATGTAGGCCTGAAAAATACTGGCCTACATTTAAGGTGTCTGTCAGGAAAACTAGCCATGACTCTGTAAAGGATGCTGATGCATGATTGACATGCGATTGGCGGCCTTTACAGAATCAGAGTCAACACTTGAATGGAGGATTCTCACATCTTATTTTTCTCATCTTGTTTTTGAATGGCAGCCAGGCAGATCTCAAAAATTCATCAAATGAGGGAAATGGCCTTAGCTTTACCCGAAAATCTACAAGTGACCTCCATTTTGGCTATGACATCAATATCCAGATTTCCAGATTGGATACTTCCTGAGTTAGGTCATTGAAGAGGCCACATCAAATCCCAAACCCCAAACCTCCTCCTGATCTACCTGAGAAGGTCACAGGTTTCACATTTCTCACCTTGATCCATGACCTACTGTAGACCCTGCAATCATCAACAACAATGTACCCCCCTCGACTCTAGAAAACCTCCAGAACATTCTGCTGCACAGAGGTATCTTCCCCCTTCTTGTTGGCTGCATTATTCCAGAAGGGTCCAACACCTATGGCGGCCTTTACAGAATCAGGCCTCTTGGGTTGCTGTGAAAACAGGTTTAGCGACAATTGCTGACTTTAGTGCATCTAGCCCTTAGTTCCTGCTGGACTCCCATTGCAGCAAAATGAGGCAGTCAAGGGTTAAGATGCACTAAAGTTAGCTATCGTAGCTAAACCTGTTTTCACAACAAAGCTTTGCAGGCCCATTTTCACTAAAATAAATATAAATAAAGCAACTATAGATCAAGAGTTGTAGGGTTTTTTCCCCAAGATATGAAAACAAAAATGTGCCCTTCACATGGCAGCATGAAAAAAGGGGGCTACCCGTTTGAACTGGAGAACCACCAGGATACCTCAACTCTCTAGTAATCTATTGGGCCTGAACCCCCCTATATTCCAACCCTAATATGGGGCCCTCTCATAGATTCCACGGCTTCCAAAAGTAAAAGGCCGGCCTTCTACCACCCCAACTCTCTTTGACTCACCCTCAAGGCATCCTGGTGGCCAGGGGGGTATAAGCAATGGCCACTTGATCTTGCCCTAGTGACTATTTCTACCAAAATGGTGCTGGATGACATCTAGTGGTAGTTTCATGGCACTACTGCTAAAAGTAAATGCCCTTTGAAAACTGGTAGAACTTATGTGTTTACCTGTTGCACTAATTAGATCAGCTGTTATACAATTACCTTCCATAAGACTGCTAGGGTCAGGTTCTGCTGCTACTCACTGCTTCACTAAGAGGTACAGGGCCTATACCACAGCTGGATCACCACCCTTCATCCAGTTGGTCAAGTAACATCAGCATTTGTATACATTTATACAAAAAAAGCAATGATGTTTCTTTCAGAAGTAGTGAAAAAGGCTATGAAATGGTACAACTGAATATTTCAACCCTAACACGTTTGTCATATTATTTGGGACAAGAATATGAAAAAATAGAAGGATATTAGGTAACATTGCTCATCACTCATGATTTTCCGTAGCCCGAAAGAAAGAGAAAATTGAAATATTTCTTCTCTCAGAAGCTACAAGGGACTAAATCATTAGAGTGAGCTATCATTAGAGTACGCTTTCACAATTTGTGCATCAGCTGACGGTAATGCAAATCACTAGTGATTAATCATGACCAAGTTCAAAATGATCATACTGTAGCCACGTATATAAATTATGCAAACGGGGGGAGAATCAATTCATTAACAATTAGTATTTACAAACCTGGGAATTATGGAGCAAACGTTTGCCTAGCCAGTTTACCTATCAAGATTTTACTCCTTCTGCCAGGGTAGCATAAAGGAGCTGGTACGCTGATCTAGCACACTAGCCCCCACCATGGACCAAGACCAGAACTCTCTTCTTTTGCTCTCCTGATCCATGAACAGCCATCCACATTCCTCACCCACTTCATACACACTAAATCCACTCCCTGGAGGAGTAGCCTAGTGGTTAGGGCTGAAGTATCAGCACCCTGAGGTTGTGGGTTCAAGCCCAGCACTGCTGCTTGGGACCCTGGGCAAGTCACTTAACACTTCATTGCCCTAAGTATATTAGTCAGATTGTAAGCCCACCAGAATAGATAGGGAGAAATACTTGAGTACCTGAACGTAAACCGTTTAGGCCATTTGCAATGTATAAATATTAAAAGAAATAAGTCCCCTCCTGGATACCCTGTTCCCTGTCACCACTGGCAATAAGTGAGTTCCTTAGCTCCTGCTGGTTGGTGACACCTCACAGTCAAAATGCAGAGTTGAGCAAAGTCTTCCTCTTCCAGCATTGCTGAATTGGTAGGAGCCTAGGGACTAAAGGAAAGTGGAGTCATGGGGGAACCTGTTGGGGCTCAAAGGGCGGTGTTACGGTGGATTAGTTGGCTGGAGTGGCATTTGTTGATGGACTGGGAAAGCAATATGGTCATCTTAGTTTGGATCAGGAGGGTGAGGTGGACTGCCAAGCTAGTGTGGGTTTTTCCTCGACCAAACTGACTGTAGTCCAGTTAGAAGAGCAGAAATAGATTTTGATATGAACAGTTTGGCCACACTGAAATGTCTATACGAGGTACTGAAGGGAATAGACTTAGTAGATAAGGACAGGTTGTTCACCTTCACCAAGGTAAGGAGAACAAGAGAGCACTTTCTAAAGTTCAAAGGGGATCGATTCCGTACAAACGTAAGGAAGTTCTTCTTCACCCAGAGAGTGGTAGAAAACTGGAACGCTCTGCCGGAGTCTGTCATAGGGGAAAACACCCTCCAGGGATTCAAGACAAAGTTAGACAAGTTCCTGCTGAATCAGAATGTACGCAGGTAGGGCTAAACCAGAATGTACGCAGGTAGGGTTAGTCTCAGTTAGGGCACTGTCTTTGACCAGAGGGCCTCCAATTATTGCAGCTTTTTAGCACGTGGAATCCATCCTGACAAACTACTCCTTACAACTTAGGTGGATCACAGATAGGTATCTCGAAGAACAAAGAGGAGGTAGGCAGTGAGTGTACCTTTCAATTATTTAAAACTGCATGACTGCTTACAGGTGCAGGCTTTGCTTCACAGGTGACTTGTGTTCCATAAAGTAAGCTGAGAACATGGTCTGGGAAGAAAACGTCTCTGGTCTCTATTTCTTTGCATGCATTCCACTATGAACTGTTTCTTGGCAATGGCGGAATTTAAATGATTTAACAGTAACTGTGATGATATTATGATATAGTTCTCTTGTGTCTTAATTTAGAGTACAGGTACTCGTCGACTTATGACCGCAATTGGTTCTGACTGACAGGTCGTAAGTTGATCGGGATGTAAATCGGCCTATGTTAAATTAAGGCAAGAATATTAGACTGGCCAACCCTATAGAGAATGCAAAGCAGTGGCACACCTCCCCCACCCTCATCTCTGCCCCCTCCCTCCCTCCACCGCGCGCATGCCCCTTCTTTTCCCCCGTACCTCTAGTTGTTCATTGCTGCGAGTAACAACTTCAACATGCTCCTCATGACCCCGGCAGTTCTCCCTCTGATGCCACTTTCTATGCGCAACACCCAGAAGTGATGTTAGCAGGAGAGCCGATGTGGTCGCAAGGAACACGTTGAAGTTGTTGCTCGCAGCGGTGGGGAAAGGGAAGGGGGTTGGAAGAGGAGGAGAGGTGTCAGTGCCCATGGTGGACCACCCCCCTTCACACACACATCCCTTACTATGCCACTATACCAAGGCATTCTTCTTTGAAGCATAAACGCCCTCTCCTAAGAGCTCCAACAGAAAACAAGAGTGATTTTGGTTCTCTAGCTTCAAACGACTCCTGTGAAGTTGAAGAATCACCCGATACCTTTATCTGTTCTACCCCTCTAACCCATTCTCTCTGATTTCACAGCATGGATAGATGGATGGGTGCCACGATGACAGGCCATTTCTAGCTGGCAAGCTAAAGATCTGCCAGAGGTTAGGGGACTCCAGTAAAACTGTGATGAAACTCTGTTGTGCACCAGTAAATCAATTCCTTCTGACAGATTCAGTCTTCTAATAAGATATTGCTGTAAAGAGAATTTCATTGTTTAGTGTTGATATACATCAGCTCACTATTGATTTATCCATTAAATTGATACTACAGTCTCAAGAGTTCCCATTTATTAAAACTACAGAGATCTATGCATGCAGCATACATTCCTGTGCTTAAAAGTATATCGCAGACCTCTCATATACTTTATTTATTTGGTTTTATATCCCGTCCTTCCAGGAGAGCTCAGAGCGGGTTATAAGTTTACATACATATTAAAGTGGCTTTATACAAAGTGATGGCAAACATGACAGGGCAGGACATTGTCTGACAAAGATGGCAAAACATAGTTAAAGCAGGGTAAAACATAGCATGATAAAACACATGGTATGGTAAGACAAAGCATGGCAAATATAGAATTACAAGTGTGGCTGAACTAATATGACACATAATATGATAGAACCTAGTAAGGTAGACATAGGATGGCAAACATCACGTGGTACAGTCAAAAAATACTAGGGAAAATATCAAAAGAGTAACGTTTTGAATGTGGAGATCAAACACCAAACGCAAAGACCTCTAATTATAGATCTAAAATAATCACTATAACTTAATTAAATGAATTAGAATCTCATACGCTCAGAAATGTGTCAACTCGCGAAGGATCGAAGTCGCTATAGGCAGCCCACCACCCAGTCATTGCATATGAAACACCGATACCGTAACAGAAACGCGCTGGGCAAAAGTGCACCGACAATTGCGCATCAACAATCCTGCGCAGGACTTATGCGTGCCGGCTTAAAAGTTACTGTTAGCACTGTGAGGGTATGTGGGGGATCCCCCCCAGTAAACTTACAAGTGTTCGCGCTTCTGTTGGGGGGATGTAGGGGTGAACCCCTCCCCCCACTACACTGAAAACTGTCATTTTGCTTAGTTTTTTGGGTATTCGGCAGTTTTTAGTGTAGTGGGGGGTTCTCCCCACATACACCCTAATGGGAGCGTGAACACTTGCAAGTTTAGTGGGGGGTCCCCCCCAACACCCTCACAGCGCTAACAGTAACTGTTTTAAGCCGGTGCGCATATGTCCTGCACAGGACTATCTGCGCTCGATTGTTGGCACGTTTTTGTCCGGTGCAGGAATGACGGGTCACCGAAATACTAAAAGATGCTGGGAATCTATATGTGGAGAGTGATGAAGAAAAAGCAAACATGTTAAACAAATACTTCTGCTCTGTGTTCATGGAAGAAAAACCTGGAGAAGGACCGAGATTGTTTGGCAAAGTTACACTAGAAAATGGAGTAGATTCTGCGGCGTTCACGGAGGAAAGTGTTTTTGAACAACTTGAAAAACTGAAAGTGGACATAGCAATAGGACCGGACAGGATCCATCCCAGGATACTGAGCGAGCTCAGAGAGGTTCTGGCGAATCCTATTAAAGACTTGTTAAACAAATCTCTGGAGACGAGAGTGGTTCCTGGGGACTGGAGAAGAGCGGATGTGGTCCCTATTCACAAATGTGGTCACAGGGATGAAGCAGGAAACTACAGGCCGGTAAGCCTCACTTCGGTTGTTGGAAAAATAATGGAAGTGGTGCTGAAAGAAAGGATGGTGAACTTCCTAGAATCTAATGGGTTACAGGATCCTAAGGGGATGCAGAGGCCAGATCAAAATGAACATTAGCTTAAAGTATAACAAATGTGCTCGGAAAACTCTTAAGTCAACCTTGAGTGGAAGCAATGTAGTTAAAGCTACGGTATTAATACTTGGGCAATTCCAGTCATCGAATATACTGCTGAACTGTGGACTGGACACTGGCTGATCTAGATAAACGTGAATGAAGAAACAGGAAATTGATGAAAATAAATCATGTTCTACACCTATGAAGTGACATTGATAGATTATATATACAAAGAATCAAAGAAAACAGAGGCTTGTTACAAGTGAATCAAACAGTGAAAGAAGAAAAGCATGGCCTGAATGATTATAATTCAAAAACCAAACAACCCAAATTAAATGACAATTGAAAAAAAATTGTTGAAAATGTGAGAATCAAAAATAGAATATAAAAAGTGAGAAACAGAATGCAGGTTCAACGACTGGAAAGACAAAAACATAAGAACATAAGAATTGCTGCTGCTGGGTCAGACCAGTCGTCCATCGTGCCCAGCAGTCCACTCCCTTGGCGGCCCTTAGGTCAAAGACCATTGCCCTCACAGACTAGCCTTACCTGCATACGTTCTGGTTCAGTAGGAACTTGTCTAACTTTGTCTTGAATCCCTGGAGGGTGTTTTCCCCTATAACAGCCTCCGGAAATGAATTCCAGTTTTCTACCACTCTCTGGGAGAAGAACTTCTTTACGTTTGTACAGAATCTATCCCCTTTTAGAGAATGCCCTCTCATTCTCTCTACCTTGGAGAGGGTAAACAACCTGTTTTTATCTACTAAGTCTATTCCTTTCATTATCAGGATGCCATTTAATGGGACGTCCGGTCCAAAGTTGTAATCGGTGTTCAACTGAGCATCAATAAGCTTGGGCTTTGCGACAAATCCACCAAAGATGACCCAAGGTGCTCGAAACTGGACAGCCTCTCCAACAGTTAGGAGAAACAGTGGAAAACATATGATGCAAGCGAGCAGGAGTGAGATATCAGAGATATACCACTTTAATTGCATTTTCCTTAAACATAACTGCCACAGAAGATGTTATTAATGTCTTCTCTATCACTTACCAATTCATTCTATGTAGAGTATAGAGAGGAGAACAAGAGGCCAAATATTTACATAAGAACATAAGAATTTGCCTCCACTTGGTCAGACCAGAGGTCCATCCCGCCCAGCGGTCCGCTCCCGCGGCGGCCCCTCAGGCCTATCACCTGTGCAGTGGTTCCTGACTATTCCTATAGCCTGGCTCAACTCCTACCTGTACCCCTCAATCCCCTTATCCTCTAGGAACCTATCCAAACCTTCTTTGAAGCCCTGTAACGTGCTCTGGCCTCTCATGTTCTTAGAATTTTCACAAAGGTCTTTTAAAAAGGAAGCCTCATGCAACACAAGGGAAAAAAAAAGATTTTAAAGCTTATTTAAAAAAAAACAAAAAAACCAAAAACTACCCACCCCCCACTCTTTTACTAAACCACGATAGTGGTTATTAGCATAGGGAGCCGCGCTGCTCCCCGACGCTCATAGAGTTCCTATGAATGTCGAGAGCATTCAGCGCAGCTCCCTGTGCTAATAACCGCTATTACGGTTTAGTAAAAGCGAGGAGGGGGTTAGGGGCCCTATCATCAAGAAATACTAAAAAGTGGCCTCCACGCTGAGGCCACTTTTAGTATGCCAATAAAATGGCCCCATTTTCCATTTTTCCTATTAATGATTATTTGTTATTTTCTCTATTAGTGCATGAGCCCTTCCCAGCATCTATTCTGTCGGTGGTAAACACACGTAGGCTAATCTAATCTAATACAAGATTTCTGAATCAATCTAATACCATTTAGTTCAAGGCAATTCAAGAAACCATCTTGATTCTATGGGAAAATACAATTCCTTGGATAAAATGATATCCTTACAATTCTTTAATTAAAAATTTACAATCTATCACATCAAATTGCTTTCAACATGCTATGAAATTCCCGTTAACTAACTTCGGTCATTAAAAACTTGCTAATTTAGTTAGCTCATAGCAATGTAGCTGTGCTGATTAACACAGAACACACCTACTCCCTACCTCCTACCTCTAAGCACCCTCCCAGCGCTAAAAAATTTAAAAATACATTTTTTTTTTAGTGCATGGGTAGTGCACTTCGATCCCAAAACTGCATCCTAAGACAGTGCTTTTTAACCTGTGACCAGAACATACTATGTAGGGAGGTTTCTTGCTAAAGATACAGCGGGAAAATGAACCAATGTTTCAAAGGTAGAGTCTGATCTTTGCTGCAGATGGAAGGGTTAGAAGCGTTGGCTTAGAACAGCATGAATTCTTAGCTGGAATTGTATGGAATCAAACAATTAGCCAGACAATGGGATGCTTCCAGATACAGCACTCAATTTAAATTGTTGCAAATCCCAAAGCAAGGGCTTCAAATCTGTCAAAGTCAATTTAGACTTGATTGCTTTAATTCTACACAGAATAAAAAATGAAGAGGAAACACTATTCAAAATTTGCATTTTAAAGGTTAGTGTTAAATCTAAAATAAAACCTAATGTTTGCAAATTTAGTTGAGTTAATTTTATTTGATGTACCGCAAATCTAAACGATTTACATTTTAAAAATCAAAGGAGGGAATTTTAAAACATGACAAAAGACAATACAGGACTTACAGATACAGGGAATAAAACATAATCAAAAACTTATACATGTCTAAAAACCCGCCCAAATTGGCACGTAGACAACCTAAAAGACAGGTCGTCCAAGTGCCAATAAATCAAACCGATGTTTTGGACGTGTCGCGGGACTTTTTAGGCCTCTGAATCCCAGAGCTAAATGGGGGTATCTGGAGAAGTGGTTAGGGCGGGATGTGGGCTGATCAAGACTTGGGGATAATCGAAGATTTTACTAGACATCCTGGATGAAACTTAAACGTTGTTAGACAATGTGAAAACAGGTATAAGTGACCAAAAAGGTATCCAAAGTAACCAGATAAAACATTGCAGAGACAGAGTAAAAATCCCTACACACTCCCCCAGTGTTCACTGACCCCCCTCACACACCCACTACGATCAGAATACAAAAGTACATATCTGTCTCCAGAACATCAGCACCTGGTCTTAAATAGCCTGGGGGTTGGGCTAGTGAACCATAGAGAGGAGGACCCAGGCCCATAAGCCACTCTATGTGTGCCCACCAAGCCCCCCCAACAAACCCTACTCTACTGCCATATAGTTGCAACCTGCAGCCAAAAGCCCTATTGTGGTTGTAGACAGGTGGGTATTGTGGATTTTGAAGGTGTTTGGTGGGCTTACCATATCTTATAAGGGAGTTCTGGTGAGATGTTTATCTGGCACCCTTTTTGTGAAGTTCACAGCACTGCCGTGTAAGGTGCCCCACTGCTCTATTGCCATGTCTGGGTCACCAGTCCATTACAAGGTTGGCCCCTCCCATATCCAAATGGTCTTGTTCTGGGCGTTTGGGACTTGAATGAAATTTTGGCTAATAAGTGGTATTAAGACAGATGTACTGGCGGTCTGGACGAACAATAGCCTGGACGTCCAGATAGACAATTTTTTAAATATATATATACTCTAGACGTATTTTTTGAGAATGGGCATTTCCCCACTGCTGACTTTGGGCATCTAGCACCATACATCCAAATAAGACTTTGATGTATGTTTTGATTATGCCCCTCCCTGTATCAAGGATAGTAAAGAAAGGTATATACGAAAGGATGGGTAAATGGTTCCGGCCGAATAAGCCCTAATCATTAAGGACTCCTTTTATCAAGCAGCGGTAGAGTCTTTTACCGCAGGCCTGCGAGGTAAATGCTCCAATGCTCATTCAATTCCTATGAATATCGGAGTCCAAGTAGATCTCATGTTGTATGCAAAGGTTTCAACACACTATGGAAACTTAGATCCATAAGAAAATACTTTGAATTGGATGAAGCAATGGATGACTGAATTCAGACTGAAACTTAAGAAAAAACAAAATTTTTTGTAGCTTCGCCACACCCGCTTGACACTAAAACATCACTATGTATCAATACACTTAGTTATCCTAGTCAGTCTACTATGAAGATATTGGATGTAACACTAGACCAGAGCCTAAACATGAAAGACCAGATAGACTCCTTAATCAGAAAGGGTTTTTTCACGCTCTGGAAGCTAGAGTATATTTGGATATGTCAACATTTAGAATTCTGGTACAATCCCTCGTACTGAGTCAACTTGATTACTGTAATATCGCCTATTTGGCAATTTCCCAAAAGAATATGCGACGTTGAAGTTTAAGTTTGGTTGTTTTTGCTTTAAGATACTATTTCGTCTAGCCCCTAAATATATAACTGACCTTTCCTCTTTCTCAGCCAACAGACATAAGAGAAGCTCACATTTGAACTTTGTTTCCTCTCCAGTTAGAGGATGCAAACTCAAAAGACATCATCAACACCTTTTCTCACATCAGGCAGCATTATGGGGTAAAGATCTAGAACAATTGCTTACACCTACTACTTATGGGGAATTTAGGAAACACCTAAAAACATATCTGTTCCTGAAGTATCTAGGCAGCTGACCCGTACAATTCTTTCTCCACAATAACTGATCCCTAGAGCTGTTAATCACTAGCTTTTAACTCTGTTAAGTTCACTCAGTTTGTACCATCTTTTAATCATTGTAAACCGCATAGAACTTCACGGTCCTGCGATATATAAACTGTTATTATTATTATTCCAACTCCTAGTCCATTCACTGGTCCTAAGTATCCTAGACTACTGAACATTGTATACTTAGCAGGATTACACAAACACTTCCGGAGACTATGCATCATCCAAAACACCACAGTTAGGCTAATCTTCAACTGTTGAAAATTCAACCACATAACCTCATTCTACCAAAAATTACACTGGCTGACGATAGAGGGATGAGTACTACTCAAATGTGGCTGCCTCTTCTACAAGGCTTTACTTGGCCTACTGCCATCTACCTTACTAATCAATTCACATTCGCTGGACCTGGCCGATCCACATGTCATCAATCATTCTTCACATTCCCCTCAATCAAAGGCTGCACCCAAAAAAGATTCATCAACAGACTATCATCTGATAAAAGAAACTATTCTTTCCCATAATCTAAATATTCTCTTTATTACTGAAACATGGCTCACTGATGGAGACGAAGCCTATCTCTCATTTTGCTGTCCTCCGGGCTACTCCTATCAGTTTAATCATCGTAATAAACGCTTAGGTGGCGGCCTCGCCGTTATTTCCCAGGATAATCTAATCAGTGTTACTGAGGTTTCATCTGGTCACGTTGCTATAGAATTTCTTCAATTAAAACTTAATATTAAGCCTGTAACTGACATTCTATTACTTTACACTCCGCCACCAATTGGTCAAAATACACTAACTTTGCTCCAAAATCTGATATTTGACTTTTGCTCTTCCTCAAACAACTCTTGGATCCTAGGTGATTTTAATATCCATTTTGATGATTTAACAAATCCAATCACTATTGACATGCTGACCTTTATTGACACTCTTAACCTACAACCTCATATTCAAAATTCAACCCATACTGCAGGACACACATTAGATATGATTATAACCTCGAAGTCTAACACTACTATTTTTTCAGACATACATATTACACCAGTACCCTGGTCTGACCATTTCATTATCACGATGAAATGCTCTTTCAAATACATTTTAAAACATTCTCAACAACTAAAAAAAGACATCTCTTATCGTGATTACTCTAATCTAGAATTATCAAATATAACCTCATCATTTAACATACAGACATCAACCATAAATATTGACACAATGGAAACCCATTCTACCAACTGGAACATGGCAATTCAATCCTTTTTAGACAAAGAAGTACCCTTAATTTCAAAAACAATCTCTTCACGTAAACTATTAAACCCCTGGTTTTCAAAAGAACTCACACTTCTGAAAAAACAGCTGAGATCTCTAGAGAGGAAATGGCGTCAGAACAAATCACCTGCTAACTTACATTTTTACAAAGAACATGCACATTACTATAGGACTAAAATAAACCTTGCAAAAAAACCTACTATTGTAATAAAATCTCAAAAACAAAAAACTCCTCTATACTATTTTCCATAATTAAATCATTTGCCTCTAACTCTCAAAGTTCACAAACTAATTTAACTAATAATCTTACTGCACAGGAGCTTGCTGATAATTTTTATAATAAAATACAAGACATTCGGAACTCATTTTCCCCGATTAAATCTAAGGCATCTTCTTATGATACCACTGACTATCAACTACCACTCGCTAAATGTTTCTCTTTCAATCTCCCTTCATTAGAAGATATAAAACAACTTTTTTCGAGAGTTAATCTAAAAGGTACACGAGATGAAATCATTCCTCCGGTAATCTTGAAAAAATTTTTTCCTTGTTTTGGGCCCCATATTCACAATCTTATCCGAAATAGTTTAGAACTAGGTCAACTGCCATCTGCCTGGAAAAAGGCCTCTATTATTCCGATAATAAAAGACCACAAAACCGGACCTGAAAAAGCTACAAATTATCGGCCCATAGCCAATATTCCTTTTTTGGCAAAATTAACCGAAAGACTTGTATTTGAACAACTGACTGACTTTGTTGAAAAAACCAATGTGCTCCATCCAAATCAAACAGGTTTTAGGAAAAATTACTCTACTGAATACTCATTGATTGGACTAGCCACTAACAAACTTTACCACTTAGATCACCATAATTCAGTAATTCTTTTCTCTCTTGATTTATCAGCAGCATTCGATACTATTGATCATGTACTACTTCTAGACAGACTGAAAACAATAGGAGTCGGTTGTCAAGTCCTTGACTGGTTTCATTCTTTCCTTTCCGATCGCTCATCTACAGTTATCTTTAAAGACACAGTTTCAAAACCTTATACCACTAGTTACGTTATTCCTCAAGGATCAATATTGTCACCACTTCTATTTAATATTTTTCTCTCTCCACTGCTTTGCCTATGTCAATCAATAGGCTTTACTACCTTCACTTATGCCGACGATGTTCAACTGCTTCATTCACTGAATCCAGATAATAAAAATGAAATAATTGAAATAAATAGAAAACTAGGAGACATTAAACAATGGCTTAACTCAAACATGTTAGCCCTAAACATACAAAAATCCAAAACACTATTTTTCCCTTGGAAAAAAGATATAAACTTAAATGCTCCGTTTACTCTAGATAACGTTCAATTAAATTCAGTAAGATCCCTAAAAATATTAGGAGTTACAATAGATGATAGGTTATCCTTCCATGAACATATTACTAATACTGTCAGAACATGTTTCTTCAAATTACATATGATCCGATCAATTGCCAAATTTTTAGAGCCAAAATCACTAAACATACTGATTCACTCATTAATTATTTCAAAACTTGATTACTGTAACTCTTTATTAATAAATGTTACCCAAAAAGAGAAAAAACGTCTTCAGATAGTTCAAAATACGGCAATCAAATTAATACACAACCACAAAAAATTTGACCATGTTACACCGCTCTTGATCGAATCACATTGGCTCCCTATTACCCATCGCATTACCTTTAAAATCTTACTTTTAGTTTTTAAAACATTGACTACAAATGAACCCCAATTCATTAATAGATTACTCATTCCATATAGTACTTCACGCTCTTTAAGATCCACTGATCAAAAACTTCTAACAGTTCCATCACTAAAAGTCATTGGAACTCGTCGCACTGACATCTTCTCTGTAATAGCCCCACAATTATGAAACAGTTTGCCCCAGTATCTCAGAGTAGAAAGTGATCTGAAACAGTTTAAAAGCAGCTTAAAGAGTTTCCTTTTTAAAGATGCGTTTAATGTGTGAACTTAATTAAGGATTTTTATTAAAAATTTTTCTTTTTTACCTTTTTATTTCCCCGTGATTTCCCTTACCTGTTGTATTTTTACCATTTATGTTTTCTTTAATATATACGATTGTACTTCTACCCTTTCTTTCCTCATGTGTCTGTTAGTTTATATGACTTTATTTATTATTCTGTATGATAATGTGTTAAATTTATGTATCCTTTTATAATTAATCTGTTGTATCTATTTTTTATCTATAAATCGCTTAGCAATTTAAATTAAGCGATTCAACAAGTTAAAAATAAACTTGAAACTTGACTACTATCCTACCAAGCCACCTCCAGAGAACCAGAATTGAACCAAATTGCCAAATATCGGCCTCCTACATGCAATTTAGAAAGCTCCTAATAACACCTATTCCCTAAATTCAGCAGCCCCTCTTAATACAATCTCATCGTGAACCTTATAAATCTTATCATCAACTGCTAGGCCAAGTTATGTGGCAGTTCCATGACAATAGTCAGCTCCACCTCCTTGTAAATCCAAAACTACCAACCACCTTTGTAAATCTTCTGTTAACCTCCTTTGCAAATTGCATAGAACCGAAAGGCTTATGTGATATATAAATAAAAATTTATATTATGTTATTATTTACCTTGTCGACCTGTGGTAAAACGCTCTACCGCTGCTTCATAAAGGAGCCCTAAGTGTTATAAGATTAGTTGAAGAAAGATCTGATATATGGAGCCAGTAATGAAGAGGCTATTGAAATAACTAGAAGTCATGGAACTGTGTGCTCAAAGGCCAGCATGAAAAAGTAGGCTTTGAATTGAGACTTAAAATTTCTGAACGATCATTCAGTTCTGAGATACAGGGGGAGAGAATTCCACAGAGAGGGCACAATGACAGAGAAATAGGAATTTCTGTGAATGACTAAGAACCCTTATCTAAAAGAGGGGATGGTTAGAAGATGTTGCTCAGTTAAACTTAGCATCTTTTGAGATGAATAGGAGACCAGAAGACAGAAAACCCAAGGACTGGATCTGAAAAGAAAGGATATCCTTCAGTTGTAATACCAGGTCGGGAGAGAAGGGGTTAAATTAGATAGTTTAATGAAAGGACACCTACTCTTAAAGAGGGATGCAGGAGTTCAGGTCTCAACAAATCACTAGTTTCTGAGCATTGTTTGACATTTATGATAAATGGTGTGTGATATAGTGTAGAGTTAATATTCCTGTGCCTCTTCATTTTTTTCATGTCAATGTAGTTCTCTGAGGGGGACCATTTTGAACTTTTTTCTTCCCCGTTGGTGTGGTTAACCTCCTTCCCTTGCTACACCACTACACGCATTTTCACTAGGCATATCCTGAAAACATGGCCTATTTGTGGCATTCAAGGCCCGAACTCCTGTATCCCTGCAACAGAACAAAACTAGCACTGGCTCACTCTACAGCTAAACAGTATTGCTAATAAAGTCCCATCAGTGTCCTTTGTGTTCTTCATCTGTAGGGAGATTCAGGAAGATACAAAGTGAATGTGATACATTAAACAGTAAAGGAAGAGATAAAGTTGGCAGAGCTGTTGATTCATTTATTCCTCGTAGGAATGGCCTGTACTGGTGTTCTCATTCCTGCTCTTCTTCTAACAGAGCTCTTCTGTCTGCTCTGGACTGAGGAAAGAAGATAGGCAGCAAACAGCCCTGGTAATTAGTGCTGATGTATCTTGCTGGAGAAAGGAAATTGGGAGATAAATTAAAACCGGGTGCTGTCTAGGAAGTCAGCGACTGCTACCCTATGGGTTATTGATCAGGCTCAGATGAGCCAGAAGCAACCAAAGGAGAATTTATCAATTACTATAGAAGCTGACATTCAATTCGCTGTTTTCTCTTTCCATTTTTTTTCTTTAGTTTTGCATCTATTGCTATGTGAAGGGAGTGAGTAAATTTCTCTAACCTTGCTCTTTTACCTCTCTCCAATGGGCAATGACGCAGAAGCATTCTGATCTACCATAAGTTAATTATACTTAGGGATCTCCGAAAGAGCAGAGTGCCTACTTATCTTTCTCACCTTCCATGCCTCAGGGAACTGAGCCTGCCCTTCTATTGTAATATATCATTAAGACACAAGAAGAAGTATTTTTTTTCTGCCCAATATGATGTTTTTTGTGCCTTGATAGCTGTTGAGTGAATCAAGCATTTAGGCTCTGATTCTACCAATGGTATCTAACTCCTAGATGCCATTTGGTGCAGTTGCCAATCAACCACTAGGCATCGTTTATAGAATCATGCCTAACGGTGCCCACATATTCTTAGGCACCGGTAGGTTTTGGAATCCTTAGGCGCACTTCTATTTAGGCCTAAGTCAATCCATGCACAAACTCCACCCTGAATCCTCCCCTAACCATGCCTACAATTAATATTCCCAACATAAAGTCCACCAGGCAAATTACCTTATTCATCCAATATCAAGTAGCAAAATTCTGGAACCAGCTACCATTTACACTACAATCTTGTGACCATTACCTCAGGTTCAGGAAACTTCTAAAAGCATTTCTCTACCAAGACAGGAAGCCAATCCTGAAATAACTGAAATGGTTCTAAACTGTCCAATGCAACTCCTATGAGATAACAATGAGCCAAAAAGGACCTACTTAAACTTATAACTATGTATTTGTAACTATGACCTAACTATATTAATAGTTGTATTGATCTACCTGTACAAGCAACCCTATTGAATGTCCGTCTCAAACTGTCCATTGCAACTTCCTTGGTAACTGACCCAACCTCTTGTAATGTAATCCGATCTTGAACTGAATAAGTAAAGGCGAAATAAAAAACTTGATAAACATAATGTCATCGGTAGGTGCCTACCTTAGAGGGAAGAGAGTGTGGTGCATTGGTTAAAAGCTACAGCCTCAGCACCCTGAGGTTATGAGTTCAAACTCAAGCTGCTCTTTGCGACCCTGGACAAATCACTTAATCCCACCATTGCCCCAGGACAGACAGGGAAAGATGCTTGAGTACCTGAATAAATTCATGTAAACCGTTCTGAGCTCCCCTGGGAGAACGGTATAGAAAACTGAATAAATAAATAACATAACAAACTTGTCTTGTAGGCAGTGGTAGGTGTCTCAATGTAGGCACCTATCTTGAAATAGTAGACGCTTACGAATACATTAATTTTTTAATCATTTTAAGTTGTTTTTTAATGGTGCTTTCAAAAAAAAATGAACTTAAAATAATTAAGTTAGGCATCTAGATTGGCTAGATGTGCCAATCTAGGTGTCTTTTATAAAATCAGGGCCTTAGTATCTAGGGCATGGGTGCTCAACACACCTACCCACTCTGGGTTTCAGGATATCCATAATGAATATGCATGAGATACATGTGCAAGCATCACCTCCATTTTATGTAAATCTATCTAATGTATATTTATTTTGTATATCCTGAAAACCTGAGTACTGGGTTAAGAAGCCCTGATCTAGGACGATGTCCCAATAAAGCCATGCCCTCTTACTGATTCGACTTATTAAATCAAGAGAATTATAGACAGTGCTGGTAATTATCTATGTAATAAGCACAATATCTCATTTATGAATCCACTGCCAATAGTTCTGATCCAAGACTCTTTTTCAGGTCTCATATATGTTCAAGGCTCATATTTGGCTTCCATATTTACTCTTTATGCCAGAATGTTAAAATTAGGCTATAGAGCGGTGGTTGTGAATGGGCCCCACAAATGTAATTAATCCAAGCACCTGCTCAATAACTAAACAATCCTTCCAAGTACTTTGGGTGGCAGGCACTTTGCAAATGTTGAAATCTTCTTTGGTCCAGAGATTCAGATGATTGCAAACAGAAACAATTTGAAAGAGCAAGTTCCCTGAAACTTCAGTGCAAGAATCACTCAGCTCAGTTGGACAATTTCCAGTTCTCATGTGCAGTATTCTCACCATGAAAAAAACATATCACTATGAGCTAGCAGGGGGAACCTCTGCTCCATCAGATCCAAAGCAATCTCAATAATTTCTACAGCCCAGTAACAATGATTTTGTTTATTTCCATAACTTCAGCAAAGCATGCAGCACTGTAGAAGAATCATGGTAATCATATTAGTACTGGATCCTTTAGGGATTGTGATGACTTTGTTGACCTATACATGAGGCAATGTAAGATGACATTCTACACGATCACTATAAATTAAATTTGTCCTTATCTTCAGCTTACAGTGCAAGGTTTTCATAAGAACATAAGCAGTGCCTCCGCCGGGTCAGACCATAGGTCCATCCTGCCCAGCAGTCCGCTCCCGCGGCGGCCCAAACAGGTCACGACCTGTCCAAATCACCAGAAGGGGCCCCCATGCCACCTTGGTTTCCTATTGCGTCCTATCTTCCCATCAAAGTCCTAGCCCTCCGGTCTTGCACATGCACGACCTGGTCGGGTTTCTATACTTATTTTCTGGTTAGCTTTCTCAGTATCCCACGATCCCTTTATCCCTCAGGAATCCGTCCAGTCTCTGTTTGAATCCTTGTACCGTACTCTGCCCAATCACGTCCTCCGGTAGCGCATTCCAAGTGTCCACGACCCTTTGGGTGAAAAAAAAACTTCCTTGCATTCGTTTTGAACCTATCTCCCTTCAGTTTCTCCGAATGCCCCTCGTACCTGTTGTCCCCTTCAGCCTGAAGAATCTGTCCCTATCCACCCTCTCTATGCCCCTCATGATCTTGAAGGTCTCTATCATATCACCCCTGAGCCTCCTTTTTTCCAGAGAGAAGAGCCCAGCCTATCCAACCTCTCGGCATATGGGCAGTGTTCCAGCCCTCTTACCAGTTTCGTTGCTCTCCTTTGGACTCTCTCGAGTACCGCCATGTCCTTCTTGAGGTACGGCGACCAATATTGAATGCAATATTCCAGATGCGGACGCACCATCGCTCGATACAGTGGCAAGATGACTTCCCTCGTCCTGGTTGTTATGCCCCTTTTTATGATGCCCAGCATCCTGTTGGCTTTTTTTGAGGCCGCTGCGCACTGTGCAGATGGCTTCAGTGATGCATCCACCAGCACTCCCAAGTCTCTCTCGAGACTGCTTTCTCCCCAACAATGCCCCCCCCAATTTGTAGTTGAACAACGGGTTTTTTTTCCCTATATGCATGACCTTGCATTTTTCCACGTTAAAGCGCATTTGCCATTTGTTCGCCCAGTCTTCCAGCTTGTTTAGTTCCCTTTGCAGGTCCTCACACTCCTCCCTGGAGCTAACCCTGCCGCACAGTTTGGTATCGTCTGCAAATTTTATAACCTCGCACTTTGCCTCCTTTTCCAGATCATTGATAAATATGTTGAAGAGTAACGGCCCCAGCACCGATCCCTGCGGCACACCGCTCGTGACTCCCCGCCAGTCAGAATATTGGCCCTTCACTCCGACCCTCTGCAGTCTACCCGACAACCAGTGCTCTATCCATCGGTGCACATCCCCTCCCACCCCGTGGTTCCACAGCTTCCTAAGCAGCCTTTCATGTGGCACCTTGTCGAAAGCCTTTTGAAAATCGAGGTAAATGATGTCGATGGGTTCCCCATTGTCCACCCGACTGCTTATTCCCTCAAAGAAGTACAGAAGGTTCGTTAAGCATGGCCTTCCCTTACAGAATCCGTGCTGGCTTGTTCTCAGTAGGCCATTTCTCTCAATGTGCTCGCAAATGCCGTCCTTTATCATAGCTTCCACCATCTTCCCTATAATTGAAGTCAGGCTCACCGGCCTGTAGTTCCCGGGGTCACCCCTCGATCCTTTTTTGAAGATAGGTGTGACAAGTTTTATCCTAATTTAACGCACATAGACAGTTTACAGGTTAGATTTGCCATAGTTACAGTGCATGATTTTACAATACAAGTTTTCCTTATGTGACACATACTGGTTCTGGTACCAAAATACATTTCAGTCAAGACTTTCAATCAAGGGCAGAGGGTTACATGAAGAGGTATGCTTTTATTGAATTTCTAAATATGAGGAGTCCTTCAAGGGATCTGATCTGCGAGGGTAATTAATTCCACTGAACATAAGAACATAAGAAGTTGCCTCCGCTGAGGCAGATCAGAGGTCCATCTCGCCCAGCGGTCCGCTCTCGCGGCGGCCCATCAGGCCCACTGCCTGAACAATGGTCTCTGACTAATTTTATAAATTACCTTTAATCCTATCCCTATAACCTTACCTCTACTCTTATCTGTACCCCTCAATCCCTTTGTCCTCCAGGTACCTGTCCAGACCTTCTTTGAAGCCCTGTAGCTCGGAATGAAAAGGGAGTAGGACCATTGATTGGCGGTTTGCAGTTGAAGGGCACGACCAGGGAATGTTTTTTAATGTGCATTTCATCCCAGGAGCAAAGGGATTGGTTCAGCAAGTATGGAGGAAGTTTAGCCATCATGTAGCCTGGCACCATGTTGTGCAAGGATTTGAATGCTAGCATCAGAGGCGACAGAGGGTAGTGACCAAAAGGAGAACGCTCCAAGGAAAGGAATGCTACCAGTGGTGTGCCTCAAGGTTCCATTCTTGGGCCTGTTCTTTTTAACATTTTTATAAATGATATTGCTGAAGGGTTGTTGGGTAAGATTTGCCTCTTTGCGGATGATACCAAGATCTGTAATAGAGTAGACACGCCGGATGGTGTGAATAACATGAAGAAAGACCTGTCAAAGCTTGAAGAATGGTCTGAAATTTGGCAGCTAAAATTTAATGCTAAGAAATGCAAGGTCATGTATTTGGGTTGCAAAAACCAGAGGGAACGGTACAGTTTAGGGCAGGGGTGGGCAACTCCAGTCCTCGAGGGCCGGAATCCATTGCGTTGTTTGCTTTGTTACACTTACTCTACCCAGGACGCTGGTAAGAGTAAGAAAGCAAACAACGCAATATATGTGGGGAAGTGAAAGTGGATAAAGCCCTGAAGAAACAGTTGTATACCGTGAAACGTTGGCTATTGTATCACTGTTACCTACCTAATATGAAAGGCTGCTAGTAATCTCAGTCCTGCTAGAGTAGTGGTAATAGCACATTCTCTCCGGAAGTTTTTTGGCCAATGATGTGGGTGGAGGAGATTTGAGCTTTTATGCTCTGACGCGATAATACCTGAGGCCTTTTCTTCCGTTGAAATAGTGCTCTTTAGTTTGCAAGTGGAACATTTTCATTCACTTATTCATGTTTACATTGTAAGCCACTTAGGAACTAAGCGGAGAAGAAATTTGTTAAATAAATGTTGGTTATAGCCCATTATCAGTAGTAAACGAAATATTTTAGTAACTTGACAATTTTCATTTTTCAGGTGCACCTTTTTGAGTTAATTAGATATGGAATCGTACAGCTGAATTAAATATTTTTAAACTAGTAGATGGAATTCCTATTAAAGCAGCAATCTTTGGGGGCTGAGAAGAGAGAAGCTTTTTTATGCGACAGAGGCCAATGATGGCGGTTGTCCGGTTGAAACGGCTAAAGCACTAGGGATGATGACATTGATGATCGATGGAAATGAAATTAAGTCCTTCCTAACTTTTATTCCATTGTGCATATTATATCTTTTTCTTTTTTATCTATTCATTTAAATTTCCTCAGAATTCTATTGTTTAACGGTTTCTCATTCCATTCTATTCATATTCCTTCCTTTACCTTTTTTTTCCTCACTTCTAATGTTTATTTTTCTTTTTACATTTCTATATTTTATTTAATTCTTAAAATTATATTTTTATCTAATTTAGTTGTTTGTTTTTTTTCCATTACATTATTATTTTGGATTGTACATTTTGCTTTAAAAGTATGGTATTGAGAGTTCAGTGTATTCTTGTTAGGATGCTTCATATCTCATTTTTTTCCTCTATCTTTATTTACCTCTCTATTATTTACTAATTTGTTTGTTCTCAGGTACTTTAGTTAGATTGTGAGCCTTCGGGACAGTAAGGGAATTTCAAAGTACCTATCTTATCTTATTGCATCCTTAATGTATATTTTCTGTAAACCGCTTCGAACCTAACGGATTAGTGGTATATAAGAAATAAAATTACATTACATTTTAAATAGAATGGGGTTGAGTAGCCTTTGTAGCCTTTGAGAGAGTGACAGAGAAAAAGTCCTTTCAGAACATGGCATTAAGGATTGCAGATGTTTCAGTGTGCTTTCTGTAGTTTAATTTTGTGGCTACCATTATATACTGTTAATAAGATTATACGTATTATGAGTGTATGAAGAATGAATGGAAGAAAAGCATTACAATTAGTACTATTATCACGGGGTGGGGTCTGGGGCGGAACTTGGGCACCTCTAAACAAAAAGGCGTTCCACTGCCCCTGTGATGAGTGATCTCTCCGCACAAAGTTATTCCAAGGTTTGGAGAACAGAGCAGGTTGGTTCTTTAAGTCCAGCATTTAGTAAAACACTCCTCTAGAACACAATGCTGGGAGATACTGCACTAGAGATAAGTTTAAATGATTTAAAAAGTGTGTATCTAAAGAATGGGACTGATAGCCATAACCTGGTGTTAATTCTGTCATGGATTTTTAATTTGCTTACTGTCAGCCTGATAAAAATCAATCTAGTTTTATTCTGGTCTCAGTCAACTAAGGCTGCTGTATAATTTAGTTTCAGTCATTATTGACTCAAAATCTTCTGCCAAAGTAGTCAGCAGGAGTTCAGAGTTTAGTCTTCATCAGTTTCAGTCATCCAGAAAAGTAGATTTACAAAAACCTAATGTGACAGCTTGAGGACAACAGGTGAGCAAAGCAGATGGATGTCTTAAATAAGGGGAAAAGCTATATCATTTTCATGCATTTGCTACAGTTTAGAGCTGCCGGTTGAACCCAGATAAATCTATTCCTGTAGTCAGGAGGATTATTTTGGCCTAGCAGTTGGAAAAATGTCAACAACGAACATCTACCCTACAGTCTTTGAAATGACAGGAAGATTCTATATACAGTAATTTAAAGTAGCAGTGCAGAAAATGGAACCGCACTATGGGTTGGGAGAAGAGGAGGAGCCAAGAAGAGCACTAGCAGACATCTTTAAAGTAGTTCTACTGGAAATGTGTTGAGATACACTATCCTATTAATTCCAAAATCCAGGAGATTAAAAGAATCAGAGCCACTCTATAAAGAGGACTCTTCCATGTGGTTTAGAGCACAACATTGAGAGCATAACTGCAGACTGTAGAGGGACCAACCAAGAGAATGATGTGGAACTTACATAAAACTTACAAGTTATTCCACAATTTTTGTTTCATTTCACATCATTAAAACGGAAAGCCCCGGATTCTCTAACTGGTGCCGAGGCAACCACATGTCAATCACATGTCAACCACATATCAATCACATGTCAGCGAAGGTTAGAGAAACGCACCTCAAGCACCTACGTAGGTCCAGAAAACCCTGGCCTACATTTCTGGTGCCTATCTTTACTGGGGGAGCCGCTCCACAGCCTGCATCATCAGCTGATCACAACAGAGGAATCCCCGATCAGCTGAGCCAGCAAGACCTCCTGAAACTGTGGCTTTGGGGAGTCCTGCTAGCTCAGCTGATCAGTCAATTAGCTGAACCAACAGGGAGATCTCCCATTCCTTTCTCTCTCCTTCTCTCCTTCCCACCCACCAACCGATCTCCCAGTACCCTTCTAAGGAGAAACCCCTCCCCCATGCCCAACATCCTCACACCTCTCCTTGTACCTTTGATAGATAATTGATAGGAGGGATGCCCACTACCTCCTGCCAGCAGCCCTGCCTGATCAAAATGGTGGGCCTTCCCCTTCCCAGTGCACTTTGGGATGTATTGTGAGGGACCTAAGGCCCTTATTGGCTCAGGTGCCTAAGGCCCCTCCCAGTGCATCCCAGGGTGTGCGGGGAAGGCCCACCATTTTGACCAGGCAGGTCTGCCAGCAGGAGTTTCAATTTATTCAAGTTTATTCAAATTTGATATACCGTTCATCAAATGTCTGAGTTCTTTATAATAAAAGTAAATAAATAAGCATAAAAATACACATACAGGGAGTTCCATAATGTGGACATCCCTCCTGCTGATTGTCTATTAAAGATACAAGGGGTGTGTGGGGATGTCGGTCATAAAGAAAGGGTCTCTCTTTGCAAGGTTACTGGGGGGGGGAATCGGTCGGTGGATAGGCGGGTGGGAGGGAGGGAGAGAGAAAGGAATGGGGGATCTCCCTGCCAGTTCAGCTAATCGCAACAGGAGAATCTCCGATTCGCTGAGCCGGCTGGACTCCTCGAAGTTTCCGTTTCAGGAGTCCTTCTGGCTCAGCTGATTGGGAATTCCTCTTCCGTGATCAGCTGATGGCAGGCTGTGGACTATTGTCAGGGTCCCCTGACAAAGACAAGCACCAGAAATGTAGGCCAGGGTTTTCCAGGCCTACATTTCTGGCACCTATCTTTGTGTGAATCGCACCAAGGTGGGTGCTTTAGGTTGCCTAATGCCACTTCTTGTGTTGCCCTTACTTACATTACCATTCAGCTGTCTAAAGCACATACATATGCGTGATTCTGGCGCCTTTTCTTTAGGTACTGATATGTGTTCCAATCCTGGCATTTCTAATGGCGTGCTTCAATTAACTTAGGCATCGGTAGGGAGCCTACCGGCACCTAAGTTTAGGTGCTGGTTTTAGAATTCGCCCCCAAAGTGTCAAGAAAAGTGTAGAATAATTTGCAAATTTCATGGCTCCACATCATTCTCTTCTTGGTTGGGCTGAGAACTTTTCATCAGCTCCTCATATGGGTTTATAAAAAAAAAACCAACCCTGTTTTTCACACATTCAGCTATTACACAGTAACGAGATTATGAGGTTAAAGCTTAGGATGAGTCTTTCAGGAAATGAATCACTAGGCAATGATCAGCCTTTTGTATGATGTCAACTCTTGAAAGAATTATCCTGAGATTTGCCATTCTCTTACTGATAATTCAACAGACAACTACTTTTGCCCAAAGGAATAACACAACAGTAGATTGTACTTGAACTGAGTGAGCTCGTAGCACCATTAGTTTAATTAGAATCCATGAATAAAGGCTTGCATATCCCAAAAATGGAGTCTCTAGCAAAAAAGCAATTAATTCCCTAACAAAGTAATTGACCTCTGAACTTGCCCTTATGTGTAAGATGTACTCAAACTGGCCCGTGTAGAAGTCACTTAAGTTGAAATATTAGCTAGCCTCACCTCATCCCCAACAGCTATATTATTAGTCCTCAAAAGGAGAAAATAATATTAATAGGATATTATTTTTTTTTTCCATATACTATGGGCTAGATAAAGCCAAGAGAAATCTGTTGGCTGGTATTCATTGCACATTAACATTCCATTAAGTTTATGGCAGAACTCCATTCCTTTCGCTTCAGCTCTGTGGGATTGGATGAGGTTCGAGTTTGCTGGAAGAAAACTTAGTTACTCCTAGGTTCCATTTTTTTAAAGACAGACTGTTCCAATCTTGACATTAACCTATTATACTCATGGATTTATAGTTCTCATTTCTCTAAGGTGGTGGTTCCCAAAAAGGTCCTGAGGTAGCCCTAGCCAGTCAGGTTTTCCAGATCACATTCATAGTTTATTCAAATTGGATTCCAGTGCATTAATCCTACAATTGGACATTACATTGCCTTATCCCCTCTTCTGAAAAAAGCTGATCTCGACCCTTCCTCACCATCGAACTACCGCCCCATAGCAAATATCCCCCTCCTAACCAAACTGCTTGAGTCCATAGTCGCTACCCAGCTATTTTCTTACCTAGAGAGATTCTCCATTCTCCCCCCTATCAACATGGCTTTAGACCCAGCTTCAGCACCGAGTCCCTCCTTGTCTCCCTAATATCAAAGGTGCAACAACTACATTCTCGCAACAAATTCGCTGTTCTGTTACAATTCGACCTCTCTGCTGCTTTCGATGTCGTTCAGCACGACATACTACTTTATCATTTTTCCGAAATAGGAATTGATTCCACCGTTTTTAATTGGTTCTCAAACTTCCTTCGCTCTCGCTCCTACACTGCCAACTCTAATGGCACCATGTCCGCTCCTTGGTCTCCTTCTTGCGGTGTCCCTCAGGGATCACCCCTATCCCCTATCCTTTTTAATATCTATATGTCCTCACTGAAGCTCTTCCAGCTTTCCCCCCTTGAAACAATCTACACATACGTCGATGATATCCTTGTCCTTCTTGAAACAGACCAGAACCTCACCAACCTCCACGATAACATAACATCCTGCATAATGAGACTCCACTCCTGGTCCCTCTCGGTACAGATGAAACTAAATGAATCAAAAACAAAATTACTCTGGCTCGGCCCAAAGTTAGAACACCTGCCTACCCTCTTCGCACTACCCTCAGGCGCTGCTTTACACCTTGAGTTCTCAAGCAAGGTCATTGGCATCATTATTGGCTCCTCTCTCTCCCTCAACGACCACCTCAACTCCTTGATAAAATCATGCAGTTTGTTTAGGTCCCTTTGTAGTTCCTCACACTCTTCGGCAGTTCTAACCCTGCTACAGAGTTTAGTGTCATCCACAAATTTTATAACTTCACACTTTGGCCCCGTTTCCAGGTCATTAATAAATACATTGAATAGCAGCGGTCCGAGTACCGACCCCTGCGGAACTCCGCTCATGACCCTCATCCAGTCTGAGTAGTGACCTTTCACTCCAACCCTCTGCCTTCTGCCTGCCAACCAGTGTTTGACCCATCTGTGTACGTCCCCTTCCACCCCGTAATTCCACAGCTTCCTAAGTAGCCGCTCATGGGGTACCTTGTCAAAGGCCTTTTGGAAGTCGAGGTAAATGATGTCTATGGGTTCCCCTTGGTCCAACTGGCTGTTTACCCCCTCAAAGAAGTGCAGTAAGTTTGTTTGGCACGATCTTCCCTTGCAGAAGTCATGTTGGCTTTACCTTATGCAAAATTGTCATTAACTATTTTTTCTGCGGCCCTCCAAGTACTCTATTTTTTCTGCAGCCCTCACATTTAAAGTTTAATATCTTTCCTTTCTCAAAACAGATACATTTCAATCACTATATTGAAAATAAAATCATTTTCCCTACCTTTGTTGGCTGGTGACTTTATTTTTCTGTGCTTTTAACTGTTTCCAGGGCCTTCTTGTCCTTTGACTATTTTTCTCTCCGTCTTCACTTTCTGCCTTGCATTAACTTAATATTCAATTTTTCTGCTTTCTTTTCAAAATCTACTTTTCCATGTTTTACCTTCCCTTCTATCTCTCTCTTCTTCCGTCCCTATTTTCATGGTCTGACATCTCTTTCTTTCCTTTCTCTCCCTCCCTCCTTCCTTCCTTCCTTTCCCCTGGTCTGGCATCTGTCTCCTTCCATCCCCCAACTTTTTATTTCTTTCACCCTGCCACCTTCTTTCGTTCTCTCTCTCTCTCCATGCCCCCTTTTTTTCTATATGTCTGGCTTTCTCTCTCTCTCTGTGCCCTCTTTCTTTCTTTTTTTCTTTCTCCATGCCTGCCCTTTCTTTCTGTCTTTCTCTCTCCATGCCCCTTTCTGTCTGTGTCCCATCTCCCTTCTTTCTTTCTGTCTCCCTGTCCCCCCCCTTTCTTTCTTTATTTCTCCCTGCCCTCCCCCAAGCCACCACCATTGGGGAACAGGCTGCCACCGCCGCAATAGGGGAACAGGCCAGCGCCAAAGTCTTAGCTCTCCCTGCTTATCTTCCCCAGTGCGGGGCTGACCAATTCTCGTCACCCGACATCAATCCTAACGTCGAGGAGGAAGTTCCAGGCCAGCTAGGCAGCGAATGGCTGGCCCAGAACTTCCTCCCCGACGTTAGAATTGACGTTGGGTGGCAAGAATTGGTTGGCTCCGAGCTGGGGAAGATAAGCAGGGAGAGCTAAGACCTCGGTGCTGGCCTGTTCCCCGATTGCGGTGGCTTGGGGAAGGGCAGTGAGACGGGAAGGGAAGCAGATTGGGGACCCCTGCTTTAGGCGAGCTGCAGTTGCGGTCTGTACGTGATTGTCCTCTCCACAATCGGAAAACTTGTGAAGTGGAGAAGACAGATCGCAGGCCGCAAAATAGTACCTGAGGGGCCACGTGTTTGAGACCGCTGGGTTAGGGCAACCAAAAATGTCGATTGCTAGCAATGCTAGGCTGACAATCTTGTCAGAAAGTTCTAGGCATGTTTTTCTATCACTAGACAACTAATCAGTAGTAAAGTCTCTACAGAACCAAAAATACCATCCAGGCCCATTGTCTGTACTTTGTGGAAATTCATGTGCATCACTC
This sequence comes from Geotrypetes seraphini, assembly GCF_902459505.1. Lineage (NCBI taxonomy): Eukaryota > Metazoa > Chordata > Amphibia > Gymnophiona > Dermophiidae > Geotrypetes > Geotrypetes seraphini. The sequence goes on from NC_047100.1 coordinate 43,467,599, forward strand.
AACTTGGACAGAAATTACTTTACTAGTTTCATTTTGTGTTGACACCTTGTTATCCACTTTGATCTATTTCTGCAAAAGTGGAATACAAAGAACGGTAAACAAAATAATAATACAAACTCAGTCAACCAATTCCTTCTATAAGCCATCAACTCGCAGAAAAAGGTTTTTTTTTAACTTGTCTTTCCTTAGTAGCAGTTAAACCAGCTGGAAACTTTTTTTTAACCTATGTAATACAGCAACTTTTGTTCCCTGTGCCTTTTGCTTTCCTCAGATTAACACAAATAATTGCTCAAAGGTGGTAATTTGAAGAATGTCTCACTTACTGGACTGATGAGGTATTTTTCCCCATCCACACCAAGTGTGTCAGTGTAAGAATAATTCCTGCCTGGAGAATTCATCGAGAGCAAAGCTCGGCACATACATTCATCTCTCAGCAGGGACTGAGCACAAGAGCTCCTAATAAATGAAACATCTCTAACACACACAACGGGAAACAAAGAAATAAGACACAGTACTGAATTAGAATAAAAAAATAAATATAATTCAGCATGAAAATATGAAACAAAATAGGTGGAAATATTCATTACGTCTGTGTTATGGAGATTTGCAGAGTTCACTTGAGGTATCTTTGTAAAAGAAAGGATAAGCTCCCCACCATCTAAGGGGGCAATGGCGACAAAAGGGCCAAAGCTGTTGCCCGGGGTGAGAATTTGTGGGGGGGGGGAAGGGGGAGGGGGGGCCAAAAGTGGTGGGAGGCCAATTGGGTGCAGGGAGGTAGGCCCAAGGGGCAGGGAGGGTGAGGGCGAAGCGACCAGGACCACAAGGGGAGCGACGCGGCGTCCCCTCCCTCCCGCCCCAAGGAATACTCGTCACAGCTATAGATGCAATGGCGGGAGATCATAGTGGGGTCATAGGCACAGCATAAGGCCAAAAAAGAACACAGCATTACGTTTGTCGGTAGCAAAAGAAGTGGCAACATATAGCATGGCAGAAGCAAGTGATGTAAACACTCACAAAAGTATGTCTCCCTGCTAGGACGGTGGAGTGGCTATGTGGCAATGACTTCGACAACTGACAGGTGAATAGACCCTCCCTTGAACAGGATGGGGAGAAGCCGTGGGGGCAGCTTGAACTGCTCTCCCAGAAGAACAACGGTAGCCTAGCCAGATATGCTGGACAATCTACAGACGAGTTGCTTGTTCTATGAATTGATATCCTGCAATCTGAGCTTCTGCAATGGTATCTAAAATGTTCCTTCTTAATGAATATGATGCGCAGTGTTATCTAAAATGTTGATTATTAATGGTCTTGGTATTTGCTGTTCGAAGATGTTTGTAGTTTGGCATTTATGGCTGCGGCCCTTAATAAATCCACATTTGTCGAAGAACTGCAGGTCTTTGTGCTAATTGCAGGTGTCCTGGTTGAAATGGGGAGGGGGCAACAAGTGCTGAGTGCCCATTTTGCGTGCTCTATCCAGGATTTAAAGCCACCTGAAAATGGCAGCAGGTAAAAGAACATCCACTCTATTCCATCGGCCCATCTACACCCTGATTCTATAAATGGTGCCTAGAAAAATGATACCAGCTGCGTGTCCGCTACATTAGGCGCCATTTACAGAATCGTGGCTAGCAGAACCTAGGTGCCTGAAATGTAGGCCAGGATTTCAAAGGCCTACATTTCATAGGGTTACCAGATTTTCATAAACAAAAATCCAGATCCATGGCCCCGCCCCAGGTCTGCCCCGTTTTCCCCATTCCGCCCCCCTCAACTTGTTTGCTTGTCGGGATGGCATCTGTGCACGCACTGGTATGACGCGGTGACATCACGTGCGTGCGCATGACCTCAATGCGCCACACCTGCGCATGTGCAGATGCCATCCTGACATCACTCATCGCTAGAGGTTTTGAAAAGTCGGGTTTTGAAAAGCCGTCTGGACCCCTGGACATGTCCTCAAAAAGGAGGACATGTCCGGATGTATTGTAAACCGTGCGGAGCTCTATTGTTATAGAGAAGATGTAGTATAAGCGCCTAAGGTTTAGTTTGGTTTAACCCAGTGGTCTCAAACTCGCGGCCCGGGGACCAAATGTGGCCCGCCAAGTACTATTTTGCGTCCCGCAGTCTGTACTAGTGCTGTCTGCTCTTTGCAGTGTCCTCTGGTTTCCCCCCTGGCCTCCCGCTCTTACCTTCAGATAATTACCACAGCCTGCAGAGTGGATCGCCGGTGCTGTAGCGATCCTTGCAGGCTGCCGTCATCCTCAGCAGCATGTTCCCTCTGCCGCGATCCTGCCCCTGACATCAGAGGAGGGGCAGAACTGCGGCAGAGGGAATGTGCTGCGGAGGCTGATGGCAGCCTGCAAGGAACACTAAAGCACCAGCGATCTTCTCTGCAGGCTGCGGTAATTAGCTGAAACTAAGACCGGGAGGCCAGGGGGGAAGCTGGAGGATGCTGCAAAGAAGGGGGGAACATGCAGGCCTTCGGAGGGGGGAAGATTTATAAACTATAAAGAGTTTTACCTCATGCAAAAATGTCATTTCTTTAATAAGACATTAACTATTTTTTTCTGCGGCCCTCCAAGTACCTACAAATACAAAATGTGGCCCTAGAAAAGGTTTGAGTTTGAGACCACTGGTTTAATCCTAACATTTCAGGCACCTAAGGTTTTGGAAAATCAACTTAGAGGACCCTAAGTCATGCTACTTAGGCATAGGTGCCTATCACCCAATTAATTTTTTTTTTTAACTAATTATTGAGGCTATTAAGGGTATTTTGCCAATTAATCGTGCAAGAGGTTTTTAGCGCTGGCCAGCGTGTTGAATGCTCTGTGCTGCTCTGATGGTCATAGAGTTCCTATGAATGTCAGAGCAGCGCAAAACATTCAACACGCCAACTGGTGATAAAAACCTCTTGCTCGGTTTTGTAAAAGAGGAGTACGTTAGGCACCCTTTATAGAATCAGCCCCTAAAGGGCCTGGGTTATAGGCATGATCTGAATTAGGTGCTGGCATCTTTGTTAGGCGCCAGAAAATTAGGCCAGTAAAACCCTGGCTTAATATACTGATGCCTGCTATTACAATGCCTACTGGTACCTAAGTTGAGTTAGGTGCCAGTAGAAGGGTTACCAGATGTCTGGGAAAACCTGAACCTGTTCTCTTTTTAGAGGCTGTCTGGCCTCCTAGACGGACTTTCCAAAACCTGGCATTTGTCCAGATTTTGGAAAGCCTCGGTGAGCTCCATCCACATCTGGAGGGCCTCTGAGCATGCGCAGATGACATAATACACATCAGCGCATGCTCCAGGCCCTCCAGACATGGCTGGAGCTCGTCCAGAAGAAGAGAAGAAGCTTTATGGGGAAGGTGCTGAGGGCGGAATGGAGCGGGGCTAGAGGTGAAACTGGGCGGGGCTGGGGCAGAGTGTGGTGGGGATGGAGGTGGAACTGGGCGGGGCTGGAGCAGAGTGGGTGGGGCTAGAGGTAGAACTGGGCAGGGCTGAGGCAGAGTGGGTGGGGTTGGAGGCAGAACTGGGCTGGGGCAGAGTAGGGTGGGGCTGGAGGTAGAACTGGGTGGGGCTGGGGCAGAGTGGGTAGGGCTAGAGATGGAACTGGGTGGGGCTGAAGCAGAGTGGGTGGGGCTAGAGGTAGAACTGGGCAGGACTGGGGCAGAGAGGGTGGGGCTGGAGGCAGAACTGGGTGAGGTCATGCGTGCGGGGTTTCACGGAGAAAAATATGGTAACCCTAGACAGTAGGCACGATGCTATAAATGGTGCCTACCTTGACATGCAGTAGGTGGCATTTCCAAAGGCACCTAACGATTTAAGCGCTGTTTATAGAATCAGGCCCTAAATGCTAATCCTTTCCTCTGCCTCTTTTCCTGCCAACAGTTTCCACCACCTCCACCAAGAAGCTGTTCCTTGGATCCACCATACTTTCAGTAAAGAAGCATTTGTTTAGATTACTCCTGAGCAAAAAGGCTGCCTTAAATATGTCTACCCGAGCTAACAGGGCCCTGGTCTGAATATTTGCTAGAGGCCAGTGGCCAGTTAACTTCCCGGTGACCACACTGATCCAGATATTCAGTGCCAGAGGCTAGACATGGCCCGGCCCATGGCTGTTAGAGGCTTTAAAACTGATGCCCTCTGGACTGACTCCATCCAGTTTATATCTTTGTGAAGGTGTGGTCTCCAGAAAAGCACATAGTAATTTAAAGCAAGACTCATAAGAACATAAGAATTGCCGCTGCTGGATCAAACCAATTGTCCATCCTGCCCAGTAGTCCGCTCACACGACGGCCCCACGATCAAGACCAGTGCTCCAAATGAGTCCAGTCTCACCAGTTTAGCATGAACTTGTCCAACTTTGTCTTGAAACCCTGGAGGGTGTTTTCTCCTATAACAGCCTCTGGAAGAGCCTTCCAATTTTCTACCACTCTCTGGGTGAAGAAGAATTTCCTTACATTTGTACAGAATCTATCCCCTTTTAACTTTAGAGAGTGCCCTCTCATTCTCCTACCTTAGAGAGGGTGAACAGTCTGTCTTTCTCTACTAAGTCTATTCCCTTCAGTATTTTGAATGTTTTGATCATGTCCCCTCTCAGTCTCCTCTTTTCAAGGGAGAAGAGGCCCAGTTTCTCCAATCTCTCACTGTATGGCAACTCCTCCTTCCCCTTAACCATTTTAGTCGCTCTTCTCTGGACCCTTTCGAGTAGTAATGTGTCCTTCTTCATGTATGACGACCAGTGCTGGACACAGTACTCCAGGTGAGGGCGCACCATGGCCCGGTACAGCGGCATGATAATCTTCTCTGATCTGTTCATGATCCCCTTCTTGATCATTCCTAGTATTCTGTTTGCCCTTTTCGCCGCCACAGCACATTGTGCAGATGGCTTCATGGACTTGTCAATCAGAACTCCCAAGTCCCTTTCCTAGGAGGTCCCTCCAAGTACCACCCCGGACATCCTGTATTCGTGCATGAGATTTTTGTTACCGACATGCATCACTTTGTACTTATCCACATTGAACCTCATTTGCCATGTTGATGCCTATTTCTCGATTTTGATTATGTCACGTTGCAGATCTGCGCAAGTCTCAATAGAGACTTACACAGAATCAGTATCATCTACTTTTTCCTGCTGGCCGTGCCATTTCCTATACACCCAGGATTTCCTTGTCTACCTGTTTGACCACCTTAAGATTATCAGATATGATCACTTACCAGATTCCACTCTTCAATTGTGCACAAAAGGATTTTACTCACTCTATTCTATCCTCACCTTCTGTCTCTTTCTTGGTTGTTTTTTTTGTGGGTTAAATTAAATCTTAGCTGGAAAACTCTAGATCATTCCTCAGACTTAGTATCGGCACTACCCATCTCCCCCACCCCTAATCTAGTAGCTCCCCTTCTATCTCGTCTCCTCCCCCATACTGGTTATAAAGGGTGCCAAAACCATAAATCCCAATCCACCATCTCTCTCTCTGCCCATCTGCAGAGGGGAGGGGAGAGATGCTGAACTGAAATTTTGGCACACTTTATCATCCTGGTCAATAAGTTGAGCCAGCTCTGTCTACTTGCACAAAGAGGAAAGAGGCAACTTTCTTACTGGATGTCAAAAAGCAGGAAAACCACAATAGCAATCAAACACTGTTGGAGTCCCTTTTCTTTTTCTGGTCTCCCTTTCCAGCTCTCTGCCTCTCTCTTCCTATATCTTCCTTTCCCTCTTTCTTCCTCTTCCTGGACGCCTCTGAATAATTCATCCCAGGTTTAGGCTGACATCGACACTTAACGCAGGCAAAGCACCATCAACGTATTCCCCTATGTTTTATCCCGTCTTTGTTCTTTTTCCTATATCGATTGTAGTTCCTCCCATTACTTTCCTCTCGTCTGAGCCAAGTCAGTGTTTCCCCATAAATTGTTTGTCTCCCCTATTTTCAGTGTACATCGCTTTGAAATTCTGAAAAAGCGATTTTATCAAATTTTAAATAAACTTGGAAACTTTCATTCTGTTTATTTTCCCTTTCTCCACTCTTGTAGTTCTTTTCCTGTTTCTCATTATTACTACTACTACTTATCATTTCTATAGGGCTACCAGACGCACGCAGCACTTTTCTTAACACACAAAACACAGTCCCTGCTTGAGAGAGCTTATAATCTAATTTTGACAGACAGGACCAAAAGGGTGTCATTCCATCAACAGATAAGCTCAGTAGCAGTGGCGTACCTAGAGTATGTGGCACCCGGGGCCCATCATTTTTTGACACCCCCCCTATGTAAAAAAATATTTTTTGTAATGACCATGAAACAGAATAAATGGTCAGAATAGAAACAGGCAGTGAAAATTTTCTTATATTCCAAACATAACATAACATAAATTATGTCTGAATTGTCATGACATCAGAAGTACATATGGAGTAGTTGCAGGTGATGCTTGGGACAGTTCTGATTGTGTTAGTTCGGTTTTATGTGTTTTTTGAATAAAAGGGTTTTTATTTCTTTTTTGAAGGTTTTGTAGTTTGTGGTCGAGGTCAATAGGTTGTAGAGTTGGGGGTCGAGTGTTGCAGCTCGAATGGCTAGGAGATTGTCGAACAGTTTTTTTCTTTTGACGTTTTTGGTTGGAGGGTGTGTGAATGGTGCGTGAGTTCTCTTATGTCTGTTTGAAGTGGATTGAATTATTTAGCTGAAGAAATTAGTTACCCCCTCATCCCACACACATTAATTCTCTTCCATTTTTGTTCCCATTATAAAAAACACTGATAAGTTCCCAGAAAAAAAATACATTAAAATAAGAAGTGAAAACAAAGGCCCCTACAGATGAGAACATAACATAAGAATAGCCTAACTGGGTCAGACCAATTGTCCATCATGCCCAGTAGCCCATTCTCATGGTAGCCAATCCAGGACACTAATACCTGGTCAAAACCCAAAGAGTAGCAACATTCCATGCTACCGATCCAGGGCAAGCAGACACTTCCCCCATGTCTTAATAACAGATTATGGACTTTTCCTCCAGGAATTTGTCCAAATCTTTCTTAAAACCAGCTACACTATCTGCTTTTACCATAACTTCTGGCCACTTCATTTTTAAGTTTAGATCTTTCCTTTCAAACAGAAACCTTGCTAGATGTCAAATACAGCACAAGGTAACTTCACATGGACTTAGCTGTGCAGGAAATGTGAATCTCCTCATACACCCACCATATAGTGCAAAAATGTGCAAAGGTCTGTTTTTTTCTTTCGATCACTACATAGCCTAATGCCACACAAGCAGCGCTGTTACAAACATATTCTGTAGGTCAATGCTAAGGATAACAAAGTTTCCTTCCTTGGACCAGAAGGAGATACTGATAAACCACTGGAAGAGATCCCAAAACAACACCCAAAGACCCACTCAGTGTGTGAACCAGTTGAGTGGAGTGGACTAACTGGGGGGTGGAAATGGGCCCGGAGTTTGCTCAGCAGAATTTCCCAGACCACCTTTTCCTCTCAACACATTGACACGCTGCCACCACCACCACTAGGAACACCTCACTGGGTAGGCCAGCTATGCTATAAACTTTATAAAACACATTATTATATTTTCTTATAAAGCACATATTTTAACTGAACTCTCTGACAACCTCAGCCTTTCCATTCACAAAAATAGAAGGAAGAAAAGTTCCCATTTCCTGCTGTCTCATGTCCCCGGCCTATACAATATTTTTTTTCTGCAGACCCTTCAAAAGTCTGACCAAATCCTCGTTTCACTTGCATTATAAAGTACTGAGGATGCCATTACTCCCCAATCCCAGGTCCTGAAGTCTAAGACAGTAGCGCAAACTAATGCTGCCAGATTCAGGAAAAAAATCTGGGGTGTCCAATGTCGGTCCTCGAGGGCCGCAATCCAGTCGGGTTTTCAGGATTTCCCCAATGAATATGCATTGAAAGCAGTGCATGCACACAGATCTTATGCATATTCATTGGGGAAATCCTGAAAACCCGACTGGATTGCGGCCCTCGAGGACCGACATTGGACACCCCTGGCCTATTGAATTGGTTTTTCAATTCGATTTTCCTGCCCAGTTGGGTGATTTTTTTCAAAACTCCTGGTGGGTTTTATAGCTTTTTCACCCCCTTTGGCTTCTCCTAACCACACTGGCGCTGTGGTGTAAATAAAATAAAGAAACAAAAAGGACTTTTCCTCTCTCTGTTAAATCCTAGCTCACGTTTGCAGTCCAACACCAGCTCTGGCAGGATACACATTTCAAATCTGACATATTATAATCACAAAACAGAAAACAAAATTAATTTTTCTACCTTTTGTTGTCTGGTTATATTTCAAATCTTGTTGGTCCAAGGCTCTGGTTTTCTTCTGATAACTTGCTTGCCAGGGTCTCCTTCTTTCTGCATGCTAACCATCCATCTGCCAACTCTGTCCTCCCTTTCCATTTCCCTTCCCAGGAAGTCTGGTATCTTTCCTTTTTTTCATCTCCCTCCACAGATCCACCTTTTCTTAAATACCCTTTCATCCGGCATCTCTCCCTCCTTCCCCACCACCCCAGAGTCCACCATCTCTCCCTTTCTTTTCCTAATTACCCTCCTATCCAGTATCTCTATCCCTCCTCCACACCATCCCTTGTGTCCAATTTCTCTCCCTTTCTGTTCCTTCCCTCCCTAAATCCCATGGTCCATCATCTCTCTCCCTCTCCTCTATTTTCAGACCCATTATTTCTTCCCCCCCCAAAGTTTGGCAAATGCACGTCTCTTTGAACACCCCCTTCCCTCCGTGTACTTCTAAATCATGGTCCCCACCAAAGGCCTGTCCCCCCTTAAAGGTCTGCCTGTCCCCCCTTGAAGGCCTGCACCCCCCTTGAAGGCCTGTCCCATCCCCTTGTAGGCCTGTCCCCCCCCTTGAAGGCCTGCCTGCCTGTCCCCCCCCTTGAAGGTCTGCACCCCCCAAAGGCCTGCACCCCCCGAAGGCCTGTCCCCCACTTGAAGGCCTGTCCCACCCCCTTGTAGCTTCTCCCCCCCCTTGTAGGCCTACCCCCCTTGAAGGCCTGCCTGCCTGCCTTTCCCCCAGGTAGCCCCAGGTACGTTAGATAGATTATGAGCCCACCGGGACAGTGAGGGAAAATGCTTGAGTACCTGATTGTAAAAACCGCTTAGATAACCTTGATAAGCGGTATATCAAATCCTAATAAACTTGAAACTTGAACTTGAAACTTGAAGGCCTGTCCCCCCTTGAAGGCCTGCACCCCCCCCGAAGGCCTGCACTCCCTTGAAGGTCTGCACCCCCCCGAAGGCCTGTCTCCCCCTTGAAGGCCTGTCCCACCCCCTTGTAGGCCTGTCCCCCCTTGAAGGCCTGCCTGCCTGCCTTTCCCCCCCTTGAAGGCCTGTCTCCCCCTTGAAGGCCTGCACCCCCCCTTGAAGGCCTGCACCCCCCCTTGAAGGCCTGCACCCCCCCCGAAGGCCTGTCCCCCCCCTTGAAGGCCTGCCTGCCTTTCCCCCCTTGAAGGCCTGTCCCCCCTCCCTTGAAGGCCTGCACCCCCCCAAAGGTTTGCACCCCCCCCGAAGGCCTGTCCCCCCCTTGAAGGCCTGTCCCCCCCTTGAAGGCCTGCCTGCCTTTCCCCCCTTGAAGGCCTGTCCCCCCTCCCTTGAAGGCCTGCACCCCCTTGAAGGTCTGCACCCCCCCAAAGGCCTACACCCCCCCCGAAGGCCTGCACCCCCCCTGAAGGCCTGCCTTCCCCCCCTTGAAGGCCTGCACCCCTTGAAGGTCTGCACCCACCCGAAGGCCTGTCCCCCCTTGAAGGCCTGCCTGCCTGCCTGTCACCCCCTCCCCCTTGAAGCCTGCCTGCCTGCCTGCCCGCCCGCCCCACCCTGAAGGCCTGATGCCCCGACCCACCCCGAAGGACCGCTCGCCCCCCTGGCCTCCCCGCACCACCTATGAAGCAGCCGCAGCAGGATCGCGAAGTCAGCGTCAGCGATCCCTACGCTGCTTCCTGCGCCACGGTCCTGCCCCTCCTCTGACGTCAGAGGAGGGGCGGGATCGCTGCCTGTGCCTTTCTCAAGAGTCTACCTTCGGGGGTGGGGGGTGGGGGGGGACTGAACGGCAAGGCCGGGAGCACCCCCTTAGGGCTTGCACCTGGGGCGCACCGCCCCCCCCTTGGTACGCCACTGCTCAGTAGTCAAGCTTTTTCAAACTAAGAATGATCAGATCAGCTGTGAGTTTACTAGAACCCTCTTCTCTCAATATCTTACTACACTCTTTGGTAATATCCCAACTCAATTACTGTAGTTCCCTGTATCAGGATATTACCCAAAAAGAGATCAGAAGACTACAAATCATCCAAAACACAGCAGTTAAACTAATATATAATGCAAAAAGTTCGACCATGTTATCCCTTCTCATAAAATCACAATGGCTCCCAATCACTCATCAAATCACGTATAAAATTTTACTACTTATTTTCAAAACCAAACACACACATATATCCGGGTTCATTGACAGACTTCTTATCCCACACTGCCCAATCAGAACCCTTAGATCCAGCAATCTGCATCTACTGGCGGTCTCTTCCCCTCGGCATCTATTCTATGACACCACCAGAAAGAAAATCTTCTCCGTTACAGCACCAACACTATGGAGCTCCCCGCCATTCCACCTACGAGAAGAAAATGCTATGGATAGATTCAAAACAAACTTAAAGACCTTCCTCGTCAAAGACACCTATGAGAAGTAGACACTTGATCTCATTAGAAGGAAGAGCATATCCCTTTCATTGTGTATTGCCCTTCTATGTCTTTCTTTACGATCATAAATTGTATTTCTCCCTCTGCCCGCTTGTATCCTGTATGTCATCGAAGTCTTATTGTCTAATGTCTTCCCTTTTGATTTTAATAGTTATGATTTTGTACACTGCTTAGACAAATTTTTTTTAAAGCAGTATATCAAATTTTAAATACAAATTGGGAAAATTTGGAAACTTGTCTTCTCCTTCTCATACAAGTTTCAAGTTTATTTAAAATTTGATACAAATGCTTATAAAACAAGAGTATTATAAAAATACGAACAAGGACAAACTTAAACAGCGGACGAACAGAGGCGAGGGGAAAGGGGGTAGAACTGCAGTGGTTTAAGAAAAGAAAACAATGAGGGGTAAAATCATAGGATGGGGGAAGGACAAGAGCAACAGGTCATATGTAGAGAAGACGTGATGATTAAGCGTTCTAACGATTGGATAAACTGAGCCTAATACACACCTGACAGCAGTTCATGCTTGTTACAGAGATGTCTGGTTGTTTCGCTATGCACTGCTTCTGGATAAGTTTACCTTCTGCTCACGATTTTCTCCCCGCAGCTACCTCCTTTTTTTTTTCTCTGTCCTTGCTTTCCCCTCTCTTCTTCCCACTGCTGTCAGTGCTAATGAACATAAAGACATCTGTATCTGACCCCCTAATGGTATTGCCTGCATCCGCACTCCCAGGCTAATGGGTTATGGGAACCTTCCATTGATTGGGTTAATAGAGAATAAAATTACCTCCTAACTGTATTTCACTTTTGTTTTTAAATAACGTCCTTTCTGTGTACATTGTTAATTCTTCAGGCTTCAGGGGAGACAAAGCTTTCTTGATGCGACTGGATACGAGCTAAAACAAATTAGTCCTGCTAAAGTAGGGATTTACAGATATCCCTGCGTCCAAAGATAAAATGAAATGTATAAACCAAGGTGCCAGTGCAAAAAGCTACAATAGGCAGAAGCATGTGATTAACGAGTGGTCTACGCACTCGTTACTGGATGAGCCATGCAGAAAGGGTTGTAACGCTACAGCTAACTCACGCTTGAGACATCAGCACACTCCATATTAAAATGTATGGAAAGGAGGTCATTAATCAATCCACAGCAATGTAAAGCTGGGCACTGATATCTGTTGGACAAACATGACGCAGAAAGTTGACTACCAGGTCTGAGGTGGCATAGAAAGGTAAGAATTATTACTACTATTTATTATTTCTATAGCACTGAAAAGGCATATGCAGTGCTGTACATTTTAACATACAATAGACAGTCCCTGCTCTAAAGAGCTTACAATCTAATTTAGACAGGACATTTCAGGGTTGGGGAGATTATGGTAGAGAAAATGATAGTTTCAAGTTTCTTAGGATTTTATATACCGCCTATCAAGGTTATCTAAGCGGTTTTACAATCAGGTACTCAGGCATTTTCCATCTCTGTCCCAGTGGGCTCACAATCTATCTAACGTACCTGGGGCTATGGAGGACTGAGTGACTTGCCCAGGGTCACAAGGAGCAGCGCAGGGTTTGAACCCACAACCCCAGGGTGCTGAGGCTGTAGATCAAACCACTGCGCCACACAGGGGGGTCCAGGTATCTGACATTTTAATGTACAATAGACAGTTCCTGCTCAGAAGAGCTTACAATCTAATTTAGACAGGACATTACAGGATAGGGGAGATTATGATAGAGGAAATAATACAGTGGGTCTAGGTGTCTGACAGCAGTGAGGGGGAGTTAAGAGTTAAAAGTAATTTCAAAAAAGTGGGCCTTTAGCTTGGATTTGAACAATGCCAGGGATGGAGCCCGATGTATTGATTCAGGCAGCCCGTTCCAGGCATACGGCGCCGCAAGAAAGAAGGGACGGAGTCTGGCGTTGGCGGTGGAAGAGAAGGGTACAGATAAGAGGGGCTTGCCCGATGAGTGGAGATCAGGGGGGGGGAAGCATAGGGGGAGATAAGTGAAGAGAGATATTGGGGGGCTTCAGAGCGAGGGCACTTGAAGTCAGCAAGAGGAGTTTAAACTGTATTCAGAAATGGACGGGGAGCCAATGAAGCAACTTGAGGAGAGGGGTAACGTGAGAATAGCGGCTCTCACGGAATACGAGTCGTGCAGCAGAATTTTGAATGGATTGAAGAGGCGAGAGACTGGTGCGCGAGAACCCCCAATCCCCTACTACCACTACATAGTTTGTCTGCTAAAATTTTGTGTAAGATCATAACTGCATTATTTGCAATTACACTACAAAAAAAAAAAAAAAAATTTAAAAAATTCAAGACGTATTCCCAGGACTACCTTACAATCTCTGGCAGTCCAGTGGTGATGTCAGGGCAGGAGTGATGCCCCAGTCACAGCAGCCATTTTGAAAGCAAAGCCTGGAGATCGTTCTTGCTCCAACTACACCCCTAGACCATCAGAGATTGTAAAATAGGCCCACTTGCTCCTGCCTTTATGGGTCTGGCCTCAAAACAGGGCCGGCGTTAGGGATGGCAAAAAGGGCAACTGCCCTGGGTATCACAGCTCTAGGGGGGGCCCCTGTGGGCCTAGATATCCTTCCCTTCTCCCCATCCTGTTCTGAAGACCCCTCACCTTTTAAAATGCAAAGGGGTCACCGGCGCAGCAGCGATTCTCTAGCACTGCTCACGGATTCCTCAACGCTGTTTCCCTCCCCCCCACCCCAGTGATCAGAACTCTGTTTGGGTTGGGGAAGACGAGAGCACGTGACAGATTGCTATGTGGGTTTGTATTGGTTGAAGCTGATGGATAGGATTCGCTGCAAGCTAATACTAAACGCTTACACATGCTTGCACAACCTGGCTCCTAAACATCGCGTTGAGAGCATTCGGCCACGTGTTCCACCTCGCCCACTTCGATCTGCGGAACAATTAGAGCTGCAAACTCCATCCGTGACAGAGCTGAAGCTGACAATGTCTAGGGATAGGATATTCTATTGTATAGAGCCTAGGGAATGGAACAGTCTCCCTGAGGATATTCAACGGCAGCAGAATATACAGAACTTTAAAAAATTGCTGAAATGGCATCTTTTTTGCCAGACGAAATATAGGACATGAGACTATGTTACTAATGAAGAGGAGATGATGATAGGAAGGTGCTGGTCGCCTATTGCTTGTATATTTGCAGGAGTAAGAACATAAGAAGTTGTCTCCACTGAGGCAGACCAGAGGTCCATCTCGCCCAGCGGTCCGCTCCCACGGCGGCCCAACAGGCCCATTTCCTGAGCAGTGGTCCCTGACTATCCCTATGACCTACCTCTACTCCTATCTATACCCCTCAATTCCTTTATCCTCTAGGAACCTATCCAAACCTTCTTTGAAGCCTTGTAAGGTGCTCCGGCCTATCACAGCCTCCGGAAGCGCGTTCCATGTATCCACCACCCTCTGGGTGAAAAAGAACTTCCTGGCGTTTGTTCTAAACCTGTCCCCTTTTAATTTCACCAAGTATTTAATGTTGATTGTGTATGTATTTTTGATATCATTTTATTGTTTTGTATGTAAGTTTGTAACCCGCCCTGGGTAAGGGCGGGATATAAATAAACATATAAACTTCCTTTTTTCACTTGGATGGACCAGGGCAGGGGAAAAATGCTGAAGGAATGTGTGAGCAATGAAAGAGAATTGCTGCCACACAGGTGACCCCTTTACATTTTAAAATGTGAGGAGGGTTTCAGAATAAGGTGAGGAGAAAAGAAGGACATCCCAGTCCATGGATGGACCATTCAGGTCTTTATCTGCCATCATTTACTATGTTACTCTGTTACTATGAGAGCTCCCTGGAGCAGCTGATTTTTAAATGAAGGGAAGAATTCTGGATGGGAGGGCATGTGGTAGACCTAAGGGTCGGGGTGGGGAGGGAGGGAAGGAAGGAGGAGGAAGGGAGAGATCCTGGATGGGGAAATTAGGGAAGGGACAGGGAGGAGGGGAATTGGGTGCCCCTTCTTAATTTCTGCCCTGGGCCCCAGGATGTCTAACACCAGCCTTGCCTCAAAATAACCACTGTGATCCCTAGTGGTAGTTTTGTAGTACTCGCTAGGAATGCAATGGTCATTTTGAGATTGATCCTGCAACAGACAGGAGCAACTGGGAATTGCTCCTAACCATTCACCTCCCCTCTCCCCCCAGACCACCAGGGAGATTTCATGTAGGCCACGTGAAGGAGAAGTGTTGGGTGATGAGGTCAGGGGCTCAGACAGGGATTGAAATCTTCTTTGAGAGAAGAAGGGGGGAGGGGCTTGGAATGACTAACTTTTTTTTTTCAGAGGGGAGGGAGAGAGGATTGGGACTGGTGGATGATCAGAGGTTGGGGCTGGAGTATTTCTTCAGTGGGATGGAGGGACGGGCAATCAGGACCAGGGGATTGACCTAAGACAGGGCTGCCTAAGTCCGGTCCTCGAGATCTACTGGCAGGCCAGGTTTTCAGGATATCCACAATGAACATGCAAGAGTGAAATTTGCATACCAAGAAGGCAGTGTAGGCAAATCTCTCTCATGCATATTCATTGTGGATATCCTGAAAACCTGGCCTGCCAGTAGATCTCAAGAACCAGATTTGGGCAGCCCTGACCTAAGAGATCCTCTTTCAGAAGTTAACTGAGCATTGACTGGTTCCCAGTTAGCTCAGTAACTAAAGTTATAACAGCTTTTTTGCTGTCTTAACTTTAGCAGCTTCCTTAACGGGTTGAATATGACTACTAATAGGTTAAGTTCTAGCTTCCCTGCCCAGAGACTGCCCCAGCATCAACCAGTCCAGGGGCACTCTACGGTGATATTCAGCAGCACTGTTTAGTTAAATGTAGCTGAATATCAGAGCTTAGGCAGTAACAAGTACCGTGTATACTTGAATATATGAGGGATGAGATTTTTGGGCCAAAAAAAAAAAGCCCCAAAATGGGGGTCTCGTCCTATATATGGGTCATCACCCGGCCCCTTCCCGAACTTGATGCAGGCCTCTGGTAGGCTGGGACAGGAGTCATTCAGTGAGCAGTGCAGGGTCAGGCGGGAGATCGGAGGGTGAGAAGGAGAGGCGCAGCGCAAGGCAGGAGCGCGGAAAGTTCGCTCCTGTCCATATACCACTGGACCACCAGGGATGCGAGAAGAGGTATGCGGAGGGAGGGGGGGTAAAAAAATTGATAGTAGCCTGGATGGGAGGGACCCTCCTGTCCTGGCCTACCACTAGACCACCAGAGGGGGAAGAGTGTACAGGGCAGGAAGGGGGGACATAGTATAGAGCCTGGCAGGGTGGGGGGACAAGGTGCAGAGCCTGGCAAGTAGTGAGGGGGGCTGGGTTCAGAGCCTGGCAGGGAGAGGGGCTGGCTGCATAGCCTGGTAGAGCAGGTAGGGAAGGGGGCTGAGTGCAGAACCTGGAAAGTAGTGAGGGGGGCTGAGTGCAGAGCCTGGCAGGGGAGGGCGTGAGGGAGGGGACACTGGGGGCAGATCCTGGCAGGGCATGGCACTTGACTATTAAGCCCCCGTCTTATATTCGACTTAACCATTTTTCCTCCTTTTGGGGGGAAAATGAGGGTCTCGACTTATATTCGAGTATATACGGTAGTTCAACTGGGCAGGAATTATCACTGCAGCTAGACAGGGGGAGCAGCAACAGCAACTAAGAATTATTGTTTGCCAACTTGACAGAATTATAGAGAGGTAAAGGAAGACAAATAATTATACAGGATAAGAAAATTGATGATTACATGCCAGATTGGTGGGTGGGGTTTAAGAAGTTCCCTTCACCTCAATATGACTAGCTTCCTTTCACCCTTGCCAGTGGCATCTTATTTAAGAACCGTGATAAGTGTTACAGGCAGTTGGACCTTGGGCCAGTGTTGGTAGATGACAACCAGGGCAATTGCCCTGGGCCCCTATGCCACTGGGGTGCACAACGCATACTTGAAAAAAAACATTTTTTAGCATTTTCTGAAATTGTCCCACTTTCTTAATTGATCTCATATCAATGGGCAAGGCATTTCACAGCTTGGATCTGCAATATGGAAAATAAAGGACCTTTATTCGTCTAGAAGAGAGGACCTTTATTTGGCTTCATCCCCCTGTGAAAAAATAGAGAGTGTGTGACCCCCAAGTGCTCTTTGCCAACTCCCTCCTAACATGATCCAAGAACCTTGGGTGTTTAATGGGGCAGAATCGATCCCCAGGTAATACTTATGCTAATGTGCAAATGAACATGTATGTACATGTGTGTTTTTCCCCTGATAATATTAGAGACATTTTCAAAACTCTACATGTCCAAAAAATGGCCTTGCCAGGACGTCCAAGATTTTCTAAAACATTTTTCTGGACATCTTGCGAGCTGTTCTACCCAATGTATATCCAAGAGGTGGGGTATCGGAGGCAGGCTTTGGATGGGCTTTGACATCTTGCAACAACAATTGAATCTTTCCCAGGATGTCCTGGATGGAACTTAGACATTGAATGAAACAGTGTCTAGAACAGCACTACCTGGTATGGAAATTGTACTGGCTTCCGATAGAGGCCAGGGTTATATTCAAGTTTGGATTACTATGTTACAAGGTGCTGTTTGATCTTACAGCAAATTACTTGAAGGATCATTTTGAATTGGTAATACCAAAACAGTCTCCACGCCTTCTATCTTATTTCACGTTCCCTTCTGTAAAGGAATGTCGATACAAAATTTTTTTTAAAATAGACTATTTTTGTACCAGGCTGCGATCAGAGACAAGAAATTTATTCGGCTAATAGCTAACACAACATCGTATAAACATTTCAGGAAACTTTTGAAAATCTATTTATTTGATAAATTTTTGTAATACAGAACCATGACATATTAATTGCTTTTGTACTTCCTGAGACTGTCTCAGATTCTTAAAGTTGTAAGCCGCATTGAACTACATTAGGTTTTGCAGTATATATTTGATAATGTAATGTAAATCCTAGTAGAGTATGATGAATGGGCTAGTGAATCATAGAAAGAAGATCCATGGTCCATAAGCCACTCTAACCACTACATTTATGGTGGAAAGTATGAGACCACCAAAACCTTACTATGAGTTGTGATTTAAAAAAAATACGGTGAATGCTGCTGCCGAGCACCAAAGTGAACCAAAAAAAGTAGGTAAAGACACCCCAAGCAAGTAAAGCCAACCAAAAAAGGTGGGGAGTGGGACAGTACACATCAACCCGAAGGACTACCAAATTTATTTTATAAAATAGCAAATCAACACATAAATGTAAAATGCAAATCAATATCAATACATAAATATAAAGTCCTTGGTCTTCGTGCCCCAACACCATCCATCAGAAAGGCAGAGATTTTCAATATTGGAAGTTGCACATCATACCTTAGTAACAGTGTGTGACAAGTTTCAACTTGTTCGGTGCAGTCGGTCAGTTGTGAGCTAAAGTTGGGAGAAGGAGTGTTTTAAATCACGGATCATGAACAACACATTAACATTAAATTTTGTTTCAAACTGTAAAAAAGTGCTAAATAAACACATGAAATGTTAAAATTAGTTTATGGTGATGCTGCAGTGACCACGAAGATGGTTTACAAGTGGTTTGAGTGATTTTGTAACGGTTGTGAATCAGCTGAAGATGAGGAGAGATCCACATCAAAAACCCAAGAGAATGTTGAAAGAGTAAGAAAAATGATTCAATCAAACAAGTGAATGACTGTTAGGGAAGTTTCTAAGGATCTGAACATCTCTTACGGTTTTGTTCAAAACATTTTAACAACAGATTTGAACATGAGAAATAGGCAAATGGCTTCATCCTCCACTATGACAATGCTCCGTGTCACATCGTTTCTGGTATGGCAATTTCTGCCAAATAAAAACATTATGATTTGTCCTCGTCCATCTTATTCTGGCACTGTGTAACTTCTGGCTCTTCTCCAAAGTCAAAATGACCATGAAAGGTAAATGTTTGAATCGATTCAGAACATCGAGGCAGCCACAATAGCGCAACTAAAGATACTCGCAAAAGATGACTTCCAGAACTGCTTCAGAAAGTGGCAAGAACGATAAGTGTGTTTGAAGCGAGGGAGAGTATTTTGAGGAAGATTAATGGTAATGCGTCTTTTACCGTAATAACTTTTTTAAAACATTCACCGTAATTTTTTTTTAATCACACCTATTATGCTCTCATATAGGTGCCACCTGTGACCATAAAGGTTATTGGGGTGGTAGGCAGATGGGTATAGCAGGTTTTGGGGAAGTTTTGTAGGGCACACCCTACGTTATAAGGGGTTATGGTGAGATGTGCCCTCTAAGATGCTCCACAGCTCTATTGTTATGTCTATGTGACCAGTCCATTACAATGCTGGCGCCTCCCAGGTCCAAATGGTCTGCATTAGGACGTTTTGAACTTCAACAGTTTTGTGGTCGAAAATGGCAAATAAATGTGGATGTCCTAAGGGTTGGACATCCTGTCAGCCAAGACGTCTTAAGGAGATGATTTAAAAAAAAAAAATTGGTCATCATGTGATGCGGTTGGTTTCAAAAATGGTCGTTTCTCCACCTCTGACTTTGGACATCTTGTGGGAAACATCCAAAGTCGGACTTAGACGTCCTATCAAAAATGGCCTCCCATTTGTATTTTAGAAAATCCTTAGTATTCACAAAGCCTAGTTATATGTATTTATTTATTTTCTATCTCTTTGCAGTTGAACAGTTTAGAGACAACAGACAGCCTATGCAAAGTTATCCTTCTTGCATCCTATTGGTTTCATATGCTGTCCAACCCGTGTTTGACAAGCATATATCCACATATAGATGACGAAGGGAGCAGATAAGACACCAGCAAATAAGAGAAAATACTGTAGATGCAACATAAGAACATAAGAACATAAGCAATGCCTCTGCTGGGTCAGACCTGAGGTCCATCATGCCCAGCAGTCCGCTCACGCGGCGGCCCAACAGGTCCAGGACCTGTGCAGTAATCCTCTATTTATACCCCTCTATCCCCTTTTCCAGCAGGAAATTGTCCAATCCTTTCTTAAACCCCTGTACTGTACTCTGCCCTATTACTCCCTCTGGAAGCGCATTCCAGGTGTCCACCACTCGTTGGGTAAAGAAGAACTTCCTAGCATTCGTTTTAAATCTGTCCCCTTTCAACTTTTCCAAGTGTCCTCTTGTTCTTTTATTTTTCGAAAGTTTGAAGAATCTGTCCTTCTCTACTCTCTCTATGCCCTTCATGATCTTATAAGTCTCTATCATATCCCCTCTAAGTCTCCTCTTCTCCAGGGAAAAGAGACCCAGTTTCTCCAATCTCTCAGCGTATGAGAGGTTTTCCATCCCTTTTATCAAGCGTGTCGCTCTCCTCTGAACCCTCTCGAGTAACGCCATATCCTTCCTAAGGTACGGAGACCAATATTGGACGCAGTATTCCAGATGCGGGCGCACCATCGCCCGATACAATGGCAGGATAACTTCTTTTGTCCTTGTTGTAATACCCTTCTTGATTATGCCTAGCATTCTATTTGCTTTCTTAGCGGCTGTTGCGCACTGTGCCGTCGGCTTCATTGTCATGTCCACCATTACCCCCAAGTCCCTTTCTTGGTTGCTCTCATTCAATAATATCCCTCCCATCGTATAGTTGTACCTCGGGTTTCTGTTTCCAACATGCAATACTTTACATTTCTCAACGTTGAACTTCATCTGCCATCTCGCCGCCCATTCCCCCAATTTGTTCAAGTCCCTTTGCAATTCTTCGCATTCCTCTTTAGTCCCAGCTCCACTAAATAGTTTTGTATCGTCCGCAAATTTTATTATCTCACACTTCGTGCCTGTTTCTAGATCATTTATGAATATATTAAATAGCAGCGGCCCGAGCACTGAGCCCTGCGGAACACCACTCGTGACCCCCATCCAGTCCGAGTAGTGGCCCTTCACCCCTACCCTCTGTTTCCTACCCGCCAACCAGTTCCTGATCCATCTATGTACGTCTCCGTCCACTCCATGGTTCTTCAGTTTCCGGAGTAGACGTTCGTGAGGCACCTTGTCAAAGGCTTTTTGGAAATCAAGGTATATGATGTCTATGGGGTCTCCTCTGTCCATCCGTTTGTTAATTCCTTCGAAGAAGTGCAATAAGTTCGTTAGGCACGATCTCCCCCTGCAGAAACCATGTTGGGTTGTTTTCAAAAGTTCGTTTCTTTCCAGATGTTCATCGATGTGTTCTTTAATCAGTGCTTCCGTCAGTTTCCCCGGAACCGAAGTCAAACTCACTGGTCTGTAGTTTCCCGGGTCACCTCTTGATCCCTTTTTAAAGATGGGCGTGACATTGGCTATCTTCCAATCCTCCGGGATCATGCCTGTTTTCAAGGATAGGTTGCAAATTTGCTGCAGTAGTTCCGCTATCTCCTCCTTTAATTCCTTCAGAACCCTGGGATGGATTCCGTCCGGACCCGGGGATTTGTCAGTTTTAAGTTTTTCTATCTGCCTGTGTACATCATCAAGGCTCACTTCCATGGATGTTAATTTTTCTGCTTGATTTCCATTGAATATTTGTTCAGGTTCCGGTATGTTGGTTGTGTCTTCGTTTGTAAATACAGACGAGAAGAACATGTTGAGTCTTTCTGCGACTTCTTTCTCCTCCTTCACCGCTCCCTTCCTGTCTCCTTCGTCCAGCGGTCCTACCTCCTCCCTAGCTGGCTGTTTCCCTTTAACATATCTGAAGAACGGTTTGAAATTTCGTGCCTCCCTGGCTAGCCTCTCTTCATACTCTCTTTTGGCTTTTCGAACCACACGGTGACATTCTTTTTGATACTTCCTGTGCTCCTTCTGGTTCCCTTCAGTTTTGTCCTTTTTCCATTCCCTGAATGAATTTTTCTTATTGCCTATCGCTTCCTTCACTATTTTAGTCATCCATACTGGGTCTTTTGTTCGACCCTTTTTGCACCCCTTTCTGAATCTGGGGATGTGCAGATTTTGTGCCTCGCTCACTGTGTCTTTGAAAAAAGACCAGGCATGTTCTACTGTTTGCCATTTTTTGGAAGTGTTCCTAAGTTTCTTCCTTACCATTTCCCTCATTGCTTCATAGTTTCCTTTCCTGAAGTTGAAAGATGTCGCTATGGTTCTCTTTCCGTTCGGTATGCCTACTTCAACCTTGAACTTGATCATATTATGATCACTGTTTCCCAACGGTCCCACTACTTCCACTTCCTTTGCAGGTCCCCTTAGTCCATTTAGGATTAAATCCAGAGTGGCATTTCCTCTCGTCGGTTCTCTAACAAGCTGCTCCATGAAGCAATCTTGTATAGCCTCCAGGAATTCTGTCTCCCTAGCGCATCTTGAGCTTCCAAGACTCCAGTCTATCCCAGGATAGTTGAAGTCTCCCATAACAACTGTGTAACCACTTTTGCATTCTCGCTTCATCTCGGCATCCATTTCTTTATCGCTATCTCCAGTTTGCCCGGGTGGACGATAGTATAGGCCCATCTTTATTTCATGCCCTTTCCTACCCGGTATTTTAACCCATAGCGATTCCAGTTTGTTGATCATCTCCGCTGTGTCCATTCTTGTCGATTGTATGCTTTCTTTTACGTATAGGGCTATTCCTCCTCCTTTCTGACCTGACCTATCCCGGCGATAGAGCTTGTACCCCGGCAGTGCTGTATCCCATTTGTTTTCCTCATTCCACCACGTTTCAGAGATTCCAATGATGTCTATGTCCTCTGCATTGGCCATGGCTTCTAGCTCCCCCATTTTGTTTCTTAAACTCCTTGCATTAGTATATATGCAGTTTAGATCCTGGCATTTTGTCGTCTTCATTTCTTTTCCCTGTGCTTCAGTCTTTGGTGTCTTCTCTTTTGCTACAATCTTTCTAACCTCCTCTTCTGGGTTAGTTGACTCCTGTAATTTGTCTCTTGTTTCTTCCCTGCCTTTTTTCCCCTTAGTATCTTCACGGGATACCTTTTTCCGAATCATCGACGCTAGGTCGACTGTCGGCTTTCCCCTTTCTCTTAGTTTAAAGCCTGTTCTATTCCTCTCTTGACGTTGTTTGCTAGAAGTCTTGTTCCCGCCACGCTCAGGTGCAGTCCATCTCTCCTGTAGAGCTTGCTCTTGCCCCAGAACGTTGTCCAGTTCCTCACGAAGTGGAACCCTTCTTCCTCACACCATCTCCTCATCCATGCATTTATTGATTGTAGTTCTTCCTGCCTTTTCACATCTGCCCTCGGTACCGGTAGGATCTCTGAGAATGCTATCTTCTGGGTCCTCATCTTCAGTTTCCTTCCTAGAATCTTGAACTGTTCTATCAGCGTGCCTCTTCTGTAGTCTCTCCTGCTGACATCATTCGTCCCGATGTGGATCATTACTGCGGTCTCTTCCGTCTCCGCTCCTTCCAGGACCTTCCCAATTTTGTCCACGATGTCCTTGGTTCTCGCTCCTGGGAGGCAGGTCACCAGTCGATCCTCTCTTCCTCCTGCTATGTGGCTGTCCACATGCCTCAATATCGAGTCTCCCACCAGGATCGCTGACTTTCCCTTCTTCAATTTTCTTATCGGTCTCAGGTCAATGTCCTCGGCGATGACGTAGCCAACTACCCTGTACCAGTTTGGATATAGCAAAATAAAGGATAATGGATCTGATAGTCTAGGGCAGTGGTTCCCAACCCTGTCCTGGAGGAACACCAGGCCAATTGGGTTTTCAGGCTAGCCCTAATGAATATGCATGAAGCAAATTTGCATGCCTATCACTTCCATCATATGCAAATCTCTCTCATGCATATTCATTAGGGCTAGCCTGAAAACCCGATTGGCCTGGTGTTCCTCCAGGACAGGGTTGGGAATCACTGGTCTAGGGCAGTGGTTCCCAAACCTGTCCTGGGGGACCCCCAGCCAGTCAGGTTTTCAAGATATCCCTAATAAATATGCATGAGAGAGATTTGCATACCTGTCACTTCCATTATATGCAAATCTCTCTCATGCATATTCATTAGGGATATCTTGAAAACCTGACTGGCTGGGGGTCCCCCAGGACAGGTTTGTGAACCACTGGTCTAGGGTTACCATATGGCTCCAGAAAAAGGAGGATAGATCGAGCCATCCGGGTTTTACTTCCATTGCTTTCAAGACAGAGTGAGCCATCTAGGTTTTTCTTCCATTGAAAGTAATGGAAGTAAAACACGGATGTCTCGATCCGTCCTCCTTTTTCTGGAACCATATGGTAACCCTAGATGTACCACCTCTCTGTAGTACAACCAAAGTGTTTTACATTTTATTTTGTGCAGGTTCTCTCTCTCCCCAAGACAACTGGAAGACATGGACGCAGAATTAATTGAAGACATAGAGAATATCACTCTACGAGGAGACGCTGTACTGCTAGGGGACTTCAATATGCCTAATGCAGACTGGAACTCATTTTCAGCGACAACCAGCAGTAGCAGGAGGCTCTTAACCTCCATAAAGGGAGCACGTCTCAAACAAATGGTAACGGAGCCCACTAGGGCCCAGGCGATCCTCGACCTGGTACTCACCAACAGGGAAAGCGTCTCAGAGGTCTCAGTAGGAGATACGCTAGCCTCCAGCAACCACAACATAGTATGGTCACAAGTGTTAAGCAAGTTGGCCAGTCACAAGGGTTAAGCAAGTTGGCCAGTCATAAGGAGCTACATTGGGAATCAAGCTTACTGCATTAACCATTAAGCTACTCCTCCACAGCAGTAAGGAGTCTAGTTCACAGGCCCAGTAGTTGAGCATCTCCAGTTGCCACAGCAGTCCTCAGATGAATCTGGCAGCAGGACCCCTGGGGCTTTCTACTCAGTCAGAGCAGTCTGAGAAGCAGTCTTAAGGGTCTTATAAGCAGAAGGCATTTCTGTCCGGAAAAATGTGTCTGAGAGAGAATGGATGAAGCTGAGGATGGAGAGGAATGAAGAGGAAAGAATGTACAAAGGCCTCATCAGAAGAAAACAAAAGCATAAAGTGGAAATGTGAGGATCTGGAGAAGCACTGCCAAAGATCCCCTGCTACAGCTGTGGAGCTCCCATTATAGTACAAGAGAGCGATTTTGACATTTTTATCCTTTTCAGGACAAAAATAGAAAACCGTTTCCATTTAATTCTGTCACTTGCCATGAAAGGGACATGTGAACAAACCTTTTGCTCTGTAAAGCTCACTGCCTGCAGTATTTTTGATCCAAAATATTTTTAAAGAGACAGTATGATTTTCTCAATAGGCAGTGTTTGTAGCTGCCAGACTAATTTAATTTAATGTGGCGTCTTATATACTGCTAAATCTCCTAAGGATTCAAAGCGGTTTACAAAACAATTAAATTGACTTTACCTTACAAACCATCATAGAAAGCCAGTCTAAGATATTCTGGGGCTCATTTAAAACACAAACACCAAACTGTCCCAAAAACGGCGTAACAGGCAATCACTGGCAACCTCCTGCAGTCGATGTCAATACCAGAAATTCAATGCCAGCACTATAACCAGCCACCGGCATTGAATTTCTAGTCTATTTTTGCTATATAGTCATGTCTGCTTAGTTCGTGGCTCTGGTTGGGGGGGAGGGGGAAGGGAGTGTAAAAAGTGTGACAGTGTATGGCAGTGGTCTCAAACTCAAACCCTTTGCAGGGCCACATTTTGTATTTGTAGGTACTTGGAGGGCATCAGAAAAAATAGTGAATGTCTTATTAAAGAAATTACAATTTTGCATGAGGTAAAACTCTTTATAGTTTATAAATCTTTCCTTTTGGCTGAGTCTTAATAATAATATTGTAATTTATAGGTAAAGAGACATAGGATCAAGAAACTGTTTTATTTTTACTTTTGTGATTATGATAAACATACCGAGGGCCTCAAAATAGGACCTGGCAGGCCGCATGTGGACCCCGGGCCGCGAGTTTGAGACCACTGGTGTATGGTGTGGGAAGATTCGAATTGTATCTAGCTGTTATGGATTAGAATTATTTGCTTTTCCAAACCAAGGCTCAAAATGAGTTATATTTCAGATACAGTAGGATTCCTATCCCCAGTAGGGCTTATAAACTGAATTTGCACTTGACTGCCTCAAGTATACATAAAATATGTTCTTGAGGCAATCACAAGTAAACTTAGATTACATGCAATGATTTGTGCAAGAACAAGGTCACAAGGAAAAAGTATTGGTGGTAGATGTGGGATCTTCTGAATCCCAACTTCTCTGATTCTCAGCCCACTGTGTTAGGCTAGTCCACTCAGGTAGGGAGATAGGGCATCTCACCAGACATGTGTCTACACACTGCAATTCTTCAACATAGGACTTAAAACCAAAAGTATGGGAAGAGGCAGGAAAACAAAAACCTGACACATATACCCTGCTGGAGAGGGTGCAAAGATGAGCCACGAAGCTTGTCAAGAACTTGAGCTACAAAGAACGCCTCGGAAAACTGGGATTGTTCACCCTCGAGAAGAGAAGACTGCGAGGGGACATGATAGAGACTTTTAAAATACTAAAAGGATTCGACAAAATAGAGCAAGAAACATCGTTATTCACATTGTCCAATGTGACTCGGACAAGAGGTCATGGATTGAAGCTGAGGGGCACCAGGCCCAGGACAAATATCAGGAAATTCTGCTTCGCACAACAAGTGGTGGACGCTTGGAACGCACTCCCGGAGGAGGTCGTGATGGAGACCACCATTCCGGGATTCAAGGGCAAGTTGGATGCATACCTTCTCGCAAATCACATTGAGGGATACGAGTAAACAAGGTTTCTCAACAGGGAACACCTGGCTTGGCCTCCGCGGGTGCGGGTCGCCGGACTGGATGGACCTAGGGTCTGATCCGGCGAAGCCATTTCTTATGCTCTTAATAATAATAATCTACTATAGCAATTAATCCAGGAAGTGCTGGTCTGGAATCATTAATGCAATTTAAAATTAGCTTAATTTGCTACCTCGGCCCCTGATATCTACTGCCAGGCACACAAATTAAAAATGTGCAAAATAAAATCAGGTAGCCTTTAAAATGCAATGAATGCATATCATCATAGAAAGAGTTTATCATGGCTCCCCATCCCTGTGTCATTCTCTAACAAACAGCAAAACACAAATAGCAGAAAGAAGCACCAAGAGGGGGAGAGCACACCAGTTCAGACCCAACATAACATAACATAGTAGATGATGGCAGATAAAGACCCGAATGGTCCATCCAATCTGCCCAACCTGATTCAATTTAAATTTTTTCTTCTTCTTAGCTATTTCTGGGCAAGAATCCAAAGCTCTGCCCCGATGCTGTGCTTAGGTTCCAACTACTGAAGTCTCTGTCAAAGCTCACTCCAGCCATTGAAGCCCTCCCCAGCACAACCTCCACCAAACAGCCATATATAGACACAGACCATGCAAGTCTACCTAGTACTGGCCTTAGTTCTTCAATATTTACTATTATTTTCCGATTCTAGATCCTCTGTGTTCATCCCACGCTTCTTTGAATTCAGTCACCATTTTCCTCTCCACCACCTCTCCTGGGAGCACATTCCAGGCATCCACCACCCTCTCTGTAAAGAAGAATTTCCTTACATTGCTCTTGAGTCTACCACCCCTGAACCTCAAATTATATCCTCTGGTTTTACCCTTTACCTTTCTCTTGAAATGTTTTTGTTCTACGTTAATACCTTTCAAGTATTTGAACGTCTGAATCATATCTCCCCTGTCCCTCCTTTCCTCTAGGGCAGGGGAGCCCAAAATGTCGATCGCATTGACTTTGCATTCTCCCTGCTTTCCCGATGCCGCAAAAGCAGCAGTTTTGAATCCTTTGTGAAGTGCTTTACAATTCATAAAAATAGCTTTCAAATATATAAAAGTGGATGTTTTCCTTGGCATTTTGACTGCAATGATATAGGCAGATTGAAATAGTAAGTTTCTTCCTTTTGGATTGATTCTCTGAAGAAGCGTGGCAAAATTGGCCCGTCAGAATCACCATTGCCAGCTTGGCAGCTGGCAATGAATATTATGCCTTTTTTATATGGAAAAGTGTTTAATAAGTATACTGTACTGTGTATATGAAAAATGTTTTTTTTTTAAATACTATTTAAAATTTTTTTTGCACAATTAAAGATTTGCATTTTTGCACACCTAAAATATAGCGTTGCAGTTTGCACATTTAAAGCTTTACGGAGGTGGCGGAGGATCAATGATCAGAATATGGTTGCTTTAGCTGAACAGCGATTCCAGTTGACTTGCATGCACTAACAACCTTTCTGAGATCCTTTCTCCACAACTCTTATTGATATAAAAGATTTATTGATATAGAAGATTTATTAATAATAAAGAATTACATAATTCATATTCTCATTTTTTTAATGTTTTGGGGCTATTAACAAGATCCACTTCTGGTTTTGTATATATACGCATCTACAGCTCATATAAATATGCCCTGGACAGTAAGATACAGTGGCGTAGCGAGGGTAAAAGGTGCCCAGGGCAGTGATGCCACCCCTCCTGATTTCAGAGGGGAGCTAGGCTGGCGTGAGCAGCTGGTCTGTGAAGTTGCTCATGCTGGCCAAGAATTAAAGAGATACAGAGGTGGGGGGAAGGGAGGGCGTGAGCATGGTGTGGGGTGGAGAGGTGCTGATGTCTCCACCAAGACGGACCCTCCCCCTTACAACACCACTGGTAAGATGAATTTTTTATGCAGTACTTTTTCATCTCCTACAAGATCAGCAAAAAAGAAACAGCAATTAGGTGATATGTTTATACACATAGAGAAAAGAGTTTGATATACTTCTGTAACACTATGCAAAGAAGAGTGTCAGAACTGAAAACACGAAGCAAAGTAAAAAAAGAATACAGACCTTAGTAATTAAAAATTAAACCCCCGAGAGAACAACAGTTTAAGAATTGAAAAGGAATGAATTAAAAAACAATTAGTACAGATAGAAAAGTAAAGGATGAGAGATGAATAAATTGAATCACTTATAAAACTCTAATGACATTCAAAAATCTAATTTTTCTACTGTCAACCCATTTTGATTAACTGCTAAATAATTTTTCTATGGACTTGGCATATTTTGAACAAAATGTGCTGTTTCCTGCATCTATTGGCTTTCTCTGATTTATTATTATTTTTGTGGGAATAATAGAAGAAGGAAAGAACGAAGAAGCAGAGAGAAAAATGGAAGATAGTGACAGGGAGGAAGAAAACCTGTATGATGAAGTCACAGCCTATAGTGATGTCACAATTGATCCCATACAAACATGATGTTGCTATCCTGCTTTTTATCAAGAGAGTCTTAATTGCTGCAAATGGAAGAAATATTCATCAGAGTTCTGTGAGACAGTGGATGATAGAGGGATTAGCGCTTCCTCACTGAGGGCACAGTTTAGCTGACAGTAGGAGGTGCTAAACTGCCACAGCAGGACCTCAGTCAGAGGGGCGAGTCTGAAAGTGAAGGAAGCTTAACTGCCCTGAAAGAGTGTAGAACCAGGGAAGCTTTCTCCAGTGGGAGACCCCAAGGCAAGAGGTCTCTTGACAATGTTCCACACAGACGTCTAATAAATAAACTGTGTGCCCTAGGGATAGGTCCCAAAGTGACAGGCTGGGTCAGGAACTGATTGAGTGGAAGGTGACAGAGGGTAGTGATCAATGGCGATCGCTCTGAGGAAAGGGATGTTACCAGTGGTGTGCCTCAAGGTTCTGTTCTTGGGTCTGTTCTTTTTAACATTTTTATAAATGATACTGCTGAAGGGTTGTCAGGTAAGATTTGCCTCTTTGCAAATCTGCAATAGAGTAGACACACTGGATAGTGTGAATAACATGAAGAAAGATCTGGCGAAGCTTGATGAATGGTCTGAAATTTGGCAGCTAAAATTTAATGCTAAGAAATGCAAGGTCATGCATTTGGGCTGCAAAAACTAGAGGGAATGGTACAGTTTAGGGGGTGAGGAACTTATGTGCATGATGGAAGACTGGGACTTGGGTGTGATTGTATGTGATGATCTTAAGGTGGCCAAACAGGTTGAAAAGGTGACGGCGAAAGCTAGAAGGATGCTAGGTTGCATAGGGAGAGCTATAGCCAGCAGGAAAAAGGAGGTATTGATGCCTCTGTATAAGACTCTGGTGAGACCTCATTTAGAATATTGTGTACAATTCTGAGATCGCACCTTCAAAACAATATAAAAAGGCTGGAGTTGGTCCAGAGGAAGGCTACTAAGATGGTGTGTGGTCTTCATGATAAGGCGTATGGGGGACAGACTTAAAGATCTCATCTATATACTTTGGAGGGAAGGTGGGTGAGGGGAGATATCATAGAGAGGTTTAATTACCTACGTAATATAAATGTGCATGAGTCAAGCGTGCCTTTTTCCTAACAGTGCACATTTCCAAAAGAGCGTTCCTTCTTCCTAAAGAGCACATACTTCCAATAGAGTGCGTCTTCTTCCTAAAGAGCACATACTTCCAAAAGAGCGTTCCTTCTTCCTAAAGAAAACACACTTCCAATAGAGCGCGCCTTTTTCCTAAAGAGCGCACACTTCCAATAGAGCGCGTCTTCTTCCTAACAGAGTGCACACTTCCAATAGAGCGCGTCTTCTTCCTTACAGAGTGCACACTTCCAATAGAGCGCGTCTTCTTCCTAACAGTGCACACTTCCAATAGAGCATTCCTAAAAGTGCACACTTCCAATAGAGCGTCCCTAAAAGTGCACACTTCCAAAAGAGTACCTTCTTCCTAACAGAGCGCACACTTCCAATAGAGCGCGTCTTCTTCCTAACAGAGCGCACACTTCCAATAGAGCGCGTCTTCTTCCTAAAGAGCGCACATTTCCAATAGAGCGCGTCTTCTTCCTAAAGAGCGCACACTTCCAATAGAGCGCGTCTTCTTCCTAACAGAGCGCATACTTCCAATAGAGCGCGTCTTCTTCCTAAAGAGCGCACACTTCCAATAGAGCGCGTCTTCTTCCTAAAGAGCGCACACTTCCAATAGAGCGCGTCTTCTTCCTAAAGAGCGCACACTTCCAATAGAGCGCGTCTTCTTCCTAAAGAGCGCACACTTCCAATAGAGCGCGTCTTCTTCCTAAAGAGCGCACACTTCCAATAGAGCGCGTCTTCTTCCTAAAGAGCGCACACTTCCAATAGAGCGTGCCTTCTTCCTAACAGTGCACACTTCCAATAGAGCGTTCCTAACAGTGCACACTTCCAAAAGAGTACCTTCTTCCTAACAGAGCGCACACTTCCAATAGAGCGCGTCTTCTTCCTAACAGAGCGCACACTTCCAATAGAGCGCGTCTTCTTCCTAGCAGAGCGCACACTTCCAATAGAGTGTGTCTTCTTCCTAGCAGAGCGCACACTTCCAATAGAGTGTGTCTTCTTCCTAGCAGAGCGCACACTTCCAATAGTGCTTCCTAAAGAGCGCACACTTCCAATAGAGCATGTCTTCTTCCTAAAGAGCATACATTTCCAACAGTGTGCCTTCTTCCTTAAGAGTGTACACTCTTTCCAAAATAGCATGTGCATTTTATCCCAAAACTGCACAACCCCCCAAAAAAAATAATAATAATTTTTCAGTTATTTTTCTTGTCATTTCAGGCAAAATAATGACATGAACCACCATGAGGAAACATCATTTCAAACAAATGTATATCCATGTTTATTGGATTTGCTGCACAAACTTTCAGTTTAAAATGTCAAAGTAATTTAAAATTGACTAGAAAAGAAAGAAACACTAATCATTATGACTGGAAAGCATTGATAAAGTACAGATTTCAGTTTATCTTGAAAGACAGTTAAATCACCACAAGAGCAGGGGGAAAGCCATAATATATATAATTAATGAACCCATAGCATTTCATAATCTCAAAAGACCTTGGACTCTAGTCAAAACTTTAAATTTTGATATGTGAGAAACCCCCCCATTCCCCTCCCCCCTGAAGAATGCCTCTGCAGGAAATCAGAAGGTTCAGGATTCTTCAGGGACTTCATTGATGAGGTTGGGTTTTAGGCACTGGTGGAATGAGGCATTATGATGTCACGATACCAGAGACTGAAGCTCTTCACACTTATTTATTCAGTTTTCTATACTGTTCTCCCAGGAGAGCTCAATGGTTTACATGAATTTATTTGGGTATTCCAGCATTTTTCCCTGTCTGTCCTGATGGGCTCACAATCTATCTAATGTATCTGGGGCAATGGGGGGATTCAGTGACTTGCCCAGGGTCACAAAGAGCAGCCGAGTTTGAACCCACAACCTCAGGGTGCTGAGGCTGTAGCTTTAACCACTGTAACCATACTCTCCCCTTGCAATTGCAGTCTAGTGAGGCCAACTACCATAACAAACAGGCCTTTCAGCTCTTCAACATGCAGGAGGTGCTCAATGAAAAAGATCTCATCACTGATGTGATCAAAACTGAGCTTGAAGGTATAGGGGAGGAGGGAGCCCTCACCTTGCTCTGGAGCCAGGGCTAGCCACTCAGATATACAGGAATGGCTGGTATGAAGGTAGCAGAACTATATTTCCATACCCTCTGGTCGTCAATGCATGCACAAAGAATCTGCCATAATGCAGAGGGATGCTGAGAAACAGGGTGTAGGTGGGACAGGCTAAGGATGAGATGTGAGAGACCATCGCAAGCTAGGACAGATTGTAGAAGCAAAGGGCTTTGAAATGTGCAAAGTTCTTGTTTCTGTAGGCTGGAGCTATTCAGTTGGATGACTCTACACTGATAGTGGCCTAATCAGTTGTCCCAAGTACAGAATGACACAGGAACAAAGTTTTTCCCCATCTCCATGGGAATTCATTTTCCCGACCCATTCCAAAGAGTTATTTTGCTGCCCTTGCCCCATTCCTACAAGCTCTGGCCTCATCTGCACAAGCCCCAAACACTTTAAATTTTAAAATCATAAGTGTTCGAGGCAAGTGCGGTTAAGGCAGAGCTTACAGGAATGGGGCAAGAACAGGGATTGTGACAAAACTCATGGAGATGAGAGACGGGGAAATTGAGTTCCTGCGGGGACAGGGAAAAAAATTTGTCCCCGTGTCATTCTCTAGCCCCAAGCATCTATTGTTCCATGCAATGAAAATGATTCTGACCGGATGAGGGATAGGGAAGGTGGGATGGCTCACAGCTTTTGCCTTGGCACCGATTTTCCATCTCATTTCCCACTACTTCTTGAAGTTCTCAGCATTTCAGTATTATGATCTTGGGACAGATGGACACCAAAATGCTTTGTTTGATATAGGCACTGGCTTTTGTGACAGAGCTTTCTAATGCATGGTCACCTCTCAGAGCAGTAAATCAAGCTGACCAGGGATAGCTTGCCTATCGGAGAAGATGCGATATTTTGCAGCCATTGAAGTGGCAAGCAGCACCTAGAGTGTTCTCTTATGGAATTACTACGTATCTGATTCCCATAGGCGATGCCAAAAATGATATAGCCAGATTAGCATCCCGCTACTACTACTACCACCACTAATTATTTCTATAGCGCTACCAGATGCACGCAGCGCTGTACAGAATCACAATGAGTATGAAAACAGTGATGGCATTCTGAAAACAAGAGTCCAATAAACACAGTATGGTACTGTAAATAGAGAATGACACGGTGACAAAATTCATCACCGTTCCCGTCCCCGCGGATAACCGCGGGAAACCATCTTCATGTCATTCTTTAAGGAGAGAGGGAAGAATCAGAGTATGAATGGCCACAACCACTGACCCGCAAGCTTTGCTTTGAAGAATGCTGGTGTAGAAGGACTGAGGCTGAAATAGACAATAGAAAATGACATGGGATTATTTCCCGCGGTTATCCGCGGGGATGGGAACGGTGATGAATTTTGTCACCGTGTCATTCTCTAACTGTAAACCAACAATAATCACATCATAACACTTTCACCAAATGTAGTGCAGTAAATGGAGACTTCACCAAAATCCAGCAATCGCAAACCAAACCAACTCAGCCTGCACGAGTTCATTTAAATGCACAAGGGCGGTAAAAGCCTCAGAAAAAGTAGCACAAGCCAGCTACCGCAGTGGCTCAAGGCCTGCCCCAACAAAATCTCACGAGCATAAAAAGAAACCCTCCTTTTTTGCCAAATTCAAAATGACTCTGTGTAATGCAAAGAACAAAAAGCAGATAATAGTACACAGGCTACTTATCTTATTTTATGCAGAGGATCGGCGCACCAACGACGGCCAGCATTTCACAGTTCTATGCTGCCTCAGGGTGTAGCCGCCAGTCGATCCTCTTCGGGGAGCTGAAAACAAACGCCTGAGGCTTTTTCCTCCTTTTTGTGCATTTAAATGAACTCACGCAGGCTGAGTTGGCTTGGTTTGCGATTGCTGGATTTTGGTGAAGTCTCCATTTGGTGAAAATGTTATGCCGTGATTCTGAAAACAGAGACCCTAATATTTTTCTTTTCAGTTCCACATACAGTTTCTCCTTTCATCTAAAAAAATGGTCTGGTCGATAGACTGCATCCTTTGAGATGTCGGGCTGCTCAGTGACCGCTTTTCCTGCTAATAGTATCTGACTTGTGATTTCTGAAGCTTGAGCAAAGGTCACTGTGGCTGCATTGAAGCGGTCGGTTTTCAGGAACACTTCTCACCACAAATGCAGCGGAGGATTAGATTTCATTCAGCCTCTTTCTTTTTTGTTCCTGGCCATAGACTACATTGTTGAACAAATATAATGTTATAGATGCTTAGAAATCTAATGAAAGTGTATTAGAAACTCCAGCTTCTGATTAGTTGGGTGGCAGGGTGTTAAGATAGCCATGCAGACTACGCCACTACATTCAGGTGGTAGCTTTAGGCCTTCTTAGATTTGATCTTTGATCAACAAGAGAAATAGATCAGAATTTTAGCTCTTACTTGGATGTCACTATAGATTTTCGAGGACTGCTAAGCCCAAGATTTTAGTACACGAGGCAGTCAGCAGGTTATGTCTTAATAGACAAACTATTCTGCCATTTCTGAATGCAAAGATAATTTTGATGGCACCACAGGGCACTCAGAATCACATTCTCTCTCTCCTCTGATTTGCAGATAATATACTTATAAAACTAAAAACAGAATGGTTTGGTTTCAACCAATAGGTTCAAATAGGTCAGAGTACATATGGCTTCAGAGAACCAGTTGACAATTATCTTACCTTGGTTTAAATCCTTCTCTTTAGTAATAATTATAACACGTTCCGTCACCACTAAGCTGGTCATTAATACCTCTACCTTATAGATTCTGAAACTCAGTCAAAAGACCACCTGAAGCTCAGACCCAGTGGCGTAGTAAGGGGGCGGGGGGGGGGGGGCAGACCGCCCTGGGCGCCATCTTGGTGGGGGTGCCGGCACCCCTCCATGCCATGGTCACGCTCTCCCTTCTTTGCCTTCCGTACCTCTTTAAAATCTTCGGCAGTACAAGCAATTACTCTAGCATAGAAACATAGAATATGACGGTAGAAAAGGGCCGTCGGCCCAACAAGTCTGCCCACTCGAAGAACCCTCCCCCTAAGCATTTTTCCGGAGTGTACCCACATGTTTATCCTATCATCTCTTGAAGTCGAGCACGTTGCTGGCCTCAACAACCTGACGTGGAAGACTATTCCAATGATCAACCACCCTTTCGGTGAAGAAGTATTTCCTGATGTTACCATGAAGTCTCCCACCCTTGAGTTTGAGCGGATGCCCTCTTGTTGCTGTGGGACCTGTAAGGAAAAAGATATCTTCCTCCACCTCAGTACGGCCTGTAAGGTATTTGAACGTCTCTATCATGTCTCCCCTCTCTACGTTCTTCGAGAGAATATAACTGCAGCCTGCTTAAACGTTCTTCATATGGGAAGATCCTTGAGTCCTGAGACCATCTTAGTGGCCATTCGCTGAACCGACTCCATTCTCTTCACATCCTTCTGTTAATGGGGCCTCCAATAACTAAACACAGTACTCCAGATGAGGTCTCATCATGGTCCTGTACAATGGCATTATAACTTCAGGCTTTCGGCTGACAAAACTTCCCCGGATGCAACCCAGCATTTGTCTAGCTTTGGTTGAAGCTTTCTCCACTTGATTGGTAGTCTTCATATCTTCACTAATGATTACACCCAGGTCCCGTTCTGTGACAGTTCTTGTTAAGGTTTCATCATTCAGGGTGTATGTTCTGCAGGAGTTACCGCTACCAAGGTGCTTAACCTTACACTTTTTGGCATTAAAACTCAGTTGCCTAGTATCAGACCATTTTTCTAGTAAAAGTAGGTCCTGCCTCATATTGTCAGGCACGGTTGTGTGATGTCCACTACGTTGCATAGCTTAGCGTCATCAGCAAATAATGTAATTTTACCTCAAAGTCCCTGGGGCAGGTTTCGTACAAAGATATTAAATAGTATCTGACCCAAGACCGAGCCCTGCGGCACTCCACTGGTCACTTCTGACGTTTCTGAGGGAGTACCATTTACTACCACCCTCTGAAATCTACCACTAAACCAGTCTTTAACTCATGCAGTCAATGTTTCTCCTAATCCCATTGTATTCATTTTGTTCAATAACCTAAGGTGTGGGACACTATCAAAGGCTTTACTGAACTCCAAATACACTATATCCAGGGACTCTCCCCTATCCAGTTGTTTCGTTACCCAGTCGAAGTAGCTTATCAAATTGGATTGACAAGATTTTCCCTTCGGAAAACCATGCTGGTGGGGATCCCTCAGCCTTTCGTCATCCAGAATCATATCCAATCTGTTTTTAATCAATATCTCCATAAGTTTACACACTATTGATGTGAGATTCACTGGTCTGTAATTTTCAGCTTCTGACCTGCATCCCTTTTTGTGGAGTGGAATGACGTTAGTAGTTTTCCAGTCCAAGGGGACTTTTCCCTTGTTTAGGGAAAGATTGAAAAGCACAGCTAACGGCTCTGCCAGGACATCTCTCAATTCCCGAAGTACCCTGGGGTGTAGATTATCCGGTCCCATGGCTTTGTTCACTTTTAGCCTCGATAGCTCATGGTAAATGCTGCTCGCGGTAATTCAAAATCCCAGAACGGGTCCTCCGAGCACTCCCTTGTCTGCAGCTGTGGTCCGGATCCCGGTGCCTCACAGGTAAAGACCGAGCAGAAGTAGCTATTGAGTAGTTTGGCTTTATCTGAGTCTGAGTCTACATAGTTACCATCAGGTTTCCTGAGGCACACAATCCCGTCTGTGTTTTTTTTCTGTCACTAAAATACCTGAAAAATGATTTATCCCCTTTTTTAACATGCCTAGCCATATTTTCTTCCATCCGGAGTTTGGCATCCCTGACTGCTGTTTTAACAGTTCTAGATTTCACCAGATAGGCTTCCTTAGTTTCCGGTCGTTGTGATTGTTTGTAGTATACAAATGCTCTTTTCTTCCGCTGTACTAGTTCCGAGATCTCTGCGGAGAACCACTGGGATCTATTATTTCTCCTTTGTTTTCTCACGGTTTGTATGTAGCCTGCTGTTTGTGCCTGCCTGGCTCCCTTTGAAATCACTTCTGGGTCGTGGGGCCAGGAAGTGATGTCAGAGGGAAAGCCAGCATGAGCAGTAGGCCAGAGAAGCTGCTCGCACTGGTGAAGATTTAAAGAGGAACAGGGGGTGGGGAGGCCACGAAGTGTGGCATGGGGGTGCAGAAGGAGAAGGGGTGTTGGCGTAGAAGGAGCAGGGGGGTGGCGAGGAGGGGGCAGGGGGGGCCTGGCCTGTATGCCTCCTACCCTTGCTACACCTCTGCTCACACCCTAATCAAAAGGAAGAAGAAAGAGCAGCAGCTTTGGAGATTTGTCATGGAGCCCTTGGGCAGCTGGGATTAGAGATCATACAATGCACTTATAAGTGGATTTTCCATCTCATGTCCCACCACTTCTTGAAGTTCTCAGCATCGCAGTATTGCAATACAGTGCATTTATCTTGACACAGAAAGCTGGGATCCAGGCTTGGAATACTTTATTCTATTTTGTTTCCCTTGAGGCTAGAGTAGCAGAGGGAGACAGAGAAGTACCTAGAGGAGATAGGTAGAGAAGTCCCACCTCCAGTCTGGTAGCCCCTGTGCTGCCTTGGAGGATAGAGGTCTCCTAGAAGCACAGCATCACCCTGGTGAAGTAGGAAATATTCCTGTAGCCAGGACCTGCCTACCATGGGGATAAAATATCCTCTCGCACCGAAGATGTGTCTCCAGGGGTTTCTGCCTAGGAGGGAAAGGTTAGGACAGCTATTATAGTTGGTGATTCGATCAATAGGCATGTAGATATCTTGGTGGTTGGTGGGCGTGAGGATTGCGCCTGGCCACTTGCCTACCTGGTGCGAAGATGGCGGTCCTCACGCGTCACTTAGATAGGATTTTAGATCGTGCTGAGGAGCAGCCAGCTGTCCTGGTACATGTAGGTACCAATGATAAAGGAAAATGTGGGAGGGAGGTTCTGGAATCCAAATTTAGGCTCCTAGGTAGAAAGCTGAAATCCAGATCCTCCAGGGTAGCATTTTCAGAAATGCTCCCAGTTCCACGTGCAGGATCCAAGAGGCAGGCAGAGCTCCGAAGTCTCAATGCGTGGTTGAGACGATGGTGCAAGGATGAGAGATTTAGATTTGTTAGGAACTGAGCTACTTTCTGGGAAAGGGGAAGCCTATTCCGAAAGGATAGACTCCACCTTAACCTGGATGGAACCAGGCTGCTGTCGGCACTAACATTTAAAAATGAGATAGAGTAGCTTTTAAACTAGGATGGGGGGTGAGAAGCCAACAGTCGCCCAGGAACAGATGGTTCGGCGAGGAGTATCCTTGAAGGATACTGTTAAATCAGAGCATTTAGGGAGCCCCAATAGAGAGGTTTCAAAAATGGTGAAAGAAAGCCAAGAGTGCTTAAGAGGGAAGCACAGTAAAGATGCCAAGTTATCCCTGTCATCTTCTCAGCAACTTATAGATACAAGGAAAAAAACACAATTTGAAGTGTCTGTATACAAATGTTAGAAGCCTAAAAAATAAAATAGCAGAGTTGAGAGTATATAGCACTGAATTATGAGGTAGATATAATAGGCATCTCAGAGACCTGGTGGAAGGAGGACAATCAACGGGACAATGAATTACCTGGGTACAAATTATATCATAAGGATAGAGTAGATCAAATTGGAGGGGGGGTTGTGCTATAAGTTAAAGAGGGAATTGAATCAAATAAAATAAACATTCTGCATGACATAGTGTGGAATCCATATGGATAGAAATTATATGTATGAAGGGAAGGAATATAAAGGTAGGGTTATACTACTGTCCTCCGGGACAGAATGAGCAGATAGATGAACAGTTTTCAGAGATTAGGAAAGCTGGCAAATTGGGCCACAGTATAAGGCTATTCTTATGATCTGTGATTCCGGTGATTGGCGCATGGAAAGGGAGGCAGCCAGGATCAGAGCTTACAGCATAGACCTCAAAGGACAATTTATATAATGACAGTAGAGTCTGGACATCTTTCAGTATGAATCCAGTGTGAACTGCGTACCTTCAGCATGAACAAAGTGCCAGTATCCACTCATAACACAGCTGCAATAGGCACATCTAGAGAAGGAACGTGAAAGAAATTTCTCCTGCTTTTGCAGTGTGCTGCTTGGATCCCACTGAAGTCATTTGACTCTACTGTGATTATGTAAATTAGATGTCTGCATTATTTCTTAAATGTGTTTTGCATAAAGCCGTCCCAGCCACCCTTAGAGGTGGTTGCACTTTCATTATCTGTGAAATGTCCTAGATCTGGGAAAAGGAACATTATAAAGAAATGGAATTTCTGGTCTTGCTTAGTGACTGCCCAAAGTAGAAATTGTCATTATCTCTGTCTGCTGCTGTTTGCTCTTTATCTCTTGATGGAAAATGAACACTTTAGTTTTTATACTAAAAATAACTAAAGTGACATTTTACAATAAACTAGCTACATGTTTAGAGGCAAAGAGGATGATTCTATAAAGGCCGCCTAAAGCTAAGCATCTCTTAAGTGCCTAAATTAATTGGCAAAATACCTTTAATAGCCTCAATAATTGGGGATGGTGGTAGATGAAAGGGAGAGAGATACACAGGAGGTGGAAGGGGAGAAGGAGGGAGATGTTGGATCCAGGAGCAGAATGGAGTGATGGAGAGATGCCAGGAAATGGGAGTGAGGGAAGAGAGTGGGAG
Organism: Geotrypetes seraphini; assembly: GCF_902459505.1. NCBI lineage: Eukaryota > Metazoa > Chordata > Amphibia > Gymnophiona > Dermophiidae > Geotrypetes > Geotrypetes seraphini. The sequence goes on from NC_047100.1 coordinate 43,507,416, forward strand.
AGATGTTGGACTATGGGGGAGAGTGCAGCAGGGAAGAGATAGGGAGATGTTAGGCTACGAGGGTGGGGAGGAGATGCTGGGCTAGAAAAGTGGAGGAAGGAAGATGCTGAGAATGAAAGAATCCCGAGGAGGAGGAAATGGTGGCAAGGAAATGGATAGATATAACAGAAGGTAGAAAATAAATATGGTAATGGAGGTACATTGAAGATGAAAGGGAATGGAGGGCTGAGGAAGGAATGAGATGTGGAATTGGAAACAAGATGGAAATTTGATAGATAGCTGGAAAGTGAAAAAGAGAAGGGTAAGAAAGAGGCAGAAAAGAGTTAACAAGAAATGATCAAATATGTCTGAGGCAGGTGTAGTGAGGCAAGAGAGAGAAGGAAAGACAAATGGATAGCAGTCATTTGAAGGAGAATTAGCAGATGACAGGAAAGCAGAATAAACTGGAACCAACATGATGGAAAAATAAAACATCCAGACAAGAAAGGTAGAAGAAAAACATTTTATTTTAATTGTTTTAAATGGAATATGGATAATAATTAGTAAAAATATTGTTTAAATTTTGACAAATAAACTTGCAGAATTTGCTAATTTTGTGTGCAGAATTTTGAATTTTTGTATAGAATTCTGCCTGGAGTCAACAAAAAGGTAGAAAGGGGTGAGAGGGAGAAATCTTGCATATGGTGGAGGGGAGGGAGACAAGCATGGATAAGAGAGAAAGAGAAATGTTGGACATAGGGTAGAAGGCAGGGAGAGATGGTGCATGGGGAGAGAGAAAGAAATGTTGCACATGATAATGGAGGGAAGGAAGGGAGAGATGGTGCATGGAAGAGAATAGTTTGACACAGGGCACAAGGCAGGGAGAGAGAGAGGGAGAGATGGTAGACAGTGGGAAAGAAACAGAAATTCTGGATATGGCAGTGGAAGGTAAAATACAGAGATGAAAGATGAATAGTGAGACTGGGGAAAGAAGAAAATATAAAATGGGCAGGAGACCCTGGTGAACGAGTTAACAGAAGACAAACTGAAACCAGAGCCTGGGACAAATATGATTTGAATAATAAGACGACCAGACAACAAAAGTAGAAAAAAAAATAATTTTATTTTCTATTTTGTGATTACTATATGTCAGATTTGAAATGTGTATCCTGCCAGAGTTGGTGTTTGCAAGCGTGAGCTAGGACATAACAGAGAGAGGAAAAGTATTTTTTGTTTTATTTACACCACAGCACCAGTTGGAGAGGGTAAAGGGGGTAGAGTGGGTGAAGAGGCTACAAAAATAAACCCGCCAGGCCATTAAAAAAAAAAAAATCGCCTGATTGGCAGGAAAAGTAAATCCAATCGAAAAATCAATTCAATAGGTCAAACTGAAATGAAAATTTTTTCCATGAATCAGGGAGCACTGTTTGTGACCTGGATTGGTCTAGATAGACCTTTGATCTGACCCAGTAAGGCTAATAAGGCTATTCTTACGGTATATCAAGTCTCCTTTATTCTATAACCTCACCTGGGTGTACAGGTTCCTTTAGAGAATATTAGTGTAATCCCTCCCCACCACCCTATTGATGCACTAACATTTATGCAGCCACCATATGTCCAGGTGCCTAAATGCAGTGTGTGTAACTTACCCCCCTTCTTCTTTTACAAAACCGTGATAGCGGTTTTTAGCGCAGGCCAGCACACTGAATGCTCTGTACTACTCCCGACACTCATAGAGTTCCTAAGAGCGAATAGCGCAGAGCAATAAGCACACTGGCCTATTCTAAAAACAGCTATTGCAGTTTTGTAAAAAGGGGAGGGGGTATTTATTATTTAGTGGGATTTCTTAACCACATTTATAAAGAGATTTATCCAAGGCAGTACATAGTGAATAACAATCAGGTACTATAAGCATTTTCACTGTCTGTCCTGGTGGGGAAATAAAAGGTTAAGTGACTTGCCCAGAGTCACATGGGCACCATATATAGAATCCAGAACATATGTATACATATATATACACATAGAACAGCTAGATTTTGTTAGCTGTCTGCCTTTGAAATTAGAAACAAAGGCACATGACGGCAGATAAAGGCCAAATGGCCCATCTAGTCTGCCCATCCGCAGTAACCATTATCTCTTTCTCTCTCTGAGAGATTCCATGTGCCTATCCCAGGCCCTTTTGAATTCAGACACAGTCTCTGTCTCCACCACCTCTTCTGGGAGACTGTTCCATGCATCTACCACCCTTTTCGTAAAAAAGTATTTCCTCAGATTACTCTGCAGTCTATCACCTAACTTCATCCTATGCCCTCTCATTGCAGTTTCCTTTCAAATGAAAGAGACTCAACTTATGCACATTTACATCACATAGGTATTTAAATGTCTCTATCATCTCCCCTCTCCCGCCTTTCCTCCAAAGTATATACATTGAGATCTTTAAGTCTGTCCCCACATGCCTTATCACAAAGACCCCACACTATTTTAGTAGCCTTCCTCTGGACCGACTCCATCCTTTTTATATCTGTTTGAAGGTGCGGCCTCCAAAATTGTACACAATATTCTAAATAAGGTCTCACCAAAGTCTTAAACAGAGGCATCAATACCTCCTTTTTCCTACTGGTCACACCTCTTCCTATCCTTCTAGCTTTCACCGTCACCTTTTCAACCTGTTTGGCCACCTTAAGATCATCACATACAATCACACCCAAGTCCCGCTCTTCTGTCGTGCACATAAGCTCTTCACTCCCTAATCTGTCCTGTTCCCTCGGGTTTTTGCAGCCCAAATACATGACCTTGCATTTCTTAGCATTAAATTTTAGCTGCCAAATTTCAGACCATTCTTCAAGCTTCAACAGGTCTTTCTTCATGTTATTCACACCATCCTGGTATCATCCGCAAAGAGGCAAATCTTACCCGACAACCCTTCAGCAATATCATTTACAAAAATGTTAAAAAGAACCAGCCCAAGAACAGAACCTTGAGGCGCAATAGAAACATACCTCCTTTTTCCTACTGGCCATACCTCTCCCTATGCAACTTAGCATCCTTCTAGCTTTTGATGTCATTTTCTTTTATGTAGCCTAAGATTTGGTACTAGACCCTAAATACTATATCTCGTACTAAGCAACTTAAATGATGTGCTTTTATGAGATGAAGGATTACAACTTCTATTTTTAGTAGATTATTGTTTTTATGGTGGAAAATTGCCCTGGGAAAGCCCTGCCCTATCCCACCCCACCCTGGCCAGGTATCCTAACTTTGCAAACCAAAAATTTGGCTTCTTTAGCAATGGAGAGATTAGGAAACTTTCCCCTTTCTCCTGGGGCCCATAAGAACATAAGAAGTGCCTCTGCTGGGTCAGACCAGAGGTCCATCGAGCCCAGCAGTCCGCCCGCACGGCGGCCCACCAGGTCTAGGACCTGCGTAGTAGTCTTCTGTATGTACCCCTCTATCCCTTCAATCCTTTTTTTTTTAACCTTATCTATATCCTTCTAACTGTACCCTTCTTCATTCTATATCTTCCCTTCTATATCCCTCAATAACTTCTTCTTTCAAGAATATATCCAATTTCTCTTTGAAACCCTGTAAAGTACTCTGTCCTATTACACCCTCCGGAAGTGCATTCCAGGTATCCACCACCCTCTGAGTGAAGAAGTACTTCCTGGCATTGGTTCTAAACCTGTCCCCTTTTAGTTTCTCTGAGTGCCCCCTTGTTATTGTAGTTCCCCGTAGGCTGAAGAATCTGTCCCTCTCCACATTCTCAATGTCCTTCATGATCTTATATGTCTCTATCATGTCTCCTCTGAGTCTCCGCTTTTCCAGGGAGAAGAGCCCCCCTAGCCTCTCTAGCCTGACTGCGTATGAAAGGTTTTCCATACCCTTTATCATACGTGTAGCTCTTCTCTGTACCCTCTCAAGTATCGCCATATCCTTCCTCAGGTACAGTGACCAGTACTGAACACAGTACTCCAGATGCGGTCGCTCATCGCTCGATACAGCGGCAGAATAACTTCCTTCGTTCTGGTCGTATTACCCTTCTTGATGATACCCAACATTCTGTTTGCTTTCTTTGACGCTGCTGCGCATTGTGCTGATGGTTTCATTGTGGTATCCACCAGCACTCCCAAGTCCCTTTCAATGTTACTCTCCCCCAGTACCAACCCCCCCATTTTGTAGCAGAACCTCGGGTTCTTTTTCCCCACATGCATGACCTTGCATTTCTCCACATTGAAGCTCATCTGCCATTTGTTGGCCCACTCATCTTATAATTCTTATTATCTGGGAAATGGGAGGAGATGAACACGGCACATATTGCAATCACGTCTTCTCCCGGCACTTCATTTTGAGCTGATGCAGTGCTAAAACCTCACGACACACTTCTTATTTCAGCCCTTATGGCAGCATGAAATGAAATGCTCCAGTGCTTTATCTGCTGCCTGACTGCATGGAGGGTGGTGAACACCAGGATATGGAGATGGCTGGACGGAAGCACTGCTAGAGTTATGCCTTGTGTGCTGCACTCACCTCCCAGCAATGCCACCTGCCTCAGATTTTTTTTTTTTCCCCAAAATTATATTCCAGCTCAGCATCAGGCAGCCCCTTCTGATATGCAGTCCCGAGCTTTTTCTGGGCCCCAGGTCTTGTGGCAGTTCCTTGAAAGCTGGCTGCAAACACCATGAGAAATTCTGCAAAGCAAGAGTGACTGTCGCCTGGGGAATTAACTAGCGTGCTGTTAGAGTATGCCGTGAATGTGTCCCTGCTGGCTTCTGCAAACAGCCCATACTGACAGAGACAGAGAAAGAAAGCGATTTGATTACATCAATCTTGGTGATTGACAGGAACAGACCAGCCAATGACACAACTGTCTTGTTTGCTTAATCCTTGTTAAAGAATAGGAAGGAAAGCAAGAATAATTTTCAAAAGCTGCTGGGTTGAGAGTGGGGACTGATGACATCACAGAAGAAGTGCTCCTAGATTTATCTGACACATCCCAGTTTAATTTATATTTATCATATTTAACTCCATTCATATATAATACCCATTTAAAGGTTTTATGCTCACTACAAGAAAGGTTGGAACCAGCTGGTAGTAGCATTTAAATGAAAGAATTAGTATCTTAAATTTGTATTTAAATGATTTACTGTGTATAAAAATATTGGACCTGACAGAGTATGCACGCAAACGCTCATACAGCCACTTCCTCTTCAAGCTATGGAATCATCCACCCGAACAAATAAGATCCCTGGACTTCTTGACAACCTTCCGCAAGACAGTAAAGACCTTCCTCTTCTGCTGTGCCAGACCAGAAAGAGATTACGAGGAACTGTGTCAATGAAATCCTCAGACTTTATGGACAGAGATTTGAACAGATACATGGACAAGACGACTCCATTGCTTGTCCTCCCCTCTTTTATGCCTTCATTATGCTCTTCAGTCCATGCCCTGCTATGATCCACATACTACCCTCCCCCTCAACTATACATACCCTCATCCCACCTGGTTCCCCCTCTGTAAATGTTAACATGTAAACCTCACCTTATCCTTGGATACACTGCCAAGAAAACTGTATACAGTAGTACTCCCCCGCAAATTCGCGAATCATGGGCTCAAGTCTTTTGCAGTATTTTCTGACTACCTCTTCTGGGAACTAGTCAGGCTACACCAATCAGGAGCTGCTTTGACCCGCCAGGAGCTATTGGAAAAGCAACAAACCATTTTGTAAGGAAAGTAAGTAAAAGTAAGAGAAAAAGAAGACTTCTTTGGATCTCAAACATAGTAGCTGAGAAGGTAAAGAAAAAGAGGATAGCTTTCATAAATTACAAAATATCACAGGAAGAGAAAGATAGGTAAAAATATCTGGAAAAGTTAAGAGAAGCTGGTCGAGTAGTCAGGAAAGCAAAGATGCAAATGAAAGAAAAAAATAGCCAACATGGTAAAACAAGGAGACAAGACCATTTTAGATATATTAGTGACAGGAAAAAGTGCAAAAATGTCATTGTGAGACTCAAAGGTGAAGGGGAAAAATATGTAGAAGCTTATAAAAATAAGGCTAAATTGCTTAATAAATATTTCTGTTCTGTGTTCACAGCTGAAGCACTAGGAACAGGACCGCAGAAGACAAACACAAATAGTGATAGAGGTGTGGTAGACCCTGATTGATTTTCAAAGGATTGTGCTCATGAGGAACTAGCTACACTAAAGGTGGATAAAGCAATGGGGTTGGATGATGTACATCTGAGGGTACTGAAGGAACCTAGGAAAGTTCTGGCGACTCTGCTGGCTGACATTTTCAATGCTTCTCTAGAACTGGAAGTGGAACCGGAGGACTGGAGAAGAGCGGATGTGGTACCTCTCCACAAAAGTGGAAGTAAGGAAGAAGTAGGAAACTACAGGCCAGCAGAAAATAATGAAGTTTCTGGAATACAGTCAATTACAGGTCCTGAGGCAACATAGATTCACTAGAGATAGGTCTTGTCAGACAAATCTGATCAATTTCTTTCACTGGAAGACCAGAGAATTGGATAGGAGAGCACTAGATGTAGCGTATTTAAATTTCAGCAAAGCTTTTGACAGTGTTCCACACAGGCGTCTAATAAATAAACTGAGTGCCCTTGGGATGGGCCTTAAAGTAACGGACTCGGTCAGGAACTAGTTGAATGGAAAGAAACTGAAGCAGTGGTCAATGGAGATTGCTCTGAGGAAAGGGATGTTATCAGTAGTTTGCCTCAAGGTTCAGTTCTGGAGTTTGTTCTTTTTAACATTTTTGTAAGTGATTTTGCTGAAGGACTATCAAGTAAAATTTGTCTCTTTGCATTTGATACCAAAATCTGCATTAGAATAGACACCCTTGATTACAGGACCTAGTGAAGCTTGAGCAATATCTAAAATTTGTCAGCTAAGATTTAAGGCTAAGAAATGCAAAGTCATGCAATTGGACTGAAAAAATTCGAGGGGATGGGGTAAAGAAATTTTGCGCATGAAAGCGGAACAGGACTTGGGTGTGATAGTGTGTATAAGTGTCCAAACAGATTGAAAAGGTAACAGTGAAAGGTAGAAGGATACTTAGATGCATAGGGAGAGGAATGGCCAGTAGGAAAAAGGAGGTGTTGATGCTCCTGTACAAGACTCTGGTGAGTTGTCAATACTGTGTACAGTTCTGAAGACTGCACCTTCAAAAAGATCTAAACAGGATGGGGTTGGTCTAGAGGAAGGCTATTAAAATGGTTGGTGTTTTTTGTCATAAGGTGTATGGGGACAGACTAAAAGATCTCAATATATATACTATGGGAGAGGAGAGATATGATATAGATGTTTAAACAGCTAGGTGGCATAAATACGTATGAGGCGTGTCTCTTTCAATTGAAAGGAAACTCCAGAGTGAGAAGGCATGGGATGAAGTTAAGAGGTGATAGTCTCAGAAGTAATCTAAGGTACTACTTTTTTACAGAAAGGGTGGTAAATATGTGGAATAGTTTCCCAGCAGATGTGATGGAGATAAAAACTGTTTCTGAGTTCAAGAAAGTGTGGGACAGGCATGTGGGATCTGTTAGGCAGAGGAGGAGATAGTGGGTGCTGCAGATAAGCACAGTGGATGGGCCATTTGGCCTTTATCTGCCATCATGTTTCTGCGTTTCTACAAACAACCAGGTCTTGTTTATGGAATTCCAGCACAGATTCCGTTTGAAGGTCCACTAGACACCTGTTCCAAGAATGAATCCTGCACAGCTAAAAGGAGTTTTCATAATAGTCACAAATCTCTAGAACCAGTTGCTGGCATGTCAAGTAAGCATTGTTGAGAAGAGCACAATGAGTGCCCTTGAATATATGGCTGTACAAGACAAGATAGAAAGGTTATGGACAGTTGGTAAAAGTATCTGAATGCAAGAATCAATACCTTAAATCTCACTGTCCATTCAAGTTTCAAGTTTATTTAAAATTTGATATACCATCTATAAGTATATCTAAGGGGTTTACAATAAATTTAAAATAGTTATATAAAAGTTTAAAAGGGGATTAAAAACAATCACATACTCAATCACATAAAAACACTAAGAGGCTGATAATCAAAACAGAAATAAGTCTAAAATCCTGCCTAAATCGGCACTTGGACGATCAAAAAGACAGAACATAAGAATTGCTGCTGCTAGGTCAGACCAGTGGTCCGTCGTGCCCAGCAGTCCGCTCACATGACCGCCCCCAGGTCAAAGACTAGTGTTCTAAATGAGTCCAGTCTCACCTGCGTATGTTCCAGTTTAGCAGGAACTTGTCCAACTTTGTCTTGAATCCCTGGAGGGTGTTTTCCTCTATAACAGACTCTGGAAGAGCATTCCAATTTTCTACCACTCTCTGGGTGAAGAAGAACTTCATTACGCTTGTATGGAATCTATCCCCTTTCAACTTTAGAGAGTGCCCTCTCGCTCTCTCTACCTTGGAGAGGGTGAACAATCTGTCTTTGTCTGCTAAGTCTATTCCCTTCAGTATTTTGAATGTTTCGATCATGTCCCCTTCTCAGTCTCCTCTTTTCAAGGGAGAAGAGACCCAGTTTCTCTAATTTCTCACTTTATGGCAACTCCTACAGCCCCTTTACTATTTTAGTCGCTCTTCTCTGGATCCTTTCGAGTAGTATTGTATCCTTCATGTATGGCGACCAGTGCTGGACAGCTTCATCGACTTGTCGATTAGAACTCCCAAGTCTCTTTCCTGGGAGGTCTTTCCAAGTACCGCCCCGGCCATCCTGTATTCGTGCATAAGATTTTTGTTACTGACATGCATCATTTTACACTTATCCATGTTGAACCTCATTTGCTATGTCGATGCCCATTTCTCGAGCTTGATTATATCACGTTGCAGATCTTTGCAATCCCCCTGTGTCTTCACTACTCTGAATAACTTTGCATTGTCTGCAAATTTAATCACCTCACTCGTCATACCAATGTCCAGATCATTTATAAAGATGTTGAAGAGCAGGGTCCAAGCACTGAGCCCTGCAGCACCCCACTGGTGACGCTCTTCCAGTCCCAAGTATTGTCCATTTACCCCAACTCTGTTTCCTATGCTCCAGCCAGTTTTTAATAAACATGAGTATTTTACCTCAATTCCATGGCTCGCAATTTTCTGAAGTAGTCGTTCATGTGGAACCTAGTCGAACGCCTTCTGAAAATCCAGATATACAATGTCGATTGGGTCGCCCTTGTCTATCTGCCTGTTTACAGGTCATCCAAGTACTGGTAATCAGAACAAATTTTAGACGTATCTAAAAGCAGCTTAGGCCTTTTCCCTGCCACTGTACACCCAGATTAAAAAGGGGCGTTTTAGGAGGAGTGGTGAGGACGGGATATAGGCGGGATGTGGGCTAACCTAGACATAGTTGTATTGAAAGTATAACCGAAAGTTTAACGAGACTGCCTAGACAGAACTTAAACGTTGTGACTTAGGCAATCTAAAACTAGATACAAGTGCCCAAAAATGTATCCAAAGTGACCAGATAACCACTGCAGACACAAAGTACAGACCCCCCCCCACTCCCCCAGTGATCACTGACCCCCCCCCAATACCATAAAAATTGAAATAAAAACATACATACCTGCCTCCAAAACATTAGTACCTGGCAAGAGGAGGTCCCAGGCTCATAAGCCACTCTCACCACTGCATTCATGGTGCAACATGTGCATCCACCAAAACCTTACTGTACTGCCATATAGGTGCCACCTGCAGCCATAAGGACTATTGGGGTGGTAGACATGTGGGCCTAGTAGGTTTTGGGGGGGCTCACCATGCCCTATAAGGGAGTTCTGGTGAGATGTTTATGTGGCACCCTTTTTGTGAAGTTTGCAGCAGTGCCCTGTAAGGTGCCCCACTACTCTGTTGCCATGTCTGGGTGTCCAGTTCATTACTTTGCTGACCCTGCCCACATCTAAAAGGTCTTGTTCTAGGCATTTTTGACTTGGACAAATTTTTGGACGAGAATGGGGTATAAAGATAGACAACTTAGTGGTCTGGACGATCAAAGGGCTGGACGTAGAAGTAACAATTCTTGAAAAAAAAGAAATATTTTGGACGTATTTTTCAAGAATGGACTTTTAACATGTCCGACTTTGGGCGACTAGCGACTTAGGCCCAAAACGGACTTAGATGTATTTTTTGATTATTAACTTGATACAAAAAGGATGGAGGGGGCAAAAATTGCAATTAAAAATAAAAAAAGAAGGAGGGCACAAAAGAGAAGGAATATAATAAGAATATAAGAACTGCCATCTCTGGATCAGACCTTTGGTCCATCAAGCCCGGGGCGCAGGCACATGTCCGCCCCTTGATGACCCCCCTGCCGCACGCGTGTGCCCCTTCCCTTCCCTGTGCAAGCGACATCACAAACTTGCTGCCTGTGTCAGCGTCGCCTTTCTCTGACATCACTTGCGGGCCCTGCGCTTAAGAAATGACATCACTCAAAGAGGGATAGCGGACACAATGCAGGCAGCAAGTTTGTGACCTTGCTCATGCCTGGAAAATTAAAAAGGTACAGGGGAAGGGAAGGGGCGTCGGAGGGGTGCCACTCACCCTCACCACGCCACTGCCTTCAACTGCTTTATGTAAGGAGAGCCAGTCCCAGAAGCTGTGGGGCTAGTTACAGTTTTCCAGTAGAGCCACCAGAGATCTCTAATCCTTAAAGGATCAGAACCCTAGGGGTTTCTATGTAAATGTGTGTCAGATTGTTACCAGGCCAGTGAGCCCATGTGTCTAAATCATGCTTATAATGCAAAACAAAATTCTTGAAGCTTGAGACTCGGGGACATCAGAACCCAGAGACTGAGAAGTGCAATCTTTTAGTTGACATCTCTACTACTAGTCTATATGAATTAGAGCTTCGGTGAACTGTTTAAAACTAATAAATTCTCTAAACTTTGGTGCTCCTGGTTAAAGAAGATCCCAAGAAAGTTTATAACTTGCACTTTGTAGTTACTGGAAACGTGCTCTGGCTGAGTTTTAATAACAATAGGGAATTCACACAGCAGGAAAGTAAAGTACAGGCCTTTGATATACCTACACAGAGAGCTCTTTAATATTTCATTTTGATTTTAATGAAACCAACAGGGACCCCCCTACTTTCAGTTCTGTTTTGCCATCTGGTGAACAGTTGATGAATAGCATCTAACTTATTCTAAATACTGGCATATTTATTGGCTACCAGTAGGACAGCCATACATTGGTATTATTTAATTTTGCTTTGTAGCTGACCTCTAGTGGTCAAAACAAACATTACCACCTGATTCACTTAATTGTGTCTACTGCTACAATATGTTTATATTCTGAAAATAGATATTTTGGTTTACTTTTGCCTTGTATAATCTATTTTTTTCCACATTGAGGATCTCTGTGTAATCTTGTAAAGTGTTAAGGGGTGTATAATTTATATATTCTCCTCCTTGAGAAGCATCTTCAATATTTTTACTGGAAAGGAATGAACATGTGCTTTCTGCAGCAAAAATGGCTTACGGTGGGACACACTGAGGCTCACCGTGGTGATTCTGAAAAGTGTGTGCGCCACCCAACTGATAAAAAATATATTTTTTAACTTTTTTGGCACAGAAATGTATCGGGGCAAAGAGTGAGCATGTTCTGCACTACATGGTTAGTAAGAACATAAGAATTGCCGCTGCTGGGTCAGACCAGTGGTCCATCGTACCCAGCAGTCCGCTTCTGTGGCGGTCCCTAGGTCAAAAAACAGTGACCTAACTGAGACCAGTCCTACCTGCGTACATTCCGGTTCAGCAGGAACTTGTCTGACTTTGTCTTGAATCCCTGGAGGGTGTTTTCCCCTATAACAGTCTTCGGAAGAGCGTTCCAGTTTTCCACCACTCTCTGGGTGAAGAAGAACTTCCTTACGTTTGTACAGAATCGATCCCCTTTCAATTTTAGAGAGTGCCCTCCCGTTCTCCCTACCTTGTCCTTATCTACTAAGTCTATCTCCTTCAGTACCTTGAATGTTTCTATCATGTCCCCTCTCAATCTCCTCCGTTCAAGGGAGAAGAGGCCCAGTTTCTTTAATCTCTCACTGTACGACAACTCTTCCATCCCCTTAACCATTTTAGTCGCTCTTCTCTGCACCCTTTCGAGTAGTACCGTGTCCTTTTTCATGTACGGTGACCAGCAATATTGCCACACACTATGGCCCAATTAATTCCAATCGCGAAGGGTGATTATGCAGATACTAGAGCGATGACTTTCTACATTGCTGGTGTTAAAATGTGGAATGCTCTGGTGGGCCAATTGCGACTGTGTGAAAACCAGCTTCAATTTTAGAAACAGTTAAAACTCAGCTGTTGTTACTGCATCTTTGTGACTTATTAACTGGCATTTGAAGAAAAGAATTTGCTTAACCATGTTTACTCTTGTATTCTTGAGATTTATCCGTTGACATTTGCAGAGAAGAAATTGTTTAATTATGTAGATTTTATGATATGGTTTGGTTTTATCTTATTTATGTTTTAATTGATGTAAACTGTTTAGGTTTTTTGTAAGCAATATAAAAGTTTTAAATAAATTCTATGTATAGCATCTAAAGTTAAGTGCTTATTACAGTGCACTTAGCTGAATTAAATAATAGGCTTAATCTACACTGATTATTGGCAATTAACATCTCATAATTGATGTTAATTGGAGTTAATTGAAAATTAGATGCACAACTTAGTAGATGCATAACCCAAAGTGGTAGAAACACAGAGCAAACCAAGGATATCAAGAAGACTGCAATTTATTAGATAAACCAAACCTGACGTGGCCATGTTTCGCCCTCAGGCTACATCAGGTGAAATTTGCTAGAAGTGTGGGGGGGGGGAAGAAATCACTCCCCCCTTCTTTTGAAGCAAATCATTTTCTTTCATTCACCTATGTCAGGGGTAGGCAATTCTGGTCCTCGAGAGCCAGAGCCAGGTCAGGTTTTCAGGATATCCACAATAAATATGCATGAGATAGATTTGCATCTCAAGGAGGCAGTGCATGCAAATCCATCTCATACATGTTCATTGTGGGGATCCTGAAAATCTGACCTGGCTCCGGCTCTCAAGGACCGGAATTGCCTACCCCTGACCTATGTAAAAACAAACAGGACTGAAAATCTGCATCTCTTATTATAATTTTTTTTTTTAAACAAAACTCTTTCACATTCACAAAATCAAGCAGGGTTCAAAAAGCCAAGGTAATACCTTTTCTCTTACTACACGAGCTAGCAAATTTCCCCTGACACAGCCTGAGGGTGAAACGTGGCCACGTCGGGTTTGGTTTATCTAATAAATTGCAGGCTTCCTGATATTCTGGGCCTGCTCTGAGTTTCTGCCTGTGAGAATATTCACAGATCATCACCTCTTCGTGTTGTCCTGGTAACACAAAGTGGTATGCACTTTGTCCAATATGCGTAGCTAGAAGCAGGCATGATTAGGGGCAGATCGTGAGCGTGTTTTCAAGTTATGCACCTGTTTTTGACTTAATTTAAGCCAAGAAAATCCCAGCATAAATAGAGTGCATCTAAGGTGTGACGCCTAGTGACACAGAGTGGCACTTAGAAGGCACTAAGTGTAATCAGTCAGAATAATTACGTGTTTTTATATGCAAACCACAGTTCTGCGAGTTCGATTAGATAATTTACTGACTCTGGACTATCAGATTAAACTGGTTAGTAAGAAAGCTTTTAGTCTTTTAAGAAAATTTTGGGCAGTACATAAATATTTTGATAAAGCAGTGTTTGCAATTGTAGTTCAATCACTTATATTTTCTTTGATGGACTATTGCAATATATTATATCTGGGATGTGCAAAGGGGTTTTTGAAGAGACCGTACAGAACACTGCAGTTAGGATCTTTGTTTTTTATTTCTATGTATGATATAATTACATCATATTTTATTAAATTACATTGGTTGCCAATATACACAAGGATAAATTTTAAGATTAGCATGTTGATTTTTTATATTCTATGTGGCCAGGACATAAGGAGCTGTGGAGAAGATGTTCTTGATACAGGCTTTTATTTGTTCAGTTCAAAATTTAACAACAACAATCCACGGTCCGTATTTCAACAAACTCGTCTTCCTCAGGGGTCCTAGATTATGCTGAGAGATCAAATAAAAATGTAGATACTGAAAACCCGGCATAAAGCCAGAGCGCAAAGATATGCTGTGGATATCTGTGTTGTGCCAAGGGCCATCTTATCTGCTGGACCAGGATGTGCTTTAAGGATGCAATATTATCTTCAATTTCCCTCCCAAAACAAAGTACCCAGCACCCAGTTAAGTGCTGTTAAATATCAGTGGCTGGCCAGCTCAGCAGAGTTTAATTAGGGACCAGACATCAATTCCCTCTTTCTCTTTAGTCTACTATTTACCACACAAAAAATTACAAGATCAGCAAGTTAGTAATCAAAATCCAAAAGCAGATTTATTAGATATTTCAACCATATTAGAGACATCCGATAAAGTTGCTAAGCCATCTACTGTAGAAGCTTCGGTTACTCTTCTGCCTGATAAATTTTGGATAATGAAGTTGTTCTTCCAAAATAGACAAAGAATTTTTAGGTTTAAAAACTCAGATTTGCCCAGATGTTTTGCGTGAGACTCAAAAGCAAAGACAATTTTTGATATTAAAATCTGGAGTTTTGCATATAAAGGGGGGGGAGTACCTTTTATTTAAGATACCCTTGTAAATATGTACCCTTCTCCCTCCGTATTCGCTGTGATAGGGCATTAACAGAACCACAAATACAGAAAAACCGCAAATAATTTTTCAGATGTTATTCGCTGTTTTCTATTAAAAACCATCGTGAATATGGTGAAACTGCGAACAACATGGTGGGAGACCTGGCCTGTTCCTAAAGGAGAGGCAAAACACGGTGAAGAAAGTGCTGGGAATCAGCGAGTTTTCTTTGCAAGCCGACATAATTTGGGGGGAGGGAGCCAGCAAGCAAAAAATCGTGAATAATCGAAACTGCGAATGCGGAGGGAGAACTGTAGTTAAATATAAAACCCTGAAATATGTCTTTTTTGACACCCCCCTCCCCCACTTAACTGCATTTCTATCCTTAAAGCGCCTTGAAGGGGTTTGAAGTTTTTTGAACTCTTAGAAATTAGATTCTGGTTCAGATGTTGGAACTTAGTTTTCCTAGATCATTGTACGTTTGTTTTTCTTTGTTCTACTAATCAAAGATTTCAACCATCATGAGATAAGAACATAAGCAATGCCTCCACTGGGTCAGACCCGAGGTCCATCATGCCCAGCAGTAGCTCCCTATCTATACCCCTCTATCCCTTTTTCCAGCAGGAATTTGTCCAATCCTTTCTTGAAATCCAGTACCGTACTCTGTCCTATTACGTCCTCTGGAAGTGCATTCCATGTATCCACCACACGCTGGGTAAAGAAAAACTTCCTAGCATTTGTTTTGAATCTGAATTAGCTTAAGTATTTTCTTTTGATATAGATTATGTATTACTTGCTCTTGGCTAATATTTTCATTTCTGTACAAGGTTAATTGATATTAATTGATATTGTATGTTTAAAACTGATAAATAAATAATAATAAAAAAAAAAATAGGGACCAGCGAAACAAAAGGGTCCAAGAACTTTACACCTGCTATATAGCCTGTACAAAGTACATGTGGGATTTCAGAATAACATCCCCATGTGTTAAGTATCTTTTTTAACACTTCCCTCCTAAACCCCTCACTGTGGAACAGAAAACATAATTTGGGCTGCCAAAAGGAGAGTATCTTTCAGCTTAGAGAATTTACCTGGGTAAATACTCAATTATTTCCGCAAATTCCTTTCAAAATGTCCTTGTGTCAGCAGCTACAATGCCTGCAGGCAAAATCAATGCAACTTATTGACAGCAAATCAATTAATGCAGGCCAAGATTTAAAGTGGAAGAAGCTTTTGTTAGTTTAATCAGAAATTCTAAAAACTTTCAGAAAATGGCTTTGATAAGAAAAAGACAGTTTAGTATTCTTGAAAATCAATTCCAGATACTTGTCTTCTACAATCAAGCTTTCCACTTCAGTACATACTGTGGGTTTCTTCACTGCCATCCCTGTAAGCATCTCAAAAGTGGATCAATCTTTTGTATTTTATGATGCAAACTGCCTTGCAATGGTTGCAGGAAAGGCAGTGTATTAGGAAAAACAAACCGTAACCATAATCATCTCCAATAGGTTATGATTTGGAACCACTGAAACAATAATAACCCAAACTGTTGACAAAAAATAGAAGTTCAGCATAAAACTGATTCACACCCAGAGAGATAAGACTATTATGCACGAATGAAAATAGGGAGTTCTGCAACAAGGCCTAAATTCTACCTATAAAAACAGGGAAAAATGGAAGCAGATAAAGACCATATGGCCTATCTAGTCTGCCTAACCATTTATTTATTTAATTTGTTAAACATACATAGTATACAGTTAACAAGTTACAATTTACACTGGATTTGCCATAATGTCAGTACAAATTTCTGATACAAGTTTTTTGACTGAGTTCAAAGAAGCGTGGGATGAACACAGGATCTAGAATCAGAAAATAATATTAAAAATTGAACTAAGGCCAGTACTGGGCAGCCTTGCATGGTCTGTGTCTGTATATGGCTGTTTGGTGGAGGATGGGCTGGGGAGGGCTTCAATGGCTGGGAGGGTGTAGATGGGCTGGAGTAAGTCTTAACAGAGATTTCGGCAGTTGGAACCCAAGCACAGTACCGGGTAAAGCTTTGGATTCTTGCCCAGAAATAGCTAAGAAGAAAAAAATTAAAAAATTTAAATTGAATCAGGTTGGGCAGACTGGATGGACCATTCGGGTCTTTATATGCCGTCATCTACTATGTTACTATATTAAGGTTCTAATACTAATATATGTGATATACAGTTTACTGGTTACAATTTATCCTGGTTATTTTTCCAGTACAAGTTTTATCCTAATTGACATACAGACAGTTTACAGGTTGGATTTGCCATAGTTATAACACAAGATTTTACCTTACAAGCTTTCCTTATACGACACATACCGGGTTCTGGTACCAATGTCCATTTCTTCGTAATCCATCAGTCAAGGGCAGAGGGTTAGGTGAACAGAGATGTTTTTATTGTTTTCCTAAAGTTGAGGAGTCCTTCAAGGGATCTGATCTGCAGGGGCAGTCGATTCCAGTAGCTCGATATATAGTGGGAGTAGGAACGTGTTTTGGTGGTTGCAGTTGCAGGGCACGACCAGTGGGCATTTTGAGGTGTATTTCAGCCTGGGAGCAGAGACCGGTTCAGTACATACGGAGGAAGCTTACATGTCATCTACTGTGCTCTTCTCTCCCTTAGAGATCCAACATACTTGGCCTAAACGTTCTTGAATTCAAACACACATGTTGTCCTAAATTGTATGCACAAGCTTCAGGCACTGAAAACAGTACAGACATCTATTCATTCAACATAACTTAACACATAGTCCATTGAGCTGAATGTAATTGGTGTACATGCAAAACTCCAGATTGTCTTGTACATTATAAAGCTGAGCAGAAACTTTACACAGTCCAGTTAGACAAATCAAAAAAAAATTATTTTTGAAATTGATTAAATCCTCATCAAACCCTTCTCTAAGCTTGCATCTTAATAGATCACATACTATCTCTGTAGACAAATCCCCATTAGCCAAATTGCTAGTCCATTTTTTTGCTACTAAAATTTCTCATTTGGAAGCTTCTTTTCCTCCACTTGTAGAGAGACACTATATCCACATCATCTTCAGCGCTTTTGTCTCACAACGGCGTGACTTTAATCTTCCCTCGTTTGACTCTCTTAAACAATTTTCGTCAATGAATATTTCTCCATCACGCTTAGACCCTGTTCTCCCAAGCTGGTTAAAACCCCCTAATCTTGCCTAATCTTCTCTGTGACCCATCAGATAGTATCACATAGCTTATCAACTGGATCTATGCCTTTTTTGAGGAAAACTGCGGCTGTCCACTGTGCAAAAAAATATCCTCACTAGGTCCAACTACAGTATTTAATCTAGTTACTGTCCAATATCAACTTTTATCTTTCCACTCAAAGTTGAATGAACAACTTTTTTCTCATGCTAAATTAGTCCATGTTTTACATCCCAGGCAATCAGGATTCTGCAATGGCCATAGTACCGAAACTTGTATTATCACTTTATCACTTAGCAAGTTACACTATAACTTGGATCCATAGCATTACCGGTTTCCTCAGATTTATCTGTAGCATTTGATCTGGTTAATCACTCTCTTCTTCTTCAAAGTTGTCTTCTATTGGAATCTCTGGTACCATTTATGATTGGTTCTTCTCTTTTCAACAGTCACTGGAACATTTGTGAGCTATTTTGTAGGCAGCAGTCCTAAAGTCTTCAGTCCAGTGTCTCTTCCTGGGAAAGAGTAAAACTAGAAGTTGTAAGCTCCCTCTCAGTCAATGCTTCTCCATTCACTACAGTGCCTCCTGTTCTGAGACTCTGGGATTGTGGGAGATGCGAGAAACTTTACAGTCAGTGCCCGGATTCCATTTGCCCAACAGTAACTCCTACTGGAGAAGATAGGATTGCACATGTCCCTAATACCATGTTTCTAGTCATTACTCTGTTCTCTCTTTGTCATTTTTACTTGTTCAATTAAAAGGGGAGACATTTGGGTTTAGTTCATGCCTTTCTTTGTAGTTCAAGGCAAGATACATTTAGCTACAGTAGAAAGAGCAGCTGCTCAGTTTCTAGAGCAGAGTTGTCCAAACTGTGAGTTGCAATCCCAGAAACCCACATTGGAGGTTGTCACATGATTGAGTGACTCACAGGGCATTATTGTCTTGAACCTCCAGGGGGTCACATGCTTGATGCAGCCGAGAAAATTGGGGTCTTAGCCGCAGAAAGATAGGGTGGCCAGCTCAGCGCCTGATTTTAAATTTCATCATCGATTCTCGCTTTCCTGTACGTTCAATTAAAATAAAAAGAAGTGGTGAAGTTATTTGTCTCTACAGTTTGCCTGTTTTGATGTGACAGCTTGCTACCATCGTAATCATCATTGAGGCTGACGTGAGCAGTAAGCAGGCTAGGTTGCAGAACAACTTGAGATGGGGATCTGCATGGTTAGGGCTAGGTGGCATGTGACCAGAAAGCAGAGTGGTAATATCCTCTGCAGCAGGTGAATCTGTCTCCTCGTTCTCAGCTGTCTCATGGGAATTGATTTTTGTAGCCTCAGGGCTGGCAACAGCAGATAACCAGTGGTGAGTGGGAGAGATAGCCATCAGAGGCATCAGGTTATCAAAAGCAAGAGGCCCAGCGATCCACCCAGGAATGAAAATCAGAGGAAGTGTGATCTGCTGTTTACAGCTTTTCACAAGGCTGTATAAAAAGGAAGATAGGGGGAAGGTGCAGGAGAGGATGGAGAGGGGAAGCCTACTTCTGCCAGGAATACAGAGCTGTGCACTTAGCCTACAGATTAATGCCTTGGAGTTTTACAATGGAGCCGCCTTACATTAGATGCTGGCCCTGACATAACAGAACACTGCCACCTTAGCAGGCTTTTTTATTTGGGTTTTAGTGCAGATTTTTCAGCGTAATTTTACTTCCATATTTAATTTTGATTTTAGTGCTGATAAATAAAGGTTGAAAAAAAAAACCACTCGAGATTTAACAAATACATGAAAAAGCTCTTCATGTACAATTACATCAATGCAGACAAGAGTGAGCATCTCTTAACTCTTAGCTCTGATTAGTAAACGCCAGCATGAGAGGTGAAGTAAAACAAGAAAACACAGTTTTTTATTTGAAATGATTTAACCAAAAGCTCCTGCCTGGTTAGATCATGGCAAAGGTATCAAGATCCGATATTCAGTGGCATTTGACTAGAGAGTGTGGCTGAATCTGCTCTGAACCAATTGCTGGAACAGTCCAGGGACAGAGTCGGAGCTGCCAACATTCAGTGTCATTTTCTGCATAGCTAACTGGGTGGGACTGACTGCACACTAGGCAGCCTCCATTATTCAGGTATAGAACTGAACAACCTCCAGGCAGGGGCAGACTGACTACTGGGACAAAAGAGCACTGCCTGAGGAACCACAACAGGAAGAGTCCTCTCTCTCCCCTAGGGTCCATCCAGTTTAATCAGTTTGGTGGGCCCATGACTAATGTGACCATACATCCTGTTCTCCCCAAGTACAGCTTCAGGACACCAAACTGTCTCGTTTTCAGAAAGAGAGCAACCCACTGCAGTGTTCTCCCTAGCTTCTTTTAGCCGGGCAGAGCACCTGACTGTCATCTCGCATGACATCGTATGACACGGCTGCAGATCTACAGGCACCAGGCAACTTTTGTCACCTGCGCCCCCCTCCCCAACCAAACCACAATTTACCCCGCACAAAGATGGTAACCAAGGTTTTCCTCCTCCCTCATTTACAGGCGGCTCTACGATTGGATAATGCCTATGCCTCTAACACCATTCCTTTGCAGAGCTCATGAATGGCTGGGCTGGGGGGAGGGGCAGGGGGCGGCAACGTGGCTGTGGAAACGCGCTCGAAGAGGCACCATTGGCCCAGTCTTGCGGTTTTTTTGTTGGTAGAAACATAGAAAAAAGCGGCAGAAAAGGGCTATAGCCCACCAAGTCTGCCCATTCCAAGTATCCCCCCCCTGAATTCACTCCCTTAAAGATCCCACGTGAGTATCCCATTTTCTCTTAAAATCCGTCACGCTGCTGGCCTCAATCACCTGTAGTGGGAGTCTGTTCCAATGATCCACCACTCCTTCTGGAGCCGCAATCTCGAAGCGAGGGAGACCAGGCCGCGCGGAAGGACCTCCGCTCCCCTGACAGAGCCGGCGATGGTAGCTGGCCTGGTGGTGCCTGCTTCTCGCTGGGCTCAGAGTTAGATGGAAGCCCAGTGAGTGAGGGAAGAGCCGGCAGAGCCCAAGACACAGCTGCATCCCGCAGGATCATGAACCTGCTTCAGGGCAACGCAGCCACACTCGTCCGCGCCGCAGCACCCTTCAACAACTGGTGTGTGGCTGAATATTTGAGCGATTGGGTCTGCCTTCAAAGCCTGGTTTGAATATGCACTGGAGCCTGGGTTCTTTTGAACTGGCTCCTCAGAGCTTTTCACCTCACACTGAGGGCACACTATATATTTAAAATAATTTGTACACATTTATATAATTTGGACATTGTGCTTTGAGCCTCTCTTCCTTGTACAGTATACCCCTGAAAATTTGCGGTTCGCGAATCGCGGACTCAGTCTTTTGCAGTATTTTCTGACCGCCTCTTTCGGGAACTAAAGTCAGGCTACACCAATCAGGAGCTGCATTGACACACCTGACTTTAGTTCCTGGAAGAGGCGGTTGGGAAATACTAAGAATGATCCCGAACCCGATTTTCAGCACCCGCTGCCCTCTCCTGCCTCTGATCCGCTCCTAAACCGCATTCACAGTTTTTTGAAATTCGCTGGTGTTCCTGGAATGGAACCCTCACGAATTTCAGGGGAGTAGTTTGTAACATTGCTGCTTTTTGTTGGGACTTTCAACTATCTTTGGCAGCTAGTTTGGGTTTGTTGTTGATTAGCCCTAATGTTAGAGGCAGACATGGATATTGTAGCGATCACAGAGACATGGTTCAGTGATTCCCATGCAGGGGACGATAACATACCAGAATATAATATTTTTAGGAAGGACAGAGATGGTCAAAAGAGTGGAAGAGTAGCTCTCTATGTAAAGACCGATATCCAAGCGACTGAAATGCAGGGGACCTGGAGAGAAGAGGAAGCAATATGGATAACTTTGAAACGAGAAGATGGAACTTATATCCACGTGGGTGTTGTCCACAGACCTCCAACTCAAGTGCAGCAAATTGATAAAGATGTTATTGCAGATATCCAAAAGCAGGGAAGAAAGGAGAGGTACTAATGCTGGGAGATTTCAACCTGCCGCATTGGAAAGTTCCACCTGTGGAATCATAAAGAAGTAGAGAGATAGTGTATGCCCTTCAAGGGGTTCTGCTCAGACAAATGGTGACAGAACCAAGGAGGGAAAAAGCAATACTGGATCTGGTGCTCACAAATGGGGAAAGTGTCTCTAATGTCCAAGTGGATGCCCACCTGGACAGTAATGAACATCAGACAATTTGGTTTGATATAAAATCTAAAGGAGACAAAACTCACAGTTCGGTTTGATATAACAATTAAAGCAGAGGGCAGCCAAACAAAACTCAAAGTTCTGGATTTCAAATGTGTAGACTTCAATAAAATGGAGGAATTTCTGAAAAAAAGAGCTAATAGGATGGGAGGACATAAGGGAAACGGAACAACAGTGGTCCAGGCTGTATGGAGCAATAAAAAATGGCTACCAACTTTTATGTGAGGAAAAGAAAACCTATATTGTGCTCCAAACCAGTGGCGGAGAAAATAAAGGCAAAAGAGTTGTCATTCATGAAATATAAAAATACTCAAGAGTTCCTATGAGCATTGGGAGCAGCTTGGAGCATTCAGAGCACCAGCCTGCACTAAAAACCACTATCGCGGTTTTGCAAAAGGAGGGAGTATGTTGCTTAAAAATTACAGCTAAATTTCCTCTTCATTTTTACATTATGCGATCCTTTTATTAAGGTGTGCTAACCGATTTAGCGCCCGCTAAAGATTAGTGCGTACTAAAGACTTCCATTATATTCCTTTGGGCATCTTAGCATTTAGCGTGCACTAATCTTTAGCTCGCACTAAATCGGTTAGCACACCTTAATAAAAGGACCCCTATATTCATTAAAGATAATGATTTTTATAAATTTGCTGAAAAATAAATTAAGAAGAGATTTTCCTTAATTCTGTAGGAAGATCATTCCAAAGCTTAGTACCAATATATCCAAAATATTTACTGAATAAAAACTTCAAACAAATATTTTTAACCATTGATAAGCTTCAAAGATTGTTGAAAACGAGAAGCAACTCTATTTACTTGAAAAGAGAAATTCCTCAATAAACCCTTTGGTCCCATACCATGTAATAATTTATATATCAGTATATCCAGTTTAAAATTCATTCTTTTCTCAATTGTCAACCAATGTAATAAGAATTGCTGCTGCTGGGTTAGACCAGTGGTCCATCGTGCCCAGCAGTCCGCTCACGCCCTTAGGTCAAAAGACCAGTGCCCTAAATGAGTCTAGCCTTACCTGCATACGTTCTGGTTCAGCAGGAACTTGTCTAACTTTGTCATGAATCCCTGGAGAATGTTTTCCCCTATAACAGCCTCCGGAAGAGTGTTCCAGTTTTTTACCACTCTCTGGGTGAAGAAGAACTTCCTTATGTTTGTACAGAATCTATCCCCTTTTAACTTTAGAGAGTGCCCTCTTGTTCTCCCTACCTTGGAGAGGGTGAACAACCTGTTTTTATCTGTCCAAAGGTGGAGTGACCCAATCATAATAATAATAAATATAACTTTATTCTTCTATACCGCCACAATCTTGTGACTTCTAGGCAGTTTACAATCAAGAGAGCTGGACATTCAGCGAGTTACAATATACAGATAGTCAGAGGAAATACAGAGTGCAGAAACATTTAGGAAGCAGAATTATAGATATACAATTTGCTGAGCGAGAGGAGAAGGCCATGCAATTCTGAAAGTACAGCAAAAATTATGATATGATAATAATAACAATTTGTATATATCACAGAACCAAGAGTTCTATGCAGACTTAAGAGGGGAGAGAGGAAAAGGGTAAGAGGTCAGGAGGACCGTTATTGAGGAGAGAGGGAAGAGCAGGTCAGTTGTTTAGGTATTTCAGGAACAGGTGTGTTTTTAGGCGCTTCCTAAATTCCTCGTAGGTAGTGGGCGAAAGCAGTTGATCTAGGTCTTTACCCCATAAGGCTGCTTGGTGTGAGAGAAGGTGATCATGGTGTTTTTTCAGTTTGCAGCCTTTAATTGGAGGGGAAACGAAGTTTGAATGTGTGCTTCTCTTATGTTTGTTGGTGGAAAAGGAGAAAAGGTCAGTTATGTATTTGGGAGCTAGTCCATATTTCTTTGCTTTATCAAAAGGGCAGCTGTATTTTGAAGTATCTGTAACCTATTTCTCAAATTCAGTGTTAACACCAACCGGGGTACAATAATTGCCCTCACTAACTAAAACTACTGGTATTTAAAGTAAATACCAAACAAATTGCTTGCAACTGGCAATCTGGAAAAAAAACAACCCCAAAACCCTGGATCTCTCTTCTACTATACCGCCCCCCCCCCCCCAATACAAAGCAGCATTAGCAGCTGTCGCTGCGGTAACTGCCCTGAAGGGCTTCGGGGCTTTTGCCATGCAGCAGCTGCTAGCACACCCTTGTAAAAATGTGTGTGTGGGGGGGGAGGGAAGGTAAGTGATTTTTCTGTATACAATATCCTTTTTCCAAAAACCCCATCTGAATTACCAAAACAAACTAATTTGGGGTTTTGCTTATTCAATTTCAGAAAGCAGCTTCAAAAAAGTGGGCTTTTAACTTGGATTTGACTATTGCTCGAGATGGAGCATGACGTATTCACTCTGGCAGCCTGTTCCAGGCATACGGCATACTCCTCTACTCCAACATAGGAAATGATGACAAAGACCTTTATGGCCCATCTAGTCTAGCCAACAAGAGAATGACACTGGGAAAAAATTTGTCCCCGTCAATGCCCCGTTCCCGCGACCATCGGTCCCTGTCATCACCCCATCCCCATGACCATCGTCCCTGCCCTGTCCCCATCCCCACAACCACTGTTCCCGCCCCATCCCCATCGCCACGACCACTGTTCCCGCCCCATTCCCGCGACTACTATCCCCCACAGCACTTCAATATTTAGCTTATTCCTTCCTTATAAATCAAAGTTCTGGCTGCTGAACTAGAGAAAGAAATGTTCAGCTGGCAAGACTTTGTTTATAAATTTTTATCAACACAACTAATATACTATTTTATCCTAAAGCAAAAAAAATAAAATAGAAATTTTTTTTTCTACCTTTGTTGTCTGGTTTCTGCTTTCCTCATCTTCTCATTCAATTCCTTTCATCTACTGTCTGTCTTCTCTCTGTGTCTTCCATTTGCTCTGTTACTGTGACTCTCCTTCACCCCCCCCCCAATTGGTCTGGCATCCATCTTCTTCCCTCCGCTCCCCCCATAGTCTGGCATCTCTGTCTTCTTCCCTTCCAGCGTCTTCTCCCCACTTTCTATTCACCTTCAGCATCTTCTTCCCACTCTCTCTTTCCCATTTTCCTTCAGCGACTTTTCCCCACTCTCTCTTCCCTATTTCCCTTCAGCGTCTTTTCCCCACACTCTCTTCCCCATTTCCCTTCAGCGTCTTTTCCCCCACTCACTCTTCCCCATTTCCCTTCAGTGTCTTCTCCCCCATTTTCCTTTGTCTTCTCCCCACTCTGTTCCCCATTTCCTTTCAGCGTCTGTTCCTCTCCACCCCCTTTCAGCGTCTGTTCCTTTCCTTTCCACCACCACCCTTCCGTCTCACCACCTTGCGCGGGCCAAGCATCTCCCTCCCTCCCCCTTACCTTCGCGGCGTGTTTTGTTAAGATAGCAACTTGTTCAAGCTGCCGGAGTCTGCCTGCAGGCACGTGTATCTGTGGGCGGAAGCTTCTCCTCTGATGGGTAACAGCCACCATGTCATTCTCTATAGCCAACAAGGTGGCATTCTATGCAGGTTACATCCCTCTCTATGCCACGTTTAAAGTGTGAAGATCATTTTGCTTTGATTTCCTCCTTTTTCTAAATAAGGATCCTCTGTGTGCATCCCAAGTATTTATGAATTCAGTCATGGTTTTTGTCCCACCACCTCTCTGACTCTAGGAAAACATTCCCAGTGATACAAGTCACTGTTATTATTGCAGATAATATGTAGAAAGAGCTAGTTGATGTTTACATGTTTTCTATTTGATGGTAGCAAAAGGTTAGCACAGAAACTCCAGAAAATGATCATGGAAATAACAAACATTAGCTTCTTCTGTGTTATTCATCTTATAATACTTACTGCATACTCAGTCTTGTGTTGTGTTCTTCTGACTGATGGACCTAGAAGAAAAAAATCTATTCAATTTGGCATGCTGGAGTACAGGACAAGAAAGGGCCATTAAGTAGTGTAATTAATTCTTCTGGAGAAAACAGTTTGATTTTAGATGCTTAGGTAATGTGTCACTACAGCGCTCAACCAACTCCAAGGCATTAAGGCCTGTTAAAAAGGAAAAAAATAACTCCTATGTGGGATTAGTGAACATGCAGACTATGCGACTATAAATACCAGCATACTTAGACCTGAGATTGAAAAGAAGGGCCAAGGGTTGGCCTATGTCAAAGTCACAGTGCTGTGTCTCACGAAGTTTAAGTTGGATTTACATATCTGACAGGCCCAGCCATATTTGGGTTTACCACAAATAAGGCCACACTCAGACTGGAGAGAGAGAAATACTGTCACCACTACTGTAGCGACCTCTCCTGGTCAGAGTGATACCGAGGGTTGCTGTTGAAGGAGATGTTTCCTCTCGCATTCAGTTATCAAGAGATCTGAAGTTGCCTGGGCATGCCATCTAGGAATTGAAGGAAATTTAAAATCCAAATAGGATAATGAAACCCTTCTTCCATCCATTTTTTTTTCCTGCTTCCTTTCCACTGTTCTCTTTCTCTCTGGCCCTTATCACTTAGCTGTCCATTTGCTATAACTGTATTGGGCAAAATGTTAGTTTTGGGGGGGGGGGAGGGTTCTAATAATTTATATTCTGTATATCCTACAATTCTATGCGGATTACAAATTATTCAGGTACTCAAGCATTTTTCCCTAACTATCCCGATGGGCTAATGTACCTGGGGCAATGGGGATTAAGTGACTTGCCCAGGGTCACAAGGAGCAATGCGGAATTCAAACCCAGGGTGCCAAGGCTGTAGCTCTAACCACTGCACCACACACAGCTCCTCTAGTGGCCTATCACATCACCACTGCGCCCACGCTACTCAGCTCTGCATTTCCAACGCAAGTAGCGTAGTGCTAGCAGTAACCCCAAGATTGGTCATTTATCAAAGCTCCTTACTTCACTCGGTGCAGACCTATGCCGCTGCTTGATAAACTGGGCAGATACAAGTTTCCAAGTTTATTATGTTCTTGATATACTGTCTATCAACTTGTTCCTAGATGGTTTATAATACTAAAAATTTAAAAGAAAATAAGGAATAAATGTTCAATAGACAAGCATAAACGTACAGAAATAGAGGGATCAGGGATCAGGTAAGAGTAAAATATATTACGATAAAATATATAAAAAAGGGTGGCAAGAGGGCAAGGAGAAAACAAAGGAGGAGGTAATTACACTTCTTAAAAGCGGTTGTTATTCATTACTGTGCGCTGCGTGTGTAAGCTAGATATGTCATCCGTTCTCATGTTAGAAATGCGTCCCTAAATAAAAAAAAGTTTTTTAGTTTGGGGTGAGGAGTAGTGGCTCGTGGCCAGCAGGGGGTGCTGTTTATGGGACGATATTGAGGTCAGAAGCATGATAAGTGCAGTATTTTTTGTGGAGTTTTTTTTCTACAAAAGGCCAGTTTTTCATATGGCTCTGGGTAATTCTAGTTAGAGACAATTCTGTGTCAGTTAAGGACCACGCCCAAATAGAAGCGTACGAAAAACAGGTGAATAAAACATTTAAATATAATGTAGCTAAGGCCAGAGAAAAATATACTAAGGATTAATATAAGGGAAAGCATAATAATATCTGTGTATGTACTTTGCTGTTGAGCCAAATCATGGTGGAAATCAGGATTACATGGAATCCATTTTAGGTTCTTTGTGTGTACTATGACTGTCCTGTCTTAGGCCAGCATCTTGTGCCAGTGAATAGTTTCTGTTCTTTGTTCAGCTTCCCGCCTTTAGCCTCGTGGTTCTAATTGAAAACAGATGTGCTCAGGCTAGTTAGGAAAAGCATATTAGATTCCATATTCCAAACTGAGATATAAAATGTATGAAGTATGAATGGCCAAAATATGAATGAAATTATGAATGTTTGGGGCCCATGGATGTAATATGTGATGATATGATTGTGGAAATATAAATGGTTTATGTTTATAAGCAGAAACATTAAGAAAAAATCTTAAGCATAACATCTGGAAGTGATTAGAGTCAGTCTCAAGAATAGGGAGAAGGGGGGGCATTGGAAGCCCATGCTTCAGGAAGAGGAGAGGGGGATTTAACCCCCCCTTTTTCTCCTGAGTAAGATTTCTGTGTAAGGCTGTGCAATTTGAATCTGTCAGCTTAGGAGTTTTTTTCCTTTAAGGCTCAGAACTTGTCAGCATGGAAGGACTGAGAATTTACCATGTTAATAATTGTGAATTCTTTTGAATGTTAATGTTAATTCAGAAATCATCTGAAACTTTGATTAACTTTTAAACATGGAGGAATGTTTCTTTGTTTAAACTTTAAGACCACCCATAGAAATGTTATTGGTCGTCAAACTTGATGATGTCACTAAACCAAAAGTTATATAATAGACTGTAATGAGATAGAAAAACGAGACCATTGTGAGAAGGCCAGTCTTTGGCCACGATGATGATCTCCCATGAGCGCAACGTAAGCAATTATGCTATTCTTTTGATCTAATAATGGGAAAATAGAACCAATAATTCAATAAATCCTGGTTATAATTTTAAAACCTTGCGCTGGTGTCATTTTGCATGTAGAATTATTTTCAAACCTGAAGCTTTCACAAATGGCGTCAATGCCCCATGCTCAATTGGTGGCGAAACCCGGGAACTAGCTAATTTGACGCCTTGAAAAAGCTTATAGGTTATTCATGGAAACTCTAGGAGCTCTGGAGATTTCGCATGGTTGTGTAACAAAAGGTGGTCACAGGTTGACTGGCTGCGCAGGAATATGGCGGAAATTAGAGATAAAACGGGACCGGAAAACTGGAAAATTGTGAGTATTACGCCTGTTTAAAGAAAAAAAAATTAAAAATTATAAAAAAAAAAAAAAAAATTAATAAAAAAATTAAAAATATTAAAAAATATTATTTAACAATAAGGAGCATGCAT
Source organism: Geotrypetes seraphini (assembly GCF_902459505.1). Lineage (NCBI taxonomy): Eukaryota > Metazoa > Chordata > Amphibia > Gymnophiona > Dermophiidae > Geotrypetes > Geotrypetes seraphini. The sequence continues at coordinate 43,536,417 of NC_047100.1, forward strand.
GCTTGTATATATCTGTACATAATTGTATAAAGTTAGTGGAAATTAAATATTAATGGAAAAAGAAAAAGAAAAAATTAGAAATAAAAGTAACACAGAAAGAATGTTGTGAAAAGAAAGAAAAAAAAATCCCTTGCAGTGCTGGCATTTTTCCATCCGGCTTTTAAACTGAGCAGTGCCTGTCTGAAAGAAGAAAAAAATTAAGTTTTTGCTTGTCTGATAACAGAGGTTACTGAGTTTGAAGAGGAAAAAATATATATTCTCCGGCTGTGTGTCTAAGCTTTGTCTCTGAACTAACTCTTTCTCTCTGTGAAAAGGAAAACTGTCTGTTTTAATCTGACTTTGAAAAGTTTCCCTCACCCGTCTCTTTGTTTGAAAAAACGGGCTGAGGGCACCCCCCCTCCTTCTTTTTCTCCCTCTGTGCATTTTCAGTGCCTATCTGAAGTAACTACTTTGAAAAGAAAAAAGAAATTGTGTTTCTCAGCTTTGTCTTTCTAAACTCCAGTTCTGTCTCTCTCTGTCTTTTTTGTTCTGCCCTAACTTTTTCTCTTGTCTCTGGAAAAAGAAAAATAAAGTTAATGGCTTCCCGTTCCCTTCAGTCTCCTTTGTTTGAAAGAGCGGGCTGCAAATGGGGGATTTTCACCCCCACCTTTTTCCTCCCTCTATGCCTTCTACAGAGCTATCACGTGTTCTCCTTTGTTCATTACCAGGAAGAGGGGAAGGGGGAGGAAAGAGGGGGAGGGAATGGAACAGCAATGGAGTTCTTTTGTCTCAGGGCTACAGATTTTCCAACAGGTATTTGCTTATATACTATCAGGATTCAATGTGGTCTCTTTCTGATAAAACTTTACCAACTAAGCACGAGCATGTAATTCAATTGTTTTGATGTCGAGAAGTTGAATATGTTGATTTAAGTTCAAAATGCAGTGTATTGGGAGAGCAGAGTTTACATAGCTAAGTGATCCCTGCGGTGTTAGGAACAATGGAGGTACTTTGGGAGAGTTTCAGAAGCTGTTTGTAGCCTAAGGGCTCTGTATAAGATGCATTCTAGAAAAAAAAAAAAAAAAGACGTTATGTAGCTTGAATTTTTCCCTTGTTCCTTTATATTTTAAAAAAGGTTATCAGAATGTTGGAAGAACAGAATTGTTAATGATTTTTAAACGAGATGGTTAAGTGAAAAGGAAAAGAAAGTTAAATGTCTGGCGATTTCAAAGCAGGGAGATAGTCTGTAGAACGAACGTACAAGAATGTGGAAGAAAGTTTTGTGAGACGTGTTAAGGAAGGATGTGCTATGAATTATGACCTGATTGTAAGGGATCCGATATGGAGAAGTTCGATAGGGAAGATGAGAGAAGAGAAAAGAATTCTGCTGGACTTGGGAATTGTATTCAACAGTGAAAGGATAATTTTGTGGAAAAGAAAAAGATTTATTCCAAAAAACAGATACCATGCTTACAAGAAAGATTGTTTTTATGAGCAAGCAAAGCAGTGCATGAGAAATAAAATCCCTGCCTTTATATTTTTATCTCAGGGTTCAAATTAATTTTGAATATGAATTTTTGTGCCCCTGCATGGTTTATAAAGTATTTTTAAACTTGTGCATTGTCCAAAATGTATGATTAGGGAGTAATTAAATTTAAATGCATTTTAAAATTAAATTGGGAAGTTTAAAATAAAAAGATTAACAAAAGTAGAGGTTAAGTACCTATATTTTTTTGAAAATCGAAATAAATGTGAAACAAAGGGCTTGCTAACTTAGTTAACTTAAAAGAACAATTATAATAAACTTTTATGTAAGTGGATGAATTCGGAATTGAAATTTTGCTTACTTTTTACAAGTAAGCTCTTCAGGATAGGAACCTAATAAAGAATATGGAATTGAGAATAATTCCCTGATGTTAGAAAAAAAAAAAGTCTAATTTTACCATGTAGAGAATGTGTCTGCATGTTTAAATTTTCCTGTAGCCATATTTTGGTACTACAGGACCCTGAAAAAAGTCTATTTAATCTGTATGTTTTGTGTTTCAGTTAAGAACCTTCTTTGAATCTTTTCAACAATTCTACACAGAAGACTCTGCAATACAAGAATTAGTACTGTTTGCAGAGGGGATAACGTGATAACGTGCTATGTGTTTCTCTTTTCTTTGTTCTTTTGTTAATGAACATGTGCTTTCCTTCCAGGATTTACACTGATCAGCAGTACCACATACCACCACTAGAGCTGTGGAGAACACAGAGAAAAATTCCGATGCTGAATTTTCGGCGGGAATTTCAGTGTTCCTTTGTCTTCAACTAATGAGCTGTGCTTACCTTTCAGTTGTACCAGGTGTAAAGAAAAGCAGTTCCATAGTTACAGAAAAGCCAAGCTTGAATTCTGAAAACGTTGCAGCATGAACTTTTTAAAGCCATGATTTAAATTTCACTGAAATTAATTTAGGGACTGCGACCTTACAAGTTACTAAAACTATTTGCAAAAGACATTTCTGGACTCATATAAAAAATTTTGAATGAAAAAACAGACTTTTTCTTAAACCACGTTACTTTAAATCATTTCATTTGAATTAGGCTTCTGAACTTTAATTATGCTTTTGCATAATTTCATAGACTTATTCTGATATTGTATTAATAACTGTATTTTCTTTATCATTGTTTTCATGCATTGTTCTCAGAAAATATTTTGTGTATCCTGTATTTTAAATTTTATTTCATATGACTGTATTTCTATACACAGTGGCAGCTTCTAAGCTGTAACACAGTGCCACAATATTGTTTAATTGGGTTTAACAGATGATATCATCAGTCCTTTTAATGATTTTAATTTAAATTTGAGAAATGAGTTCCTGCAACACACACAGAAAAAGAAAACTTATATCTGATGTGCATGCATTATCTGCACATGAGTACATTTCCATATTAAGCATATATTTGGGTTTTCTTAACACTGTGCATTATTTTACACTTTATTGATTTAATTCCAAGATTTTATAACATAACACTTTTGAGCATAGGGACTAATTAAATTAGGTAATACTGAGGTTCACTTTATCTTAAGGAAATCTAGGGTTCTATTTTTCTTTAGCTATATTTTCTCTAAATTAAACTTTCTTTTAAACTTTAAAAGTACTGGAGTTTCATGAATACCTCTATGAATAAAACAACAGACACTAGGTTAGTCTCTGCTCTAGGACTGTACTTGCACCTAGAACAGACACTGTCTAACTACCACTGGAATGGTAAGTTTCCTGTATGGTATGGCTTAAGCAGCAACTTACATAAATGTACACGTAAATGGGTTTTATCTAGAATAGTGGATGGGATTTGCTTGCATTCTCACTAGAGAATTCAAGTACGCTTTGGGTAAGATCTTCTAGGCACCTGCCGTTGCAGGCCTAGGTAGTACTTTTTTCTGGCTTTTGCTATCTAATTGGCATTTAAAAGAATATACTTGCACAGACACACTGATCCATAAGAAGAACCGTACCCTGAATGAACCCCAGCGCCACAGATAAGACCACGAGCTCAATTATGAATATTACTTCATAAATTCAGTAATATCCAAGAGGGGATTGAGGAGTAGTGGCTCGTGGCCAGCAGGGGGTGCTGTTTATGGGACGATATTGAGGTCAGAAGCATGATAAGTGCAGTATTTTTTGTGGAGTTTTTTTCTACAAAAGGCCAGTTTTTCATATGGCTCTGGGTAATTCTAGTTAGAGACAATTCTGTGTCAGTTAAGGACCACGCCCAAATAGAAGCGTACGAAAAACAGGTGAATAAAACATTTAAATATAATGTAGCTAAGGCCAGAGAAAAATATACTAAGGATTAATATAAGGGAAAGCATAATAATATCTGTGTATGTACTTTGCTGTTGAGCCAAATCATGGTGGAAATCAGGATTACATGGAATCCATTTTAGGTTCTTTGTGTGTACTATGACTGTCCTGTCTTAGGCCAGCATCTTGTGCCAGTGAATAGTTTCTGTTCTTTGTTCAGCTTCCCGCCTTTAGCCTCGTGGTTCTAATTGAAAACAGATGTGCTCAGGCTAGTTAGGAAAAGCATATTAGATTCCATATTCCAAACTGAGATATAAAATGTATGAAGTATGAATGGCCAAAATATGAATGAAATTATGAATGTTTGGGGCCCATGGATGTAATATGTGATGATATGATTGTGGAAATATAAATGGTTTATGTTTATAAGCAGAAACATTAAGAAAAAATCTTAAGCATAACATCTGGAAGTGATTAGAGTCAGTCTCAAGAATAGGGAGAAGGGGGGGCATTGGAAGCCCATGCTTCAGGAAGAGGAGAGGGGGATTTAACCCCCCCTTTTTCTCCTGAGTAAGATTTCTGTGTAAGGCTGTGCAATTTGAATCTGTCAGCTTAGGAATTTTTTTCCTTTAAGGCTCAGAACTTGTCAGCATGGAAGGACTGAGAATTTACCATGTTAATAATTGTGAATTCTTTTGAATGTTAATGTTAATTCAGAAATCATCTGAAACTTTGATTAACTTTTAAACATGGAGGAATGTTTCTTTGTTTAAACTTTAAGACCACCCATAGAAATGTTATTGGTCGTCAAACTTGATGATGTCACTAAACCAAAAGTTATATAATAGACTGTAATGAGATAGAAAAACGAGACCATTGTGAGAAGGCCAGTCTTTGGCCACGATGATGATCTCCCATGAGCGCAACGTAAGCAATTATGCTATTCTTTTGATCTAATAATGGGAAAATAGAACCAATAATTCAATAAATCCTGGTTATCTTAAATTTGTCCAGAGATTCTTCCAGTCTGATATCCAATGGGAGAGCGTTCTTTAGGGTGGGGGGCTCTGACAGAGAATATAGGGTTAAAGGGGTTATAGAGGACAGATGACTTGGGCCTAGATCAGTGGTCTGAAACTTGCAGTCCGGGGGCCACACGTGGCCCGCCAAGTACTATTTTGCGGCCCGCAGTCTGTACTAGTGCTGTCTGCTCTTTGCAGTGTCCTCTGGGTTTCCCCCTGGCCTCCCGCTCTTACCTTCAGATAATTACCGCAGCCTCCAGAGGATCACCGGTGCTGTAGCGATCCTTGCAGGCTGCCGTCGTCCTCAGCAGCATGTTCCCTCTGCCGCGATCCTGCCTCTGACATCAGAGGAGGGGCAGGACAGCGGCAGAGGGAACATGCTGCGGAGGCCGAGGGCAGCCTACAAGGAACGCTACAGCATCGGCGATCCTCTCTGCAAGCTGCGGTAATTAGCTGAAACTAAGACCGGGAGGCCAAGGGGAAGCTGGAGAACGCTGCAAAGAAGGGGGAACATGCAGACCTTCGGTGCTGGGGGGAAGATTTATAAACTATAAAGAGTTTTACTTCATGCAAAATTGTAATTTTTTAATATGACATTAACTATTTCTTTCTGCGGCCCTCCAAGTACCTACAAATACAAAATGTGTCCTTGCAAAGGGTTTGTGTTTGAGACCACTGGTCTAGATTCACTAAACTCACCGTTGTTGGGCGATCTGTGGCCGAGTCTTGGCAGGAGACCGATTCACAACAGCTTCAGCATGCAAATGATGTGATTGAATGCATGCCCTAGAGCAGCGATGGCGAACCTATGGCACGCGTGCCAACTGTGGCACGTGAAGGCCTTGCAGCTGGCACTCGCAGGGCCGCCATCAGGGCAGTACTACCAGGGGGTGCACAGGAGAGAGAGCTGAACGGGGACGATGGGGGACCCGCGGGGTTAAATATAACTCGAGCCGCAAGGCTCGTCTTCTACTCCGACTGCCCTGCCGCTCACACAGCCGATCGGAAATCTTCCCCGACGTCAGCGCTGACGTCGGAGGGAGAGTTTAAGCAAAGCCCTCCCTCCGACGTCAGCGCTGACGTCAGGGAAGACTTCTGGTCGGCTATGTGTGCGCGGCGGGACAGGCAGGAAATAGAAGACAAGCCTACGCGGCTCGAGCTACATTTTGCTGAGAAAGTTGCTAAGATGGGCTGGGAGACAAACGGGGAACACAAAAGGGGGAGGGAGTGCGTTTTGGACACAAGGCATGAACTTGGGAGAAAGGAAGGGAGGGAAAGAGATGCTGAGGTGGGGGAGGGAATGGGTTTTTGGACACAGAAGGCATGAACTTGGGAGAGAGGAAGGGAGGGAAAGAGATGCTGAGGTGGGGGAGGGAATGGGTTTTTGGACACAAGGCATGAACTTGGGAGAGGAAGGGAGGGAAAGATGCTGAGGTGGGGGAGGGAATGGGTTTTTGGACACAAGGCATGGACTTGGGAGAGAGGAAGGGAGGGAAAGAGATGCTGAGGTGGGGGAGGGAATGGATTTTTGGACACAAGGCATGGACTTGGGAGAGAGGAAGGGAGGGAAATAGATGCTGAGGTGGGGGATGGAATGGGTTTTTGGACACAGAAAGCATGAACTTGGGAGAGAGGAAAGGAGGGAAAGAGATGCTGAGGTGGGGGAGGGAATGGGTTTTTGCACACAGAAGGCATGGACTTGGGAGAGAGAAGGGAGGGAAAGAGATGCTGAGGTGGGGGAGGGAATGGGTTTTTGGACACAGAAGGCATGAACTTGGGAGAGAGGAAGGGAGGGAAAGAGATGCTGAGGTGGGGGATGGAATGGGTTTTTGGACACAGAAAGCATGAACTTGGGAGAGAGGAAAGGAGGGAAAGAGATGCTGAGGTGGGGGAGGGAATGGGTTTTTGGACACAGAAGGCATGGACTTGGGAGAGAGGAAGGGAGGGAAATAGATGCTGAGGTGGGGGAGGGAATGGGTTTTTGGACACAAGGCATGAACTTGGGAGAGAGGAAGGGAGGGAGGGAAAGAGATGCTGAGGTGGGGTAGGGAATGGGTTTTTGGACACAAGGCATGGACCTGGGAGAGAGGAAGGGAGGGAAATAGATGCTGAGGTGGGGGAGGGAATGTGTTTTTGCACACAGAAGGCATGGACTTTTGAGAGAGGAAGGGAGGGAAAGAGATGCTGAGGTGGGAGAGGGAATGTGTTTTTGGACACAGAAGGCAAGGACTTGGGAGAGAGGAAGGGAGGGAAAGAGATGGTTGTGTGTGGAATAGAAGAAAGGAGAATTTTTGGTCATAGGGAGGGAGTGAGGTACAGACAGTGGCATACCAAGGTGGGGGCGGGGGCGGTCTGCCCCGGTTTTACGCCCCAAGGGGGTGCACAGCTGGCCACCCTCCAGTGTTCTCCCTAGGCTGGCAAACTGCGTCTCTTTAGTCACTTGAGTGCCACCGCCGCCATTGGGAACAGGCCGGTGCCAAGTTCTCCCTGCTTTTTCCCTGTGGGGCCGACCAACTCTCGCCACCCGCATCAATTCTGATGTCGGAGAGGACGTTCTGGGCCAGCCAATCGCTGCCTGGCTGGCCCAGAACGTCCTCTCCGATGTTAGAATTGACATCGAGTAGCGAGAGTTGGTCGGCCCCGTGGGGAAGAGAAGCAGGGAGAACTCGGCGCCGGCCTGTTCCCGATAGCGGCAGTGGCAGCCTATTCCCCAGTGGCGGTGGCAGCATTTTCCCAATGGTGGTGGCATAGGGGAGGGCAAGGAGAAAGAAAGAAAGGGGGGGGACAGGGAGTCAAAAAAAAAAAAAAAGAAAGAGGGCTGGGTGAAACAAAGAAAAATGGGGCACGGAGAGAGAGAGAAAGACAGACATACAGAATGAAAGGGGGTATGGAGAGAGAGAAAAAGAAAGAAGGGGGCAGGGTGAAACAAAGAAAAAGTTTGGGGAGGGAATGAGGTCTGGAGGAGAGAAAGCATACAGGAGGCTGAAAAAAGGGAAGAAATATTGGATGCACAGTCAGAAGAATAAAGTGCAACCAGAGACTGATGAAATTACCAAAGGTACGAAAATGATTTTATTTTCTTTCAATTTAGTGATCAAAATGTGTCCGTTTTGAGAATTTATATATGCTGTCTATATTTTGCACTATGGCCCCCTTTTACTAAACCGCAATAGCGTTTTTTAGCGCAGGGAGCCTATGAGCTTCAAGAGCAGCATGGGGCATTCAGCGCAGGTCCCTGCGCTAAAAACCGCTATCGCGGTTTAGTAAAAAGGGAGGGGGAATATTTATCTATTTTTGTGTAGTTGTTACTGAGGTGACATTGCATAAAGTCATCTGCCTTGACCTCTTTGAAAACCCGCAGAATATAAATGATAATTAACATTTTCTCTGTGTACAGCGTGCTTTGTGTTTTTAAAATTTTATTGTTGGTAGATCATTTTGACTTGGCCACAAAGGTAAGGGGGAGGGAGGGGAGCTGCTGAAAGAGTCTACCTTGACATGGTTGCAGGCTTACAAATCTTTTGGTCAAAGAGTGCGGCGACAGAGAAAAGTATGTGTGTATTCGGCCCATGAATGAAATCATTAAAACATTATAAATTGCCAATAAATTGAAATGAAAACCAAAGGATTGTGAATCAAATTGATTCTCTGACAATACAAAGATTCCAACCTTTAAAAATGATGTTACATAGTTCAGGCAACTTTATAAAGAGTTTTTAGATACTAAAATCTTGTTATTAAGGTTTAATTGACATGCTGGCACTTTGAGGAAATTCTTTGGTTTTGTGCGGCAGTTTGGGCACTCGGGCTCAAAAAGGTTAGCCATCACTGCCCTAGAGCCATCCCACAGATCGCTGTAGAGTGATCGAGACGCATGTGCAGATCATCCTTGTTGGTTGTAGATGCGATTTGCGCATGTGCTAGCTCTTAGCGAGGTCAAAGGGGGAGCGGTGGCTACAGTTCAGCTGGCCCTATGAGTGGACATTAATAAGGAATCATTTCAATTTGGCACAGATGCAGCCATATTATATGGAACACAACACGCTTGCAGCCAGATTGTGGAACAAAACACGCTTTTAACCCATGGGTTAAAACCACAGGCTCGCACAGCACTGGGGATTTACTGGGATTTCAGGGCAGCAGAGAGCAAGAGAGTCGGCAGGGACAGTAAGCGACTGGTCCTCAAAAGTCGCTTCATTTTGGATCGGCAAGTCCAATCGGTGTTCCTTCTGTTTAGTGAATCGCTGCCTTCCTACTTATGCATGCCATGTCCCCTCATTTGCATGGGCAGATCGGATCAGGTGGGAAATTGATCGGCCAGAAGGTTAGTGAATGGGGTCGGGGTCAGGGAACGCTCGCAAACTGGTCAGGACACGATCAATGAGCTTAGTGAATTTAGGCCTAAATCCTTTTTCTTAATTTCGTAGTCCAGATTCTGCGGTCATTGCTACTGCATAATAGGAAAATAAGTCATTATAGCCAGTATCATTCTGCTGTCGAAGATGGAACTAAAATTACCAAATTGACTTTCATTTGTTGATTCCAAGTCAAATTAGAGACCAGCTTTTCAGGAGATGCTGAGTAGTATTTTAGTTACCCTTCTCTGGATACCTCCCATTCCTCCTCTATCATCACCAAGCCACCAATGAGGCATTTCTATTTAATTAAGAATTGTCTAAGAAAACAAGTCTGCCGAAAGGGGAGATGCAATAAATACATTTGTGAGAAATATATCCAACTGCCATGTAATGAAGTGATAATTGCAGCCTCGTGAATGCATTAAAGTTGTAAGAAATGCTTAGGCATTTAATTACCATGTAACAAGATAGCCAGAAAAAGACAATTAGGTATCATTAGTATTTTAAAGCTTATTAATTGAGAACAAGGTGTTTTAATGAAAGCAGAGGATTATCTGTATAAAGTGATGATATATGTATAAAGTATTGTCAATGAATATAGATATATAACTTACCCATATAAAGTTATAGCTCTTATTTTCATAGCAACACTTAGGAGGGAAGTTATCAAGCTGTGTTAGGGCTTTAAATCCCTTAACACAACTTAAAGGGCACTAAAGCAACTTGTCCTGCCTTAATATGACAATATTCAAAAACGCCGGAGTAGGTCCCAGGTTAAAAAACAACAAATAACACAAATAAAACTATTTAATGAAACAATGCACACAATAGAAATATATACGGTAAATCCAATAGATACAGTACAAGTTCACAATAAAACAAGACATTGGCTCTAAACTGTTAAACAAAGAGTCCCAAATGCTGTGCCAATATGGTCAGTAGCCAAGTACAAAATAGTCAAAACGCAAAACTTGGGATAATAGGTTAAACACCACGTGGGTAATACGTGAAATACAAACTGCAAAAAAAAATCACCCACTAATAGTTACACCACCACTTTCTTTAAAGTGTAAAAAGTGCTCAGGACCAATTGGATGGTAAAAAGATCAAACGGGGCCCTTTTTACACTTTGAAGAAAGTGGTGGAGTACAAAATAGTACCAAAACAACCGATGACGGTAGAATGTAAAGCCAAACGTAGCGAATCTGATAACAGACATTGTAGCTGTGTGATGCAAGGTTACATAATAATGGCTCCAACATGTACAAAACGCAGCAATCGGACTTCTAAAGAACCTTTACATCCATGACCCTGTCAGGCTTCGTCATTTGGCTACCCATGCATCTTTAAGGGCTTGATGCTAGCATACAAATCCCTGCACGACATGGCTCCAGGCCTTCCTCCACGTGTACCGAACAGACCGCTCCACTGAAATGCACCTCCAAACTCCCCATTGACATGCCTTTCAACTACAGAGTGCCAGACGATGATCCTACTCCCATTTCTTACCAAACCACTGGAACCAACTACCCTTGAAGGGCTCCTGAACTTTAGGAAAGCAATAAAAACTTACCTCTTTACCTAATCCCTTGCCTACTGTTCTGAACTCGTTGAGGAGAATGGGATAGAAAATCAATTAAATATTATGTAAATTCCATAACATGACACTTGGTGACTATCTTATATTGTTTTATGGTCCTTAAATTACAGTAAAATTAAAGCCAGGGTTATTATACTGCCGAGGAGCACCAGGCTGTGAAGCAGTGGCCGATTGCTTTTAGATTGTCTCTAGTTATAGTTTTTCATGCAGTCTCCCATCAATGCCTTCCCTCCTCCCAATCCCCCCTCCCCCCAGGTGTGCCCTCCACCCCAAAGAGTGCCCCCTGCACCCTGCCATGACTCTCCCTCACATGTATCTTAAAATATCCCAGATATGGAAAGATGATGCCCTAGCTGTAGTACCTTAAGACTACCACTAGGGTCGCAGGTGCTATTTTGGATCCTAGTGCAGGCAGGGAAGAAGCAATTGGTGCTGCTCCTTGAAGAGGCAGCCTCGAAGCGTTGGGTGTAATTTGGTGGTTGGATGGTGGCTCACAAATAGCTTTAGTCCGTTATCAAGGGAGTCAGCAATGCACAGTTGCTGACTCCCATGGTAAATCAGAGACCAATAAAAACTCGCCTCTTATCATATTCAGATATCTTCTCCCTTTATATGTTTGCCTTATCCTGATAACACTGTCACCCGCCCCCAAATACTGTCCAATTCAAAGCACGTAATTTTTGGTCACACATGTGATGACATACGGTATAATACAACTCAGATATAGGCATGTTTAGGGAAGACTTTGTGCAGAGCATGGACTGAGCGACAATTTAAATGCATTATTTGTAAAATGGTGCACATTTTATGCACACCTCTGAGTACCTATAAATATATGCGAGCTTGTTTAACCCATGACTTCTGCAGGTTTTGTGAGGCAGTTTTATAATAGGAGCGCTACTTAACCTTGGTCACCTGTTATAAAATGACACTCACACAACTAAGGGTTAGATTCTGTAATTGGCACCTAAAAAAGATAAGCACCTACATAGTAGGCGCCTATTACAGAATCACGCCTAAAGGCCTACATTATAAGGTTGTAATGGCCTACATTATAGGAGCCTAAGTCTTTTAGAGAATCAGACTTAATGACACCTAACTCTTTCTTCACACCTAAACACGCTTACTTTAGTGTTAGGCGCTGTAAGATAGGCACCTAAGATAGGCGCCTCTCTCCCAATTACATTTTTTTTTCAATTATGAACTTCTTAAAGCTCATTATTAAAGTCAATTTACTAATTAAGTTAGGCACCTAACTTGAGAAACCTTTTAGAGAATTAGAACATAAGAACTGCCGCTGCTGGGTCAGACCAGTGGTCCATCGTGCCCAGCAATCCGCTCCCACGGTGGCCCCCAGGTCAAAGACCAGCGCCCTGAGACCAGCCCTACCTGCGTATGTTCTAGTTCCACAGGAACTTGTCTAACTTTGTCTTGAATCCCTGGAGGGTGTTTTCCCCTATGACAGACTCCGGAAGAGCGTTCCAGTTTTCTACCACTCTCTGGGTGAAGAAGAACTTCTTTATGTTCGTACGGAATCTATCCCCTTTCAATTTTTAGAGGATGCCCCCTCGTTCTCCCTACCGTGGAGAGGGTGAACAACCTGTCTTTATCTACTAAGTCTATTCCCTTCATTATCTTGAATGTTTCAATCATGTCCCCTCTCAGTCTCCTCTTTTCAAGGGAGAAGCCCAGTTTCTCTAATCTCTCACTGTACGACAACTCCTCCAGCCCCTTAACCATTTTAGTCGCTCTTCTCTGGACCCTTTCGAGTAGTACTGTGTCCTTCTTTAAGTACGGCGACCAGTGCTGGACACAGTATTCCAGGTGGGAGCGTACCGTGGCATGGTACAGCGGCATGATAACCTTCTCCGATCTGTTCGTGATCCCCTTCTTAATCATTCCAAGCATTCTGTTTGCCCTTTTTGCCACTGCCGCGCATTGCACGGATGACTTAATCTACTTGTTGACCAGTACTCCCAAGTCTCTTTCCTGAGTTGTCTCTCCAAGTACTGTACCAGACATCCTGTATTCGTGTACAAGATTTTTGTTATCAACATGCATCACCTTACACTTGTTCACGTTAAACTTCATTTGCCATGTCTCAGCCCATTTCTCGAGAGTGTTTATGTCCTGTTACAGGTCTTCAGTCCTCCTGCGTCTTTACTACTCTGAATAACTTCATATCATCTGCAAATTTAATCACCTTGCTCGTCGTTCAAATTTCCAGGTCATTTATAAATATGTTGAAGAGCACAGGCCCAAGCACCGAACCCTGCAGCACTCCACTGGTGACACTTTTCCAGTCCGAGTATTGTCCATTTACCCCACTCTTTGCTTTCTATCTGCCAACCAGTTTTTGATCTACATGTGTATTTCACCCTCAATCCTATGGCTCGCAATTTTTTGAAGTAATCGTTCATGCAGGACCTTGTCAAACGCCTTCTGAAAATCCAGATATACAATGTCGACTGGTTCACCTTTGTCTATCTGCCTGTTAACTCCCTCGAAAAAGTGCAGCAAGTTCATCAAGCAAGATCTTCCTTTGCTGAAGCCATGCTGGCTGGTTCTCATCAGATTGTGTCCATCAAGGTGGTCAACGATGTGATCCTTTATCAGCGCCTCTACCATCTTTTCTGGTACCGAGGTCAGACTCACCAGCCCGTAGTTTCTTGGATCTCCCCTTACATGTATGTTATTCAGTTGCTGATCCAATTCACCCTGGACTACTGCAACATTGTCTACCTGGGTATCCCACAAAAAACAATAAAAAAAACTGAGATTAGTACAAAACACTGCAGTTCGCTTAATCTTTGGACTTAGAAAACAAGACCACATTAGCCCATATTACAAAAAACTGCACTGGCTACCAATGGAAGGGCGAATACAGTTCAAATTTGCATGCATCTGCTTCAAACAAATCTGGGGCCTAGCATCTTCCTACCTGCAAACACACTTTACTTTACACAACCTCACACGAACAACCAGAAACAAAAACATCTTCGCCTAACCTAAAATTACTGGCTGCAAATACAGAACCTTCATGTTCCAAGCTAACAGACAACAATCCTGGCTGGGAAACTAGATAAATAAAACCAGACAGACCTATAATGCATTCTGAAAATCAATCAAAACCATTCTGTTTGACAAATTCATCACCTAAACAGACCGACCTTCGCTCACTACGCATTTTCCCCCTACAAACCCGAAGCAATCTTCAGGCAATTCCTACCCCTCTCACTTTCCCTCCCCCTTTCAATCCCTTTTACATTCCCTCCCCTACACTCTTTTCTTCTGTAACATTCCCCTCATGCATTTGTAATTCGCTGAATGTCGATTGTCGAGCCTTCTTTCGATGTGAACCGCCTAGAAGTCATCTGACTATGGCGGTATAGAAAAATAAAGTTATTATTATTATTCAAGTCATAAAAGTGAAAACAAAGTATTTATGAAGTCAGTACTCACTGTAGACTGCATAACAACTTTCCTATATCAGCCCTAGTCTGTTTTGGCAGTTTTAGTTCTACACCTCTCCAAGCTGCATGATTGTTCCGTACAGAATCCCATCAAAATCTTTATGTTACCTTTAAATCCTTTCATATTTTAGTGCTACTCCTAGAGGGTAGGAGATGACAGTCTTTTTGGAAGTCTTCCTATTACTTGACAAACAATGTCATCAAAACAGAGATTGGCTGTTTATTGAAAGCTTCCCCAAACGTTCTATTTGTCACTGAGCTGCCCAGAGCCATTCCTTATTAGGTAACCTTTATCAATGGAGATACTCATTCTTTTAGTTTATTTTCCACCAGCATATGTGTCATAATCCAAGAAAAGGGATCACGGCTTAGAAATCGAGTTAATGAGCTGGCTAAGTAATCAAGAAGACGCTGATTCAAATGCAACAAACCACATTTTTCTATCATTTCATTTGCCAATATCATTTCAATTAACAAATTGTTATATCTGATAAATAGAGCCCAACTGATATTGTTGCCTCATTTCTCAAGTAAACGTGCACTAAGACTTGGTACCTTTTCTTAGAATGCGACACATATGACTGCAATCTGGGAGGCCCTCTCTCAAAGTCTGTCAGTTGCTGTAATTTGGTACCCAGACCTACTAATTTTAATTTCCTCAGGATAAGCAATTAATTTCACTTATCATAGCATTTATTTACAATGCTTACAAATTGTAAGTCCCGGAGGACTGGAAGATAGCAAATGTTACACCCATCTTTAAAAAAGGATCGAGAGGTGACCCAGGGAACTACAGACTGGTAAGTCTGACTTCGATTCCGGGGAAGATGGCGGAAGCGCTGATAAAAGACAGCATCGATGAGCATCTAGAAAGGAATAAACTGATGAAAACAAGCGGCTTCTGCAAGGGAAGATCATGTCTAACAAATTCACTGCACTTCTTTGAAGGAATTAACAAACAAATGGACGAAGGGACCCCCATAGACATCATATACTTGGATTTCCAAAAAGTTTTCAACAAGGTACCCCATGAACGCCTACTACAGAAACTGAAGAACCATGGGGTGGAAGGAGAGGTGCATAGATGGATCAAAAATTGGTTGGCGGGAAGGAAACAAAGGGTGGGAGTGAAGGGTCACTACTCGGACTGGAGAAGGATTACAAGCAATGTTCCCTCTAATTTTTCATAGGCTGCGTGCACAAAAAATTTCATCTGTGCGGGTTTTAAAGAAAAACTAAATTTGTGTGCGCTATAAAAATGATTGCCAGAGGGCCCGGAGTTCAGTTATGGGCAGGTCTTTGAGTTTAGGCTGAATTAACGAAAACACAATGTAATTTTAGTTACACTTTATGTTAGTTACACTTTATGTAACATAAAGTCTCATTTCAATAAATCATTTTAGACAAAAATTAATTTTTTTGTGCGCTCTATTTTAATTTGTGTGCGCAGGTTCGGCAAGTTGTGTGCGTGTGCACAAGCGCACAGCTTCGAGAGAACAGTGGTTACAAGTGGTGTTCCGCAGGGGTCGGTACTCGGACCACTGCTATTCAATGTATTTATTAATGACCTAGAAACCGGGACGAAGTGCGAAATTATAAAATTTGCAGATGACATAAAACTTTTTAGTGGGGTTGGGACTAAGAAGGACTGTGAAGATTTACAAAGGGACCTGAACAAACTGGGAGAGTGGGCGAATAAATGGCAGATGAACTTTAATGTAGAAAAATGTAAGGTCTTACATATAGGAAACAGAAACCCGATACACAGCTATACGATGGGAGGGCTGGCAATGGGCAAAAGTAGCCTAGAAAAGGACTTGGGGGTACTGGTGGACAAAACAATGAAGCAGTCGGCACATTGCGCAGCGGCCTCTAAGGCGGTGAACAGAATGCTAGGTATTATCAAGAAGGGTATCACAACCAGAACGAAGGACGTTATCCTGCTGTTATATTGGGCGATGGCGCACTCGCATCTGGAGTACTGCGTCCAGTATTGGTTGCCGTACCTTAAGAAGGATATGGCGATACTTGAGAGGGTTCAGAGGAGAGCGATGCGACTCATAAAAGGTATGGAAAACCTTTCATATGCTGAAAGATTAGAGAAACTGGGGCTCTTTTCCCTGGAGAAGCGGAGGCTTAGAGGGGACATAATAGAGACTTACAAGATCATGAAGGGCATAGAGAAAGTGGAGAGGCACAGATTCTTCGAACTTTCGAAAGCTACAAGAACGAGAAGGCATTCGGAAAAACTAAGAGGGGACAGATTCAGAACCAATCCTAGGAAGTTCTTCTTCACCCAAAGGGTGGTGGACACCTGGAATATGCTTCCAGAAGGTGTGATAGGACAGAGTACGCTACTGGGTTTCAAGAAGGGATTGGATGCTTTCCTGAAGGAAAAGGGGATTGAAGGGTATAGATAGAGGACTAATATACAGGTCCTGAACCTGATGGGCCACCGCGTGAGCCGACTGCTGGGCGTGATGGACCCCTGATCTGACCCAGCAGAGGCACTGCTTATGATCTTAAGTCATTCTTGTCCACCACAAATTGCGACTCATTTTCCATTACTAACTTGACTGCATTTCCTATATCATGGTTGTCAGCATTAGTGTGCTGACAGGTCCAGAGTGTAAGCAAAAGATACTGTATATTAAACAATCTGACCCTGGGGAATGTCTGCAGATAGACTGAATGGCCCCTGCCCATTCAGACTAACAAAAGACCTTTTACTTAGAATGCCACTAAATGACTCCTAAAAGACCAGTATGTGAGATTAACAAAGACATTTTTCATAGTACCGGGGAGTATCCTACAAAGCCCTGGACTTTCAAAAGATGCGATAAGGTCAGGTGCTTAAGGAACAGACACAGAATGGCTCCAGCTACCAGAGCCATTGTTTCAAACAGATACCAAATTGTGACAGAAGATGATATTGGAAGTTACTATTTTTAGAACAATCTCAAACCTATATAGACAGGCTTCAAACCTCTTGCTCCTTCCTCTCTGCTTCTTCATACCTATACAACCATCATTTAGAGACATACACACTAGTCATTAAGGCAGGGAACAGGTTCTTTCTGCTCTGTTCTCTCATACACCCACACACAGACTTACACCCCTACTCAGCCATTATCAGAAGGACAGCCACATTTTCTTATACACACATAGAAGCAGCTCTAAATCTAATTTATACTCTATATTTGTAAAAACCTATTCCTATAAAGTACACTTTTCATGTACCAACTGGCAATTTTCTCATCATCTTGCTTCTCACTGCCTCTGAGGCCTGAACCCAGGACCCAAAATACACTAGAAAATGCAAAACACCAAACATTACAATGGTCTGATCACTATTTGATCTCTTGTATTATTATAGCTTCCATGCCTTTAATCAACCAGTTCAGCAACTGTTTACTAGGAATCTTGCAGCTATAAACTCATCTTCACTCCAGCCACTCTGTATTCTGTTCTCTATCACACTCTTCTGTAATGTGAGCAAGTGTTCATTGGCTGATCAGTCAACAATCTGAAATATTACATTACAGGGATATCTTGATGAAATCGCTTCTCTTGTTCCATCTAACTATAAGTGACCAAAACATAAACCCCATTTCCATCAGGGATTATGAGTGCTTAGAACTCAGACTATCATATAACTAACACTCTTATAATGGATAATAATGGGAGTTACTCCATACAGTCAATAGTTAAGGGATAGTCTTTTATAATATCCCTTAAGATATAACGCCCTTCAAATATTTAGCGATCCTCAGAAAGAATTAGCTAGTACTTAGCTTTCTCTGTGGTCTAAGTCATGGACGCTATTTCACCGACATGTTTCACATTATATTGCTTTCTCAAGGTGAAGTCCCTCATAGTATTGTCGCCTTCCTCCTAGACCAGGAAATAGGATATAGTGGTCTAGGAGGAAGGCGACAATACTATGAGGGACTTCACCTTGAGAAAGCAATATAATGCAAAACATGTCGGTGAAATAGCGTCCCTGAGTTAGACCAAAGAGAAAACTAAGTACTAACTAATATTTATTATAATAATGAATGATATCTTTTGAATGTGAAAGAAATATTTATATTTTAAAGACAAAAAAACAAATAAAATAATAAAAAAAATATTTATTAACAACCCTTGATCCAATGACGATGCAACACAAAGCTTTTGTGTAATGAAAAGTTATTTAACACAAAGTGGTGTTTCTGAGGATCGCTAAATTTTTGAAGGGCGTTATATCTTAAGGGATATTACATGAGACTATCCCTTAACTATAGAACTCAGTTTTAGACATGCTGAGTAAATCTGGAGAATACACAGGACTTCTGAGTCTCATATGTATTGTAAGAGTAGAGATGCTTTTTATCTTCTTAAATTTAAACAGGAAAAGACAAAAATATTATACTTTCTTGATAAATACCTCTGTCAATATCCCAAAAAGCTCTTCTCTGTACTATCAAATCTTACCTCCCTGGGACAGAAAGATTCTGTATTCTCTACACTTTCTGCAGACATTTTGGCTGACTTTTTTAGCAACAAGATAACTGCCTTGCAACAAACCTTTCCTCCTGCAAATAATCTCATGATACCGACATCACCGTCTTCATCTGATCCCTCTAACATAGTAAATGACATAGAAACACAGAAACATAATGGCAAATAAAGGCCAAATGGCCCATCTAGTCTGCCCATCCACAATAACCATTATCTCTTTCTCTCTCTGAGAGATCCCACGTGTCTATTACAGGCCCTCTTGAATTCAGACACAGTCTCTGTCTCCACCACCTCTTCCGGGAGACTCTGACAACAGAGAAAGACCACAATAGTCCATCCAGTCTGCCCAACAAGGTGCCAAAGCTGCATCAGCCACAACAGTTAGGTTATACCTTTCTAAGCTTTGATATAAATCTGAAAGTACTTTAAGGTTGATATTAGTTCCATCCTCTTTTGTCAGTTGGACAGAGTTGCACTCATCTTGTCAATTAGTTTATGCCCCCTCTAAGCCCTGATTAAAATGCAAGCATTATTTAAGGTTTGCTTTTCCTCTTTCATCCTTCCATCCAGGTAGACAAAGTTGTGGCCCTGACAATTCAATTGTTTTCAGTTCCGTTCATTATGGCCTTCGTTTATACACACAATGCTCATTGCATTTACTAGACTGACCCACTCAACGCATGCTACCACCTGCTCTCTTGGCACTAGCCCTTTGTCTATGGTTGAGGATTCCTTGTCACAGTTTGATCTCATTGATGATGACCCTGATAAGCAATAGTCTATCAATATTCTCAGTGGAGAAGGGTAAATAGTGAGGTTCCCCAGGACTTTGTGCTGGGTCTGCTGCTTTTTAACATAGTTTCAAGTTTATTTTTTATTTAATATACTGCCTATCGTTAAGTCTAGGTGGTTTACAAGTAAATTTAAAAATAAATACAAGATAAAAGGGTATTAAAAACAGAGACAAGAACATACAATAAAAAAACAGTAACCTGATACACTGTATTCTAAAAAAAAGAAAAAGGGGAGCCACAAAAGGAAAAGGGAAAAGGAGAATGTTTCTTGTTTGCAATCGACGATGAAGTCATTTTAAATATTGAAAGCGTCTTTGAACATAAACGTTTTAAGATTTGATTTGAATACACAGTCTTCCTGTGTAAGATGATTAGATGATTATCACTAATCTAGAGATGGGAATAACTAATGAGATAATTAAGGGGGTCTTTTACTAAAGGTGCGCTAACCGATATAGAATATGCTAAATATTAGTGCACGCTAAATGCTAACGCGACCATAAAATATAATCGACTAGTGCGCCTTAGTATAAGACCCCCTAAACTTGCTGATGACACAAAATTGTTCAAAGTTGCTAAATCATAAGAGGATGGTGAAAACTAGCAAGAGGACCTTGTGAGACTGGAAGTCAAAATGGCAGATGACGTTTAATGTGAGCAAGTGCAAAGTGATGCATGTGGGAAAGAGGAACCCGAACTATAGCTATGTGATGCTGGGTTCTGTGTTAGGAGTCACTGCCCAGGAAAAGGATCTAGGTGTCATTGTTGAGGATACATTGAAACCCTCTGCTCAATGTGCGGCGGCTGCTAAGAAAGCAAATAGAATGTTAGGAATTATCGGGAAAGGAACGGAAAACAAAGATGAAAATGTTATAATGCCCTTGTATCGCTCTATGGTGTGGCTGCCTCTCAAATAGTATGTGCAGTTCTGGTCGCCATATCTCAAAAAAATATATAGCGGAATTAGAAAAGATACAGAGAAGAGCAACAAAAATGATAATAGGGATGAGATGACTTTCCTATGAGGAAAGTCTAAAGTGGCTAGGGCTCTTCAGCTTGGAGAAGGTCCATAAAATAATGAGTGGAGTGGAAAGGGTAGATGAGATTCGCTTGTTCACTCTTTCCAAAAAATACTAGGACTAGGGAACATGCAAAGGTTTGGATAATTTCCTACACAGAAGTTCATAGGCCATTATTGAAATGGCAAAGGGAAATCCATTGCTTATTCCTAGGATAAGCAGCATAGAATCTGTTTTAGTACTTGGGATCTAGCTAGGTACTTGTGACCTGGGTTGGCCACTATTGGAAACAGGCTTGATGGACCTTCGGTCTGTCCCAGTATGGCAGTTCTTATGTTCTTATGTCATAGTGTGCCCAATCTTAAAATAGTAGATAAGGACTGGTTGTTCTCCCTCTCCAAGGTAGGGAGAACGAGAAGGCACTCCCTAAAATTGAAAGAGGATAGATTCCGTACAAACATAAGGAAGTTCTCTTCTTCACCCAGAAAGTGGTAGAAAACTGGAACGCTCTTCCGGAGTCTGTCATAGGGGAAAACACCCTCCAGGGATTCAAGACAAACTTAGACAAGTTCCTACTGAACTGGAACATACGCAGGTAGGGCTAGTCTCAGTTAGGGCGCTGGTCTTTGACCAGAGGGCTGCCGCGTGAGCGGACTGCTGGGCACGATGAACCACTGGTCTGACCCAGCAGCGGCAATTCTTAGGTTCTAGCTGAGTCTTGAGTCTTCCCTTGTTTCCAACAACTGTCCAATATCAAATCTTTCTTAAATCTCAACATTAATAGAAACAGTTGTCTTCCAGAAACTGAGGCAATTGTGGACAAAACCCATGTTCTATACCAGTCAGAATTTCACCCAGGGCATAGTACTAAGAGAATCAATACCACTTTCCATGATGACCTTTATTCTGCTGTGGATAATGAAAAAATAGCACTGTAAGTATCACTGGATCTAAGCTCAGCCTTCGATCTAATTGACCATACTCTCTCAAGATATCTTCAAGACCTTTCACCTATCGTATTCCCCAAAGGTCAGTTACCCCATCTGTTATTTAATTTATTCCTATGTCCCCTGGTGTACTGCTATAGGACCTTGATATCTCACCATTTTACTATGCCAGTGATATTTTACTGATTCATTATACTGATTTTATTTATTCAAATCATTCAATTACATACGGCTTTGGATTCCACTTCTGCAAAAAATTAGTCTCCTACAGTGTTCACTGTTAACACTGACATGACTTGTTTTGCCTATATATTGATAATGGAGGAGTGAGATGAGATGGTAGGCTTGCAAAGAAGAGACCAGAAAAACCAAAGGGGTGGCAAACCACAAAAGTCAAATCAAAAATGCACGGAGTGGAAAAGCCACAAATAACCAGGAGGATGCAACAAAATCCAGATGAATGGATGTACTAAAAACCTCAAAAGAAGATCAGAGAAAAGCCCAAAACTGAATTTCCAAATTTATTGAGATCTTCACAAGGCGACAACCATAGACAGCGGAACACTTTAATGTTTGGGGAGGCCTACAAGCTCCACCCCCAGACTCCACCCAAACTCCACCCAAGCTCCACCCCAGACCCCGCCACCATAATAGTACTAATTGTAATACCATTTTTTCCATTCATTTTTCATATATACACAAACAATATAATCTTATTAACAATGCATAATGGTTAACCACAACCCTCTCCCAGTACGTGCAGTATCTGTCTTTCCCCAAACCCCTGAGCATCTGTCCTCCCTGCCTTCCCAACTCCCTACCCAGAGCCCCCCGACTCTGCACCCAATCACCCCTCCAGACTCTGCACCCAGCCCCTTCCCTCGCTCCCTCCCCTGTCAGGCTCTGCACTCAACCACCAATCCCGTCAGACTTTGCACCCTCCCTCTCTCCCTCGTTTTCTCTGCACCCAGCCCCTTCCTCTGGCCTGGTGGTCCAGGGGTGCAGCGGGCAGGAACGAGCTAACCTGGCCGGTCGCGGCTGGTTACTTCTGCCACTGAGTGCCAATGAGCGGGAGCGCGCTTTGACGCTCCTGCTGGGGGTTCAGAGGCTTCTTTGACTAGTTCTCAAGATTCATGAGAATTCACGGGAGCCAATCAAAGAAGCTGTTGAGCGCCCAGCAGGAGCAAAGCACACTCCCACTCATTGGTGCTTAGCAGCAGAAGAAACCAGACTACTAGGGATAAAAGTGTCACATAAAATTGACAATTTTGGGGGAGACACTGGCCCCTGTGGTCTCCCCCGTTCTGACGCCTATGGTGACATTACTGGATCTCAGTATGGGTATACATGCATCATCAGAAAAAAGATAAAGCAGAATGCATCAAGGCATTTATGTCCTTACATATTGTCACTGGGCACACACAGAACTGACCGAGCGGTTAATCGACTGTGTGAGTGGTGGATCAAATGGACTGCACTTAAATTCAGATTTCAAGTTCACTATAAAGTTTTTATTCAGGTAGTTCAGCTCTACAAAAATATCATTGGTGCAAATACTTCTCAGCGACAGCGAAAATAATCAGGTCATTCAAAATCACAGTTCAAAACAAACAGCAGGCAAACTTCTACATTTCATATAAGTTTCTATCTTCTCAAAAGGCATTCAAATCCAGACTTTAACAATGATCAGTTTGGCCCAACTTCTTGATAGCTTCAAGAAAAAGTGAAATCAAGAATAACTGTATGTCTGCGTTTCTTTCATACAGGAAGCATATGAAATTGCAGGTCGCATACAGCACAGCGGGTTCTCTGAGGAAGCCAGTTCGGCGAAACGCATCAGAACCTTGCTGGACCATCGCTGTTCGGACATTTAAGTTAAATTACCTTTTGATTTCACTTTTTTTGAAGCTATCAAGAATTTGGACATTTATTTTACTTTATGGATATACAAAACACGTTATAGTTTTTCAAGAAGCATTTTTAATAACCTTTTACCACAAAGTTGGTGCAATGATAGATTCTGTGAAGAACTCTATAGGGGTTTGTTCCCCACATTGAGTTTTTTCATTCCATTCTTGGATTCTGAGTGCCACTCAGACTTAAAAAGGTATTAAAAGTCCTTTTTTGTTCCTTTATTGTTTTTTTGCTGTTATCAGATTTTGGAACAATTCCCTGTTCAACACTTACCCAGTTGTTTGTATTGGGCACCCTTTTTTCTGGAGCCATATGGTCACACTAAACTTCTTTAACATTATCTTCCAGGCAACTATCAGTGATTTCAACATCAGCTGTATCAAAGGTTAAATTGTGGTTCCATGCAGTTCAATACTCCTCCTGGCTCTAGGCATTGGTCTCTCCTCACAGGTCCATCCTTCTTTGTAGTTGTGCTGTTTCTGTGGCTCCCTCCCTTCATCAAACTGCCTATTTTTATAGGAACCCTGACAGGCTTCAGCTGGGGCTTGTTCCCTAATGTAGTGTTTTCTGGAAGTTACCTGGTGTTGCTGTGAATCTGTTCCCCCATAGATGTTGTTGTGATTCACCTGATTTAACTTCCCCCTAAGAACTGCCTCCCGGGTGTCATTGGTTCCTATAATCTTTTGTTCCCTTCCTTCCCAACCACAGACAGAACACCACAAATGGGAACACTGCTGCTCAGGAGTACTTTTCCTGTGAATCTTTCTGGGTTTAGGCTGAGGAGTAGACTTTATATATAAACAAATACCATAAATAGATTGTAACCTACCCTCTCTAACTGAATTCCATATGTATTTTTCATACAGTTCTTCACTGTCAGTTTAATTTCCATCCTATAAATTCACATAGAATTTTTCTTTTTTCAACCATCTTTATTTTCTCTTCTTTATTAATTTCCAGGTACTTTAGTTAGATTGTGAGTCTTCGGGACAGTAAGGGAATTTTTTAAGTACCTTCTTACTTCTCATTTATAATCTTAATGTATATTTTCTTCAAACCGCTTAGAACCTAACGGATGTAGCGGTATATAAGAAATAAATTACATTACATTACATTACCTTCCTTTTCTGACTCTAAAGTCACCTTGTGACCATATTCATTCTGCCCCCCTCCCCCCCCTTTTACAAATCCACGTTAGACATTTTTATTGCCGGCCACAGCGGTATTTATTCCGAGCTAATACCGCTGCAGCCAGCGATAGAAAAGCCTAACACAGCTTTGCAAAAGGGGGGTTGGGTATTTTATATACCATTATCTCATTATCTTTTAAAACAGTTCACCGAAGAAATGTTAAAACAATATACTAAAAAGAAACAGAATAACCTAACATGTGCTACCAGAAAATCTGCTAATGCTCTTTATGCCAGAAATAAAAGCCCTGATTTTCCCACATGCTCTCATAAATAAGTAGGCTTTACATTTTTCCTGAAAGCCCATAAAATCTTTGAGATCTTTCATTTCCTCAGGAAGCCGATTCTATAAAACTGGACTCATCTATAAGCAGACCCACTTATTCATCTCGGTTAACAGCCTACCCTCTCCAACATACCCTATTCTGCAGACATTTCCCTGGTATATAGTCCATAATATAAAGATTTAATTGTCTAGAGCAGGGGTGCCCAACACGTCGATCGCGATCGACAGGTCGCTCGCTCAGGCGACCCCAGTCGATCGCAGAACGGGTTCCCTTCTTCCCTTCTCTTTTTTCCCCTCCTGACTGGCCCGCTCCTGAATTCTGCTGCTGCCTCCGCTGCTCAACATTTAAAAAAAAAAAACAAAAAAAGGCTTGGAGAACTTATGCTCCGGGGGCTAACATGTGCTTGTACCGGCTTCCCTCTGAAACCGGAAGTTATGTCCGGGGAGGGGGAGGGGGTAAGAAGGGAAGCCGGCACGCACATGTTAGAGCCCTGTTCGCGGGCTAAAGCGGGAGACAGGTCAGTGAAGCTTGCGATTTGCTCTTCTTGCTGCCAAGTCCTGCCTACTTTCTGTTTCCTCAAAGGCAGGACCCGGCAGCATTTTTCCCAAAATGTCGATCTTGGGCCGATCAGCCTTCCTCTTCCCGACCTCAATTGTGCCGTCGGAGAGGAAGTTCTGGCCAGCGGAACTTCCTCTCCGACGGCAAAATTGACGTCGGGGAGAGGAATGCTGGTGGGCCCGAAGCAAGGAGAGCTTGGCCGGCGGCGGGCGGCTTTGGGGGCCTGTTATCCGATGGCAGCGGCAGAAGCAGTGGCTTGTGGGTGGGCAGAGAGGGAGAAAGAGGGCAGGCAGGGAGACAGAAGGAAAGAAGAGAAACAGAAAAAAAGAATGGGGGCATGAAGAGAGAAAGAAAGAGAGGGCAAGGAGAGAAGAAGAAAACGTTGGGGGGAGGGGGAATGAGGTCAGGAGGAGAGGAAGCATAAAGGCTAAAAGAAGGGAAGAAAGATTGGATGCACAGTCAGAAGAAGAAAGTGCAACCAGAGACTCATGAAATCACCAGACAAGGTAGGAAAAATGATTTTATTTTAAATTTAGTGATCAAAATGTGTCTGAATTTATATCTGCTCTCTATATTTTACAATATGATCCCCTTTTACTAAACCGCTATAGAGGTTTTTAGCGCAGGGAGCCTATGAGCGTCAAGCGCAGCACTGGGCATTCAGCGCAGCTCCCTGCGCTAAAAACTGCTATTGTGGTTTAGTAAAAAGGGACGGGGTGGGTATTTGTCTATTTTTGTATGGTTGTTACTGAGGTGACAGTGCATAGAGTCATCTCCTTTGACCTCTTTGAAAAAACCCCAGAATAGGAATGATAATTAACAATTGTATGCGTACAGTGTGCGTTGTGTTTTTTTTTTTTTTATTTTATTGTTGGTAGATCATTTTGACTTGGTCATTTTAAAAGTAGCTCGCAAGCCCAAAAAGTGTGGGCACCCCTGGTCTAGAGTCTTGGTTATGGAATCTATTGCCACTACTAAAGGACAGTGAAAAAAAGCAAACAGAATGTTAGGAATTATCAGGAAAGGAAGAGAGAATTAAACAAGAATATCGCTCCATTGTGAGACTACATCTTAAGTATTGTTCATACATCTCAAAAAAGATATAGCAGACCTGGAAAAAAAATATAAAAGGTCAAACAAGTTCTTCTTCACCCAGAGAGTGGTGGAGAACTGGAATGCTCTCCTGGAGTCTGTTATAAGGGAAAACATGCTCCAGGGATTCAAGACAAGGTTAGACAAGATTTTGCTGAACCAGAACCAACGCAGGTAGGGCTGGTCTCAGTTAGGGCACAGGTCTTCGACCTGGGGGCCGCCGCATGAGCAGACTGCTAGGCACGATGGACCACTGGTCTGACCCAGCAGCGGCAATTCTTATGTTCTTAATTTTTACATGAAGAAAAGCTTAAAAGTTTGGGTTTTTAGCTTGGAGAAGAGACAGCTGAGGGAAGTCTAATCTAATCTTTGATCATTCTGGATAAGTAGTAGTCTCTTCAAATTGCATTTACTTAAACAAACATAAAGCGAATTATCATAGTCCAACTGAAATAGAATAATAGCCTGAACCAGAACTGCAAAATGTTGCTGAAAAAAAAGATGGCGTAATCTTCTCAGTATATTTAGACCAAAAAAGCATTTTTTTGTTACATTATTAATTTGAGTAGATAATGAAAGTGAAGAATCTAGAATAAAA
The DNA here is from genome assembly GCF_902459505.1 of Geotrypetes seraphini. Lineage (NCBI taxonomy): Eukaryota > Metazoa > Chordata > Amphibia > Gymnophiona > Dermophiidae > Geotrypetes > Geotrypetes seraphini. The sequence goes on from NC_047100.1 coordinate 43,563,542, forward strand.
CCCTGAATTTTAGATGAGAAATCAATTTTCAGCGAATCACCAAAACTGAACTAGGCAACTGTTCAATTTTTGGCCCAAACCATAATAAATTTGTCTTAGCAGAGTTTAATTTCATGCACACTGAAGATGTCCTATCTTGGATTCTTAAGATGCAGGAATTCATATCCGATTTCAAACTATTCAGAGAAGGGTAAACTTCTAACAAAGGGGTCCTTTTACTAAGACCCACTAGTGCATCTTAGCTTGCCCTAAATGCTAGTGCGTGCTAACGCGTCCATTATATCCTATGGACGCGTTGCTGCACATTAGCATTTAGCATGTGCTAAGACGCACTATCGTGCCTTAGTAAAAGGACCCCAAAATGAAAATATTATCCGCATAATTATAAACTGTTTTAGTTGGAAGTAGTTTCAAAAACTGCAGAGTAGTCGTAGAAATGTTAAACAAAATAGGAGACAGTGGTGAGCCCTGCGGCACCCCACAAGCAGAGGTCTAAGTAGGTGAGAACTTGCCCTCATTATGAACTCGATACGATTTTAACATGATATAGGCCTATAAAATCCTGAATGGAAGGGATAAAAGCGAATCAATCGTTTACCGTACTCTTTCAAAAACTATGACGACATGGGGATATTCTATGAATTTAGGTAGTAGCACATTTAAAACAAATAGGAAAAATATGTTCCACTCAATATATCGTTAAGCTCTGGAGCTCACTGCCAACCAAGTAGTAAAAGTAGTTAATGTAGCTGGGTTTAAAAAAGGTTTGGACAAATTCCTGGAGGAAAAGTCTGGGGAAAGTCATTGTTTATTCATGGAGTCTTCACACTTTTCGGAGTCCTTCAATGTATTTGTGATCTGGACTGACCACTGTAGGAAACAGCATACTGGGCTGTTTTATTAAAATGCATGAATCAATTAGCATGTGTTAATGCATAGTAATGTGTGTTATTTCAAGTCCAATGCATAATGTTGGGGCTTCCGTTCTCGCTACATAAGATGCACTTTTTTCCCCCCTGTGAATGGAAATGTCGGTGCGTCTTATGGAGCGAATATAACACAAACACACCCCAGTACTTTTTTTTTTTTTTTTAATTTGGCGGTCCAGTGCTGTATCAGTAGGAACTTTCCATGCTCCTGCCCCTCCCTCACTGGACGGCTGCCTCCGAGTCCTCATCTCTTGCGGCAGAGCAGTGCACAAGGCAGGCGTGAGTTTTTTTGCGCTCCTGTTTGACCCCTCGATACTCCCAGGACTCGTGAGAACTGATGGCAGCTATTCAGGGAGCAGCGAGGGGCCAGACAGGAGAGCAAAAAGCTCCAGAAAAAAAGAGAATGAATTGAGACACCTGGGTTTTACTTCCACTGAAAGCAATTGAAGTAAAACCAGGATATCTCACTCTGTTCTCCTTTTTCTGGAGCCATACGATAACTGTAAAATCCAGCTTGTTACTTCTAGTTCTGAAGAAAAGAAGCAAAGCATTAAAAAACAGATAACAAGATGTCATGATTCAAAGTGTCAAAGGCTGCTGAAAGTGTTATCATTAAAAAATTAACACCTATATCTAATTCTTTTCCAAATACATCTAAACTAGAAAGCAGAAGTGTTGTGATGCCACACACAGGGGGGAAATCATGCTGCCAATTACTGAGGATATTCCCATAAACTAAATCAATTGCTTTAGAAGCATCTTCTCAATATAACTTTAGTCAAAAATGGCATAGAAAAGAACAACAACAATAGTAATTCATAGTATTCAAAGGATCTAGAAATTAAATCTTGATAAGAGGATGAAGGCTCACTGGCTTTAGGCTTTTTGATTAATAATCCTCAGCAAGTAAAATGTTAACAACCAAAGTAACAAACTCACAAATATCTTCCTATCCCACCCTTTTACAAAACCGAGCAAGAGGTTTCTAGTGCCGGCCAGTGTGCTGAATGCTCTTGTGCTGCTCCGACGGTTATCGAGTTCTATGAGCATTGGAGCAGTGCAGAGCATTCAGCACCCTGGACAGCACTGAAAACCCCTTGTGCGGTTTTATAAAAAAAAGGGGTGGGGGTGAGGGGTTAAAACAGACAGAGCAAGGATCTAATGGACAGGGATACTATAATTTCCAAATCTCACTACTGTTCATGACAGTAAATCTTGTCCATTTCATACTATATTCAAAATGCATTCAGGTGGGCAAAATTGCAACCAAATTAAGTTTTTACCTACCATATAATTAGTTCAACTGCAAGTTCAATTTATTTAATATACCACAAATATAAAACCAAGGTAAATCTAAGTGGTTTACAATAAAATGTAAAAAAAAATTTTTTTAAATGAATTAAAAGAAAAAAAAAAAAACCCAAGAATAAAAAAATAAAATGGGGTAGGGAAAAAAATAGACAAAACATGAAATTTGGAGAAACAGTCACACATCAGGAAAGGAAGGAATTGGTAGGTAACAATGAAACAATAACAACAAAAAGTTAGTCCACATTCTTTGTGAAAATTGCACACTTTCAGAAACATGCAAACTTTTTTCAAAAGAGTGTGCACTCTTAATTAACAATTTTGATTTTCTAATGAAAAAATGTAGAAAAACAAAACAAAAACACAACTCAAACAGTAAGAAAAGTCCTGTATATGACTTGAAAAGCAGTACAAAATGAACATAGCACAGTACAGGGTAAAGCTTTGGATTCTTGCCCAGAAATAGCTAAGAAGAAAAAATTAAAAAATTTAAATTGAATCAGTTTGGGCAGACTGGATGGACTATTCGGGTCTTTATCTGCCGTCATCTACTATGTTACTATGCACATACTTATTCCTGACATAAATTAAGACTCAAGAAGCAAAATGAATTCTTGGTGAGAGGAATTCAGGTTCTTGCTTTTCAGCAGCATAGAAGGCATGACCAACCAAGGTAATCTTAGGGTGAGCGAAAGACAGAGAAGGAAAAATACTAGGATAGCTAGAGACCTTCCAACTTTGGAGAAGTAAATTTTCTCCCCACTTTCATATCCCAACAGCTGCCACTGCTGTGATGTGAACAGATGTGTCAATTTAGGTGTTTACTGAATGCTTTTCTCAAACCTTTTTTTCCACCCAACCATCATCACTTCCTAATCTGCTTCTCCTCCTCCCATTTCCCCCCTTTATTAAAAAAGTAATTAAGAAAACCACTGTACCCTGACCATCAGAACTAAACAAAAATGTAAATAAGGCTGGTTGGTTGGTGTGTGTGTGTCTACGTGTCTGTGTGAGTGTATATTTGTGTTCTTACTTTCTGATAATTGTTTTTTTAACCCCATACATACTTCTTCGTAATCAATTACGAGATGTTAGTTAAATGTGGCTGCAATATATAGAACATTTTGCATTCAGATATTACAGTAATGCTAATATATAAGACGATAAGTAATGCCATGCTGGTTCAGATTAATGATCCATCAAGCAGAACAGTTTTTCTTCAACAGTGGTCAAGTCAGATCAAGTTCAAGTCTACTGCATTTGATATACCACCTAAAAAAATCCTAAGCGGTTTACATAAAAGAAAAAATTTTTGTACAAAAATTTAAATAAACGAAAACAGAACCGGGATATATACACTGATTAACACATTAAAGGATGCCACTGGACACAAAAAGGAAAAGGGGAAGAGGATGCATCATATAAAATAAAGGATTAGGGAAGGGGATAAACCAGGAGCGTGGGTAGAATGTGAGGAAGAAGGGAGAGAAGAAGAGAAACGTAAAACCTAGTGAGGCAAATTCTAAGGATGAAGAAGTGTTTTAGATATTGAAAGCATCTTGGAATAGAAAGGTTTTTAGGCCTGATTTAAACTCGGAGAGCTCTTGTCTTAAGTTGATTGGAAGGGAATTCCACAGTGATGGTGTTACAATGGAAAAGATGGTATTACGGGTGGTGTTGTAAACTATTTGGTGCATAGAGGGAATTGTAAAAAGAAACTGTTGGGTCGATCAAAGCATCCTAGAGGTCGTATATGGTGTCAATAATCTATCAATGAAAGCTGGAGAGTGATCGGAATGTACCTTAAACATGAGGAATAGTGTTTTAAATGTGATCCGGTGTGCTACTGGCAATATTTGGCAGATCCCTTCTTAGATGTAGGAGATGCTGACCCACATGCATGCCCATTATCATAATAATGTTAATTACACTATCCTCCTGAAATGAATCTAATAAGGATGGTCGCCGTACATGAAGGACACGGTACTACTCGAAATGGTCCAGAGAAGAGTGACTAAGATGGTTAAGGGGTTGGAAGAGCTGCCGTACAGCAAAAAATTAGAGAAACTGAGCCTCTTCTCCCTCGAACAGAGAAGATTGAGAGGGGACATGATCAAAACATTCAAGGTACTGAAGGGGATAGACTTAGTAGATAAGGACAGGTTGTTCCCCTCTCCAAGGTAGGGAAAACGAGAGGACACGCTCTAAAGTTGAAAGGGGATAGATTCCGAACAAACGTAAGGAAGTTCTTCTTCACCCAGAGAGTAGTAGAAAGCTGGAACGCTCTTCCGGAGGCTGTTATAGGGGGAAACACCCTCCTGGGATTCAAGACAAAGTTAGACAAGTTCCTGCTGAACAAGAACATGCGCTGGTGGGGCTAGTCTTGGTTAGGGTGCTAGTCTTTGATCAGAGGGCCGCCACATGAGCGGACTGCTGGGTATGATGGACCACTGATCTGACCCAGCAGCGGCAATTCTTATGTTCTTATGTTATGTTGTTAAACGAAAATGAGCATTAAAAAACGCATTTGTTTGGATAGAGTGGGTGCTCTTCTCACAACAGTTCAACCATTCAAATCACTGTAACAGCGCCCACTTTATGGAAGTCGCTACCATCAATCCTTCGAGAAGAATCTTCTTTAGACAAATTTAAATCCAATCTAAAACCTTTTTTGTTTAAAGATCCATACAACTTATGACATTCTGAATCATAGTCTTTTTCCATCATCTACAATTTCACATGAAGAGCACATCCCCCCTCCTACCGGCCAAATGTGATGTCTTCCAGCGGGAAGGCTTCTGGCTAAGCTGCATGCAGCACGGAGGACCTACACGCTACTCACAGCTGACATATTCCCTGGAACAAGGTGGAACTGGAGTCCACATTTCAGTCCTCACCTGTTGCTCTATCCACACAGCTTATTTGCATGTTTGTATTGTGCATACTATCCATTGATCAATGCAATAACAACCGCTATGGATGCCTGACTGAGAATTCTGCAGAGCAGCAGCAATCAGGAGGCAGTGTTGTTGGGGTAAGGTCAAACATATTGAATGGAAGTATTAGTAAAAGTTTGGGATATGTGGGCTCGATAGGGGGGAGTCAGTTTATCATGAATTGAAGTGCTAATCGTGAACTTTGGTTTCAGGGGACCTCCTCGAAAAAGCCGAAAGGCGAAACATGTTGGAAAAACATGTCCCTACCCAAAGCTATGAAAACAAGCAATAAGATAAGTGGCTTGAAAATTTTTTTGAACATTTGATTATTTAAAGAGTTATAGATTAACAAGTGTTTAAGCCCATTACATTAACAAGTGCTAGAGTAGATGTGTCTGTCTGTCTTTCTTTCTTTCTCTCTCCTTGGCTGCTTTCTACACTCAGGCCCAACAATTGTCCCTTTCTATTCCCTCCCTCCTTCCTTCATATGTCCTTGGTGCCCCCAGTGCCTCCTTCCTATTTCCTTAGTGCCCCTTCCCATATCCTTAGTGTCCCCAGTGCCCCTTCCCATGTCCTTAGTGCCCCAGTGCTCCTTCCTATGTCCCCCCTCACTGCCTTTCAGCCTTTATCCCACCCTCCTCCCTCGAAGCTAGCCAGCCTCCTCCCTCCTTATCTGCCGCGCTAAAGCCTGCCTGCCTGCCTCCAGCGCCGAAGCGGAAGCCTGCCCCCCACCCGTACCAGCCCCCGCTTCTGCTACCTACCGTCCAGCCTACCGCCGCTTCAAACTCCCCCACCCTCGGTCCGCTGCCGCTGCCTCCCGCTAAAACTAAAGGAAAAGGGTCCGCCGCACACAAACCGCCACAGGCTCCAGCTGAACACGTCGAACACTGCCATGGAGCTACACATCACGGAGGCAGGGATCACGCCATTGTAAGTACACATGCGCGCTTAGGGTTTTATTATAGAGGATTAGTACTAAGCTATCACAAAAAAAGTTCTAAAAAAGAAATCACTCGATCAAATGAAGATTTACGCGCACAAAATCTTATGCAGCCTAACCTGTAGCTAGGGTTACCAGATTTTCCGTTTGGAAAATCTGGACCCCTAGACCTGCCCCCAGGTCTGCCCAGTCCCACCCATCCCAGCCCTGGTTCCACCCTGTCACGCCCCCCGATCCCGCCCCAGTCTCACCTCCAATCCTGCACCCCGCTGCCTGCTCTCATCGGGCAGGACATCTGCGCAGATATGATGCAGTGATGTCACTCGCACACGCACGTGTGCGCGTGATGTCATCGTGTCCTATCCACGATGTGTGGATGCCCTCCTGCCCGAAGGAATGCTTTTCAAACCCAGGCAAAATGCCGGGTTTTGAAAAGCTGTCTGAACCCCCGGACTTGTCCTCAAAAGGAGGACATGTCCAGCAAAATCTGGACGTCTGGTAATCCTACCTGTAGTTCATGAGAGGCACATCTGAGGATCTTGCAAGATACTATTAGAGGCACTTGGGAGGATTCTGTTTATCTTTTAGATGTGACTGAGAATTCTGAGCACAGCTCAGGACACCAATCAATAGGGTTGCCATGAGTCAATATTGATTTGAAAGCATATAACAGGACCATTATGCTAACGGCTTGGCCCGACTAAAGTAACAGCTATTTGCAAGCAGAATTATGTAATCTTTACTCTGACAGGTTGAATATTGCATACGACCTAGAAACCCTCTAATAACATTTCATTCTCTCTACTCAGGATATATATAACTTTTAATCCTATTAGTAAACGCTAGAATAACTAAATCATTGTGGATAATTTTATCATTCCCTTTTCCCTCGAGATCTCCCCACTTTAGCCTCAGAATTCCTAAGTGGGCTCACTGCAGTTTCTCTCCCCATATACTTGTAAGTACATTCCTCTTGTTACTCCAAAATTAACTGCCATCTACTGAAAGACTCTTTGTGATTTTGCTGACCCCCAAATCAGTGCAGCATTGTGGATTTCAAGAACTGACAGTAACTTCCTTATTTGCTTATTTGTAATAAAACAGATGGAAATCAGGGTCCTGATGGTCAGACCACAGGAGGAAGTCTGGCTATCTCCTGTGGCCGGCGGCAATCCTGGATATTCAATGCTGGGGACATATCCAGCCACTCCTATTGAACTTCCAGGGTAAAGTTCACCACCGCAGACTTAGCTGGCCAAGCCAATATTTAGCAACTGAAGACAGTCCTGCTTAAAAAGAAGGTCTATCTGGCCACAGTAGTGTAGCAAGGGTAGGAGACACCCGGGGCACCCAGCGCACCTTCCTCTCCACCCCCTGCTCCTTCCACGCCATGCTCTCACCCCATACCTCTTTAAATCTTCACCAGAACAAGCAGCTTCTCCAGCCTGCTGCTCACACAGGTATTGGCTTTCCTTCTGATGTCACTTCCTGGCCCCATGACTCGGAAGTGATTTCAGAGGGAGCCAGGCTGGCGTGAGCAGCAGGTCAGAGCAGCTGCTCATGCTAGCAAAGAATTAAAGAAATATGAGGAAGGGCATGGAAGGGAGGAGCGTGAACGTGACATGGGGGACGAAGAGGTGCAGGCACCCCTACCAAGACGGCACCCAGGGTGGTCCATTCGCCCTTACTACACCACTGTCTGGCCACATGCCTTTGTTGGTGAGTTGCTGAATATTGGCAGTGACCGGCAATGTCCCGTGACATAGACAGTCACCAGACTATTTGCCGACTTCGCTATGTGCTCTTTGGCCAGCCAAGAGTCCTTTCTGGCTGACCAAATAGCGCTTAATTTCGGTCGGTAAGAAAATAAGTCTCGTATGATTGTTGATTCAGCTTAATTTGCTGTCAGCCAACATACTGTGATGACAGAACATCTGTAATTACTTATTTAATGTCACTGTAAACCTTGCCTTGCCAGCTTCTCAAGAAAGATGTTTGCCAATTTAGCACTTCAAAATGTATGTTGGCTGAAATTCTGACTCAGGGGTTGACATTATTAAAAAAAAAAGCTAGCTGCTGTGGCTGAAATAAATCTGGCTATTCATAATTTTTACCTGGATAATGGCCAGCATTAAATATTGGGATTCAGGGGTGAATGGTGCCTCTATCTAGAATCTGGATAGTGGTGATATTGAGACCACTATCTGGAGAACAAATTGGATAAAGTCAGGACATTTCTGCTGCCAAAACTTTTTCTGGACAATTATCCAGTTAGCTGATTGAATATCGCTGCTAACTCTGCTTAAGCTCCACCCTTGGAACACCCTGGCAGCAGTGGAATAGTAAGGGGGGAGGGGTAGACTGTCCCAGGCATCTTCTTGGTGGGTTTGTCGAAACCTCTCTGCCCCTCATTCCTTCCCACGCCTTGCGTGCATTCACTTCCCCACCTCGAACCTCTAGCTCTTTGTTGGCATGAGTAGCATCTCAAAACTGCTGTTTGCATCGGCCTCATCTCTCTCTGATATCACTTCCTTGTTATGGGACCAGGAAGTGATGTCAGAGGTCAGCTGAGGCTAGCTCAAGCAGCAAGTTGGAGATGCTGCTCGCACCGCAGATGTTAAAGAGATACAAGGGAAGCGAATGGGCACATGCATGGGGGAAAGGAGTCGGGGAGGGGGGGGCAGAGAAGATAGTGGGGGCGTTACCAAACCTGGTGCCTCCCACCCTCACTAGGCCACTGCCTGGCAGTATCTGAATACCGTTGAGGGAGTCTGTTGAATAGCCATAGGAAATCCCAGCCAGCCCAAATATCCAACTTCCAAGATTTGAACAATTTCTTGGAGGAAAAGTCCATAGTTTGTTATTGAGAAAGACATGGGGGAAGCCACTGCTTGCCCTGTATCGGAAGCATGGAATATTGCTACGCCTTGGGCTTTGGCCAGGTACTAGTGACCTGGATTGGCCACCATGAGAATGGGCTACTGGGCTTGATGGACCATTGGTCTGACCCAGTAAGGCTGTTCTTATTTGCATTTAATTGGTCCCATAACCTTTGTTTTGCATAGTCACTTGGAGTGTATTTGAGTAGAGAGAACAGCTTGAGTAATTATTCCATTGAGTTTCAAAAGATGCTTAAGAACACCCACTCATGGGGCTACAACCCAGGAATCCATCATACTCACACCTTCAGTCTCTTCCATTCCCTAACTGGTCAATTTATCTGGATTCCAGCACTATTTTCCTTACAGAAAACAATTCATAAGATTGTACCACCTCTAAAATACTAACCTTGTGTATTCCACTAAATAGAAATAAGATTCTAACAATAATAGTGATTTTCTGAATGAATGACTGGATCATTTAATCCATAAATTAATGAGCAGGCCCAGACCAGCAGCAGCCTCCATCTTCCACTTTAGGAGCATTATGGGAAAAGAATCCAATGCATAAGAGGCTCTAGACTGGTGAACTATCGTGTTTCCCCAAAATATATTAATTTGGGGTCAAAAAACACACCTAGGCTTTTCAGGGATGTCTTTTTTTTCATGTACAACAATCATCTCTCCCTTCCTCTCTTCTACCCCAATTCTTCCTCTTTCCTTTCTCCCTCCCCCCATGTGCAGCATCATTCCTCCCCTCTCACCCATCCCTTTGTGCAGTAGAACCCCACCGACCCTCCCACCTTGAGAATGGCATACCTCTGCTCTGAGGCCTCCTAAAGCAGCAAGTGTGGGGGGTTTGCTGAATTGATGAGTCTGATTTTTTTCAGGAAATCAGGCAGCACTAGTGTCAGGGATAAAGTCAAGGAGTGTCGGAGACATTCGGGGAGGAGGGGAAACGGCTTATTTTTTGGGGTAGGGATTATATTAGAAGCATCTTTAAAAATCATGCTAGGGCTTATTTTCAGGATAGGACTTATTTTCAGGGAACATATTCAGGGAAAATATTTCAGGGTAAATATTTTCGTACTGCGTCCTCCATAATAGTGAGTTTGGATAGGTGTCACTCTGTCACCAGCTAAATGAGTACCTCTATGTTTTAATTTGTTCTGGTACTCCAGGCAGTCTCTTTTTGACAATTTCCTGCTGGAAAAAGGGATAGAAGGGTATAGATAGAGGATTACTGCACAGGTCCTGGACCTGTTGGGCCGCCGCGTGAGTGGGCTGCTGGGCAAGATGGACCCCAGGTCTGACCCAGCGGAGGCATTGCTTATGTTCTTATGTTGTATGAATTATTGCCTTGGACTACTGTGTATTCTGATGCTTCAAGCCGGTGCAGATTCCTACTTGTATTTAAACCGATCTCTGGCAGGTTTCAATCTCTCTTCTGGTAAATAGGATCCAATCTGAACTACTCTGTGTTTGTAATGAGTTCTACAGAGTAATCAGATATTCCAAAAATCAATGCTCCCTCCACTATCTTTTATAAATTAGGTTCCATTAAAACAAAAGACGGTACTGTTAGGACTGCACAGAGAAGGCATTCAGCTCAGATGTGTGGATTCTTCTACCCCTTAACCCAAAGAGTTAAATAACTTAGATCTGGCTTCCTACTGGAAAGCAGGACTACACATTAAGAGACTGTGTTGAGAAAGCCTTAGGGTTACCAAACATTCAGATTTCCTCGGACAGCTTTTCAAAACCTGGCACTTTGTCCAGGTTTTGAAAAGCTTTTATCAATTCGCTGTCGGGGAGGAGGGCATGCGCGGATGCCCTTCTGCCTGATGAGAGTAGGCAACGGGGAGCAGAGCTAGGGCATACTAGAATAGGGTGGGGATGGGTGGAACTGTGCAGGCCTGGGGGGCGGGTCTGGATTTTCCTAAGAACAGTACCAGGCAGAGTTTTGGATTCTTGCCCAGAAATAGCTAAGAAAAAGAACCCAAATTTTTTAGATTGAATCAGGTTGGGCAGACTGGATGGACCATTCGGGTCTTTATCTGCTGTCATCTACTATGTTACAATGTATGTTACTATGTTATCCTTGTGGCCAAGAACTCTCCCTTCCAGTCTTTTAGATCTGAGGGTCATGCAGGAGACCCTAAGAATCTTAGAATGAGTAATTCTTCAAAGTCCTTCCTCCCCTTTAGAAAGTGTTCCAGGAAGAGAATCTTCCCTTCTTAGAGGGTATCCTGTGCTGTGACAAGTCTCTCCTCTCTTTCTAGTCTGATCTCCTCTTGACTTTGATAACATATAAACAATATGCAAATGAGGGTTTCTTCGCTTGGCCTTCTGGGTCCAGCCTAAACCCAGCTAGTTTTGGCAAACTGCTTCATCTGGCGGTCCTCTTAGATGGGACATATACCCTGTCACACATTTCCAGTCCTTGCTCCAAAGCTCAAGCATATTGTCAGGCCATCCCACTCAGGTATGGATTGCTGAATGTCTCCAACAATCATCCTCAGCACACATGAAGCAGTGGAAGCAGGGCAGCCACCCAATGCTCTAATCTGCTTCACTGGCAATGATCTATGAAGTAGAAATGATACAGCTGGATTTTCCTAAGCTGCTAAATCCACAATGCTGACAGCATCAACATAAAAATCTTGTTTGACAAGAAAACCGAGTTAACATGACACAGAAGTTATTGGAAGACATCTGATGAAAGAGCAGCAACAGGGAAAAGCAGTGTATAACTTATACAACCCAAGTAGCTTATATGAAATGGTCTAACTAAGTCTCTCTCTCCTTATTTCAAACAATATTTTATTTTTTGTAGTCAAGAGCTTTGAAAAATGCCCCAGGGCACTTTATTATGCATACCTGTAAATTTTCTGAATTAGTTTTGAGCATATGACATTTTCAAAAGTATGCACACACATGCTAACCCCTCCTCAATCCAGGCCTCAGGAAAACATCAACTCATTTCAAGGAAGGTTACGTGTGTACAGTCTCATTTGAATTCATCTGGCATCCAGTGATCACTGCAGGTTGTGGTTTAATATAAAGACAGCTGTAGAGAGGGCTCATTCAAAAGTACTGTACAAGTTCTAAACTTTTTAAAAATTACTTTATTTAAATAGGAAAATTACATCAAGGAATTGTCAGGATGGAAGCATCTGGAAGAAGAAGGAAAGGAGTGGGCAAAACTGAAAGGAGCTATTGTAAGGGCAACAAACCATTTTGTAAGGATTGTAAGCAAAAGTAAGAGGAAAAGGAGGCCACTTTGGTTCTTAAAAGTAGTAGCTGAGAAGGTAAGAAAAAGAGGTTAGCTTTCTTAAACTACAAAAGATCACAGAAAGAAGAAGACAGGTAAAAATATTTGGAAAGGTTAAGAGAGGCTGGATGAGTAGTCAGGAAAGCAAAAATGCAAATGTAAGAAGAAATAGCTGGCACAGTAAAATCGGAGGACAAGACATTTTTTGATATGTTAGTGATAGGAAGAAGTGCACAAATGGCATTGTGAGACTCAAAAGGTGAAGGGGAGGAATATGTAGAAGCTGATAAAGATAAGGCTGAATTGCTTAACAAGCACTTCTGTTCTGTGTTCACAGCTGAAGCGCTGAATGGTGCATGATGTTTCTCCACTTCTACCCTAGCTGAGAATTCTTAAGCACCATTCTGACATCATATTCAACTTCTGTAAATTAGCCCCCTTAGTTTCTTACTCCCCATCTCTGCACTGTCAACCGAAACCAGTCACTTTGTCGCATCTATCATCAACCAAGTAGAACGATGGTCAACAAACTCTAAACTAAAATTAAACCCGGAAAAGACCAAAATATTTATGGCCTCCATGACAAACAAACCAACTGTATCTACTATCGACCTAAATGGAAGAAACTTCCCAATCAACCCAACCATCAAAATCCTAGGTGTAACCCTAGATCAGCAACTGACACTGAAGCCCATACCAACATCCTAATCAAAAAATGCTTCCACTTACTGTGGAAACTCCGCATACTAAAACCAATCTTTGATTTCACTTCATTCAGACTGTTGGTCCAATCTCTGGTCCTAAGCACACTGGACTATTGCAACACAATCTACCTAGGATTTCACAAAAAAACCATCAAGAAATTGAGGCTTATCCAAAACACAGCTGTCCAACTAATCTTGGGCTTGAAAAAATCTGACCACATCACCCCATACTACAAGAAACTCCACTGGCTACCTATAGAAAAATAATTTTCAAATTCGGCTGCCTCTGCTTCAAGACTCTTGTCGGCACCGCACCCACCTACCTCCTGAAACACCTCACCCTGCAGAACAAACTCCACTTCTCACGCAGAACACTGCTGTTTACATTCCTTTCCCCCAAAGGATGCAAATCCAAAAGATTCCTCAACAGAACACTCTCCTTTCAAGCAAGTGAAGTGCCACAGGGTTCGGTGCTAAGGCCCGTGCTCTTCAACATATTTATAAATGACCTGGAAATTGGTATGATGAGTGAGGTGATTAAATTTGTGGACAACACAAAGTTATTCAGAGTAGTGAGGACACAGAAGGATTGTAAAGACCTACAATGATACATAAACGCACTCGAGGAATGGGCCATGAAATGGCAAATGAGGTTCAATGTGAATAAGTGCAAGGTGATGCATGTCGGTAACAAAAATCATATGCACAAATACAGGATGTCCAGTGTTGTACTCAGAGAGAGCTCCCAGGAAAGAGACTTGGGAGTACTTGTAGACAAGTCAATGAAGCCATCCGCGCAATGCACGGCAGTGGCAAAAAGGGCAAACAGAATGCTAGAAATGATTAAGAAGGGGATCACAAACAGATTAGAGAAGGTTATCATGCCACTGTACCGGGCCATGGTGCACCCCCACCTGGAATACTGCGTCCAACACTGGTTGCCGTAGATGAAAAAGGACATAGTACTACTCGAAAGGGACCAGAGAAGAGCGACAAAAATGGTTAAGGGACTGAAGGAATTGCCGTACAATGAGAGGCTAGAGAAACTGGGCCTCTTGTCCTTTGAAAAGAGGAGACTGAGAGGGGACATGATTGAGACATTCAAGATATTAAAGGGAATAGACTTAGTAGAGAAAGAGAGTTTGTTCACCCTCTTCAAGGTGGAGAGAACGAGAGGGCACTCTCTAAAGTTAAAAGGGGATAGATTCCGTACAAACGTAAGGAAGTTCTTCTTCACCCAGAGAATAGTAGAAATCTGGAACGCTCTTCTGGATGCTGTTATAGGGGAAAGCACCCTCCAAGGATTCAAGAAAAGGTTAGATAAGTTCTTGCTGAACCAGAACTTGCGCAGGTAAGGCTAGACTCAAATAGAGCACTGGCCTTTGACCTAAGGGCCGCCGCATGAGCAGACTGCTGGACATGATGAACTGCGGCAATTCTTATGGTCTTATGTTTTTATGCAAACAATCTCTTAAGTATGTTACCCAAGTATCTCATTTATGGAACTTGCTATGGTTAACAATCCAAAATAAAGTGAGTTTTTAAAATATATCCTTGAAATGTTGCAGAAGCAATATTAGTATTCACTTTTGTTTAATACGCAATCTGAGCAAGCAGGTCAAGGCAGTTTAAAAAACTAGTAGTATGTCTATGTCTGAAACCTTTTGGTGGCCTTCAGAGCTTTCCCACACTGCGGCCCTTTACATGAAAAAGGTTGGAGACCACTGTCCTAAGGGCTTCCATGTTAAGTCAGAGCTATTCAGTTAGCGTGTGCTAATGTCAGCATAGTAGCTTAACAGTGCTTCCATGTTCATTCTCCTCCTGTGACATGTCCTCTCATAAAAAAAGAAAAGTTTAAAAATAAATAAATACCATGAGGGGCATTTTTGAAAAAATATGTAAGCCCAACTTGGATGTTTCCAGCTGAACATCCAAAGTTGGAGGTACAAAAATGGCTGTTTTCAAACGGAAAACTGCTGGACATCCAAATTTATATTTTTATTTTTTTAATCGTCTATTTAGATATCTTGGCCACAGGGATATATCTAGGCTGCTATAATGTCTAACTTTATACCCCATTTTTAATTAGAAAAACATTCAGGTTGAAAACGTCTTAATCCTGATCATTTGGACATAGGTATACGGACTGGCCGCATAGACATCCCGATAGAGCAATGAGACACCTTAGAGGGCACTGCTGTGAACTTCACATAAAGGGTGCCAGCTGTTTATCTCACCATAGCCTACTTATAATTTAGGGTGAGCCCCCCCCAAAAAAAATCTACTGTGCCCTCTTTTGTACCACCTCAATAGCATTTATGGCTGCAGGTAGCACCTATATAGCAGTATAGTAGGGTTTGGGTGGGCTCACACATTCTACTATAAATGTAGAGGTTAGAGTGGCTTAAGGGCCTGGGTCCTCCTCTCTATGGTTCATTAGCCCACCCACCAGGCTACTTAAGACACCTGTGTGTACAGCTCTACTAGGCTTCCCCATACCAGTTTTAGAGACAGGTATGTACCTTTTTGTTCTCATTTTTGTGTGATGGAAGAGGGTCAGTGAGCACTGGGGGAGTGTGGGGGTGTCTTACCTTGATGCATGCAGTAGTCATCTGGTGGCACTCAGACCCTTCTAAAACAGGTCTAGTTCCAAACGTATAAGTTCCATTCAGAATGTCTTGCAACATGTGTCATTATCGCTGCAAGATGTCCATGTCTAACCCACCCTTGAGACCGCCCAAAGCCTACTCATAACACACCTCTACCACGCCCAACTCGTGCTCTGAATGTTCAGAGGCTGGAACACCTTGCTAGACTTACAGAAGGACGGTTTCGATTATCGGCACTTGGACGTCCTGGCGCTTAGGACGTCCCAAGTGCCGATATATGATGCTTTTTGGACGTCTATGTTTTTTGATTATGAGCCTGCATGTGTTAAGCATACACAGATGGCAAAAGTAAAGCAGAACACTTAGGCACATCCAGAGTTAGTCCATTTGTGCTGCTTAATAAAAGGGCATATTGCTCCTTATACAAAAGAATAATTGTGTATGTGTTTACTCAAGTTCCCTTTGTCTAATACAGTATTACATTTTGTTTAAAGATCAGAAGGCAATCAATGTGATATATATGCAATAATAGAGAAAATTTGAAGCAGAGGAAGACTTTTACACATCACTGTAATTCTGTTGCAATAAAAGAAAAAGAAAAAAATGAAGAGACAGATATGGTGAAGGATTAAGGTTATAATGAGCATCCACCAATGTGAAGTTTCATTTCAAATTATTATTTGAAAATCAATTCCAATTATGGAAGAGCTTTCTGCCGGTAATAAGAAATCAATATTTATATTACTAATCCTTAGCTTTACAGCTCATCCTTAACAATTGAAAGGGTAGTTCCTTCCGAGAGATACATGCTTGATGTTTCAACATGAATTTATTGCAGCCGAAAAATTATAATAGACTTAGAAATCTGGAAGCCTCTAGAATATCATTATGAATGCCAAGTATGGTAATGACAAACCTTTTGCATTATCACTAGATAAACTATATTGTACAGTCCAGTTGTAGTATCTTCCAAGGCGCATTAAAGTTATATTAACTACACTGCATATAAATATTCTTCCAAAATCACTAAAAATATGTGAACAACAACAACAACAACAAAAAAAAAAAAGACAATGGGAAAAGCACAGAGGATTCTTAGTTACAAATTTTTTTTAAAAAAAAGACAGAAATCAACTGGGACCTAGGGCAATGCAAAATGAATTGAACTGGGCAGATTAGGTGGAGCATATGAATGGTTCCTCTCTATGCCCATGTCCTGTTTCTCTATTTATCTTAATAATGGCCTCACTGGAGAGTGGGCAGATGTTTCTCTGAAGCACAGGAGCCAACATTTCCAAAATGATTGGAGCTGCTAAACCCACTGGAAGTTATCCCATCCCTGGACACAGTCAAGGAGTTTGCTGGATAGCGGGGATGCTCAAGCACCCAAAGAACTGGCTCCTGTGCTATGAAGGTCAATCAAAGCAGAACAACCAGATCTAAGAAAGTTTTAATTTACCGTAGTTCTATTGTACTATTCATGGTTTATTGTTTATTTTGGATTTATTTTACTTTTGGATTTTTTTTATTTTGATCTATTGTATACTTTTGAAGTTGTAATCTGCCAAGAATTGTTTAGGTTGTGCGGAATATAAATACATAAAAATAAATCAATCAATACCACTTATTTTGATAAGCAGGTCCAGGCAATTTACAATTTCTAAAATGCATCAACATTTTAGGAAAACACTAGAATTTAAAGGAGAAAAAAAAATTCCTCACATACCAAAAGAGAACAAGTAACTACACAAGTGAAGACAGGCAAAGAAAACTGGTCTGTCCGAGGCCAAGGCCAAATTTTAAAAAGTGGGTTTTAAGGATTTTTCCACACAAATATAAGATGGCAGATTATTCCAACGTCTGGGGGCCAAGTAGTACAAGGCTAAATGTCTTATGGATTCATAGTGTGCAAGTTTGGGGCCTGGTAGAACAAGTCAGTGAACATCTAATGACCTTAAGGGTTTGGCAGTGATGTAGGCTCTAGAGCAGGGGTGCCCACACTTTTTAGACTTGCAAGCTACTTTTAAAATGACCAAGTCAAAATGTTCTACCAACAATAAAATTTAAAAAAAAACCACAACGCACACTGTTCGCATAGAATTGTTAATTATCATTCCTATTCCGGGGTTTTTTCAAAGAGGTCAAAGCAGATGACTCTATGCACTGTCACCTCAGTAACAACCATACAAAAATAGAGAAATACCCACTCCCCTCCCTTTTTACTAAACCACAATAGCAGTTTTTAGTGCAGGGAGCTGCGCTGAATGCCCAGCATTGCTCTCGACGCTCATAGGCTCCCTGCGCTAAAAACCACTATTGCGGTTTAGTAAAAGGGGACCATATTGTAAAATATAGACAGCAGATATAAATTCAGACACATTTTGATCACTAAATTTAAAATAAAATCATTTTTCCTACCTTGTCTGGTGATTTCATGAGTCTCTGGTTGCACTTTCTTCTTCTGACTGTGCATCCAATCTTTCTTTCAGCCTGTATGTTGGCCCGAACTTCCTCTCCGACGGCAGAATTGACGTCGGGGAAAGGAAGATTGATCGGCCCGATAGATCGCCAAGGCAAAGGGAGTCCTGGATGATCGACTCACTTTGCCTTGGCGAGCTACTGGTCGATCGCGATCGACCTATTGGGCACCCCTGCTCTAGAGAGTGAAAAGAGATATGAGGGTTGACTAACATAGAGGGCCAGGGCCGGTTTTAGATATGCTGGGGTCCAGGGCAGAAATTAAGGAGGGGGCCCCTGATTCCTTCTCCTCTCTGCACCCTCCCCCTGATATCCCTACCTCCCATTAATCCCACACATTAAAAAAAAAAAAAAACTTTAAATGACTTCTTCACACACAAAACACAGACCGACCTTTACCAAATACAGAACAAGAGACCACAAATAGAAATTGAACTGTGAACCCAAGAAATTAAACTCGGCAAGAATTACAATACCGGAGAAATAAAATCAGATATGTACTTTCTGCAACACACAAGGCCCAGGCCCACCAAAATTTAGCCACCAGCTGAAGACCAGAAATCTCCCAGGCTCTGCAGCTAGCAGCAGTGTCTCTGAGCTGCCACCAGCTATAGAGCTTGAAGAGTTCTGGCTGCCAGACTAGAAGAAAAAAAATTTCAGCTGGCAAGGCTTTAGGAAACCCACCAACTTAGGTACAGGCAGTTCCCGAGTTACAGATGCCCGACTTGTATGACTCGTATTTAAGAACGTGGTTGCGGCTTCATTTGATTTCACTGAGCAGTATTTCCAGTGGCTGGTTGTGTATGCTGTACCTTAGAGGGAACACTGGGACAGTTGGCCCTTTTGTCAGCTGGGAGCAGAGGGAAGCAGCAAGAAATTTAAAATCTACAAGTTCTGAGTTACATACAAATCCGACTTAAGAACAGCTTTAAAAACGTAACTCATTCTTAACCTGGGGACTGCCTGTATTTATATTTTGCATTTGGGAAGGAGGCATGTTAGGAAGAAAATTTAGTGCTCACCCACTTTGGGTTCAGGGCCACTGCCCATCCTCACTGCCCCATCAGTTGTCTGGTAAGCCATTGGACACACTACAAAAATCTGTGATGCACATATCCCAAAGCTAACATATTCCACCAGTGGCATACCTAGCATATATGACACCCAGGGATGATCATTTTTTAACATCCCCTCCTCTCTATAAAGAGCATGATTTTTGGTAACAATCCACAAGTCGCACATGAGTGTACCTGGTACCTCCGTCTCCTTCCCTCCCCCCCAACTGGTCTGGCATCCATCTTCTTCCCTCCATACCTCCCATGGTCTCCTCCCCCACCTGTGGTTTTTAGTGTCTCTCTCTTCTCATTTCCTCCCCTCATATCTGGTATCTCTGTCTCCTTCCCCCTCTCTTTCCTTTTCCTCCTTCTCAATTTATTTTCTGCCTCCATCTATTTATTTCGGGATATCTAGGCAGTTTACAATCAGGTGGGCTCACAATCTATCTAATGTACCTGGGGCAGTGCAGGATTTGAACCCACAACCTCAGGGTGCTGAGGCTGCGCCACACTCTCCTCCACTAGATTCAATTCCCCTCTTTTCCTTCACTCACTCCACTTCCATTCAGCATCTGCTCTCCCCTCCCTCACTGACCTCCAATGTCTGCCCCTCCTCCTCCCTCCACCCCAATTCTACCCCTCACCGCAGCTGCTGCCTTCCCACACGCACCTCATGGATCATAATAAAGCTCCAGCGCCACTCAACCTCTCGCCTTTTTCCCTCACCTTCGGCGGTCGCCTCCCCACATCGCCGTTTCCTGCTTCAGCGGGGCCTCGCGCTCCAACGTTCTCAGAAGCGGCGCGCGGCGTCTGACGCACCTCCCTGTTTCCGGATTGCGTCAGAGGGAAAGCTTGAGGCCGGCAGCCGCGCGCCACTTCTGAGAACGTTGGAGCGCGAGGCCCCGCTGAAGAAGGAAACGGCGATGTGGGGAGGCGACCGCGAAGGTGAGGGAAAATGGGGGGGGGGGAAGATACCGGACCACGGGGCCCCCTTGAGCTGTGGCTAAACCCCTAACAGTTAGGCAAAGTATTTTAAACAATACACAATCATGAACTGGTAACCAGTGTAATCTAATTAACAAAGGTGTGATGTGGTCCAGTGGCAGAGCGAATGTAGGAGGTGCTCGGGGCGGGGGCGCCCTCCTGTGCCCTCCACCCCTCTACTCCTTCCACACCAGCCCCCACGCCCCCACACCACATTTGTGCCCTCCCTTCCCACCCCATACCTCTTTAAACCTTCACCCATACCAGTGGCATTGGCTTTCCCTCTGATGTCACTTCTTGGCCTAGTGACCCAGAAGTGATTTCAGAGGGAGCCAGGTCAGCGCAAGCAGCAGGCTACAGTAGTGGCTCGTGCTGGTGAAGATTTTAAAGAGGTACAGGTAGGCAGAGAAGTGAGGGTGTGAGCATGGTATGGGAAGGGGGTGGAGAGGTGCTGGCACCCCACCAAGATGGTGTCCAAGGCAGTCCCTCCCCCCCCACCTTACAATGCCTCTGATGTGGTCATATTTTTTTACATGACAAAGTAATCTTGTTGCTGTGTTATGGAGTCTGTAAATATTTTTCTTGGTAGGAGAGAATACCGGCATATACAGCATTACCGTAGTTAAGATGCGATACTAAGAGTGCCTAGCGGTCTCAAACTCGCGGCCCGCCTGGTACTATTTTGAGGCCCTCGGTCTGTAACAGTTAAAGGAAAGAATTAAACTATAAAGTGTTTTTTTTACCTCATGCAAAATTGTCATTCCTTTAATAAGACATTAACTATTTTTTCTGCGGAAGAACCTACAAATCCAAAATGTGGTCCTGCAAAGGGTTTGAGCTTCAGATCACTGTTTTAAGTATACAGTACTCCCCTGCGAATTCGTGATTTGCAGACTCAGTCATTCACTGTATTTTCTGACCGCCTCTTCCGGCGGTCAGAAAATACCGTGAATGACTTGCATAGGCACCCGCCCCTAATTCACAAGCTCAATAGAGAATATTCTTCTGACTTTGCATTGGGATCATGCCTCTCCTAAGTTGTGTTTCCATTAAAGTCTTAATGCGGGTTCTTTGCTAACCTATGTGGGACATATGAGGTGTTAGGAGTCTACGGCTAACTAGACGGGAAGAAAAACAGCACTTCCACATCCACCACAGAAGAGCCTGGAAGAGATAGTGACCAGTCAGGGAGTCGTTTACTTGTGAGCGGCATGCGGGAAGAGATGTGGGGAGAGTCAAAAGTGCAGTCAGAAAATACCACTGCTGTCCCTGAAGCCCTCTCCCACCTCCGATCCGCTCCTAAACAGCGTCCAATATTCACAGTTTTTCGAAATTCGCAGGTGCTCCTGGAATGGAACCCCCGCAAATTTCGGGGGAATACTGTATGTTGTGTTAACTGCTGTGACCTGTTACACAGTGGTATATCAAACACTAAATAAACATTAAAAAAAACAAAATAAAATTACTTTAGAGTAATGGTCTCAAACCCGCGGCCCGGGGGCCACATGCGGCCCGCCAGGTACTGTTTTGAGGCCCTCGGTATGTTTATCATAATCACAAAAGTAAAATAAAAGTTTCTTGATCATATGTCTCTCTAGCTATAAATTATAATATTATTATTAAGACTTAGCCAAAAGGAAAGATTTATAAACTCATGCAAAATTGTCATTTTTGTAATAAGACATTAACTATTTTTTTTCTGAGGCCCTCTAAGTACCTACAAATCCAAAATGTGGCCCTGCAAAGGGTTTGAGTTTGAGACCACAGCTTTAGAGCTAAGTAAATCTGGATAATATAAAAAAAAAAATAATTAGGTTTAGTTACTGTTAAATCAACTTATGTATCATTGTGTAAAGATCATGTGTGAGTTTTAATACAATTCTTTTAATACTGTATACTTTTTCATTTTTAATGTAATAAGATTAGTTATGTTTGTTTTAGTCAGTATTGCTAGGAGTTTATAGCTTACTTCTGTCATTATTCACTTTTAAACCTTTAAATAAAACTGTTGCAAATGTTATGAAATGCAATAAACACTTGTAGGTAGGTCCATTGCAACACAATGGTGCATTTCCCCTTGCTCTATTCACAGATTCAAGGAGTGGTGTGTGTAGGCTGTATTTTAGTAATTTGGTCACCTTCTCTCTGCAGGGCTCCGCCTACTGTGATGCAACTTCCTATTTCTGTGCAGGCAGAACCCTGACACTGACTAGACGAAAATTGAGGTAATTGCTGCTGAGGTCGGGGACTAAAGACCACAGGGAAGAGAGTGAAAGAGATGGATAAACCGCAATGGGCAGGGAGGAGAGGAGAAAAGAGATTTCAGAATAGACGCCGAATTGACCAATGAGCAGCTGGGCTCCCTTTATGCACAGGCCCAGCACAGCTGCACCCTTTGCCCATTGGCAGTAGTAGCCCTGACCAGTTGGTATACATGGAATGTGTTTGGGAAGGGTATATGTGGAGTGGGGATTGTATATTGGGGGCTTTGTGTCTGTGCCTTTGGGGAATCTGTGCTATGGCTGTATATGACTGTGTCTATGGCTGGAAGTATGAAAGTCATATATATTTTGGAGTTTGAGAGGATGAATGTGGAGGGGGAGGAGGGAGTTTGGTACCTTTCTACCATACTACCACCCTTTCTGTAAAAAAGCATTTCCTTAGATTACTCCAGAGCCTATCACCTCTTAACATCATCCTATGCCCTCTCATTGCAGAGTTTCCTTTCAAATGAAAGCGACTCGACTCGTGCGCATTTGCATCACTTAGGTATTTAAACATCTCTCAAGCAAAACATTTAAACATCTCTATCATATCTCCCCTCTCCTGCCTTTCCTCCAAAGTATATAGATTCCTCCAACGTATACAGATTGTTTGGGAGTGTGTGGCACAGGGGTTAGTGCTACAGCTACCGCACCCTGAGGCTGTGGGTTCAAATCGCTCGCTGCTCCTTGTGACCCTGGGCGAGTCACTTAATCCCCTCATTGCCCCAGGTACAGTAGATAGAGAAATATGATAAAGTACCTGAATGTAAACCACTTAGGATACAAGTAGTATATAAATAAAATAATATAAAAATAATACGCCTTATGACGAAGACCACACACCATTTTAGTAGCCTTTCTCTGGACCGACTCCATCCTTTTTATATCTTTTTGAAGATGCGGCCTCCAGAATTGTACACAATATTCTAAAGAAAATACATGTTGCTTCTGAACAACAACGTCAAATAAAGGGTTAATAGAGCTGTATATGGAAAACTGCTTTTCAGAGATACACTTCCCCCTCCCCATTCGCGATTTCGGTAATTGCGATTTCACATATTCATGATTTTTTGGGGAGGGGGGAAAAAGAAAAAAAAAACCCCATCGTTAAGTCTTCCCCCCGGCATCCCGGCCTTACCTGGTGGTCTAGCGGGCTTTCGGCGCAGGAGCTATTTTCCTACGCTCGTGCCCCATGCAGCTTACCATTAAGAAATAGCTGTAGGGAGTTCCCGTCCTAGTCTCGAGAGACTATGGGAACTCACAGCAGCCATTTCCTAATGGCGATCTGCATAGGGCAGGAGCGTAGGAAGATCGCTTCTGCCCCGAAAGCCCGCTAGACCACCAGGTAAGGCCGGGAAGGCGGGAGGGAGGCAGGGGTGGGTCAGAGCCGGATATTCGCGGTTTTTCGCCATTCGTGGTCCAGCTCTACCCCTCTCCCCCGCGAATCTGGAGAGATAAGTGTACTCATGTCTGTACATTTCACAAAAATGGCATAGTTGAGATGGAGCCAACAGAAACCTACTGTGGGGATCATTTACAAAAAAGAAAGTTGTCCAAAAAGTGGCCTATATAACATCCATGTCTGGACCTTAAAAACGGGTTTCTCTCACTGTACTTTTATACTCAAATCAATACCCTATATGGAACTGACAAAAAAAACTCTGCAACACTAAAAGGCCTCAATCAAACACACCATATATTCACAAGTGGACAAAGCAAAAGATGAGCAAGAAAGAAAAAAAGAAAGAAGTGGAGAAAAAGCCTCAGTTCTGCTTCATCTGGCAAAAAAACTCTACTTCGTAAGATAACCACTTGCACATGTGAACACAAAAAGTGAAAAAAGCACTATAATAGCCTGTAGAGCAGGGGTGTCCAACCTTTTGGCTTCCCTGGGCCGCATTGGCCGAAAAAAAATGTTTCTGGGGCCGCACAAACGCTGCAGCAAGACAGAGGAGGGAGCCGGCAAGACAGTAAACACCCAAGGGCAGCAGAGGAAAACACTGCATCGCCCTCGACCAGGGCCGCACAAAATACTTCACTGGGCCGCATATTGGACACCCCTGCTGTAGAGTAATGTCCCATAATAAAATAAAGACAACTAAACATTTTTCAATGAAGAAGCGTAAGACATCAGAGGTTTGAGAATACATGATAATACATAATGCCTTGATAAATGTATGGAGTCAGGGGTTGTTTTTTTTACACATATATCATTTTAAACTATTTTGACAATCCACACACACACAGATAATATAAACCTATTCTTCTAAGATCACATGCCTTTTTTGAATTGCTCAAGTAAGGTGGTGTATCACATTTAAAAAAAATATGAGTCAAGGGTACTTTCGCTTTTAAAATCTGCCTAAACCTTTTTACCTTCCTTATCTACCAGCGCTGTATCTTTGGTGCTGACCAGTATATGCATATATGTGAATATTTTAGGCAAAATGTTGTAACAGGATGCCTTAGAAAATAGGCTTAGTACACATATATTATGCCTATTTTTATTTTTAAAAAAACAACATCTGCATGGATGTGCCTTAATGAGACCGGCTTCCTGAACTGTTCTATAATGCGTAAATTAAAATGCTCTAATTTGCACCTGCACTAAATATGCAATATATCACAACTCATCTGAATCAAAAACTAACCCGAAAAAATAGGGAGCAAAGCAAAACTATAACAAGACAAATCTCCCTAGCCCCAAGAAGGAAAACTGTGTGCAGGGGAAGAGACTGCCTGCGCAAGCGGACAGAGTATAAAGTACTCAATTAAAGTAAATAAATAAATTGTAATTTGTAAGAAGAGCCCTCAGTCGCACAACCAACCTCCAACCTCAGGAGGAAACGGCTGCCACTGGTTTGCACCTAGAAGGTGTCAACTGTGAAACATCCTAGGGCTCTCCTGTGAATTTTAGTGCTAAATAACTCAAAAGTGCTGTTTGTGCAAACAAATCAAAAGTGCACTGCGAGCAGTCTCTTCCCCTGAACCAGGGGGGCAAAAGAACCAAGTGTCCAAATTCAGTCTATTGAAGCCACAGGAAGATACTTAGCTTCTCTGGTGAGCAGTCAGAAAGTCGCCAAACGTCCAACGGGACTCCGTTTCGGGGGAGCACTCCCCCTTCCTCAGGAACGACTGACGCTAAAGCAGGAGCCTAAAAATCAAAGGCAAGAGCAGATTGGCAATAGTAGAAAATGGCCATTTTCTACTATTGCCAATCTGCTCTTGCCTTTGATTTTTAGGCTCCTGCTTTAGCGTCAGTCGTTCCTGAGGAAGGGGGAGTGCTCCCCCGAAACGGAGTCCCGTTGGACGTTTGGCGACTTTCTGACTGCTCACCAGAGAAGCTAAGTATCTTCCTGTGGCTTCAATAGACTGAATTTGGACACTTGGTTCTTTTGCCCCCCTGGTTCAGGGGAAGAGACTGCTCGCAGTGCACTTTTGATTTGTTTGCACAAACAGCACTTTTGAGTTATTTAGCACTAAAATTCACAGGAGAGCCCTAGGATGTTTCACAGTTGACACCTTCTAGGTGCAAACCAGTGGCAGCCGTTTCCTCCTGAGGTTGGAGGTTGGTTGTGCGACTGAGGGCTCTTCTTACAAATTACAATTTATTTATTTACTTTAATTGAGTACTTTATACTCTGTCCGCTTGCGCAGGCAGTCTCTTCCCCTGCACACAGTTTTCCTTCTTGGGGCTAGGGAGATTTGTCTTGTTATATATCACAACTCCACATTCACCTCCAGGAATACCCACATGCTACACGCATTTAAGCACATGTTAGCATATTAATATGTGCATTTACAGCTGCGCAGCTTTAGAGAAGCCCCTTTCTTCGTGTTAAAAAGCCTTACTGTGTGGGAAACCTTTCTAAAATGACTTCCTTAATAAACCTAGCTCTTTTCCCTGACTTCTCCACACCTCCAGATTGTGATCATTTGCAAAATTTTCCTTAGCAGAATTTCTCAACACAAAGCAAAATCTGCTGAGCATATTGCTCTTCACACCCTGGATGTGAACAATGTAGGGAGAGAGAGTGCGATCGACTTCTCGGAACTTGACTTGAGCGCAAGTTGAAAGATCCTCAAGAGGTCCTTACAAGACAAAAGGCTTGGAATGGCCTATGACGGAAAAGGCATCAAACTTATACAGTAGCACTGAAAATTACAGACAGAAAAAGAAGGAAAAAAGCAATTACAGATGAGGAGGAGACACGGTACTACTGGAGAGCGATAAGGGAATCTGCATTAATTGGGTGACATGGTAGTCTCACTCATTTATTGCCACTCATGTACTGTAAGGAAGTCTGAAATTTTCTGTATTGATATAAATTTCTCTCGTCAGCCTTTTGGAGGGCAAAAAAGTACAAGTGGCAGTTTTTTTTTGGGGGGGGAGGGGAGGAATAGCCCAAGAATTGCTTATTAGGATGGTCTGTCAACAATAACAGCATGAGAAATGTTAATGACATATCCCATGTCATTAAATGAAAATGAGTAGAAAAACACATTTTCCACCCGATAGTCCGTGCTATAAAGGGCTAGATTCCTAAAACTTTGCGGTAAAAGCCAATGGGCCACTGTCGCAGCCATTATTGTAGTGATGTCAAAAGGCGATTCATTCTCAAAAAAGCATGCATGCAAATGAGGTTGGTGGAGAGTAACAAAGGTTCACTAAATTTACAAGAGATGAGTCGCTGGTGATCAGCACATGCACAGAATAATAATAATAACAACTTTATTCTTCTATACCGCCATAGTCAAATGATTTCTAGGCGGTTCACATTGAAAGAAGGCTGGACAATCAGCGAATTACAGAATGCAAGAGAAATGTTACATAAGAAATAGGGGTAACGAGAAATTACATCAGATTTGCAAAGGGGAAATATCATAGTGAGTGAAGGTCTGTTTGGGCGATGAATTTGTCGAATAGAACGGTTTTAATTGATTTTCGGAATGCGCCGTAGGTCTGCCTGGCTCTATTTATGTAGTTCCCCAGCCAGGATTGCTGTCTGCTTGCTTGGAACATGAAGATTCTGTCCAGAAAGGATTTGTATTTGCAGCCTGTGATCTTTGGTTATGTAAAGATGTTTTGGTTTCTGGTTGTTCATGTGGAGTTGTGTAGCGTGAAGTGTGGTAGCAGGTAGGAAGGTGCTAGTCCCCAGACCTGTTTGAAACAGATACATGCAAACTTGAACAGTATTCGCACCTCCATTGGCAACTAGTGCAATTTTTTTGTAGTAGGGGCTAATATGGTCTTTTTTTCCTCAGTCCGAAGATCAAGCGAACAGCGGTGTTTTGCACTAGTCTTAATTTTTGTACTGTTTTTTTGGGGATACCCAGGTAGTCAATGTTGCAGTAATCCAGGGTAGATAGGATCAGCGACTGCACCAGTAACCTAAAGGATGTTGTGTCGAAGTATTTTTTAATAGTCCTTAGTTTCTACAGCGTGTAAAAGCATTTCTTCACCAGTAAGTTTGTGTTACCACGATAGAGGCGTAAATGTGCCAGCAAAATCAACATCATTAGCGGTGTGTCAATCATAGGTGTGCCAGAGCTATCAGATGAAGGGAAGAGAGGGGAAATGCAAAAGGGCCTGGGATAAGCACATGGGATCTCTCAGAGAGAGAAAGAGATAATGGTTACTGCAGATGGGCAGACTAGATGAGCCATTTGGCCTTTATCTGCCATCATAGCTAAGAAGAAAAAATTTAAAAATTTAAATTGAATCAGGTTGGGCAGACTGGACGGACCATTCGGGTCTTTATCTGCCGTCATCTACTATGTTACTATCATGTTTCTATGTTGGTTTTCAACAAGCGTGCATAAGACATGCCTTTTCTCCCCCCCTTCCCCCCAAACTACTATTAGGCTTTCTATTACTATTTAGACTTAATGCTTTCATCATCCAGGAATAGTGTTTTTCACTGTATTGGTCCCAGGGAATGCAACAACCTTCCAGAATATATTCGTCAACAGCAAAATCTACAGAACTTTAAGAAAGTACTTAAAAGACGCTTTTTCTGTAAGATGAAATATAGGGTCTGAGATTGGCTGAGGGAGGAGGAGTGGTGACTGTTGAGTGCAGAGGGCTCATCACGGATGTATTCCATGGTCTGGTCTGTTTTATTGGCTATAATGATGTTCGTTGTCGAGGCGACTTGTATGTTACATGCATTTTATATTTTTATGTATTTTAGGGATGGTCAGTTTTCTTGGCTATAATGATGTTCATCTTTGAAGGGACATGTATGTTTCATGTAATTTTATATTTGGTATGCAAGTGTGCAATTTGTTTTATGGTGTGTTCATGTCGGTGTGATTTGTATGTTAAAAGTGATGCCTTATTTTGTATGTAATTGTGTAACTCGCCCTGGATAAGTGCGGGGGATAAATAAACAAACTATAATTCACAAAAATTTTGTAATTTGTTTTTAATGTCAAATGTTATCATGAATCACACCCAGAAACACATAAGACACGGCTATAATACACGTGCTCAAGAAGCATGCTTTTGTCCACTTCCAACCCCCCCACCAAACAAACAAAAAAAAGAGACTATAATTTCTGTGAATCATGTAATTTTTTTTAAGAGCCACAGTCAAAATACACAGCAGAGATGCACTTTTCACAATACCAGCACCCCAGACCAATTGCTGATTTTTTGCATGCCAAAACCCACACTTGAAGTATCACTTGGTAATGATGAAGAATCGACCAGAGCGCTCGTTTAAATATTGATGAGCCCATTTGTATGGCAGAATCAGACACTGCTAGGAAGCTCGGAAAAGCTGTTTTGATAATCCGCCGCTAAAATACATACACACTAAGTGGGGCCTAGGGAGTCTGAGCAAATCAGGGCCTTCCACATATTCGCTTATGTAAAGGGTTCCCATAATCATAATCTAAACCAGGGGTGTCCAACCTTTTGGCTTCCCTGGGCCGCATTGGCCAAAAAAAATGTTTCTGGGGCTGCGCAAATGCTGTAGCAAGACAGAGGAGGGAGCCGGCAAGACGGTAAACACCCGGGGGCAGCAGAGGAAAACACTGCATCGCCCTCGACCGGGGCCGCACAAAATACTTCACAGGGCCGTTGGACACCCCTGATCTAAACCTTACCCTAACCCTGGATGCCAAGTGAATCTTTTAAGTATAGTGGGGGGGGGGGTCCCCCCTCAAAAAAGAGGGTTACTTTGTAACCCTCAAAAAGACAAAATAGTATCCACATGAAGCGCAATTGTCGGGGCGCATTTGACGGGTCCCCTCCCATTCAGTGGGCGCAAATGTCAGGGCGCATTTGTCAGGGCTCAGTTGTCATGCGTACATTTGACGGGTCACCATCTAACCCTTAGCTGACCCTTAGGCCCTCCTAAATAGCAGCAGGTCTGTCTGTGGCTGCTTATGACTTAGCCAATCAGCCGATGAATATGTCAAACGCAGCTGAAAATAGACCGGAAATTGAATGCCGGTTGCTGGATATGGCCCAAGCATTGAATTTCCAGGTTCACCGTTGACCAAAGGAGGTAGCTGGGCTGCTTCCTGAAGTCTGAAAAACAGCCCCTTTGAGTTTTTTGTTTGCCAATAATACGGTGCAATCTTTGCAAAGAGGTTTGGGGGTAATATGTTGCCCTGCACAAAACCATTATCACAAATGTGTGCACTATGAGGAAATGAATACGTTCTCTTTGCAAAATGCATGTTCTCTTGATGACTTAGCTCCCAGGAATAAACAAATGCCCAGAGCACAATGAACAGAGCAAAACGTTCCTGGAAACAACATGAAACAAACATTTTCCAACGGCCCGTCCTTAGTGTTTATGAGCCCAGGGTACAGTTATATCCTTGTACTGTTGCTTTCATCTATGCTTAGTTGAATTCTCTAAACCAATACTGCAGCCCAGTGGCCATGTCTGAGATCTTGTTTTACAAATTTGGCAACTAGATCTACTTCATCTAGAAATTGAAATAAAAAGACTCCAAAACATCAGATGATAAGTGACAAGCGTGCCTTTGATAGGATTCCTCAGGTTTCTTTAAAAACTGCAGCAGAAACAGATTGCCTTTGTCTTTTTTAAACTATGCGTACTATGCTTACGTTTCTTTTGCTGTTTGGTCCAGTGATCTGATAATGTCTATTCTTATTGGCAGGCTCAAGACAGTCCCATCTCATTGCCAATATTATGGTCAGATCTCGGATGCTTACATAGGTTTAAATGTTAGTTCCAGCAGCCTGGTTCCATCGCAGTTAAGGTGGAGTCCATTCTTTCAGAACAAGCTCTCCCTTTCCCAGAAGGTTGTTCAGTTCCTAACAAATCTAAATCCTTCATCCCTGCACCATCGTCTCAACCACGCATTGAGACTTCGGAGCTTGGGTCCTGCGTGTGGAACTGGGAACATTTCTGAAAATGCTACCCTGGAGGATCTGGATTTCAGCTTTCTACATAAGAGCCTAAATTTGGCTTCCAGAACCTTCCTCCCACATTTTCCTATGTCATTGGTATCTACATACACCAAGACAGCCAGCTCCTTCCCAGCACTATCTACAATCCTATCTAGGTGGCCAGACAATTCTCATGCTCACCAGCCACCCAACTATCTATATGCCTAATGATCAAATCACCAACTACAACAGCTGTCCTAACCCTTCCCTCCTGAGCAGAAGCCCCTGGAGACACATCCTCAGTGCAAGAGGATATTGCATCCCCTGGAGGGCTGGTCCTGGCTACAGGATTATTTCCTACTTCACCAGGGTGATGCTGTCCTTTTAGGAGACCTCCCTCCTCCAAGGCAGCACAGGGGCTGCCAGACTGGAGGGTGGGACTTCTCTACAACATCCCTCTATGTACTTCTCTGTAGAAGCAGGCGCCCTTGGAAGGTAAACAGTGCTGATATAAATACCAAGTTTAGTGGGAGTAGCCTAGTCCTAGAGAATGACATGGGAACTGAATTTATCCTCGTCCTTGCGGATAGACGCTGGAAACCATCCCGTGTCTATCTCAACCTCAGTCCTTCACCAACATTCTTCAATGCAAGGCTTGAGGGTCAGTGGCTGGGCCCATTCATACTCTGATTCTTCCCTCTCTCCTTAAAGAATGACACTGGGATGGTTTCCTGCAGTTAATCACGGGGACGGGCTGCTCTTGCTTACTGCCCACATCACCCCTGAATTTAAGGGAAGCTATTGGCCGATTATGGCATTTTGTGGATTTTTTTTCCGTTGTTTTGTTTTCTGATAATAGTGAGCACTATTTTAGAAAAAGTGCACACTGTTTCTTAATAGTGGGAGCATTGTGTGTGAACCACTGTGCATATGGAAACTAGTGCGCATGTGCAAACTCAGGCAAACTGAGTGCCCTTTTTCCACCTAGTGCACCCTCTTTACACAGATTGTGCACTATTATCAGAAATTCACATAATGGCCAAGTGAAAATTCCTAGAAATGACACAAAATTAACATTTTCTGGTTACCCATACCTAGTGGAAATATCCATCCAAAGGAATTACCGGATGGAGATCTCAGTAGCTGAGTTCCCTTCCGGCAAGGGGCCAGCTCTACTATCTGAAAGAAAGTTCCAGTGCAAGGGGTATAGAGGTCCTGAACAGCTGGGTAGTCACCCTCAAACCACATGTTTTGCAAAACGCAACAATCATTTTCTTTGGCTCTGCCTCCTTACTCTGTGAGCTGTGCTGTAATCCCTCAGTTTTTCCCTTCTGCAAGCATGTTCAGAAGGTATCTAATCTGCTCTGGTTTTTGTTTTTATTTGGGGGGGGGGGTTGTTCCCGGATCTTGAGGCTTTCAGGGCTAAAGAAGTTCCAGTGCTCCTGGGACAGCTCTGACTGCGAGAAGACACAGATCCTCAGGGTATGAGTCTATACCTAGCAGGCATCTCTGTTCTCAGAGTATCTGCCTATCCTGCCTGCTTTAAAGGTTAAGGTCACCTGGGGACTGTTCCCTTTATAGCGCAGCTCTTCACAGATTTTGTCTGAGGCTTGAGTAAAGGCTGTGTGGTTTCCTCTCCCTGTTGACATGCAAGAAGCTGTAGTGATGGAGGTCTCAAACCACCTTCACAGGTCTAGCTGGCAGTCCGAAGCAAGCATCTGGTTTTTGTATGCCTGGCTGAGGCAGAAATCTTCTCACATCCATAGCTCCAGTAGCAGCTCTGGCAGTTCTAGCACAAGCAGGCATGTCTACATCCACCTCTCAAAATGTACCACTCCTTACAACAACAAGAACTTTTCCAAACACTTAAGACTGCGGTGGCTGTACATTTATCCCCCTTGTCCCATAATAGCCAGGGTCATTCGCAGGATAGCATCTCATCAGGGATTTGTCATTCTAATAGACCCAGTTTGGCCAAGAAAGCCCTGGTATGCGGATCTAGTGTGGCTATCCAATCATCTGTTTATCTTGTTGACTCCTAGCCAGCAGGGAAGGCTGGCTTCTAAGGTTTCCAAATCCAGATGAATTTGCATAGCTATATTGGCAGCGTATATCGGAGTGGAAAACCATTCCTGATAATCGCTAAAAGCGCACTCTACTAGGGGTTTGGCAACTTCCCAGGCAGAATCTCGTGGGGCAACAATGTTATCTACCCTTCAAACTTTCATGAAGTTTTACAGGGTGGATGTTGTGGCTCACCTGGAAACAACTTTTGGGGCTTCAGTGCTGGCAGCAGGCTCAGCTGTCCCACCTCGGATTTTGTAACTAAACTAAACTAAACCTTAAGTTTATAAACCGCATCCTTTCCACGGAAGTGGAGCTTGGCACGGTTTACAAGAACTTAAAATATAAGAAGAGAAAGGGGGAAAATAGAATTCCATGTTAGAGAAGAGCCAAGTTTTCAGAGACCGGAGGGGGTGGGTTTTCACTTATTGAAAAGATTTTTGCTTTTTTTCCTGCAATCAGGTTGGGTATTAACCATTCTAACAAAAGCTTTTTATGTCGATGATGTGGTTGGTGGAAGGTAGGGCACTTATGTGCTCACCTAGTACCCGAGGCTTTTTCTTTCCTATAGAATGGTAACTCAGCAGTTCTTTGGTGGTGAGTTTGTGTTAAGAGACTGATAGAGTTACCTCCACTCCTCATTTCTTGAGTTCATGTATTCACATACATGAATATATGACTAGAATATCAGCATTTACATGTGTACTTACCACCTAAATCTATGCAACTTCTTATAGAACTACCCTCTAGCGGCTCAGCAAGCATGAGATGCTCATGGGAATGTTATGATGGTGTTTTAGCCTACAGCTTATGATTCTGTTTTAGTGTTTTGTGTTGTTTTGGTACAATGTGGAAGCTCTGGAATTCTGGATTTGCACCATATATGTTTTATGTGTGCTTTTTGATCGCTGCCCAGATTTGTAGATGGACAGGATATAAAATTTTATCAATAAATAAATATATAAATAATGGCATCATCAGTGAGCCCCATGAGTAGCAGAGAAAGTGGAAAAGTTATATAACAGCATGGCAGAGGAAAGGGAGCAAACCTTTTCCGTTGTGGGACAAAGCTGGCTCAGACCCTGTTTTAATGTTATTAAATTAAATCAAGCTCTCATAAATCTCAGTCTTTTGCTTCTGTTGTTTTGTGACTTTTTACAGCTCTGCATATGTCTGGGAGCACTATAGAAATAATAGTAGTAGTAAGATTAGGGTTGCCATATGGCTCCAGAAAAAGGAGGACAGATCAATGTTTTACTAACATTGAAAGCAATGGAAGTAAAACCCGGATGTCTCAATCCGTCCTCCTTTTTATCCCAGGACAAGCAGACAGCCTATTCTCACATATGGGTGATGTCACCGACGGAGCCCAGATGCGGAAGCCTCACAAGCAGACTTGCTTGAAGAAACTAGAAGTTTTGAGTCGACCGCACCGCGCATGCACAAGTGCCTTCCTGCCCAGCATAGGGCACGACTCCTCAGTTCTCAGTTTTCCACAGAGCCGAGAAGTCAGTCTTTGACTCTCTGCATTTAACTTTGTTACTTCGTGCCTTCTCTGAACCGCGGTTTGTATTTTTTTCTTCACAAATCACTGTTCTTACTTTATTTCTTTTATTTCTAGTTTTAAAAAAAAAATTTTCATTCTTCCGTCCCTCTGCTGGGGCAGGCTGCTCGGCCGCAGCCCAAGGGCTTCGATCTTGCAGCGGCTATTTTTCCTTCTATGTCCCGGCCTGTCACGGGCTTCAAGAAGTGTAGCCAGTGCCAGCGTGCGATTTGGACCCACACCGTCAGTGCCTCAAGTGCCTTGGGCCGAAACATCAACCGAAGTCGTGCGAGCGCTGTGCTACTTTTCAACCTCAAGCCATTAAACATCGTCATCTTTTGGTGGAGAAGCTGTTCGGCATGGATTCTTCCTCCGATCCCTCAACATCGAAGGCGCCCTTGGCCTCACCTTCGACTGAGACTCCTCCTGTTTCTATTGCTTCCACCTCGAGCCTCATCAGACCTTCGTCGTTTGCAGCGGCTCTTTCTTCGACGACACCTGCTGTATCTTCCCCTGTTTCCTCAGATCAGATAGCTCAGCAGAAAGTTCCAGCGGTGGTGCTTAAAGTGCCTAAGACTTCCAAGTCAAAGCACATTTACACTGCCTCGGTGGAACCTCCAGCCACAGCAGGTGGTCCGGTTTCAGATGTGGATCCATCCTTGCTGGCTTCCTTCCAGACCAAGTTGGAAAAGCAATTCATTCAGTTCCTTACTAATATGGGACCGAAGCTGCTTCCTCTCATCCAGCCTGAGCATTCAGCAGACTCCCGCGAGATTGATCCGCTTCCTTTGCCTCAGTCTGAGCTTATACACTCTTTGCAGGGAGCAGAGTCTCTGCGAGTGTCTGGTCTGGCATCCAAGCATGCGAAGCAAGGAGCAGAATCTTTGCAAGTGCCTCGGCAGGAATCCTCACACTCTATACAAGGAGCAGAGCCTTTGGGAGTGCATCAAGGTTCCTCCACCAAGCCTCTGGAGCTTTGATCTACAGCCTCCAGTCCTATCCATTCTTTGGTAGCATCGGCTGCTTCTGTCTCCGTGGCAAAGTCTTCTCGATCTTCGAGATCTGCTTCCAAGCACAGTTCTCACCGACGATAGAGGCCTTCATCGAGGCATACTTCCAGGCATAGTTCTTCTTCTAAAGAACAACCCTCTTCAACTAAGCCTCGCTCTACTCCTACTTCGACTAGACCACCGACTCCTCGTTCGAGGTCTCCACTTCCGAACCTCGAGGATGCAGCGGTTTTGATTGCTTCGTCCAAGTCTCCATATTCTTTTGATGCCTTTTTTCCTGCCGAAGCTTCATCTTCGACCCAGGCTGCCTCGATGTCCTCGAGTCCTTCTCAAGGCAAAGCATTGGCGGATCAGCTATCTTTCTCATATTTTCTTCGTCAGATGGCTGTTGACTTGGATCTTCAATTAGATGCTGGTTCCAAATACTCTAAGGAGTACCTCGAAGTCATGCATCTTCCTCAACCTCCGGCAGAGTCACTTAAGCTTCCTCTTCACAAGCTTTTGTCTCAGACTTTTGGTCAATGCCTGGAGACACCTTATACCATACTGGCTGTTCCAGGAAAATTGGACTCTAGGTATAAAACTGTACATCGCAAAGGGTTTGACAATTCACAGTTATCTCATCAATCCCTGCTAGTCGAGTCCTCCTTGAAGAGGTCCCATCCTTCCAAGGTTTATGCCACCGTTCCTCCTGGAAGGGAAGGGAAAACTATGGACAAATTTGGACGTCACATCTATCAAAATGCCATGATGTCCTCTAAAGTCCTCAATTATAATTTTCATTTTATTACTTATTATCCCAGGACAAGCAGGCATGATATTCTCACACATGGGTGACGTCATCTATGGAGCCCCGGCACGGACAGCTTTTCAAGCAAACTTGATAGAAGTTTCAAGTTTGCACACTGCACCACGCATGTGCTAGCCTTCTTGCCCACTAGAGGGCGCATCTCCACCTCGTGGTCCTCAGTTCAATTTCATCCGCGGAGCCAGAAGCCCTGTGGATAAATTGTGCTCGTGATAGCCTTCTGTCGCCGCGGCTGTGGACGTTTTTTCGACGCGGTCGCTGCGTTTTTGTACTCTTTTATCTTCTTTTTTTTTTTTTTTGAAATCAAAGAAAACACTTTTTCATTTTCGTCGCTCCGGGGGCTCCCGGTAGCCAGGGCCGGGGAACCTCGTTCGTTCCCGGCCTACTTTGGGCCTATGTCCCGGCCCGTAACAGGTTTCAAAAAGTGCGGTAAGTGTGGCCGGCTCTTGTCGATCACTGACCCCCACAGGTGCTGCCTGAGGTGCTTGGGGCCCCAACACCCAACAGACGCCTGTCCGAAGTGTGGAATCTTTCAAAAAAGGGCTCTCAAACGCCGAAGAGCCCGCATGGCGGAACTTTTTTCCGTCGACGTCCCGACGGGGAAGGCCTCGAGTTCGGCCTCGGCTTCGGCTTCGGGACCTCCTGCCTCGCCTCGGCCCTCGGTGCCCTCGAAGCCGGTTCCATCGTCCAGCAAGGCCTCGGGTAAGTCTCCACTTCTCTCCTCAGCTCCTGGATCTAAGAAGCCATCCTCGGGCTCTTCGTCGACGGGGACGTCGACCTCTACCCAGCCCAGGGTGTCTAAGGCGATTGCCCCGAGGGAATACTCGAGACCGAGGTCGCCCTCTGAGGAGCATCGCCAGGTGTTGCCATCGGGTCTGACGATCCCGGCATTCCAGGACTTGCTCCGAGCGTTAATTTCCTCGGAGCTGTCCGGGGCCATTGAGTCCCTGCAGCAGGCTTCGGCCTCGACTGCTTCGGTCTCGGCGGCCCCGCAGTTGGCGACCTCGGCCTCGGGCACCGGGGCTTCGGCGGCCGAAGCACCCTCGGCCTCGACCTCGGCTCTCCCCTCAGTCCCGACCTCGGTGAGCCAGCCTGAGGGTAGTGTTCGGTCCCGGGACAAGCAGCGCCGGGTGCGCCGGATTTCTTCGACCTCGTCTTCAAGGTCTTCCCGGGGCTCCTCGCCCTCGTGCAAGCCTCGGGCGAAACACCGCCTGAAGAGGGCTAAACGATCTCGGGCCTCGCCTCGTGGGCGTGGTCGCTCGACGCCTCCCGAGGGCGGGGCTTTACGAGTCGAAGAACTCCGACTCGATAACCCAAATCTTTTGCGGTCCCCGATCCGGGAGAGTTCCCGTGCCTCCTCGCCGGGGCGGAAGGGAAGGGCCTCCGTACCCCGTACCCCGGGGGGTTCCCCCAAGGGGTCTTTCAGGCGGGATCGGTCCCCGACCCCTTCGAGGTCACGGGACCGTGCCTCGTGGGGTTCGGGATCCGGTATGGAATTGAGGTATTCTCGCCAAGCCTCTCCCTTCGGCTCCGCGGAGCAGTCTCGGACACCCTCTCCGCCCGCAAGGACGTCTTCTTTTTCGAAGTTTGTCCATGACATGGCTAAGGCTCTGGGGGTGGACCTGTTGGCGGGCTCCCACTATACCAAAGAATTTTTGGAGGAGCAGGATCTTCCTGCCCCTCCGAGGGAATCCCCCCGCCTTCCGTTAAACAAGGTCCTCCTTCAGACCTTACTTCGGAACCTCGAGACCCCTCTTACGGTCGCGGTGGTGCCCACCAAGATGGAATCTAAGTACCGGACGATTCCCCCCAAAGGGTTTGACAAGGGGCAGCTATCCCATCAGTCGCTCCTGGTGGAGTCAGCTCTCAAACGATCGCAGCCTTCCAGGGTCTCCGCTGCGGTCCCCCCTGGGAGAGAGGGGCGGACCCTCGATAAATTTGGCCGCCGACTGTATGCTAATTCTCAGATGGCGACGAGGGTCCTCAATTATGCCTTCTCTTATTCCTCCTACCTCAGATCAATGGTGAAGGACCTTCCGGAATTCCAGGGGGTGATCCCGGATTCGCACAGGGACAGGTTTGCCACATTTATGTCGAACCTGTCCCAACTGCGTCTATATCTGTTTCATGCAGTGTACGACGCATTTGAGCTGGCCTCGAGGGTATCGGCATGTGCGGTAGCGATGCGCCGGCTGGCGTGGCTGCGTACCCTCGAGATGGACCCCAACCTGCAGGAGCGCTTGGCTAATCTACCCTGCATGGGGTCGGAGTTATTCGACGACTCTTTAGAGGCGGCAACCAAGAGGCTTTCTGACCAAGAGCGCTCTCTGGCCTCACTGGTGCGCCCAAAGCCTAAGCCCACCCCTCAAAGGGCATTTAGGCAGCCCCCTAGGCGGTATCCCCAGAAATCGACGCCGGCCTTTTCGAGACCTCCACCCCGACGTCCACAAAACCAACAGGGTAGGGGGGGTCCCTCCAAGCCCGCTGCGCAAGGGGCATCCAAGCCGGCGCCGTCCTTTTGACGGGATGGGCGGCTGGGGGCTGGCCCCCGCCGCGATGTCGCCCAACCCCCTTCCCATCGGGGGTCGGCTCACGGCCTTTGCCGGGGCTTGGTCAGAGATTACGTCAGACGCATGGGTGCTCCGGACCGTCTCAGAGGGCTATTCGCTCAACTTCTCCAGGCAGCCTCCAGACATGCCTCCCGGGGCTTGCCCGCCCAATCGGAGCCAGTTGGCCCTTCTCCGAGAAGAAGCCAGGGCCTTGTTGAGCCTCTGGGCAGTCGAATTGGTACCTCCCGATCAGAAGGGCCGGGGGTTTTACTCCCGTTACTTTTTGGTCCCAAAGAAGACCGGGGACTTGCGCCCCATTTTGGACCTCCGGAAGCTCAACAAGTTCCTGGTCCGGGAGAAGTTCCGTATGTTATCGCTTCCGATTCTGTATCCTCTCTTGGACGAGGGGGATTGGATGTGCTCCCTGGATTTGAAGGAAGCGTATACCCATGTTCCGGTGCATCCCGACTTTCGCAAGTTTTTAAGATTTCAAGTCGGGGAGTTGCACCTTCAGTACCGGGTCCTCCCTTTCGGTCTGGCTTCGTCCCCTCGGGTGTTCACGAAGTGTATGGTGGTGGCCGCGGCTGCCCTGCGCTCCCGGGGGTTGCAGGTCTTTCCCTATCTGGACGATTGGCTGATCAAGGCCCCGACCAGGGAAGGAGTTATTTCAGCGACCCTACAGACTATCACGCTTCTTCAGGGTCTGGGGTTCGAGGTGAACTTTCCCAAGTCTCACTTGCGCCCGACTCAATCCCTCCAGTTTATAGGAGCCGTGCTGGACACTGTTCTCCTCCGAGCCTTCCTTCCCTCTCCTCGGCTGGAGGCACTGCTTCGATTGGGCCGTCAGGTTTCGCAGCTGCATGTAGTGTCGGCTCAGCGCATGATGGTGTTGTTGGGTCACATGGCATCTACGGTCCAAGTGACACCGTTCGCTCGTTTACATCTGAGGATACCTCAGTGGACGTTGGCCTCGCAATGGCGTCAGGACCGCGACCCAGTATCTCGCCACTTGACTGTGACCCCGTCTTTCAGGCGCTCGCTCCGTTGGTGGACCAACTCTACCAATCTGTCCGGGGGTTTGCTCTTTCGCGTTCCTCCGCATCGCAAGGTCCTGACAACGGACTCTTCGGAGTATGCGTGGGGGGCTCATCTTGACGGTCTTCGAACGCAGGGCCTATGGTCGGCTGCGGATCGTCGCTGTCACATCAACGTGTTGGAGCTTCGTGCCATTTTTCTGGCTGCTCGGACTTTCTGCCATCTCCTGCGCGATCAAGTGGTGCTCGTCCGGACAGACAACCAGGTGGCCATGTATTACGTAAACAAGCAAGGGGGGACGGGCTCTTGGCCTCTGTGCCAGGAAGCCCTGCGCCTTTGGACATGGGCCGTCTCTCAGAACATTTTCTTGCGTGCGGTTTACATTCAAGGAGAGATGAATTGTCTGGCAGACAAACTCAGTCGTCTTCTACAACCGCACGAGTGGTCGCTGAACTCCCGGGTGCTGCGCGAGGTCTTCGACCGCTGGGGGACTCCTCAGGTGGATCTGTTTGCCTCACCCGAGACTCACAAACTACCCCTCTACTGTTCTCGGATGTACTCCCGGGACCGTCTCGAGGCCGATGCCTTTCTTCTCGACTGGGAGGGGAGGTTCCTTTATGCGTTCCCTCCTTTCCCTCTGATCTTGAGAACGTTGGTGCATCTCAAATCGACGGGAGCCAC
The DNA here is from genome assembly GCF_902459505.1 of Geotrypetes seraphini. Classification (NCBI taxonomy): domain Eukaryota; kingdom Metazoa; phylum Chordata; class Amphibia; order Gymnophiona; family Dermophiidae; genus Geotrypetes; species Geotrypetes seraphini. Next base: position 43,603,966 of record NC_047100.1, read on the forward strand.
TATGATTCTCATTGCTCCTCGTTGGCCCAGACAACACTGGTTTTCCCTGCTGCTTCAACTCAGTGCCAGGGAGCCTCTGCTTCTGCTGGTCTTTCCCTCTCTGCTTTCTCAGAGTCGGGGGTCGCTGTTACATCCCAATCTTCAGTCCTTACATCTGACGGCTTGGTTCCTTTCTCCTTGAATTCGGTCCCGGTTTCTCAGCCAGTGCGGGAGATTTTGGAGGCCTCTCGGAAGGTCTCGACTAGGCTGTGTTACTCCCAGAAGTGGACCAGATTTTCATCCTGGTGCTTCTCGAACCATCTGGACCCGACTTCGGTCCCCGTGTCTTCGGTGCTGGACTATCTGTTGCATCTGTCGAATTCTGGTCTGAAGACGACTTCCGTTAGAGTTCATCTTAGTGCCATTGCAGCGTTTCATCGGCATCTCGAGGGGCGTTCCCTCTCTTTGCATCCTCTGGTGTCTCGTTTCATGAGGGGTCTTGTGAATGTTCATCCTCCTCTGAAACCTCCTCCTGTTGTGTGGGATCTTAATGTGGTCTTGGCTCACCTGATGAAACCGCCTTTTGAGCCTATTGACAAATCTCCTCTTAAGTTTCTCACTTGGAAAGCGGTCTTCTTGATTGCACTCACGTCCGCTCGTAGGATTAGCGAGTTGCAAGCTTTGGTTGCGGATCCTCCTTTCACGGTGTTTCATCATGACAAGGTGGTTCTTCGCACCCATCCCAAATTTTTACCTAAGGTTGTGTCTGATTTCCACCTCAATCAGTCCATTGTTCTTCCGGTATTTTTCCCGAAGCCCCACTCTCATCCTGGTGAGGCGGCGCTTCACATGCTTGACTGTAAGAGGGCGTTGGCTTTTTATCTCCAACGTACTAAGTCTCATCGGAAGGTTCCTCAATTGTTTTTGTCCTTTGATCCTAATCGGGTAGGACATCCGGTTTCCAAGCGCACCTTGTCCAACTGGTTAGCTGCTTGTATTTCTTTTTGCTACGCTCAGGCTAGTCTCCCGCTCTCGGGTCGAGTCACGGGGCATAAGGTCCGGGCGATGGCGGCTTCGGTTGCTTTCCTCCGATCCACTCCTATGGAGGACATATGTAAAGCTGCCACCTGGTCTTCGGTTCATACGTTCACCTCCCACTACTGTCTGGACACCTTGTCCAGAAGCGACGGCCGGTTTGGCCAGTCGGTGTTACGTAACCTGTTTTCATGAATTGCCATCCTCCCACCTGCCCTTTTTTTCGGGTTGGCTTGGAGGTCACACATGTGTGAGAATATCATGCCTGCTTGTCCTGGGATAAAGCACAGTTACTTACCGTAACAGGTGTTATCCAGGGACAGCAGGCATATATTCTCACAACCCGCCCACCTCCCCGGGGATGGCTTCTTTGCTTGATATGGAACTGAGGACCACGAGGTGGAGATGCACCCTCTAGTGGGCAAGAAGGCTAGCACATGCGTGGTGCAGTGTGCAAACTTGAAACTTCTATCAAGTTTGCTTGAAAAGCTGTCCGCGCCGGGGCTCCGTAGATGACGTCACCCATGTGTGAGAATATATGCCTGCTGTCCCTGGATAACACCTGTTACGGTAAGTAACTGTGCTTTTTGAGTTCCTCATTTCTCTATTACCAAAATTCTTGACTTATTTGTATACTCAAAAGCACTTTGAATTTCAAGAAGTCCTTGCTTCTTTATCTCAACTCCGATTACATCTCCTCCAGTCATCTTATGATGCCTTCGAGTTGTCTGCCCGGGCAGCTGCTTGCTCTGTAGCTCTGCATCGCCTTGCCTAGCTTCGTACCATTGACATGGACCCTAATCTTCAGGATCGCTTAGCTAATATTCCTTATGCGGGCAATGACCTCTTTGATGAATCTATCGAGGAAGCCACCAAGAAATTGTCTGAACATGAAAAATCCTTTGCTTCTATTGTCAGACCTAAGCCAAAGCCAGCTCCTGCCAAACCTACACGCCCTGCTCATATCTATCAACGGCATTTTGCTCCGAGGACGGCTCCTTACACTCGCCCTCTTAAAAAACAGCAGCCTCAGAAGCAACAAAAACCTCAACCTGCTGCACCTAAGGCTACTCAGTCTTTTTGACTGTTTAAAACAGAGCATAACCTCCACCGTTCTGACTCTGTCTTCTTTTCCCCCTATAGGAGGTCGTCTCCATCATTTTTACCTCTGATGGATGACTATTACATCCGACCTCTGGGTGCTCACCATCATCAGGGAAGGATACTCTCTTCATTTCACTCAGGTTCCACCAGAGCTTCCTCCAAGCGAGTATCCTTCCCAGACCGCCCTTCTTCTTCAGGAAGCTCAAGTTCTGCTTCGTCTCCATGCCATCGAACAAGTTCCTTTGGAACAGCAGAACAGGGGGGTTTTACTCCCGTTACTTTCTTGTTCCGAAGAAGACGGGCGATCTGCGGCCCATTTTGGATCTCAGGGCTCTCAACAAATTTCTGGTCAAAGAAAATTTTCGAATGTTATACCTGGCATCCCTTTATCCCCTTTTAGAGCAGAACAACTGGTTATGCTCTATGGATCTCAAGGAGACCTACACTCATATCCCCATTCATCCGGCCTCCCGTCAATATCTCAGATTTTGGGTGGGGAATCTGCATTATCAATACAGAGTGCTACCCTTCGGCCTGGCTTCATCCCCAGAGTTTTCACCAAGTGCCTGGTAGTGGTAGCAGCAGCTCTACAGAACCATGGTCTTCAGGTATTTCCCTACCTCGACGACTGGCTCAAAGATTCAACATCTCAAGGGGTTATTGTAGCGACCCAACAGACTACCTGGTTCCTACAAAGTTTGGGATTCAAAATCAACTTTCCCAAATCCCAACTTCAGCCCTCACAGAATCTACAATTAATTGGAGCTGTTGTGGACACTGTCCAACTCAGAGCATTCCTCCCACAACAACGTCTGGAAGCTCTTCTTCAACTCTTGTCATAGTGTCTTCCCGCTCTTCCATCTCAGCAAAACACATGATGGTACTCCTAGGTCACTTGGCCTCCACAGTACACGTGACTCCTTTTGCCAGACTTTACCTCAGAATTACTCAATGGACTCTGGCATCTCAATGGACGCAGGTTTGCGATCCACTTTCTCAACACATAACAGTCACTCCTTCTTTGAAGCAGTCTCTCCGTTGGCGGATGCTCTCTTCAAATCTTTCCACAGGCTTGCTTTTTCAAATGCCCCCCCATCAGAAGGTCCTCATGACAGATTCTTCGACCTACACTTGGGGCGCTCATCTCGATGGTCTCCGTACTCAAGGCCTCTGGACCAGTATGGATCATCAGTGTCATATCAATCTGTTGGAACTCAGAGCGATCCTCAAAGCTCTCAATGCTTTTCAACATCTTCTTCATGACCAAGAAGTCCTCATTCGGACGGACAACCAAGTCGCCATGTATTATGTCAACAAACAGGGAGGGACGGGTTCTGCCTCCCTTTGTCAAGAATCTCTGGAGGTTTGGGATTGGGCAATATGCCACAACACCTTTGCTTGGCGGACAACTTGAGTCGTCTTCTGCAACCTCACGAATGGACACTCCATTCCTCGCCTCTTCATCACATTTTTTCACAGTGGGGAACACCTCATATAGACCTCTTTGCAGCTCCCCACAACTACAAACTGCAGTTCTGCTCCAGGATATACTCTCCTCATCGCCTCGAGGCAGATGCTTTTCTTCTGGAATGGACGAATCTCTTCCTATATGCCTTCCTTCCATTTCCTCTCATTCTCAAGACTCTGGTCAAGTTGAAGAATGATCGTGCCACCATAGAAAAATAGAAATAGACGGCAGATAAGGGCCATGGCCCATCAAGTCTGCCCACTCCGGTGACCCTCCCTATCTATCTTTGCGGATAGATCCCACATGTATATCCCATCTGGCCTTAAAATCCGGCACACTGCTGGCCTCAATAACCTGAAGTGGAAGACTATTCCAGCGATCAACCACCCTTTCAGTGAAGAAGAACTTCCTAGTATCACTGTGCAGTTTCCCGCCCCTGATTTTCCACGAATGCCCCCTTGTTGCCGCTGGACCCTTGAAGAAGAAGATGTCTTCTTCCACCTTGATGCGGCCCGTGAGATATTTGAATGTCTCGATCATATCTCCCCTCTCTCGACGTTCCTCGAGTGAGTAGAGCTGCAATTTCCCCAACCGCTCCTCGTACGGGAGCTCCTTGAGTCCCGAGACCAATCTGGTGGCCATTCTCTGGACCGATTCCAGTCTCAGCACATCCTTGCGGTAATTCGGCCTCCAGAATTGCACACAGTACTCCAGGTGCGGTCTCACCATGGATCTATACAGTGGCATAATGACTTCAGGTTTACGGCTGACGAAACTCCTGCGTATGCAACCTATGATTTGCCTTGCTTTGGATGAAGCTTGCTCCACTTGGTTTGCAGACTTCATATCTTCCCTGACAATCACCCCTAAGTCTCTTTCTGCTTCAGTTCTTGTCAGGATCTCGCCATTTAGGGTGTAAATCTTGCATGGATTTTGGCTTCCCAGGTGCATGACTTTGCATTTTTTGGCATTGAAACTGAGTTGCCAGGACCTAGACCAGTGCTCCAGCAGAAGTAAGTCATGCACCATATCGTCTGCCATTGCTTTTTTGTCTGTTGAGCTTTTGCTCACTACATTGCTCAGTTTGGCATCATCAGCGAATAATGTTATTCTACCTCGGAGCCCTTCTGTCAAGTCTCTTATATAGATGTTGAACAAGATCGGTCCCAGGACGGAGCCCTGTGGCACTCCACTTATCACCTCTGACATTTCGGAGGGGGTGCCATTCACCATCACTCTCTGAAGCCCCTCCAAGCCAGTTCCCAACCCATTTGGTTAATGTGTCGCCCAAACCTAAAGAACTCATCTTGTTCAACAACCTGCGGTGTGGCACGCTATCAAATGCTTTGCTGAAATCCAGGTAGACGATGTCCAGGGACTCACCAACATCCAGCTTCTTCGTCACCCAGTCAAAGAAGCTGATCAGGTTGGATTGGCAGGATCTCCCCTTAGTAAATCCATGTTGGCGGGGATCCTGTAGATTCTCCTCGTCCATGATCCTATCCAATTGACGTTTGATTAGGGTTTCCATTAGTTTGCTCACTATTGAAGTGAGACTCACTGGTCTGTAGTTTGCCATCTCCATCCTGGAGCCTTTCTTGTGTAGTGGAATGACGTTAGCCGTCTTCCAGTCCATCGGGACGTTACCTGTACTAAGGGAGAGATTGAAGAGCGCGGATAGTGGTTCCGCCAAGACATCACCCAACTCCCTGAGTACCCTGGGGTGTAGGTTGTCAGGGTACTCAGGGAGTTGGGTGATGAGACCTTGATGAGACCTTGATTTTTGACAGCTCGCAGTAGACGCTGCTGGTCTCCGTCTGGTTTTCTGAGTCGTACTATCCCGCCCGAGTTCTTTTTTCTGTCACTAATATACCTGAAGAAGGATTTATCTCCCTTCTGAATGTTCTTTGCTAGAGACTCCTCCATGCGGAATTTGGCCTTTCTAACTGCCGCTTTGACGGCTCTTGATTTGGTCAGATAATCTACTCTGGAGTCCTGAGTCCCTGATTGTTTGTAAGAGATGAATGCTTTTTTCTTCTCTTTGATGAGGTCCGAGATTTCCATAGAGAACCACTGTGGTTTGTTGTTCCTACTCCGTTTGCTTACTGATTTAACATAGCGGTTTGTTGCTTCCTGTATAGTGGTTTTCAAAGTGGACCACATTTCTTCAACGCTGTCGGTGTCTGCTTGGATTTGTAGTGCCTGGTGAACGAAGTCTCCCATGTCTTGGAAGTTTGTGTCCTTGAACTTGAGAACCTTGGTCAGTGTGGTAGATTTCGTGAAACCTTTCCTGAGATTGAACCATATCATATTGTGGTCGCTGGAGGCCAAAGTTTCACCTACCGAGACCTCTGTGATACTTTCTCCATTGGTAAGTACCAAGTCCAAAATTGCCTGATCCCTTGTTGGCTCAAATACCAGTTGCCTGAGTCCTGCTCCATTCAAAGAGTTTAATAGCTTCCTGCTGCTGCCGGAAGCAGAGGAAAGCGTGACCCAATCCACATCGGGCATGTTGAAGTCACCTACCAATACTGTTTCCCCCGCAAGGTGATATTCTCTATATCTTCGATTAATTCCATATCTAGGTCTTCTTGATGTCTTGGGGGTCTGTATACTACGCCAAGATACAGGCATTTGTCCTTCCCTCTGGCCAAATTTACCCAAAGGGATTCCCCAGTGTACTGTACATCTGTGATTCTGGTGACCTTAATGTCATCTTTAGTATATAATGCTACCCCACCTCCCAATTTGCCCTCCCTGTCCCAAGTTGTAACCTGGTATGACCATGTCCCACCCGTGGGAGTCTGTGAGCCAGGTCTCAGATATCGCCACCACATCCAGGTCGGCATTCCTCATTTCTGTTTCCAAGTCTAGGATCTTGTTTCCCAGACTATGATTCTGACCGCTCCTCGGTGGCCAAGACAACCTTGGTACTCCCTTCTACTTCAACTCAGCAGCAGGGAGCCATACCTTCTACCAATTTTTCCTTCTCTGCTTACACAGAGTCACGGATCTCTGCTTCATCTCAACATGCAGTCTCTACACATGATAGCTTGATACCTCTCAACATGTTTTAGAAGCTTCTAGGAAGCCTACCACTAAACAATGATATCACCAAAAATGGACTAGATTTTCTACGTGGTGTTTTTTTCATCATAAGGAGCCTCAGCATTCCTCCTTATCTTCTGTTTTGGATTACCTTTTACACTTATCCAATTCTGCCTCAAGTCTACATCGATCTGAGTCCATCTCAGTGCAATTGCGGCTTTCCATCAGCCTATTGAAGGGAAACCCCTCTCTGCTCATCCTGTGGTTTCCAGATTCATGAAAGAACTTTTCAATGTCAAACCTCCTCTCAAACCGCCTCCTGTGGTTTGGGACCTCAATGTTGTCCTTGCTCAACTGATGAAGCCTCCATTTGAACCAATTGACACGGCTCATCTGTAGTACCTCACTTGGAAAGTGGTGTTTCTCATTGCCCTCACTTCTGCTCGACGAGTCAGTGAGTTGCAAGCTTTGGTTGTTGATCCACCTTTCACGGTGTTCCATCATGACAAGGTGGTTCTTCGTACTCATCCTAAATGCCTCCCTAAAGTAGCATTGGAATTTCATCTCAACCAATCCATTGTTCTTCCAGTGTTCTTTCTAAAGCCTCATTCTCACCCTGGAGAAGTAGCTCTTCATACTCTGGATTGTAAACATGCTTTGACCTTCTATTTGGAACGTACCAAACCACACAGAACTGCTCCTCAACTTTTTGTCTCCTTCGATTCAAATAAGTTGGGATATCCTATTTCTAAGCATACCATCTCCAACTGGATGGCTGCTTGTATCTCATTCTGCTATGCCCAGGCTGGATTACCCCTACACAGTAGAGTCACAGCCCATAAAGTTAGAGTAATGGCAGCTTCAGTAGCTTTCCTCAGATCTACTCCTATTGAGGAAATTTGCAAGGCATTCGGGCTCTGTCGGTGACGTCACCCATTTGTGAGAATAGCTGCCTGCTGTCCATGGATAACACCTGTTACGGTAAGTAACTGTGCTTTCAGGAGCCATATAGTAACCCTAGTGAGAAGGGCAACATGGGATCAGAAAGTACATTATTGTCTTCAGCTCAGCATATGCAAATAAAATTAAAACACCTCACTGGACTAGATATTAATCATGTGATATAACACAAACTACTTAATTTTCTTAAATTGCAGCTATTAAAAGCATTACAGTCTTGAGAAAGCTGTTGAATGTTGGTTGCATTCCATTTATTCTGCATTATTACTAGCTTATCCTTGTCTTGGGTAATCCTGTAAGATTTAGATGAAAAGAATTGGTCACTAGAAAGCAAAAGATTTCAAAGACAGGAGGATAGAGAGGCATAATGTGGGCTCAGACCACCACCTAGTGGATTAGCATAAAAACTGCATCATTGACCTCCTAAGCAGTCACCGAAAAATGCATTTGCCAGTTAAAATAAGCACAATAATTAAGTTCCCCATTTTATGTCCCAATTTATTTCTCATTCTTGAGGAAACTGGTTTTAAAAACTCATTCTAGCTATTCGCTTAGAAATGGGTGGTTCTATTGCTTCTTTCTGTGTCTATCCATCAATCATATTTCAGCACAATATGAACCTGCAACAAACAGGGATCATCCCCAGTGCTCACTATCCTCCTGGGAACCAAGGAACAAATTACTGGGTCAGCGCTCACTGACTCTCTCGTTCTGTGTCCAACAAAAAAAAAATACAAAAAAAAAAAATCACACAGTGATCCAAATTAAAGACCAGGCAAACTTCCAAAGTGATAATCCCAATATGATAAACCGCCCACCCCCCCACAATTGCCAGTATGGCATAGGATTACAATTTTTAATAAATGTGTAGCAACCAGTGACCCAATACGTTAAACTTCATTTTAATTGGTGGTGGTAAAAATGCCACCCTCCCAGGACCTAACTAGAATTTCACAACACAAAACATTTTTTAAAATTTAATTTTACAATTATTATGTCTACCAGTATGAACAGCCCTCATATACTGATAAGGGGAGAGTGTGGCACAATGGTTAGACACCCTGTGGTTGTGGGTTCAAACCCACACTGCTCCTTGTGACCCTAGGCAAATCACTAAATCACCCCATTGCCCTGGATACCCTAGATTGTGAGCTCACCAGGACAGACAGGGAAAATGCTCTAGTACCTGAATAAAGTCATGTAAACCATTCTGAGCTCCCTGGAGAGAACAGTATAGAAAATTGAATAAATAAATTAGTACCTTTCCTCCATCTGATCTTAGTATCTATGAGACCAGTCGTTTATCAACATCTTTTTAACTTATGCAATTTTGTTCCTTATTTTTCATTTCAGAGATATACCATTGCCTTTGCCAGAATGGACGGACTTGCTGCCGTCTTATTTAGTCAAGTTTATCCAAAGCCTTCAAAGAACTCCCAAACTAATCATCAACTTGATTTTCTACCAACAGATCTTTGCCCATCTTCCAATATTGAATAGCAGTAGCTTTAAAAAAAAAAAAAAAATCATGTATATTCCACATATCCTACAATTCTATATGGATTCCAAATTATTCAGGTACTCAAAGCATTTTTCCTAATTGTCCCGGCGGGCTCTCACTCTATCTAATATACCTGGGGCAATGGGGATTAAGTGACTTGCCCAGGGTCACAAGGAGCTCAGAGAACTGAATCAATCTTTTTCCTAATCCATTTCCAATCAAGATGAATCTAATTTTTTCTTTCAACATCCCAGCTGTATTCCAGCTCATTTACAGAAAGGGTGGTAGATGCGTAGAAGTTAGTGCATGTTAAGAGTTAGTGGAGACAAAGACTGTGTCTGAATTCAAGAAAGCATGGGTCTGGCACATGGGACCTCTTAGGGAGAGGAGGAGATAGTGAATGCTGCGTATGAGAAGACTGGATGGGTCATTTGGTCTTTATCTCCTATCATGTTTCTATAACCATAATGCTCTATGACCTCACAATGCAGGTGTAAAGAGCCTTAGCCAATAGGGTGAGGAGGAGCTGGTGGATGCTGCAGATGGGCAGATTGGATGGGCTATTTGGCCTTTATCTACCATCATGTTTCTATGTTTCTATAACCATAAAGCTCTATGACCTCACAATGCCGTAGCCAATAGGGAGAGGAGGAGATAGTGGATGCTACGAATGGGCAGACTGGATGGGCCGTTTGACATTTATCTGCGGTCATATTTGTGTGTTTCTGTATAGAAAAGAAAGAACTAACAAAAAATGATCAGTCTAAGGGAGAGCCTTTACTTTAAGTGCATTCAATGTGTTCTTTTCGGCATCTCCCTCTGGAACAAAGGCTAAGCCCAAAATGTGGCCCCTAACATGTGTATTAAGCATTATTCTTTGTACCAATCCCGACATAGAAACATGATGGCAGATAAAGGCCAAATGGCCCATTCAGTCTGCCCATCCACAGTAATCATTATCTCTTTCTCTAAGAGATCCCACATGTCTATCCCTCCTGAGTCTCCATCTCCATCACCTCTTCCAGGAGACTGTTCCATGCATTTACCACTCTTTCTGTAAAAAAAAGTATTTTCTTAGATTACTCCTGAGCCTATCACCTCTTAACTTCAACCAATGCCCTCTCATTGAAGAGTTTCCTTTCAAGTGAAAGAGACAACTCATGCGCATTTGTCCCTTAGGTATTTAAACAACTCTCTCATATCGCCCCTCTCCTAGCTTTCCTCCAAAGTATACATATTGAGATCTTTAAGTCTGTCCCCATATGCCTAATGACGAAGAGCACCCATCATTTTAGTAGCCTTCTTCTGGACCAACTCCATCCTTTTTATATGTTTTTGAAGGTGTGGTCTCACACGCATATGAAAATCCTCCCAAATCCAAAGTTTATCATAGTGAGTAACAACTAATAAAAATTCCAAAAACATATCCCATTCAGTTGATAAAAAGACAACAAACTAATAAAATCCTAAAACTTAGAAGATCTATACTGAATTAAGACAATCCACATCACTAGGAGCTACTAACTCATTTTTCTACCTGTTAAAAAAAATTGTGGTAATTATATCACTCTGGACCTTTTGCCTGGTTCCTCCAGATCAGGTTTTTCTTTTGGATCTCACCTCCTGCAACCTGGGGATGGGATCCCGAGTCAGCTTTCACTTTTTTTCTTTTCTCTCAGGGCCCATGGAGGGGGTTCTAAGACAGCTCTCAATATTTCTCTTCCCTGTCCCCACTCTCCATCCAATAAATGAAACACACTCATTACAGCACAACCTTCATCTGCTCATCATTTCACTAGTGCTCAGAATCGTGAATTGTACGGATTATCCTGAGCCACAGTTGATCAGAAATCACCTGCCAGGTACCAGTTTAGGAAGGTGTCGTGTGTATGACGCTGCTTTGCCCAGTGTTTGTCTGGAAGAGATCGTTAACCCACCCATCATGTCGGTTTTGTAGAAGCATTCAATAATTAATCCAAGCTCTGCACCTTTCCACATAGAGGGGGCTGTGGGTTCCCCCTCCCATCTTTATTCCTTATCAGAGCAGAGGCAGAGAGCAATGCCCTAGCCTTTGTTCCTACAGGGGCCTATGAAATACGGCAGCAGATCCGCCTGGGGACTGGCGGCAGGAAACCAGTATTGTTCTGGTGAAGGCTGAGAAGGGTTATAAATCTCCAGCTGTCACCAGACAGCCTGCTTTATGCTAACAAGTGAGGAGGAGGTCAGTGTGTGGTGAACAGAGGAACCTGGCATCTAACAGAATCTTACTCTCACACTTCTGTTTCATAATACCGCAAGATGACATCTCTCTATTCCGACCTCTCGGAACTATTAGGAGCATTTAGTTCTGCAGCTCATTCTTCCATCTCCCAGTTCATTTAGTGATTTGATTTCTATCCCGTCCTCCCGGGAGCTCTGAACAGGTTACAAGCGAACATTCACAGTAGGTTACATTAGCCAGTACGCTTGACAATGCAGTGATTTGAGGACAGCCTGAATAGTACAGTAATTTAAGCTAGGGAAAATTTTACCGCCAGTCTGGATTCCCAGGAAACTAAGATTGATCACCTTAGGCCAGTGGTCTCAAACTTGCGGCCCGGGGGCCACATGTGGCCCACCAGGTACTATTTTGAAGCCCTTGGTATGTTTATCAATCACAAAAATAAAATAAAAGTTTCTTGATCATATGTCTAAATTAGGTATAAATTTCCATATTATTATGAAGACTTAGCCAAAAAGAAAGATTTATAAATATAAAGAGTTTAACCTCATGCAAAATTGTCATTTCTTTAATAAGACATTAACTGGTTTTTTTCTGAGGCCCTTCAAGTACCTCCAAATCCAAAATGTGGTCTTGTAAAGGATTTGAGTTTGAGACCACTGCCTTAGGCATACCCATAATAAATTGGAGTCCCACCTATGCTTTGGAGTGGGGATTGCCCCAGACAGATCACAAAGAATTTCTAAACCTATGCCTACCTCTTTGAAATAGGGGAAACCCCGGTAAACATACAGCAGAGGGCCTAAGCTGAGTAAGTTATATAAAACCCCTAATATTCTGCAGACCCCAAACATTCAATGCAGCAAACAGGATAAAAAAAAAAAAGAGTTCAATTGTATTTTAGACCGTAATATCTTTGCAGCACTCACTTTTCCGCTTTCTTGTGCAGGCAGCCCCATTAGGGCACTTGCTTTAACGCTTCTGTAAATGAGCTCTTTAGTTAAAAGGCTATCAAACGTCTTCACTAACAATTTTTTTTCTTCTCTCTGTCTCTGTCCCTTTTTTAAAAAAAAACCCTCCCCAATGCCCTCTTTAATTCATTTAGATATTATTTACATAGATGGTGCTCCTATCTGTAAAGTTAGGAATTTCTTTGAAATATTCTACATGCTTCTCTCCTCGCCACTCCTTCCTGCCCTCCATAGTCTTCCCTACCCTCTTCTAACCCCTTCCTTTGTAATGTCGCCTAGAGCTTGTATAGGTATTTGTGACGCACAAATGGAAGAAATAAATAAAGTATACCTCTGAGTGAGAGTATGCTTGGAGCTTACCATGTGCATGCGTTTTAACAACTTTGAACAGTTTAGTGTCATCTGCAAGTTTAATCATCTTTCCAATTTCTAGATCATTTGTAAATAAGTTAAATAGCACTATTTACCCTCCTCCATTGAGAAAAATGGTCAATACTACCCTTTGTTTTCTGTCTAATAACCAATTCTTAATCCACAATTGAATATTACCTCCTATCTCATGACTTGTTAATTTTCTCAGGAGCCTCTCATGAGGAACTTTGTCAAAATTCTTCTGGAAATCTAGATACATCAACCAACTCACCTTTATCCACATGTTTATTCACTCCTTCAATGAAGTCAAGCAAATTGGTGAGGTAAAACCTCCCTCAGCTGAACCCATGCTGACTGTCTCATTAAATCATGTTTGTCTACATGTTCCATAATTTTATTTTTTATAATTGTTTCCACTATTTTGCCCGACACTGAGGTCAGGCTTACCAGTCTGTAATTCCCCAGATCTCCCCTAGAACCCTTTTTTTTAAAAATTGGCATAACATTGGTCACCCTCCAATCTTCAAGTACTACAGATGATTTTAGTGACAGGTTACAATCACTAACAACAGATCAGCAATTTCATGTTTGAGTTCTTTCAGTACCCTGGGATGTATATTATCCAGTCCAGGTGATTTATCACTCTTTAACTTGTCAATTTGGCTTAGTACATCTTCCAGGTTCACTGAGATTTCATTCAATTCCTCCACCTCATCACGCTTGTAAACTATTTCCGGTTCAGGAAGATTTCATACATCTTCTTCCGTAAAGATGGAAGCAAATAATTCATTCAGTCTCTCCGCTATGGCCGTATCATCTCTGAACGTACCTTTTACTCCTTGATCATCCAACGGTCCGGCAAATTCCCTCACAGGTTTTCTGATTTTGATGTACCTAATTGTTACTATGGCTAGTTGTTCTTCATATTCTTGTTTTGCATCTAACTTGCCAGTGCTTTGGTCTCTTTTTATTTTCTTCATTGGGATCCTTTTTCCATTCTTTACAGGATGTTGTCGTGGCTGTAATAGCCTCTTTCACTTTGCCTTTTAACCACACTGACTTTCGTTTTCTCTTCTTTCCACCTTTGTTAATATGTAGAAAATATCCAGTCTGGACTCCCATGATGATATTTTTAAACAACATCCACACCTGGTTTACACTTCTGACCTCTGCCACAGACCCTTTTAGCTTCTTTTTAACCATTTTCTCATAGTCACCTTTGCGAAAGTTGAATACCACTACAGTAGATTTCTTTAGCAGCATCACTGCAAGTATCAGCTTAAATTTAATCATGTTATAATCAGTTTCCCAATGAACCAAACAGTTACCTCCTGTACTATGTCCTCCATTCCACTAAGGACTAAATCTAAAATAGCTCCCACCTCTTGGCTCCCAAACCAGTTGCTCCAAGAAGCAGTCATTTATGAGTCTAGGAATTTTACCCCCCCTAGCTCTCCCTGATGTAACATTTAACCAGTCAATGTTGGGGTAATTGAAATCAGCGCCTTTTTTAAAGCTGTGATGGAGACTTGGGCCCAAATTCTGTAACCAGCGCCTAAAAAGTTAGGCATCTATTTTGGGGGCGCCCAACTAGATAGGCGCCTATTTAAATTGAAGAACAAGCTCAATTAAGCTTTTTAATCAGCACGGATTGAAACCTAGGCGCCTATCAGGAAAGCGTGATTCTGTCACAAGGCGCCTCTACAAATTTAGGCGGCCTTCAAAAACATAGGCGCTATGCTTGTTGGGCGTGGGCGTGGCTACATGCTAGGCACCTTGTTGCCGAATCACTGCTTATGCGCTCGGCTAGGCGCCTAACTTTTAGTTATGCCTAGAGCTGGCCTATTTCTTGGGTGCCTCCAAAAATAGGTTCTGCTCAGCGAGATTCATTAAACGGCGCCCAATTCGACTTGAATTGCGCTGAACAGGGCTTAATTAGGCGCCTAAGGTTTGTCCGCTTCTTATAGAATTTGCCCTCTACTACTTTGTAGCACGAGGGGAGCACTGATGAACCGTTTTGGATCCCCGACGCAGCCCTAACTAGCAAAACAGGGATTCCCTGCTGGGCATTGAGTGCTAGCAACATTAACACTGAGGAGTACAGTGGTTGAAAGTATTTGCCGAGAACAATGCTGGATCTGAAAGAACAGCTAAGTACTTTTTTGTGACCGACAACGCTTTAAAGAAGTCATCAGAGACTTTCAAACTTCAGAAGCTTCAAATAATCGCAGGACCGGGAGAGTTTCTGGGACAATGCTAGGAGATGGAAGTTTGTGTCCTGTAAAAATTTCTACACTGTTGAATGTTGCATATAAATATTTATTTAAAAGATACAACCCACTGAATACAAGAAGTGCAACAAACTTAACTCCTACACCAGGAAAAGGCCTCAGAATTGGAGCCTATGCGTAGTCCTATCATGGACTGAACTGTCAGCGTAGTATATCACTCCAAGCTCCAATCATAGGCCAAAAAACCTGGAGCCTATAAAATCTTTTCAATAATTTTTATATTTTTTTAAATAGTAAATTTAGACCCTAAAAGTCCATACTAAAACGCTCTTTTCAAAAATAATTTTAAATATGTTTAAGTGATTTTTTAAATAGACCTTAAGATATATACTCTATTGTAACAGCCTTATTCTAAATAGTGTGTAAACGTTGCAAATTCGAGGTTAGAGAGATGAAAGGCAACACAATTGCTTATAATTAATAGTTCTCATAATAGTTTTAAGATTCACTTATCTTCAGCAGTGTTCATTGTGACGTAAAGAATAAATCACAGTATAATGCCTATGCACTTGGGTAGTTTAGATTTAGAAATTTTTTTGTGCGGCATGTTTTTGCGCATATTATTGAAATTTATTTGTGGCCTTTTTCTCTCCACAGGAGTGGTTTGTTTAGTTGTGTTGGGTTTTTTTTTTTTTTTTTGCAGACTTTTGAAGTTCATGCTGCAGTACCGCTGATAAGTGGAGTTTTTTTAAAGACCTATGAAGCTGTAACTGAGGTCTTTTTTTCCTCCAAAGCAGTGTGTTTCCAGGTTTTCCTGGATAAGCTGTTCCTGCAGTGGTATAGAGTTCTGGTTTGTTTAGGGCCGGTGGCTTCTTTTTATCAGTGTCCAGCATAATTTATCTTTACTTTTTTGACAGTAATTGAAATCACCCATTATTATACTGTTGCCCAATTTGCCAACTTTCCTAATCTCTGAAAACATTTCTTCATCTGTCTTCTCATTCTGTCCCGGGGGGTGGTAGTATAACCCACATATTCCTTACTTTCACACATGAATTTCTATCCATATGAATTCCATACTGCTATCTGTGTTGTGCTGATTGTTTATTTTGTTTGATTCAATTTCCTCTTTAACATATAGCGCAACCCATCCGATTTGATCTGCTCTATCATTGCGATATAATTTGTACCCAAGTAACACAGTGTCCCATTGATTGTCCTCCTTCCACCATGTCTCTGAAATGCCTATTAATCTACCTCATCATTCAGTGCTATATACTCTAACTCTTCTACTTTATTTTTTAGACTTCTAGCATTTGTATAAAGGCACTTCAAATTGTGTTTTTCCCTTGTATCTAAAGGCTGCTGAGAAGAAGACAGGGATAACTTCTTTGAAGGTGTGAATAAACATGTGGATAAAGGTGAGCCAGTTGATGTGTATTTAGATTTTCAGAAAGCTTTTGATAAAGTTCCTCACGAGAGGCTCCTGAGAAAATTAAAGAGTCATGGGATAGGTGGCAAAGTTCAGTTGTGGATAATGAATTGGTAATCTGACAGAAAACAGAGAGTAGGGTTAAATGGCCATTTTTCTCAATGGAGGAGAGTAAACAGTGGAGTGACTCAGGGATCTGTACTGGAACCAGTGCTATTTAACTTATTTATAAATAATCTGGAAATTGGAACGATGAGTGAGGTGATTAAATTTTCAGAATCTGCTATGAAATTGACCCTTGAGTATGTATGTGAGGTGTATTACAAGAAAACATGGATTACAGCAATTTCAGTAGCAGGTCCTTGATTATGGAATGATTTAAAGGGTCCATTAAGGCTATGCCAAGATTTGAGGAGTTAAAAAAAATCTCTGAAAATTCATCTGTTTGTTAAGGCATTTTTTTAGACTGGTATCCCTTTGATTCTGCTGAAATTGTATGGATGATCAACTTGTAAATGAGTTTATGTATATTGTCAATTTACGGTATGTAAATTGTAATCCGGTTAGGTAGTAAGCGGAATAGAAATTTTAAAAATTAATAAATAAAAATTAATTGTTCAAAGTTGTTAAAACGCATGCAGACTGTGAAAAATTGCAGGCAGACCTTAGGAAATTGGAAGATTGGACATCCAAGTGGCAGATGAAATATAGTGTGAACAAAAGCAAAGTGATGCACATTGGGAAGAATAACCCAAATCATAGTTACAAGATGCTAGGGTCCATCTTGGTGGTTAGCGTCCAAGAAAACAATTTGGGTGTCATTCTAGACAATATCATTAAACCTGCCACCCAATGTGCAATGGTGACCAAAAAGCAAACAAGATGCTAGTAATTAATAAAAAAGGGGATGTTTAACAAGACTAAGAATGCTATAATGCCTCTGTATTGCTCCATGAGTATTGTGTTCAGTTCTGGTTGCCTTAGCTCAAGAAAGATATTGCGGAACTAGAAAAGGTTCAAATAAGAGTGACAGATGATAAAGGGGACGGAGCTCCTCTCATATGAGGAAAGTCTAAGGGGTCCTTTTATCAAGCTGCGGTAGGGGTTTAACGCGCGGAATACCGTGCATTAAACCGCCTGCCGTGCTAGCTGCTAATGCCTGCGTTGTAAGACTGTTTGTCCCTCACGAACTGGATGACACACAAGACAACCTGGGAGACTATTTTGAGGAATGTTGACAGTTAAACAGGTTGTACTTGTGCTTTGTTGTTCATACAATGTATGTCATAATAAAATGATTTCAAATGTCATGTTTTTTGCTTTTCCCCTACCAGACCGCTGCACTCATCTCTCATCTGGAGGCAACATTAAGAAATGCATGTCACACACGTTCAATTGTATATCACGTTTTATTTTAAATTTGATTAATCACTTAATCATACTTCTAAGCGATGAACATAGCTAAAAAATTTTTTACAATTTTCAGGAAAACAATACATGCAACGTAGACTAAACGTACAGGACATACGCTACCAATAGGGAAAAGGGAAACAAATACAATAATTGATAGGAAATAAGACAAATAAGGGATAAGACAACAGTGAGGGTTAAGCAGAAGGGTTAGGCAAGATCAGGACAGAATTTGACGGCGCAATCCAAACCTGGGGAGCTAACAATCAAAAGCATTTCCAGTGTTGGGCACATTTTTGAGAGAACAAAATAGGTTAACAAATTATATGAGGATGTGCAACATATAATATGTTCATATAATGATTCAAAATGTTGTGTGATCGTGGTACCGAGGTACCCCCTCTTCAAACCCAGCATACACCCAAAAAGAGGGAGAAAAAGCCTCAGACTAATGTAGCAGGATAGAACCAAAAGGTACAAATCCAAACTGCTTTTGATACTTTCACTGGCAAAAAAACCTCCCTCATAGAACAGCTCAAGTTTAGAAAAGGGCAAAGTCACCCGGAGGCACGTTCAAGGACTTAACTGACAAAAGACGACTTGAGCTCCAACACTGTCACGTCTTCTCCAATCTTCCCAACAAGCGACCTTGTTTCACCAATGTATGGCTCATCAGGGGAACAAACAATACAGCCTTGATAAATGCAGCCATGTTGAGACTAGCCCCAGAACAAAGGAAACAGATGAGCACTTAAAGTCCTCCCTCCAACACAGACCTCACTTCTGGTCCAAATCAACCAATCAGCACTCAGCCCAGCTCTTATCAAACACAACTGATTGGAGAAAATCAAAAACATCAAAAAAGAAAAAGCAACAATGTAAATGATTTCCACCTTAAACAAATGCTTGCCACTCCACTCTCTGATTAAGACCCAATGGCCACATTGTTTGTAAAGAAAATATCAAACATTGTTCAGTTTGGTAAAGTTTTTTCTTCATGTCTCCCCTGCACAACGGAGCAACCAAGGAGTCTATCACTGCACATTTAAAATCTTCAAATCTGTGCTTAACTTGCTTGCAATGCTTTGTTAAGACATCCACTACATTTTGATGAGAAATGCTTGTGTTCCAAAAGCTGAGTTTTAAAGGCTCTAGAGGTATGGCCAATATAACATACATATTACAGGGGCATATCAAAACATACACCACCCATCCAGAGGCACATGTGGTGGATCTCTTCAATTTAACTTCCCTTCAGTAAGGAATTTCAATCACCATCCCTTCCAACATGACATCATGCACTGATTGTATTTGTAAGGTTTAGTTTAGTTTAAATCTTAACCAACAACCCTTCAGCAATATCATTTATAAAAATGTTAAAAAGAACAGAACCTTGAGGCACACCACTGGTAACATCCCTTTCCTCAGAGCGATCTCCATTGATCACTACCCTCTGTCGCCTTCCACTCAACCAGTTCCTAACCCAGCCCGTCACTTTGGGACCCATCCCAAGGGCACTCAGTTTATTTATTAGACATCTGTATGGAACACTGTCGAAGGCTTTGCTAAAATTTAAATACACCACATCTAGCGCACATCCTCTATCCAATTCTCTGGTCACCCAGTCAAAGAAATTGATCAGATTTGTCTGACGAAACCTGCCTCTAGTGAATCCATGTTGCTTCTACATATTCCTCCTCTTCACTTTGTGAGCCACTTATGCACTTCTTCCTATAATTAACATATCTAAAAACTGTCTTGTCCCCCCCCCCCTGTTTTACCATGTTGACTATTTTTTTCTTCCTTTTGCATCTTTGCTTTCCTGACTACTCTTCCAGCTTCATCTAACTTTTTCCAGATATTTTTGCCTGTCTTCCTCTTTCTCTGTTCTTTGGTATTTTATGAAAGCTAACCTCTTTTTCCTTACCTTTTTCTTGAAGGTTGTAATATACAAATGACCCCAGCCAACCTGAAAGAACCTGAGCAATGCTGCCAAACTTTTTTTTCACTGGTAACTGACCTCTTTATCCTTTTTTCCCCTGTATTACTAATATTAATTGGATTACATGCAGACACAACCTTCTCTATTTCTCTGTGTCTACACCATCTTGCATGACTGTAGTTGCCAGAAAAGGGGGGCTTCAATGAAGTACCGAGTCAAGTGTGTGAAGATGTATATAATCAAGACTTTTTGGATTCTTATTTTTAATATTTCTTTAATTGTTTCACTTTGCATGTAAAGTGTGTTGTGTTGATTAGCAAAACAAACTTCTACTTTAATGCATTTTGAACTGTGTTATTATATGCAGTAGAATGTGAAAGGGTGTGAAGACATATACAAAGTTCTGTTGCAAGACAATCCTTTAAGACAATGAATCTAAAGTATTTCTTTTGCACTGTAAGAACTGTTATGTCACAGACTCTTACTAAAGAAAACAAAAAACAACCAACTCAAAAAAAACCTCTGTGGAGTGACGATGTTCCTAAATGGACTTTATTTCAAAGTGTCAAAGTTCCAAAGGTACACTGAAATTATCCACATATAATAATTCCATCCACATAAAAGTAAATCATCCACATAAGAGCCTTAAAGTACCTAGTCCGCTAGGGATACAGGACCCATCACAGTCCACGTTTCGACAAAAAGTCTTCTTCAGGGGTCCTATAAAGGTGAATACGTGGGAAACAATTGTGTGGTGAGCCGGAAGTGAGACACTGCTTGCTAGTAATGTTTTAATTTGACCTAGGGATATGGATTTAGCACACTCCTTTTTCAGCAGTAGTTCAGGAGGAATTACATTCAGGTTCTGTAGGGAAGAAATGCTCTTTCATGCACAGCAGTTAATGGAGGTATCGTCAAATTAGTTCTTCAAGAGTCTGAAGCACTTTTCTGATTAGGTGATTTTTGATCTTTCATTTTTGTGCATACTTGTCTTGTTTTTCTGTGGGACGGAGACGTACATAGATGGATCAGAAACTGGTTGGCGGGTAGGAAACAGAGGGTAGGGGTGAAGGGCCACTACTCGGACTGGATGGGGGTCACGAGTGGTGTTCCGCAGGGCTCAGTGCTCGGGCCGCTACTATTTAATATATTCATAAATGATCTAGAAACAGGCACGAAGTGTGAGATAATAAAATTTGCGGACGATACAAAACTATTTAGTGGAGCTGGGACTAAAGAGGAATGCGAAGAATTGCAAAGGGACTTGAACAAATTGGGGGAATGGGCGGCGAGATGGCAGATGAAGTTCAACGTTGAGAAATGTAAAGTATTGCATGTTGGAAACAGAAACCCGAGGTACAACTATACGATGGGAGGGATATTATTGAATGAGAGCAACCAAGAAAGGGACTTGGGGGTAATAGTGGACATGACAATGAAGCCGACAGCACAGTGCGCAACAGCCGCTAAGAAAGCAAATAGAATGCTAGGCATAATCAAGAAGGGTATTACAACAAGGACAAAAGAAGTTATCCTGCCATTGTATCGGGCGATGGTGCGCCCGCATCTGGAATACTGCGTCCAATATTGGTCTCCGTACCTTAGGAAGGATATGGCGTTACTCGAGAGGGTTCAGAGGAGAGCGACACGCTTGATAAAAGGGATGGAAAACCTCTCATACGCTGAGAGATTGGAGAAACTGGGTCTCTTTTCCCTGGAGAAGAGGAGACTTAGAGGGGATATGATAGAGACTTATAAGATCATGAAGGGCATAGAGAGAGTAGAGAAGGACAGATCTTCAAACTTTCAAAAAATAAAAGAACAAGAGGACACTTGGAAAAGTTGAAAGGGGACAGATTTAAAACGAATGCTAGGAAGTTCTTCTTTACCCAACGAGAGGTGGACACCTGGAATGCGCTTCCAGAGGGAGTAATAGGGCAGAGTACAGTACAGGGGTTTAAGAAAGGATTGGACAATTTCCTGTTGGAAAAGGGGATAGAGGGGTATAAATAGAGGATTACTGCACAGGTCCTGGACCTGTTGGGCCGCCGCGTGAGCAGACTGCTGGGCATGATGGACCTCAGGTCTGACCCAGCAGAGGCATTGCTTATGTTCTTATGTTCTGGTTTTCTTCAGATTTGTCCATTTCGGAGATCTAATGTTTTGCAAGGTTGCCTGACAATTTCAGCATCAAGTAAGCATGGAAACTTGGAGTTCAAAGCACTAACCCAATGCAGAACACTGAAATCCTCTGTACTGTACATCATTCCTCAAAGTTCCATAATTATATGATCAACAATTAGAAAATTGGCATAAGTTGACAACAAAACAGAATTTTCTTCAGAATAGCTATGACATCAGCTATAATTTTCTCAAATGTCTCCTACTGATTCCTCAAGTCTTCTAGATTATCAATGAAAGATTGCACTATTAAGCGAGATTAAACCACATCCAAAGCCGATTTCTGCAGGGAAATCTATCACCATTTTCAGTTCAAGCAGCAAATTACTGAAAACATTGAGAGCTGCTTTGGAAGACCATGGGCTTCAATGCTCCTTTCAAAATTTGATTCATTACAACAGTATTCGAATAATGGACAATGTTGATTTGACAGCCAAACCCAATGCAACTCGACACATCCAAAGTGTGTCTGAAAGGGTTTCTTTTAGTTCAATTACCCTGTTCCCTGGCTTTTTGCAGTTCAATGAAATGTGAATGAAAATAAGAATGGAACACAAATGTAAAAAGCTTCAATAGCATTTAATATATTTATTATTGCAGGTATTTGATAATTGCGCTTAAAGTACTACTACTATTTATTATTTCTATAGCGCAGAAAGGCGTACGCAGCGCTCTACATTTTAACATACAATAGACAGTCCCTGCTCAGAAGAGCTTACAATCTAATTTAGACAGGACATTTCACAGTTGGGGAGGTTATAGTGGGTATAGGTATCTGACAGCAGTGAGGGGGAGTTAAGCATGTATTATATCTCTCATTTGAATTTCAGTGCTATTAATAAGTATATTTTTGAAATTATTTCATGGTAGCCCTATTATTAACCATCCCTCCCCCTATTTTACGAAGCCGTGCTAGGCTTTTTCATCGCCGAAATTCTATGAGCATCGGAGCTAATACCACCACGGCTGGGCAATTAAAAAGCCTAACGCAGCTTCGTAAAAGGGGTGGGGGTGGGGTAAGTTTCAGCTTACTGATTTTCGCTGGCTTTTCCAAAGCTGCGGTAGAGGTTTCTACCTTGGGCCAGTGAGGTAAAAGCTCCGACACTCATAGAATTCCTATTAACGTCAGCGCATTTACCTCACTTGCCCGCAGAAGAAACCACTACTGCAGCTTTGTAAAAGGAGTGTATTTATGCTTATATTTAGTCTTTTTACTACTGTTATGCTGTTAACAAAACTGTAAGTTTTATGTTGAATTATACCTGCTGTACTGCCTCGGGTGAATTTCTTCATAAAGGCAGTTAATAAATCCCAATAAATATTCTTATTATTAGTTATGTATTGCCTATCGATGGAGGTTCTAAGTGGTTTACATTCAGGTACTCATTTATCCCCAATTGCCCAGGGTCACAAGGAGCAGTGAGGATTTGAACCCACAACCTCAGGGTGCTCTAACCACTAGGTCACTCCTCTTTAAATAAAACAATAAATAAATCTTTGGAAAAATATGGGGGGGGGGGTGCGATACTCAGACCACGGGAGTTAGCCAGGTTGAATCCTGCTCTCGGCAATCATCCTGGATATTCAGCGCTGGGCTGTTTCTGATGACTGGCATTTAATATCCAGGTGTTTTACTGCTGGTTTAAATTTAACCGGCCAAGCTGATATTCAGCACTGGCCAGTTAAGTTTAGACCAGTGAAAGATATTCTAGCTATTTAGATGGCCTAATTTGGCCACCAAACTTAACCAGCAGTGCATTGAATATCACTGGATAACAGGTTATATTGCATGATATAACCAACTACCTGCTAAATGCTAACCAACAATATTCAGCAGGAAATAGCCAGTTATCTTCCACTGAACATTGCCAGATAGCTAGTTAAGTGCCATTTAACCAGCCAGCAGCTATTCTTGGCCAGTTAAATGGTTTTAAATATGGGGCGGATGGACTCCTGGAGAATGACATTCAAGGGATGTCATTCAAGATGTCAGTAAAAATATGGTGAATCAGCCAGGTATATTTAGAGTATGATAGTTCAGAGCAGTATCCGATTGTATCCGGAGAAGCTTTGTTAGTCGGAAGCCCGACGTCCTAATGCCCTTGTACAGAACCATGGTGAGGCCTCATCTGGAGTACTGCGTACAATTCTGGAGGCCACATTACCGTAAAGATGTGCTGAGAGTTGAGTCGGTACAGCGAATGGCCACCAGGATGGTCTTGGGGCTCAAAGATCTATCATACGAAGAAAGGCTGAACGAATTGCAGCTATACTCTCTCGAAGAACGTAGGGAGAAAGGAGACATGATTGGGACGTTTAAGTATGTCACTGGTCGTATCGAGGTAGAAGATGATATTTTCCTTCTTAAAGGACCCTCAGCCACAAGAGGACACCCGCTGAAAATAAAGGGCGGGAAGTTTCATGGCGACACCAGGAAATACTTCTTCACCGAAAGAGTGGTTGACAGCTGGAATAAACTCCCAGTGCAGGTGATCGAGGCCAGCAATGTGTCGGATTTTAAGAACAGATGGGATGCTCATGTCGGATCTCTACGAGGGAAAGGTCATCAGAGAGCGATTAAATAGGGGGGGTGGGTCAATGGTGTGGGCAGACTCGATGGGCCTCGGCCTTTTTCTGCCGTCACTTTCTATGTTTCTATGTGAAAAGGAAGGATATTGTAGACTTGTGGGCCCAAATGGGAAATCACTGTTTTCCTAGAAATCTCCAGACAAAGTTGGGCTGCTATAAGAGGGAAGTAGCTTGATAAGCATGTAAGGAGTGTGAAATGGTGTAAGGTTGTAAGGGTGCCAACATTTTTGCAAACATGAATCATAGCGAAAGTTAATTTATGGCCATGGATCTCGATCTAGTCCTCAGGATATACCCATTTAATATGGTTTTCAGGATATTCATACTAAATGCACAAGAGGTAGTTCTTCACCCTGAGAGTGGTAGAAATCTGGAACGCTCTTCCAGAGGCTGTTATAGGGGAAAGCACCCTTCAGGGATTCAAGAAAAGGTTGGATAAGTTCCTGCTGGACCAGAACATACGCAGATAAGGCTAGACTCAAATAGGGCACTGGTCTTTGACCTAAGGGCCGCCACATGAGCGGACTGCTGGGCATGATGGACAACTGGTCTGACCCAGCAGCGGCAAATCTTATGCTCTTATGAGTATACATTGTCCACCTATGCAGAGTAATGTTCAAAGTGATTTCTAAAGGCAGAAAGCATCTTATCAATATAAATTAACTGTTTGAAAACTGTCATCTAGTATAGTTTCAAGTTTATTAAAATTTGTATTAATCATCTATCATAGGTTCTAGGCAATGTACAGTACAAAAAAATGGGGAATGTATGTAATCTTTTAAGGTCAAACTTAACAGCGACTGACGAGGACAATAAACAGACGTATGGCAAACAAGATGGGAGGAGGTTGAACTACAATAAGTTAAGAAAAGTATACGTAAAAAGGTAAAAACAAAAGGAAGGGAGGGGAAATTTACACCGATCTTCAAGAAAGGTTCGAGGGGAGATCGGGGAAACTACAGACCTGACCTCAGTACTGGGAAAGATGGCAGAGTCACTAATAAAGGACAGCATCATTGATCACCTTGACGGACACGGGCTGATGAGGACCAGTCAGCACGGTTTTAGCAAAGGCAGATCGTGTTTGACAAACTTGCTGCACTTCTTTGAGGGAGTAAACAGACAGATAGACAAGGGCAATCCGGTCGACATTGTATATCTGGATTTTCAGAAGGCGTTCGACATGGTTCCGCATGAACAACTACTT
This sequence comes from Geotrypetes seraphini, assembly GCF_902459505.1. Lineage (NCBI taxonomy): Eukaryota > Metazoa > Chordata > Amphibia > Gymnophiona > Dermophiidae > Geotrypetes > Geotrypetes seraphini. The sequence goes on from NC_047100.1 coordinate 43,629,617, forward strand.
CGGAAAATTGCAAGCCATGGAATCGAGGGTGAAATACTTACGTAGATTAAAAACTGGCTGGAGCATAGGAAACAGAGAGTGGGGGTAAATGGACAATACTCGGACTGGAAGAGAATCACTTATAAGTTAGTTCACATTTTTCTTGCCACTTTTCATTTCATATCATCGAAACGAAAAGTGTGGAATAACTTGCAAGTTTCATGGCTTCACATCAATCTTTTCTTGGTTGGACTGAGAAATTTTCAGCGGCCCCTGTGTTATGGGATGCATTACCACCTCAGCTGAAAGAGTTTGAAGGCCATGTTATTCAAAAAAGTATTTGGGGCAGAGTTTTGACTGCTTTGATTTGTTGCCTGTATTGAAGTGATTTCAACTGAAGTAATTTGTGCTATGTTAATCCTGTTTTGTTTGCTTATTTGTTTCATTAAGAATTTTTGTGCACGTTCCCTTTGTGATCCACCTAACATAGTAGATAGCGCAGAATAGAAAATTTTTAAATAAATGTCCTAACCTGGATGTCTCAATTCTGATCTCAACAATAGAAAATCAAAAGGACTGAAGGGAATATATTATAACAAAAAGGAAGTCAACACTCCAGTATCAAAAATCACCACACTGGCAGCCAAAAATTATAATTTTAAAGCGAAAGAAAAGCCTCAGACCTGCGTAGAGCAAAAGCATAGCCAAAACAGGTACATGCTGTGCAAAAATCACATGCAGAGAAAACCACTGCTTCAGGGCCTCACACCAGCAAAAAAAGGCTGTTAAATTGAACCAACTGCGGTAGCGTGTACCTGTTTTGGCTATGCTTTTGCTCCCACCTGCCACCAGTGATTAATTCTTGCAAACGTTTTTGTGCCTATGATGCTAGGGCGGTAGAGAGTGGGTTCACCTCTACGCACGTCTGAGGCTTTTCTTTCGCTTTAAGAATTAAAATTTTTGGCTCCAAGTGTGGTGATTTTTGATACTGGAGAGTCAATTCTGATCTCTACATGTTATATAAAATGAGCCTTTACGTCCAATCAGTGGGCGCCTTGGTTCTCGGAAGAACTGCAGTTGCTCAAACTCTAGAACATGACATTACAAAGATCCTGGCAGAAATCTTAGGCAGAGTTGGATAAGACTGTTTATAAATCCCATGCAAAATTCTATAATAAGAAATTGAGGGAAGGATAATAAGTGCTGAGATCTTTTTGGTATTGTAAAGAAACTCAAAAGTCCAAATCTTAAGAATCATCCAGTTGATATTCAAGTGGAGTTACACATTCTCCAGTGGTTGGTGAACATATAGCTCCACTACCCATAGTTTTTCAGCTCCTATTTGGATAATGGTGAGCTGGAAATCCAACTGCTTTGGAGAGGTGGAGTTAGGGCAAAGTGAGGGAGCCAAGTGAAAACTAGCTCAACATTAATTGGTTGTAAGTCGAAAGAGCAAGTCATCTGTCAGAGCAGGAGTTTTTTATGTTTTCTTTATTTGCATTTATGAAATTTATACAAGAAAAAACACTTGAAAGAAAAGCTCATTTTAGAAAAACATTCAGGCAATAACATTAATTCAACAATCCCCAAATATATCAAGCTACACAATCCACAAAAAAAGAGGGTGAACCAAAAGTAATAAAACCTTGAAGCAACAAGATAATAATAACAAAATAAATCAAAGAATAATGGCCCTCTTTTATGAAAACATTCCAGTTCAAGTAAATGATGGTATTTCTAATAGTCAGGTATATTCGAGGATAATAATTACACAATACAATCTTTTCAACCCTCAAGATCCTTTTATGAAGCCATATAAAGATTTTTTTATCACCGGCTGCGGCAATATTAGCTCCGATGCTCATAGGAATTCTCAGCAACAGAGCTTTTACCACCATGGTTTGTGATTAAAAAAAAATAAAAGCCTAATGTGGCTTCATAAAAGGGGAGGGAATATTATGGGAGGAACAAGTCCAAAACCATATAAGGTCCTCAGTAACTCCTTGATTAAGCCTGTTCTAAATCAGACTGCTGCCAGTTGTTTAGCCTAGTTGGTCTGGATCAAAAGAGACATCTAGTTGAGGAAATAACCATCACACATTTACGGGGCTAACAAGTTGAAAAGTGCCTCTCAATGCCTGAACTCGCTGTCTGTATAAAAGGAATTTCTTCCTTCTTTCCTGAGTAGTTTTTGTACGATCAGGGAAACCCCAAATCTTTTGACCCATGGAATTCTCATTTTTATACTTAAATAATATGTCACAATCTTAAGGAAAAATAAATGGAACCATATAAGAGTAGCTGAACTAAGTACTTCAGTTGCAGAACTCTCCAGAAACCTTGAGAAATTGTCTTTGCTGCAGTTTTAATTTACTGGATAGCATCAATATTGCACACCATCCAATTAAAATTAACCAGATAAGTTTCACCGAATATTGACCACCCAGATGCTGAAATATTAGGAGAGATTTCATTGAGTTTAGGCTGCCAAGAGGTGGGAATTCTAATTTTAGACCATAAATTTTGGTCTGTGCTTCGACTTTTTCCTCTCCCTACATAGCCTCTCGATTTTTAAGGTCCTAAATTTAGAAGATTAGTGAAAAGAAGCACTAAAATTTAAGAATTCAGTACTAAGCAATTTTAGAAGAGGCCAATCTAGGCATCTTTCAGAGTTAGTCACCTGAACTTTTTGAATACTGACCTCATTGAGTCATACAGGAATTCACCCAAATCAGAGGGTTTCAGATGCATATTACAGTCTTGTACCTTTATTTATTTATTTATTCAATTTTCTATACCGTTCTCCCAGGGGAGCTCAGAACGGTTTACATTAATTTGTTCAGGTACTCAAGCATTTTCCCTGTCTGTCCCGGCGGGCTCACAATCTATCTAATGTACCTTTCCTGTCCTGCTAATGCTTTTGACCAGTTTATAACACCCTTATGGTAGTTAATTTTTTGTTTTGTTTAAGCACCAGCAATTAGCACAACTCCTGAACGTTTCTTCATGCACTTATGGATTTCAGGATCTCATGAGTTTCTGTAGCATGGTGCAAGACATTGTCACCTTTATAAACATCCTCTTCATTCTTCTGGCATGGGGCAAAGCTAGGGAAATAAACTTCTCTCAGCTCCCCCCTTCCAGGGTTACCATAAGGCTACAGAAAAAGGAGGACGGATTGAGAAGCATTGCTTTCAGTGGAAGTAAAACCCAGATGCCTCAATCCATCTTCTTTTTCTGGAGCCATATGGTAACCCTACTCCTGGGGTGTCAAAGTCCCTCCTTGAGGGCCGCAATCCAGTCAGGTTTTCCCCAATGAATATGCATGAGATCTATTTGCATGCACTGCATATTCATTGGGGAAATCCTGAACACCCGATTGGATTCCGGGCCTCGAGGACCGGAGTTGCACACCTCTGGGCTAGAGGGTCCTCCAGTCTCTGTCCATCCTCCAAATGTTGCGTCTCCTCCTCTCTCGAGGGAAGATGCGCTTTTCATTGATGGTGATGAGCTGTGTCAGCCATAGGACATCGTAGTCCATGAAATTGGGCTTATGCCCTTAGGGACGCTGCTGGCACATCATTATGTCTGCTTCTTTTTGCATTACATAACTTATCTTCCCCTTATTTGGTTATTTATAATATATATGATGGAATGTAAACCACTTAGAAAAGTTACTGATTGGGCAGTATGTCAAATGTTAATTAAGTTTGAAAAACTTGGTTATTTTTTTTATTATTATTATTTCAAACAACAAGACCTTTCTTATTTGGCCCTGGATTTGACAGCCTTGGGCCCCAGTATACATAAGAACATAAGAAGTTGCCTCCGCTGGGTCAGACACGAGGTCCATCGTGCCCAGCAGTCCGCACCCACGGCGGCCCATCAGGCCCATGACCTGTAATGTGATCCTTCTCTAATCCCTTTTATCCTTCTATCCATACTCTGTCTAAAACCTATCTCTATCTATCTGTATCCTTCAATCCCCCTATCATTCAGGAATTTATCCAATCCTTCCTTGAACCCCCGTAGTGTACTCTGTCCTATCACAACCTCCGGAAGCGGACATAGACAGTAACAAAAGCCCCACAAGTCAGGCAACAAGTGAGTAATATCATTCTCTTCCTTTCTGTAGAAACCAGAATGTAAATATGAGAAGCTGTAGCAGCATCCTAGAACCTCCAACCCATTGCAGATTACAAAGGAACCAGGATTGCTGTTGTGTGGTTGGTTGCCTGGTTTCCCTGGCCAAGGCCCCTTCCTTTTGGACTGTGATGTCATCAGGACATGTCACCGTCTCTGATGTCATAGTTCTATGGACGTTTTCTGCTGTTTGAACAGTTTCAAACTCTGTGGGAGTTTAGTGAAGCTGAGAGAAATAGCCTCGGTGAGTTTCTCCAATCATTTCTGGAGCATGAAGCCTGTAAAGATTTTACTAGCTCTTGAGTGCTTTTTTACTTGATTTTGAAAGAGAATAATCATCTTATCTGGAGACAGTGGCATAGTGAGGGACATTGGCACCTGGGGTGGTGGCGCCTGCCATCATTGCGCCTTGTAACCCTCACTCTTACCCACCACTTGAGTGCCCTCTTGCCACTCTTACCCGCTGCTTGAGCAATTCCTGCCCCCGCTTACCTCTTGACATGTTCACAGGCATGTGCAGCAACTTCCACCTGCTGCTCGAGCCAGCCTCAGCTCCCTTCTGATGTCACTACTCGAAAGGGTCCAGAGAAGAGCGACTAAAATGGTTAAGGGGCTGGAGGAGTTGCCATACAGTGAGAGATTAGAGAAACTGGGCCTCTTCTCCCTTGAAAAGAGGAGACAGAGAGGGGACATGATCGAAACATTCAAGATAATGAAGGGAATAGACTTAGATAAAGACAGGTTGTTCACCCTCTCCAAGGTAGTGAGAACGAGAGGGCACTCTCTAAAGTTAAAAGGGGATAGATTCCGTAAGGAAGTTCTTCTTCACCCAGAGAGTGGTGGAAAACTGGAACGCTCTTCCGGAGGCTGTTATAGGGGAAACCACCCTCCAGGGATTCAAGACAAAGTTAGACAAGTTCTTGCTGAACCAGAATGTATGCAGGTAAGGCTAGACTCAGTTAGGGTGCTGGTCTTTGACCTAAGGGCCGCTGCGGGAGCGGACTGCTGGGCACGATAGACCACTGGTCTGACCCAGCAGCGGCAATTCTTATGTTGCTATGAAAGAGACGTCAAAAGGGAGCCGAGGCAGGTGCGAGCAGCAAGTGGAAGATGCTGCCTGCACCAGTGAACTTTCAAAGAGGAACGGGGGGAGGGGAAGAGAGTAGGAGAGGCGCTGGCGCCCCCCAGGAAGATGGCACTTAGGGTGATCCACTCCCACTGTCCTTTACTATACCACTGTCTGGAGGACACTTAGAATGTCCTGTGCCCCATATTTTTACACTCTCTTGGTTTCCAGCCCTTTGGGGTTGGTCTTCCTTGTTACTGAGAAGGCACAAAATATCTTGTGTCAGGCTGTTTTTGCCTCTTACTACTACCATTTATCATTTCCATAGTGCTGCCAGACCTACGCAGCACTCAACAGAGCTTACAATGCAATCTCTTGAATGAATCCCAATCCATCTTTTTGGCACTTTCAGGCAATATTTCCTAGTGTAAATTTAGTGAAACTTTTTTTTTTTTTTTTTTTTGCATAGAGTAGCGTCTCTGTAGAAATGCTTTCATGTTCAACAATTTTTCATAACCAGGCATGCCAGCCACAGGAGATAAACCCAACAACCATGATCGCCATGAATGTAAGAGCTTGCATGTAAGACCATAAGAACATAAGAAGTTGCCTCCCCTGGGTCAGACCAGAGGTCCATCGCGCCCAGCAGTCCTCTCCCGCGGCGGCCCTTCAGGTCCATTCCAGGTGCCCACCACCCTCTGAGTGAAAAAGAACTTCCTAGCATTGGGGGCAGTTTCTCCGAGTGCCCCCTTGTTCTTGCGGTTCCCAACAGGCTGAAGAATCTGTCCCTCTCCACCTTCTCTATGCCCTTCATGATCTTGAAAGTATCTATCATGTCTCCTCCGAGTCTCCGCTTTTCCAGGGAGAAAAGCCCCAGCCTTTCTAACCTGTCTGCGTATGGAAGGTTTTCCATACCTTTTATCATTTTCGTCGCTCTTTTCTGAACCCTCTCAAGTATCGCCACGTCCTTCTTGAGGTACGGTGTAGATTTCTGACTAACCCCTTATCCTGTTAGACTTCCTAATATTTAAAAAAACTGCTATTTCTTGCAGATCATTTACAAATTTAAGATTCACAGGCACTTCATTATTAGATATCAATTACTGTTAAGTACTCATAGTTGCAAACCTGCACTCGCTGATTCCTAAGTAAGACACAGCATGCAAAATATCTGTGCCATTGAAACAAAATGAAAAAAACAAAAACAGCCCAGTCGTTTTTTACGATCGCTAAAACCCCATTTGGAATAGTCAAAGGATGTTAGTGCATCAATCGCTTGGCTATTTTGCATGGGGTTTTTAGCTAATTTGCTTGGCCGGATCGGAAAATGGGAAATCGAGGGGCAAAACCTGCGGTGGGCCATTTTGTGCATCGGGTCGGTAACAGTGATCGTCACTAAAGCTGTGAAAAGAGGTTTAGCGACAACTGCTGACTTCAGTGCATCTAGCCCCAACATCCAAATGGGGTTTTAGCTACTGTAAAAACTGTCTGGCCTAGACCTGTCAGGAGCAGTTTCCCGACAGTTCTGCCTGGGTTCTTTTTTATTTTATTTTTCAATGGCACAGATATTTTGTGTGCGTTACACATGCAAAATATCTGTCCCATTAAGAAAAAAAAAGCCCCTCACCACTGATGACGGCCCTCCTCCGATGACCTGTTGGAGAATCGGCCAACAGCGATCGAGTCGGTATCTTTAGTGCATCTAGCCCTAAGTTCTGTGTAGAACTTTTGTAGCAGTCTTGTTTGTTCTCACTAGGTAAGAACATAAGCAGTACCTCTGCTGGGTCAGACCAGAGGTCCATCCCGCCCAGCAGTCCGCCCCCGTGACGGCCCAACAGGTCATGACCTGCCTTAATCACCAGAAGGGGCCCTCTTTGCCCCCTAGGTTTGTCATCGAAGTCCTATCTTCCCATCAATGTCCTAATAATAATAATAATTTTATTCTTATATACCGCCATACCCGGCGAGTTCTAGGCGGTTTATATCAGTTAGATTAGGATCCGCGTTGACAGCAGATTTACAACAATTTATCAGCTATATAACAAATTTTAACCGAACTTGATAGAGGAGGGGGGAGATTGGGGGAGGTCGGGAATAGAGAAGCTATCGTGGAGGAGGAGAAGAGCAGGGGGCGAATTAGGGGGGGGCGAAGAGTAATGAAAATTGGGGGGCCCTTAGGGGTCATGTTCACTAAATAGGTAAGTTTTGAGTGATTTTCTGAAGCCAAGGTAAGTGGGGGCCTCTTGCACCTGCACGACCTGGTGAGCTCTCTATACTTATGCAACACCCCAGCACCTCCCTCAGTACCCCACGATCCCCTTTTCCCTCAGGAATCTGTCCAATCCTTGTTTGAATCCCTGTACTGTACTCTGCCGGTGGTGTTTGAAGTTGTAGGGTCTGGTGTAATATTTACAGTGTAGCCTTTTCACAGATAAGGTGGTTGCTACTACTACTATTTATTATTTCTATATCGCTGAATGGCGTACACAGCGATGTATATTTTAATGTACAATTGACAGTCCCTGCTTAGAAGAGCTTACAATCTAATTTAGACAGGACATTTCAGGGTTGGGGAGGTTATAGTGGGTCTAGGTTATAACAGCAGTGAGGGGGAGTTAAGAGTTGAAAGTATTTTCAAAAAAGTGGGGCCTTAGTTTGGATTTGAACACTGCCAGGGACGGAGCACGACGTATTGATTCAGGTAACCTGTTCCAGGCATACTGTGCCGCAAGAAAGAAGGGACGGAGTCTGGCGTTGGCAGTGGAAGAGAAAAGTACAGATAAGAGGGGCTTGCCCGATGAACAGAGATCACGGAGGGGGGGGATCATAGGGGGAGATGAGCGAGGAGAGATATCGGGGGGGGGGGGGGTGGCCTTCAGAGCTAAATGCACTTGTAGGTCAGCAAAAGGAGTTTAAACTGTATTTGGAAATGAGTCCTTTTCCTTCTCTACCTATATTTTTAAGTTCTTGTAAACCGTGTCGAGCTTCATATTTGTAGAGATGATGCGGTATATAAACTTAAGGTTTAGATTAGAGTCCTGGGAGTTAGTGTTGTAATGGTTTGGTAAGGTCTTCCAAATCCACTTTTTAGCCATGGATGCTTCTTTTTATTAGGATAATTTTAGCTTACAATGCACAGGCCACAGGGCCTTCTTAGCAGCCTGTTTAAATTGAGCCTATCGACTTGTGTAGAATTTCCACATTCTCTGTCTCTCCTGGTTAGTAGGATCTTCTGGATCCTGTTCTTTATTCAGCATTAACTGGTTTGGGATGTGATTCACAGAACCAGTATACAGGTACAAGATCCTTTATCCGAAATTCTAAATACCAAAAAGCTCCCAAAAATGAATTTTTTTTTTAATGCAACATTGTTGCAAAAATTGTACAAAAAGCTTACTTTTAACATCAAAAGTGAAACCTGGCCACAAAGTCATTTTAAAGCTGATAGCAGTTCAGTTTTTTCATCTTACCTTACATTGGTGTACCTCTGAGGTGCTGCCAGTAGCCGCAGAAATTCATATTTCTTATCTGCTGTGGCCCCGCCAGCCAGAAAGGAAAGAGGAAGTGATGTCAGCAAGGCAGGAGGTAGTAGAAAGAAGCCTGCAGGGCTGCAGCAGTCAATGAACATGAATCGCTACAGCCACTGGCGACACCATTCCAAAAACTGAAAAATTCTAAAATCTGAAATGTCTCTGGTCCTGAACATTTCAGATACAGGATCGTGAACCTTTACTACTTATTTTGCTTATCTTACATAATAAGCATAAGAACCGCCATACTGGGTCAGACTAATGGTCCATCTAACCTAGTATCTTGTTTCCACAGTGGCCAATCTAGGCAGAAACCCAGATAGAAGCAACAGTCTATGATACTAATCTCAAGGCAAGCAGAGGCTTCCGCCATGTATCTCTCAAAAGAAGACCATGGACTTGTCCTCCAGGAACTTGTCCAAACCTTTTTTAAACCCATGTACTTTAATTGCTATTACCACATCCTCTGACAATGAGTTCCAGAGCGTAACTTTTCTTTGAATGAAAACATATTTCTCTTATTGGTTTTAAAAGTATTTCCCCTATCAAGGTAGAGCAGTGTGTTTCTGCTGCGCTATGAGTTTTATACATCAATTAAAAGACTGAAAAACATACTTTCCATACAGTGCTTGTTTAATCTGAATATCAAAATCAATAGCGAAGGCAACCTAAGGTGCTCAGTTTATTTGCATCAAATGAGATTCGACACGTACGTGTTTCGACCCAACAGCCTGCATCAGGAGTCTAAAAAAGATTACATAAAACAACCTAAGACACTTAAATATGAGAACATAGATAAAATCATAAATATATATTAATAAAACAATAAAATAAATAATAAATCAAAGGAACAGTAAAATATACCCCAGTAATATAAATAAAATAATCAAATATAAATTCAACGCTAAAGTTGGAATATATAACATACATAAACTTTGATTGTCTACAAAAACATATTGGAAAATATAAATTTACAGACATAATATAAACATAAGAGCATTTGTGATGGAATAACATATTGTCTTTAGTATAACAGGGAAATATGAGAAGATAAATGAACACACAGATATTGCTAAATATAAAATGTACCATAATAGCGTTTGTGATTAAGTAACATATAAATCAGGTATAGTTTCTCATAATTAAACACAAGTGTTTTTGTTGATACATTTTCTTTAATTTGTACACTTTTTCAATTTCTATATATTTTTTATATTTATTTAGTGTATTTATGTAATTTTGTTTTGCTGTTTCATGATATCACTATTGTACATGGAAAGCTGAAGAAAATTTTATTTTCTGATGGTTCACATATTCTTATTATATAGTCGTTATATATTATTTTCACATAGGTGGTCTTTTGTCTATAAGGGTGCATATGTTGATGGTCATTCATTCTCTCATCTTTTTGCTGTTACTTCATCACCAGAACTTACAGCAGGCCCGGTGGAGGCCTGCAAGGCATCGGGAAGGAAGGGGACAGGGGACAGAACCTGAGGTGGAGGGAGAGAGGTTGGATGCAGAGGCAGGCAGGTGAGGGAGGGGGCTAGATGCAGAGCAGCGAGGGAGAGGGAACAGGGTCCAGAGCCAGGCAGAGCAGGGCAAGGCAAGGCACTGCACTTGAATATTAACCCCACCTCACCCCTTTCCAGTGTACTTCTATATTCGATTCAACCTTTTTTCATCCTTTTATTGGGGGGGGGAGGTTACCTCTGTTTATATTTGAGTATATACAGTAGTCCTTCTAAAAACTCCTTCCCTTCTTTAATTTTCATGGGAGAGGTTTCTGGAGAGGGGATAGCGGGATAAAGAGGTGGGTTGGGAAAGAGGAAAGGCACAAGGAAGATTCTTCTTTAACTTTTGTATGTGGTTAGGGGAGATAGTTTCTGAGCTCAAGCTAACCAAATTTAGGCCTTCCTTTGCAGTGCTAGATATGACAAAGGGGGATCCTGAGAATACCCAGAGACTGTAGGTTGGGACCCTAGCATAGAATTTACTTTGTTTGGACCAGAGCCAGGACCAGCAGAAACCAAATGGCTGTAGGCAGTTTTTAATACATGCTCTGCTCTCCGCTCCAGAATTGAAATCCTTTCTGAACCAACAAATTTACTTAAAGTCTCTACTGGTGAACAAACAGGACAATAACAATTGCAGAGGCAGTCACTGTGGCAGAAGCAACATTCTCTTCATGAGAATATGTAAATATTCTCTCCCTTAATAACAGTGTAAGAAGCAATATAAGTATGTTTCAAAGAAGGTTGTCACTTACATTCTTGAGGCCCAATATTCAGAGATTTAAACAGGCCAGAGAGGCTCTAGCCTGCTTAAATTGCGCTCAGCAAGCTGGCTACCCATATTCAGTGGTCCTTAACTGGGCAGTGCAGCAAGAGCCATATAAAAACCAGGCAGGAAAGGGGCATTCCTGGGGCAGAGCCAGCAATATTCAGTACTGATACTCAGATAGCTAATGAAGCATGTGGGATGACCATTTTAGTCATGTTGATGTCAACAATGAATGTCGGCCAGCATTCACATAACTACCAGGTAGCAATCTGAGCTTGAAGCTAATCTTTCCTTCTTCCTGCCCCCCATGGCAAAATCTAACCCCTCTCCTTCCTAGTCTTCCAAGATGAAATGGATCCCCTCTCCCACGTGACTTCACCATCCACCATGAGTGGACCACTCTTCCTCACCCTTACCCTTGGAAAGGACTCTTCTAGCCCCCTCCCAAAATCACAGCATGCCCCTTGCGCCTACTTTAACAAGCTTGGTGGTCTTCTAGTGGTGGTTGGGCACAAAAAAAGCACACTCACTTTTCCCCCTAGCAGCTCCAGATAAAAAAAAATGGCAGCCATGACCTCTAGTGGTAGTATAGCTCTGCCCGATCATCACTAGACCACTAGGCTGTTACGACAGGCCCAAGAGTGCCTGCTGGGATTAAAGGGCCCTTTCCCAGGGTGAGAAAGAGTCCACTTGCGTGGATGGGCCAAGTCATGTCAGGAGTCTTTCTCATCTTGGGAAGTAGAAAGGAGGGGGGATTGGACCTTGCTGGAAGAAGAGAATGAAGAATCCCCTTAGGTGGGTCCTGACTGAATATCAGGCAGGATCTTATAAGCTCCAGAAGCAAATTCTTGGTTGGTCATAGTCGGGCTTGGACATGACCAGGGATTGAATATCCAGGTCTAATTCTGCTCACAGTGGTAGTAAGCACATTAAAAATATGCTGACTGCCACTGGCTGCAGACTGACCAGTTAGTTAGAGATTCTGAAGCCTTTAAGCAATGCTTTTAGGTATTTTAGTCCTGGCTGGATGTGGATAGTCTCCAGAAGATTTATTGCTGTAAGGGGTTGGTAATTTCCTCAACCTCCAGATCTGTTCCAGGATCCTGTTCAGCTGATTGGAGGTAAGTTCTAGAAAAGCTACTTTTAAAGAGATATAAGAAATCATGATGTGCAGTGGAGATTATAGTATTCTCTCTTTTTACAAACTGTGAGAAAAACTGATCATTTCTCCAATGTTGGGTTTTGGTTTTTTTTAATTTCCACAATAAAAAGAAATTAATATGGGCCTGCTGCTATGATTTTCCATGGAAAGAACAAAAAGGAAAGTTCCATTTTTATTGGCCTAGAAAATAATAGAAATGTAGCAGACCTAAGGGAGCCTGCCCAGACCATAAGAATTGCCAGACTTGAATAGACTGAAGGTCCATCAAGCCTAGCATCTTGTTTCCAACAGTAGCCAACCCAGGTCCCAAGTACCTAGCTAGATCCCGAGTAGTAAAACAGATTTTTTGCTGCTTATCCTAAGAATAAGCAGTGGATTTCTCCAAGCCATCTCAATAATGGCCTATGGACTTCTCTTTTAGAAAATTATCCAAACATTTTTCACCACATTCTCCAGCAATGAACGCTAGAATTTAATATAAGAATTGCTATACTGGGATAGACCAAGCTAAGCTGAAACAGTACGAGGGTCAACTGAAAAGTTCTCAGCCCAACCCCAAAAGTTGGGAAAGTCTCCTTCAAGGGCTATGCACTTAGTCCAGTGATTTTCCACTTTTTTCATTCCATTGGAAAAATATGGAACTAAAAAAGTAGAAAATCCCTGGACTAAGTGAATAGCCCTCAAAGGAAACTTCCCGAACTTTATTGGTTGGGCTGAGAACTTTCCAGTGGCCCCTCTTATACTTAAAATAGAAGTCACAGGGAGGGAAATAAATTCCAAATGAAGATATTACGGTGCGGGTGAACAGGGAGGGTGGACGAGAATACCACATGCACACCTTCTCTCCCAAAGCCACAAAGTCACTTTTGATATGTTCACAAGGGTTATTCAGGAAACTCCAAAAGTCAGATCTTTTTTTTGCTAAATGGAGATCGAAACCCCCAAGGTTCAATCACATTTAACATTCTTCATCTTCCTAAGCCAGAGTATTAGCTCAAGTTCTTCCACCACTGGTACTTATCGATTTCCTTCAAAATCATTGCTGCAAAATATATTCAGTTTCAGCCGGGTAAAGGTATCATTTGTTCCCTCTTTAGGATAATTTGAGAAAGTCTGTTAGAGATCATAGGGAAAAGCCAACGTGCTCTCTTTTGGGGCATGATACAAGAAGAAAGGCTTCAATAGCCAATTGGACTGGCAGGAGTGGGGACAGAGGGTTGTTTTGTTATTTTTTTATCTATTTATTTAATGTTCTGGGATTTCGTTTGCAGATTTTCTGTAGATATTTAAGACAGCATGGGAAAGGGATGTTTTTAATTTTGGGGTGTAGCTGGAGGAGGAGTTTTCTTTCTATCTCTATGTTCTGCTGGATTTGTGGTGGCATCGTTTCATCAGTGCGTTTTTTATACTGGGAGGGGGAGTTGGCATGATAATTCTTGCTCTATGCAGTGCCAGTTTCCTATTGCATTGGGGCATCTCTGTGTTGCTTACAGCAGGGTAAGAAGCTCTCTCTCCGCCTGGGGTGAAAGAAGAACCAGGAGTGGGAGGCTCCCCGACAGCAGGTAATCCACCACAGTAAACACGTTAACCATATTCTGTGTTCCAGAACATAAACAACAGGCTATCACTTCAAAACAGAGAGCACGTGGTTTCCTGTATGAATTGTTTACCTATAGTCTCATCTGAGTTTAGCTCTTGCGCTTTAGTGATTCTTTTGGGGTTTCTTTTTTTTGTTGTTGTTTTTCTTTTAAAGAGTTTTTACGCACTTAATATTTTATAAAGCTTTCTCTTGTAACCTATTTGATGCACCATTTTGCCTCTTGCTGCTGTAAACAGATTTCTGTATATAAATAGTTACTATATATGACAGAAAACATACATTCAAGGTTTAAAGAACAGGAACTGCTAGAAAAAAAAAAATAAAATAAAGAACAGGAACCACGAAGCTGGCATACATCCAGCATATGATAAGAGTTTATATTCTTGCCAGTATAATGTACAATGGCAGAGTTAGCGTTCCTTAACTGACCACCATTTAGGCCTGCCAGGTCCTACGCAGACCCATTTAGAGATAACAAGGCAATGAGCATTTTATTTCACAGCTCAGTTCACTTGGAATAATTTGCCACTCTCGATACGTAGCATGTCTTCCGTTAAAGATTTTAAAGTGGCAACAAAGACTTGGCTTTTTATACAGGCCTATTAATGGACTTCAGTTGAGCAGAGGGAACGAGGGGCCGCTGAAAAGTTCTCAGCCCGACCAACAAAGCTGGGGCAGTCTCCGTCGAGGGCTTTACACTTCGTCCAGATATGGACCCAAAAAAGTGGAAACTCGCTGGACTAATCGCCCCTTTTGTCAAGCTGCGCTCGAAACTGTTAGTGCAGATAAGAACATAAGAACATAAGAAGTTGCCTCCGCTGAGGCAGACCATAGGTCCATCCTGCTCAGCGGTCCGCTCCCGCGGCGGCCCATCAGGCCCATTGTCTGAGCAATGGTCTATACCTATCTATACCCCCCAATCCCTTTCTCTTCCAGGAATCTATCCAAACCTTCTTTGAAACCATTTAATGTTTTCTTGTCTACAACAGCCTCTGGAAGCGCGTTCCATGTGTCCACTACCCTCTGAGTGAAAAAGAACTTCCTAGCGTTTGTTCTAAACCTGTCCCCTTTCAATTTCTCCAAGTGCCCCCTTGTACTTGTGGTGCCCCTTAATTTAAAAAATCTGTCCCTGTCTACTTTTTCTATGCCTTTCAGGATCTTGAAGGTTTCTATCATGTCTCCTCTAAGTCTTCGCTTTTCCAGGGAGAAAAGTCCCAACTGCTTCAATCTGTCAGAATATGGGAGATTTTCCATTCCCTTTATCAGTTTGGTTGCTCTTCTTTGTACTCCCTCAAGTACCGCCATGTCTTTCTTGAGGTACGGCGACCAGTACTGGACACAGTACTCCAGATGCGGCCGTACCATTGCACGATACAGCGGCATGATGACTTCCTTCGTCCTGGTCGTAATACCCTTCTTAATGATACCCAGCATTCTGTTTGCTTTCCTAGAGGCTGTGGCGCATTGCGCCGATGCCTTCAGTGTTGCGTCTACCATCACTCCCAGGTCTCTCTCCAGGTTACTAACCCCTAGTGGTGTTCCCCCCATTTTGTATGTGAACATCGGGTTCTTTTTCCCCACGTGCATGACCTTGCATTTCCCCACGTTGAAGCTCATCTGCCACTTTTCGGCCCACTTTTCCAGCCGCGTTAGATCCTTTTGGAGATCCTCGCAGTCTTCCTTGGTTTGAGCCCTGCTGTATAGTTTGGTGTCATCTGCAAATTTAATGACTTCACACTTAGTTCCCGCCTCTAGGTCATTTATGTAGATATTGAACAAGAGTGGTCCCAGCACCGACCCCTGCGGAACTCCGCTCGTGACCCCTTTCCAGTCTGAGTAGTGGCCCTTTACGCCAACCCTCTGCTTCCTGTTTGCCAGCCAGTTTTTGATCCATCGGTGGACCTCCCCTTGTACCCCGTGGTTCCATATCTTTTTAAGCAGTCTCTCGTGTGGCACCTTGTCGAAGGCTTTTTGGAAGTCAAGGTAAATGATGTCTATAGATTCCCCTTTATCCACCTGGCTGTTCACTCCCTCAAAGAAGATCGGCACAGTAAATGAGCGGCGGTAACACCTGCCCACGCTAAAACCCTCGAGCGCAGATTGATAAAAAGGGGGGTCATTGGAGACTGCCCCAGCTTTGTAGGTTGGCCTAAGAACTTTTCAGCGGCCCCTTCTAACATATAGGCAAATAGCACATTAATGGCAATACACGTGGTTTATGCATGTCTATTAGTATATACAGGTTCACCGATTTTGTGATTATCAACAAAGCCTGCATCATTTGCCGTAGAGTTTAGCGGGGAAATATCTAAGTAAATGGTGAAAAAAACATGGTCAAATTTTCTTATTTCTCAGCACTGTGTGGCAATGTTTTTTCTTTTTCAGCAAGAAAAGAGGAAATTTCTCCATTTTCCCTAAGTTTATGAATTCCTCTGTTAAGTTCTGTGTGGACAATATAGAAGGTTGAAGACAATCTTTACTAATTACCAAAAGGCAGTAAGCCTAGTATTTAAGGCATTGTGACTACAGCAACCAGGCTATCTTAAGAATAGCAGAAAAATGTGGCAGAGAACTTTGCTCTTTGCAGCGAAGTGTGCTGGATCTTCCTTCCATATATTCAGTGTAATTAACATCAACATGGAAGAGAGCCTTGTCTTATGCCGGGCCTGCACTGTGGAATACTTTAAAACAGGGATCTCAAAATCCCTCCTTGAGGGCCGCAATCCAGTCGGGTTTTCAGGATTTCCCCAATGAATATGCATTGAAAGCAGTGCATGCACATAGATCTCATGCATATTCATTGGGAAAATCCTGAAAACCCGACTGGATTGCGGTCCTCAAGGAGGGACTTTGAGATCCCTGGGTTAGAACATGTCCAGGGATCCAGATGGCTTTTCATAATCCGGCATTTTGTCCGGATTTTGAAAAGCTTCTGGCAACTAGCGACGTCGGGATGGCATTCGTGCACGCACAGATGCAAAACGGTGACCATGCGCGAATGCCATCCGACATCGCTCATTGCTCATGCAGGTCGAGGGGATGGGACATAGGGCAGGCCTGGGGGGGCAGAATGGGGCATGGCCAGCCAGAACAGGGCGGGGCCATGGGTCCAGATTTTCTGTTTGGAAAATCTGGTAACCCTAGACATGGTTATTCTATTCTGCTTTTCCATAACGTTAGCCGTCTTGCCTGTAATTGTCGTAAACCTGTTTGATATTATGGAATTCCCTGCCTCTGTCAAACTTATCTGGTCAATCTGCATTTTTATTTTTTTTTATACTTTTGAATACATTTACAATATCCAATAATTCAAGGAAAAAAAGAAAAAAAAAAAAAAAACTCAAAACGATTCATAATCATTCATTCATACAAAATTCTTTTTAAGCCCACATTATGGGGAAACATGTTACAATTTCTAAACAAACAAGTTTAAAGGAAAAGATTAAGGACAAAGATTCTCAGTTCTTCTTAGCGAACCTTGAATCATTCCTTACTAATAGGGATTCTGGTCAATCTGCATTTTGACAAGTATTGATAATATGATTGTTTACTCAGCTTTCTCATAATACTAGCTCACGTAGATGTTCTTTTAAGGATCTGTGTCATTTTCATCCTGCTTGATAGCTGTTGTAAAGCTTAATTGCAAGCTATTTAAATAATTTTAGTGAAATCCGCTCTTAAAATTGTTGTAATGGGTAGTATTAAAAAAAAAACACAAACCAAACCCAGTTTCAAATTTTGTGGCAAATATGTGCACACATCTTTCATTGCTTGTATAGCAAGTATGACATGAAATTGTAAAAACAGAAAATATGAATCTACATGATTGTAGGTGAACTATGGCAATTGTCCTTTTTAAGGTTTTGTCTTTTTCAACGGCTCTTTGGGATTTTTTTTCCTATTACATAAACCATTATAAGGTAGATAAGTAACTTATCCCTGGAGGTTAGGGTTGTCCAGAAGAACCTAAAGTTGAAAAAACTTTGTGAACTGAAATGTTTCCCATAAATTTAACTGTGCTTGATCAGAAAATAATTTTTTTAATTGTTTAAAGCCCATCCTCGGGTCCCTCGAAGCTGATTACATACAGCTCTGTTTTATGTAAAATTTGCTATTATTTTTACTTAATGGAGCAAATTTCTTGGTATTATAGTTAAAACTTTTATGTTTTTATACTCAATGATACACTGTCTGTTTTATTGAAAAAACAAAAAAACCAATAAATTAGTATAGAAATAACACTAGAGTCTCCAATATGCTTATTATAACAAGTAGACAGCATAGAATCTTGCTACTTGCCAAAAACTCATTAGAAGCAGGATACTGGGCTAGATGGGCATTTGATCTGACCAGTATGGCAATTCTTATGTTGTTATGAAGAGGTTTTGTGATACAGCAAACATGAAAAATGAGAGTATTCTATGAGCCTAGGGTTACCAGGTGTCTGGATTTCCCCAAACATGGCCTCCTTTTGTGTTTATGTTCTGGGGTCCGGACGGTTTTGCAAAACCCAGTACTTTGTCCAGGTTTTGAAAAGTGTCCTCAGATCATGGTGGGCAGGGGGGAAGTCCGCACATGCACGGATGCCATGCGATGATGTCACACGTATATGCGTGACATCATCATGTGGCATCTGTGGACTTCCTGCCCAACAAGAGCTGGCAGCAGTGGGGAGGGACTGGTTGGCAGGATTAGGGCATTACAGGGCGTGGATGGGCGGAACTGGGGGGGGGGGGGGTTTAGCAGTACGCATTTTCCGATTGGAAAATCTGGCAACCCTCTATGAGCCTCCGTTAAAAGTTTTTTTCTGCCTGTGATGGATGGTTGGTTGGTTGAGTGGCTTTTTTTCTCCCCTCCTGTATAACTGAGGCTTTTTCTTTCGTTGGCTTTCATATGGTATCAGAGTTCAGTGCCGAGTAGGAAGAATTTCATCCAGTGTACAAGCTAAATTGCAGGATCCAGACACTAGGTAGCTGAAATTAGAAAGACCTAGACTCACAAAAATCTTACTTCAAAGACATGACCTTGCCCATTTGCAAGGAGAAAGAAAGCAGCATGGGGGGAAGCCACTGCTTGCCCTGGATCAGAAGTATGGAATGTTGTTACTCCTTGGGTTTTAGCCAAGTACTAGGGACCTGGATTGGCCACCATGAGAACGGGCTACTGGAATTGATGGACCATTGGTCTGACCCAGTAAGGCTATTATGTAGCAGCTTTTCTACTTTCTTTCCATTTGAAATGTTCTTCTCGAGTATCTCTTATCAATTTGATTCAGGCCCATTTTACCAGCTGTTCAGGATTGCCAATAACCTTTCTCTATCTTTTTGCAGATGAGATTTCATGATGACCAGTACAGATATCATTCCCCATGCAGCCGAACATTTTTCTTTCTATTGCCATGACTTTATCACATTGTTTTTGATACCATGAAGTCATCAGATCTAATCAACCAGAGACTTTTCTCCTTTAGTCCCATCAGTGTCTTAACCGCCATCAAGTACTACACTCTTAGATCTCGGCATGCCAATATTACTACTACTAGTAGCAATTATTTCTAGAATGCTACCAGATATACACAGCGCTGTACAAATTAAATCTCTCTTCACAGCAGATAAGACACTGCATGAAAGTTGTTCTTAAATATAACTGCTTTGCTTCTATAGCACTGTTGAAATGTATTTGCAGCAGGAGACATCCCTAGTAAAAACACGGTTAACAGCACATATCAGCTAAAACTGGATGTATTAATCTGCTAAAATTGAATGTAGCTAAAACAGTGTGTAGGTTGGGAGATGCATTTATCACTTTTTCCTTCTGAAGTTTTACTGGAAAACGTGGAGGTCCCTATACTTCGGCAAAGTAGATATCTAGGGGGAATCTTGGATTCCACACTGTTGTTTAAGGCAGTGTTCTTCAACCACCGGTCCATGGACCAGTGCTGGTCCACAGAAATTTCCTGCCGGTCCACAGGGCCAGCACGTGCATCAGGCCCAAAACAGTGTTCTTCAACCGCCGGTCCACGGTGCAATCGATGCGGCGTTATCTTCGAGCCAGCTCCCTCTTCCTCACTGATTCAGTGCACAAAGCCAGGGGCAGTGGCTCCTACAGGAATCCTGCGTCTGAACCGGAAGCCTTCTCTCTGACGTTGCAACGTCAGAGGGCAGGCTTCCAGATGAGGCACGGGACGTGCAAGGTGCAATTAGTATTATTATGGGGACGGGGTCTGGGGTGGAGATTGGGTAGAGATGAGCAGGGTCTGGCCCACGACTTAGCCCCGTTTTCTTTAACCGCCGGTCCACAGACCGATGCCAGTCCACAGAATAATTATTTTATTTCTGCCGGTCCATAGGTGTAAAAAGGTTGAAAAACACTGGTTTAAGGCACAGGTTAAGTCGGTGGTATCCCTTGTTTTTTTTTAAACTGTGTTTGTTGCGTGGTTTAAGAGATTATCTGTCCAGGAGTCATTTTAGGACTATCATTACAATGATTCTTACTCCTATATTTACAGGCCCTTTAACTTGCACAGAATGCCCCTGTATGTACTATTGTACAGGAATCCAAGTCCGACCGTATCACACCAATTCTGCGGGAGCTGCACTGGCTACCTATCAGTATGTGCATCGAATTTAAGGTTCTGTGTTTCATTTTCAGGTTGTTAAAAAGGACGATTGTCCGGTTGTCCTACGTTCCTTTTTTTTGCGTTTTTATCAGCCGTTACGCGCGTTATGGTCAGTGGATAAGTTGTATCTGAATGTGCCGCCTCTCAGTATGATCAGGTTATCAGGGATTCGTAGGACTATGTACACAGTGCAGGGGCTAGTTTTCTAGAATATGTTGCCATTGGAAGTGATTTAAGCATCAGGCATTTTGCAGTTCAGGAAAATGTTTAAAACAGTGTTTGAACGTTCTTATGCTAAATGAGTTTTGCTTTTTTAATGCAATAAGTTGACTGTTTTGTTGGTTTTTTTTCTTTGTTGGGGGGTGCTTGTGTTTGGGTTGTAATATTTTGCTATGTTATGATTGTTTTTTAAGAGTATGTATGATGTATAGTGTTTTTAGCCCAATTTTAAAGTGTATTTTTATATTTTAGTATGTTTGTTACCTGCATAGAATTGCAGGATATGTGGGATATAAATTTCGAAATAAAATAAAATTAAAATAAATAAATATTGACCTATTAAGCTAAAAATTAAAAAGGAAAAAACATAGTCTATTGGAGAAAATTTGAAAATCAATATTTCATATAATAATATATAGTCTGTGCCAGATAGAAGTCGTTAACTTACTATAACTGAAATTCTTTAGCTGTCCACAAAAAAAAAAAAGACAACCAAATAGCAAAAGAACACAAGACAAGACACTAAATCTTAGCAATAATTAGACTTTATTGTAGCAGAAAACAAAACCAACAAACAAAATCTGTGTATATGAGGAAAAGGTTTCTCTAATGTAAATGATAAAACAAAGACTTTTAGAGGCATTTTCAAAACAAAGAAAAGCTTTTCAGTTCAGTTTCCATAAGGCCCGTGGAGGGACATAATAAAAACAAACGTCAAAGTCCATTTTGGGCCTAGGGGGGTAGTTGCCCAAAAGCAGTGTCCAAAGTCCATTCTTGAAAAATACAGGTTTCCAGTAGGAAGGACTGGGCATCCCTCCTGCCGGTAATCTTTGCGGGGGGCAGGGGTTCCCTGCCATAGCTGCTAACCTGATCGCAGCAGGGAGATTCCCTTGCCATGATTAGATCAGCAGCTGCATCTGTCTGAAATGTAGATCAACATTTTGCTGACCTACATTTCAGGCACCTAGAGAGATGCCTAGGGTCGCCTAAGCTTACCTAAGGCCACTTCTGAGCTAAACCACGCCCATGCCTAGGCTTAGGCAAGTTTAGGCAGCCCTACGTGCCTCCCTAGGCTCACGAAAACGCCTACATCAGTGGTTCCCAAACCTGTCCTGGGGGACCCCCAGCCAGTCAGGTTTTCAAGATATCCCTAATGAATATGCATGAGAGAGATTTGCATATAATGGAAGTGACAGGTATGCAAATCTCTCTCATGCATATTCATTAGGGATATCTTGAAAACCTGACTAGCTGGGGGTCCCCCAGGACAGGTTTGAGAACCACTGGCCTACATCCTCCTCCGGGCTTTTTTTTTTTTTTTTTAACGTGTGTCCTGATTGGCTGGCTAGACAGTAGTAGGATGCCTACCGGCGCCTACAATCGGGACTCCGTTTATAGAATTTGCCCCTATGAGACCACTCATTCCACATCTTATTCTATTCTATCCCCCTCACTTGGAATAATCTTCCCCCTTAGCTTACATTTCCAAATTTTAAATCTCTAACATGCCCGGCTGGTCTCCAACATTACCTCCCTCCCCTTGTCTCCTGGACTTGCCTACCACCAAACCCTCACCCACAGCTTCCCCCCCCCCCCCGATGCTGTGCCTGATCCTCCCCTGACTTGAGTGCCAGCCACCCTTGCCCTTACTCTCCTTGGACTCTTTGCCCTTCCCCCACCTGGCCCTGCAAAACCTGACACTTCCAGAGCGATCGCTGACCTAGCCGTGGCTCTGGAACGCCACAGCAGCGGCGATCGCTCACCCAATGGCTCCGCACTCACCTGATCCTCTCTTCATCAAAGGAATCTCCAGCAACCAGGGACAGCTCGGCCTGCACCTCCTGATTCGCCATGCCGCTCCGCTGTAACATTGTAAAAAAATTGCCGCCTCATAGAACCAAGTACGTCCCGAATCTTCCGAGGTCCCGGCTTTAAATCCTCCTTCCTGATGTCCCCTTTAGCTGTGACCCTCCGATTGCCGCATGGCTCTTCAGCGAGAAAGCCCCGCCAGCCAATCCTCAGCTCGCTCCCCGCGTTGCAAGCTCATTGCTGGACGCATGCGTTCAGTCTCCCGTCCCCGCGTTAGCCTCGCCCTTCGAGACGGGCTCTCGGGCTCCCGAAAACAAGTCAAGCAAACTTCAACAAAGAAAATAACATTACTATTTCAGTTTAGCTTCTGCTGTGTTATACAGCAACAAAACTGTATATACTAAGCATTTTTCACATGAAAAGTCCTACTTTAAGCTTAATTTGCCATTCTCTATCTTATAAGTCCAAAGATATACATAGACCTGGTGTTATATGAAATATTACTGTATATGCATATTAAGAGATCTTGCGCTTAGCCGTTTTCTAACCTATTTTCATATGTAATTTGAAGTTGCCAAAAAATTGTGGTTAATTTATGGTCTTTGAAATAAAGACAAAGTAAAATAGATCTATAGATTTGATGAAAAGCCTTATTTCTCTTTCTAAAACCAGTCATTTCGCATTTTCTAGTGCACACAACTTTTTTTTCCCTTCTTCATCAAACTGTCATTTGTGGGGTGAATTTCTTGTACTTTTTTTTTTTTTTTTTTTTTGCATAATGCTATTGAATCTTAAGCCGAATGAAACCAACAGGTTTCACTTACATAGTCAGCATACTGAGGCTCCTCTGCTGGGAGAGCTCTGTTTTTACTCTCATGCTTTCATTATCACGCAGTGGGAGCTGCGGGAACCCCGCTCTCCCTTCTCAAGCTCCTGAAATGAGAAGGTGCCCCTGAACCAGGAGAAACGACAGCCGCTCCACCTCCCCTGCCTCTCTCTCTTGCACTCACCCTTTTCCTCTACACTTACATTTGAGACTTCTAAAGCTCCCAATCAACATCCCCTGCCTCCTGCAAGGTAATGCTTTTTTAAGAACTTTTAAACTTGCTTTTTCAATTATACTGAAGAGAGGTATTTTCACTAGCACAGCCAGGGGCAAGCAGGAATACCAGCCTAGAACTGCCTGCCTTATCTGATGCCATGCTTTCCTCTTAAACTCAGAGTTGACACTTTGCAAAGCGGCTACTGTCACTGCCCTGGTTGCTTTTACCGTTCTGTGACTGGGCTTCTGGCTTTTGGGAAGGTACGTGAATGCATCTCATTTCTTAGGAAAGGCTAGAAGGAGCAGGTGAATGCAGCGGGGATGCCTAACCCATGCCCAGATACTATGCTGGAGTCCAAACAGCATGAGACGATGCCTGGGAAGGGCTCGTTTTTAATTTTTTTAAATTTATTTATATTCCGCATATCACAAATTATTCAGATACTCCAGCATGTTTCCCTATCTGTCCCGGCGGGCTCACACTCTAATGCACCTGGGGCACTGGGGGATTAAGTGATTTGCCCAGGGTCACAAGGAGCAGCGCAGGATTTGAACCCCCAACCACTGGGTGCTGGAGCTGGAGCTCTAATCACTTTACCACAGACTCCCCACCGGAGTTCTAGTGTGTGGCGCCTTTCAGATCTAGAGTTGTGATGGCACTGCATTGAACGGGGGGTCCTAGAGCAGAAATATGATCATTCCCACTGCCGCTGCCTTTTCTTTTCTCTCTCTTGTTGGAATTCTTAGTCTCTTTGACTCTTCTAAGATACTTCATCATCGTTGCTTCCCTTTGGTTGTGTCCTTCGGGATTAAACTTTTTTCCAGCGATCTTATCGATGCTTAGAAATCGTGGAAGAAATTGTGCTCAACTTTTGAGCGATTGCTTCTGCTGCTAGGCTGCTTGCTGACAGGTAGACGTTGCATAACTTTGAGGTTGAATGGATTTTTGCATGAAAGCAGACTGAGAGCCGGTGTTGTAATGGGGCTGATTCTGGTATGCCTGGAAGAGATCAGGGACTTTTCATTTGTTTCGGGTGAAGGGAGTACCGGATGCAGTGTTTAATCTCTGCAAAACTGTGAGAGTCTGATGTGTTAAAAAACATTGTAGGCAGAAGTATGGATATGTGGTACCAAGAAGTAGGAACGTTAACAAAATTGCAATGGAAGCCCAATCCAAAGCCTTTAAGATCTGCACCTATCTTTCTTGTTCTGAACACTTATTTATAGGAAGTTTCTTGGTGTGTCTAATTGACCTGAAGATAGGTGGTGGGATAGTCTCCCTTAATGTTTATTAAATAAAGCACATCAATTGATGGTTAGCTACTCTCCAAGCAATGACCCGGCTTCTAAAATACAGTGTATGTGCAACATTTGAAACTTATCAAGAGAAATATTCCAAGGAGATCGGAACATCTTTAAGCCATTGGTCCAGGGAGATTTCAGGGAGAGGGGGCTGAATAAAGAAGAGGTGTTTAAACTTTCAAACTAAGAGGGGCAGTGAGGGTCTGTAGTCTAAATGGACTTTTGCTGCTTTCTTTTTTTTTAAATAAATTCTGGTTTTCATTATCTTCTGCCCCTCACCACCGAGTTCTGTTTTCTGTCTTCCTGGTACTGGGAAATCCCATATGGCTTCATGTACTCCGAGCAATGCTTCTGCTGCTGCTGCCTACTACTATTATTTCTATAGCGCTGAAAAGGCGTACGCAGGGAGGTGGAGTAGCCCTAATGGTTAGGTCAGCAGCCTGTCAACTAGAGGAATTGGGTCTCATTCCCACTGCAGCTCTTTGTATATCTTTATAATATGTAAACCACTGAAATTTCCTATTGGATAATCTGCTCTCGTACTATGAAGCAGTATCCATAAGTTGAAGGGCAAGAGTAGTAGCATATTAGGTTCATTACACATTTATGAAAGATTATAAATGGAAGAGTATTTAGGGAGATCTTTATATGTCTGTCTGTCCAATCATTATTATTATAATTTTATATTCCGCATATCCTAAAATTCTATGCGGATTACAAATTATTCAGGTACTCAAACATTTTTCACTAACTGTCCTGTTGGACTCCCACTCTGTCTAATGCACCTGGGGCAATGAGGGGATTAAGTGACTTGCCCAGGGTCACAAGGAGCGGTGTGGGATTTGAACCCACAACCTCAGGGTGCCGAGGCCACACACTCCCACATACTGTCATACCAACAGCTTTTTATTTTGCCCGCCTTTCTCTCCCCAGCAGTCTCTGACACTCCCTCTCCCACCCCCAGTCTCCATCTCACCCACCAATGATGGTGTTCCTGGGTGGCACGTCCTTGTCCTCGACACTGCTCTTCAGGTAGGAAGGGCTGCAATAATAGCAACACTGTCTTCCTTCTCTCCCAGGGTCTCAGCTACCACCTCCCCAACACACTCAGGCCTGACCAAGCCTGATAAATGACAGATCCAAACCTAGATAGACCACAACACATGGCAAAGTTACAGAGGTGCCCCAGTACAGTTTTAAAAGCATGGGCGGTGCAAGCATATTGATCACCACAGGTTAATCAAGTCCTTGTGGTTCGCCTTGTGATTCCCCCCCTGCTCTTCCTCCTTAAAGTTGGCACTATTTGCATGTCCAAAGCACATGAGGTCAGCATCAGGAAGCACTGGCCCTGCAACCATATCTGGAATGTGTTCATGATGCTAGCCTTAAGGAGGAGGAGGAGGAGAAGCAGTGGGGAACCACATCACAGACTCTCTCGACCTTACTAGGCTTGACAGTTCTGTCTTCAGCTGACCTACCAGAGTCTGGAGAACCCCACCAGCCATGTTGCTTCACTCAGCTAGCTCTACTTTTTCTTTGGCACCGGAGGCTAATGCAAGGGTATTAGGTGACCTAGGCAACCCTTCAGCTTCACACCCATTCCCTCAACCTATAGGCCTTCCAACAATCATGTTTATCTGAACACAAAGCTTCTGAAATTCTGTGGAGGTGTATTTCCATATATTTAAGGCATGATTCTAAAAACAGCATCTCGACTCTAGGCATCATACCACCAATCAGGACGCACATTAAAAAAAAAAAAAAAGTCGATGGGGTGAAGGACACCTAAAATGTAGACGTTCGCACACGTATGGAGATGTCTAGGCCTGCCTAACAAAGCCTAAAGCCAGCATAGGTGTGGTTCATGCCAGAAGTGGCCTTAGGCATCCTTAGCTATGCCAACGCAGTTCTCATAGGCGCGAGTCAGATGCTTTAAATATAGGCCTGTAAAATGCTGGCCTACATTTAAGGCAGCTGTAGAAGAAAATTAGAGGCGATTCTGGACATGGCGCCTACCGGTGATTGACACATGATAGGTGCCCATTTTTCAGGCACCTACTGCGGCAGGCACCGTTTCCAGAAATCAGGCCCTTTATAGTTTATATTCCACATTTATACAAGGCGGATCACATACTAAGGCGATAATTGATTCAAACTCAGATACACCATCAACAGAAATGTATTTTTAATAATAAAAACAATTTTCCATTGGGGGCTTAATGGGCAGGGAATTTCAGATATCAACAGATAGAGGAGCTGGGGAGAAAGAAAGAAGAAAGATCATGACTAGATTAAAGGAAGGAAATGAGGAGGAGACGGGATTCTATGATCTTGAAAGGATAAGAGGGGGGAAGAAGGAGGTTCAGGGCAGTGGCATACCAAGAGGGAAGGGGTAGAGGGGGGCGGTCCATCCTGGGTGCAGTCCATAAGGGTGTGCTCCAAAGACTCCTCCAAGGGCCAGTGCCAGTATCAAGAACTTCTTCCCAGCAGCGTTTACAAGTCACTGCTCTTGCTGGCTTCGGGCCTTCCTCTCTGCCGGGTCCTGCCTTCGTGGAAACAGGAAGTGGGCGGGACCCCACAGAGAGAAAGGCATGACGCCGGCAAGAGCAGCGACTTGTGAACACTGTGCTGCTGACTGGGGGGGGGGGTGACAAAGACTGTATACTGATTGGGGAGAGGGAGGGATAAGGAAGACCAAGGAAAGGAGGGGAGATAAGAGAGATGCCAGACCATGAGGAAGGGAAAGAGGGAAAGGAAGGAAGGAAAGGAAATGTTAGGCCAGGGAGGGGGTGGAGGAGGTGGAAGAGATGCCAGAACATATGGGGGAGGGAAGGGAAGGTGACTTTCCCATGGCCAGTGGTAAGGGTACGGGTAGGACCTGTGACATACAGGAAGAACATAAGAATAGCCTTACTGGGTCCATCTAGCTTAGTAGCTCATCTTCACGGTGGCCAATCCAGGTCACTAATACTTGGCAAAACCCCAAAAAGTGAGACCAAAAGCAAAAAAGTACCGTGGAACGTGATGTTCAGGATTCAGGTATTTATTCAGTCAATAGACGATGCAAACAACAGTTCCCAACAAAGAAATCTACATATGCAATGAAAGCTGTGGACCCAACATGGTCCGTGTTTCGACTAACCGCCTTCTTCAGAAGTCCAATGGTTTGCAATATCACAATAAAAACATCTAATAGTGGATATTCTCAAAGTTGAGGAATGCAGCAGCTAGAGTTCCTCACTCAGATTTCGAGCAGAGAACACTGATCTCATCAACTTTGAGAGCATCACGTTCCACGGTACTTTTTTGCTTTTGGTCTCACCATTTCACTGTGGAACCTTTGGGTTTCCTTTTTGCTTTGCTTCTGTAAACCCCCCAAAAGTAGCAACATTCCTTGCTACCAATCCAGGGCAAGCAGTGGCTTTCCCCATGTCTGTCTCAATAACAGAATATGGGCTTTTCCTCCAGGAACTTGTCCAAACTTTCTTTAAAGCCAGCTACATTAACCGCTCTTACCACAACCTCTGGCAACACGTTCCAGAGCTTAACCATTCTCTGAGTGAAAAAATATTTCTTCTTGTAGGTTTTAAAAATGTTTCCCTGTAACTTCGAGTGTCCCCTAGATTTTGTCATTTTTGATGAAGTAAAACATCGATCCACTTGTGCCCCTTGAAACTGAAAGAGAGTACTCAGTTTTCATAATGCATACTTTATTGCGTAGAGATAGTAAAATTATTGGTTCAGGATAAAAGAAAAACAGGTCCATCAACTCCAAACACCTGAAGTATTTCTCTTTCTCTTTCTTCACAGTTGCACTTCATGTGAAGTCTGACTTCTGGGGGTTTCCATTTCCGTTGTTTTCTGCACATTTCTAATTTTCTAGTTTGTGGTCCTTTATCCTATATTTGGTACACATCTGCCTGTGTTTTGCATGTATGACGGACATAATATTCTGTTAGCGTGTGTAGGGATCTATTACAGTCCAGCTTGTTTTGCCCTTCCAATGCGAGATACACAATATGAGCTTTCTAGTATCTGTTACGTTTGCTGTGTTGATATTGCTGGAATTCTGGCAGTTAGGGCTGTGGTAATAGGGCAAGCTTGTTATATAGGTCCCGACTGTTTATTTTGCAGGGTTTTCTATTCCTACACAAAGTAGCTGGAAGTGGAGGAAGTTACTGTTGCTGAGCTAACACTAGAATTTGAATATTCTTGTTTGTATACCCAGTAGTTAGGGGAAACATCCGACTTCTGCTCTGCATGCGTCGTTTGGGGAGTTTCTGTGGATACAGAGTATTATGTTTACAGAATTAAGAAGTGTGGGGTTTATATTGAAAGGTCTGTCCCATAACCAGACTTCAGTTTTATCTACGAGGTTGAACGAGGCTATAATTACATTACATTAGGGATTTCTATTCCGCCATTACCTTGCGGTTCAAGGCGGCTTACAAAAGATTTATAAACGGGGGTTACAATGGAAGAACGGATGATATACTAGAGTGGTAAGTAGTAGATCTTTTGACATTTTCGGGGCAAGGATTAATACAGCTTACAAGAAGTGTGTAAATGGAAGTTACATTGGTAGCATAATTGTTATTGCTGAGGTAGTAAGGGTAGATTTTTTGTCAATTTTAGCGTTGTTAATAGTACGTGAAGTTAGGGCTGATTTAGGAATTTCTTGAAAAGTATAGTTTTTATTTCTTTTCTGAATGTCTTGTAGGCTGAGGTGGTCATCAGCAGGTTGGAGATCCGGGTATCCAGTTTTGTGGCTTGAGTAGCTAGGAGGCCGTCGTGTAGTTTTGATCTTTTTACTTCTTTGATCGGAGGAGGTATGAATGGGGAATGCGCTTTTCTGTGTCTGAGTGTGGATGCTTGGTTGAGGCGGTTGTTCAGGTAGGAAGGACTGTCTCCATTTAGGGTTTTAAATAGCATGCTGTAGAATTTGAATTGTATTCTTTCTTGGATTGGTAGCCAATGTGAGTTGATGTAAGCTTCTGTGAAGTGGTCATGTTTTCTCAATGAGTAGATGAGTCTCAAAGCTGTATTTTGGATTGTTTGATCATAGTAGCAGGGCATGGGGGAAGAGGATGTTGCAGTAGTCCAGCAGTCCTAGGATTAGGGATTGTACTATAAGCTGGAATTCAGTTCTTTCAAAGAATTTCCGGACTAGTCTCAGATTTCTCATGATTGCGAAGGATTTCTGGATTGTTTTGTTTATTTGCGGTTGCATGGTACAGCATCTGTCTATGGTAATTCCTAGTAGTTTTATGGTGGTTTGGATGGGATAGTTGATTGAGTTGAGTTCTAAATTGGTTAAGGTTTGGACTTTGTCATTTTCGAAGAGGATGAATTTAGTTTTGTCTGGGTTGAGTTTAAGTTTGTGATCTTTCATCCAGATCGTAACTGTTTCTAGTGTTCAGTGTAGGATGTTTGACATGGTGGGTTTAGGCTGATCATATGGTATGAGGATGTAATGTCATCCGCGTAGCTATAGGTGGTTATACCTAGATTGTTCAGATGTGTTCCGAGAGAAGCAGTGTATAGGTTGAAGAGGGTGGGGGATAGTGGGGAACCCTGTGGTACTCCGCAGGGGTTTGACCAAGGTTCTGATTTTTTGTTGTTTGATTTTACACTGTAGGTTCTGGATTTTAGGAAGCCTTCAAACCAAGAGTATACTTTATCAGAGATACCTATTGCGTCCAAGATTTGCAGAAGGATATTATGATCAACTAGGTCAAATGCTGCAGTCAGGTCCAGTTGTATGAGGAGCATTTTTTTCCCTGTGCTGAGGTGTTGTCTGATTGTGTCCATAAGGGAGCCTAGAAGAGTCTCTGTGCTGAAGTTGGTTCTGAAGCCAGATTGCATGGGGTGGAGTAGGTTATGGTCATCCAGATAGTTAGTGAGTAGTTTGGCTACTAGGCCTTCTGTAAGTTTGACATATAGCGGTATTGAGGCAATAGGTCTGAAGTTGGATGGTTGGTCTGGTGGTCCTTTTGGATCTTTTTTGGATTGGGGTGATGATGATTTCGCTGAGTACAGTGGGGAAAATGCCTTCCGTGAGCGTGGTTTGAATCGATTGTAGAAGTAGAGTACGGAATTTTACACTGGAGATAGTAAGGAGATATGAAGGGCAGTGGTTGAAGTCACAAGAGGCGTGGCTGTATTTTTTGTAGAGGTTATTGAATTTGGGCCATTGTATGTTGGGGAATTGAGACCATGTTCTGTCTGCTGCTGTTGTATCTTTTTCTGTGGGGTGAATTGTGATTACGTTTAGGTGGGATGGGGTAGAATTGAGGGTGGCTCTGGCATTGGTAATTTTGTTCTTGAAGTGATCTGCTAGGAGGGTAGCTGAGGGGGTGGGGTATTGTTTGTGGTTGTGTAGGGTTTGGTGTCTGTCAGATCTTTTAAGATTTGGAATAGTTTTTTGGGGTCTTGGGTTTCTGTGCCTATAAGATTTGTGTAATGAGTTTTCCTCTTGTCTTTTAGTAGAAGTTTGTATTGTTTGTTGATGTTTTTCCAAGCAATTTTTGTTTGATCTAGGTTTGTTTTTCTCCATTTTCTTTCTAATCTTCTACACTGTCTTTTGAGTTGGAGCAGTTCATTGTCAAACCATTGGACTGATCTCCTGCTGGTTCTGGTTTTGGTTTGTAGTGGGGCTAGTTCATCAAGGATGTTGGTGGACATATGCTTCCAGTGAGAGATGAAGTTTTTTGGGTCTCGGTCTTGGATTGATTCATCTACTTTTGTCCAGAAGGTGGTTGGCTCGATATATTTGCGTGAGGTGTATGTTATTTTTTTGGGTTGAGGTGTGGTTTTGGTCTTGTTCCAGTTGATGTTGAAGTTGTAGGTGTAGTGGTCTGACCAAAGAGATGGGGACCAGGTTCCTTTGGGAGTTTGAATTGCTGGGGTGGATGGTTGGTGCGTCATGAATGCTGCAATGTCCAGTTGATGACCTTTTTCATGTGTGGTTTGTGAGTTTAGGATTTGGAAGGACAGGGCATTGAGGAATGATAGACAGTTTTTTGCTGGTGTGGAAGTTGGGTCTTCTAGGTGAAGATTTAGGTCTCCTAGGATAAGGTTGTATTCCGCAGTTAAGGAATTTTGGTAAATGAAGTTTTCAAATTCTGGACTCACTGTGGTCCAGTTGCCTGGCGTTATATAACAGAGCATGCAGTTTAGTGAGTTTTTTAGTGTAGTGCTTGTGAGATGACAGGCGAGGAAGTCCATTTGCGGGGTGGATGTTTTTTTCTAGTATGTTTAGGGTTAGGGAGTCCTTAATTATTATTGCTACTCCTCCTCCTCTTTTTTTCTCTCTGCAGGTCACTGTTATTTTGTACCCCTGAGGGCAAACCTCAGTTATTCTAGGGTCTGTGTAATAATAGTAATAATAGTGTTATCGAGTGAGTGAAACTGACAAGGGTTTCTTTCTTACACCAAAGGCATGTAAAACATTTTCCTCTAGTGACTTTATAGCCATCTTTTAGAGTCCCCAGATCACTTGCAACCTCTTTTAGGCTCCCTACTGCTATGTGGAGAGTTTCTTTCTTCTAATGACATTTGAGCCCCCCAATTCTGTTACAGAATATTAGCGCAAATCCGCATTGATCCGCCCAGTTCTGCCAGGCGTATGGCAGGTACCTAAACGCGGCAAGTATCATGCAAAATTTACAAGGGTTCTGCTGAAAAGTTCTCAGCGAAGCCAACAAAGTTGGGGTAGAAACATAGAAACATAGAAAATGACGGCAGAAAAGGGCTATAGCCCATCAAGTTTCCATCGAGGGCTATACACTTAGGCCAGTGATGTCCCACTTTTTGTCGTTACATATTTTTTCCCGATGGAACTAAAAAGAGTGGAACATCACTGGACTAAGGGCTTCTTTTACAAAACCGCACGCTAAATTGCCACACACGCTAGCCGCTACCGCCTCCTTATGAGCAGGCGGTAGATTTTTGGCTAGCGCATGCTATAGCATGCGCTAATCCGATGCATGCGATAAAACGTTTAGCACACCTTCGTTAAAGGAGCCCTAAGTGTATAGCTCTCGATGGAGACTGCCCCAACTTTGTTGGTTGAGCTGAGAACTTTTCAGCGGCCTCTTGTATATAATTCGGCAAGTTGTGCGTGTAAGTGGAAGCCCCGCCAATGCTCTGTCCATGTGTATGCTCCTTGCATTTATTTTAGTTTTTTTTAAGTCATTTATATACTGCTTATCAATGGAGATTCTCAAGGCGGTTTACGTTCAGGTGCTCAAGTATTTTTTCTCTGTCTGTGCCAGCGAGCTTACAATCTATCTTAGAATAGCACATCAGTAGCACTTCTATGTACACTTATGCAAAAAACAAAAAAAACTTTGACAACCTAATAGCCTCCAAAGCAGCTAAACTGGACAGACAAATCACCACTCTGTTATCTTCAACTACAAACTACAAAACCTTCGAGAGATATTAAAACCATACTCTTCAAAAAACACATAAAACCTATCCAGTACGACCAATCCCAACCCAACATCCAACACTCTCTATACCCTTAGTACTCTCTAATATTCTTCTATTTACCAAACGTTATCTAAAACCCCATAATTCACCCTATTCTTATCTCCTAAAGACTTCTAGTTCCCGTTGGTAACTCTTTACCCAACGTTTTGGGGTTGTTGTTTTTTTATTACCTTAAAAATTTTATGTCATCGCTTATTCTATCCCTTCAAATTTTGAATGTAATTCTTGTTTTAGTTTGGATGTAATCCGCCTTGAACCGCAAGGTAATGACGGAATAGAAATCACTAATGTAATGTAATAATTACACATACTTAAGGCTCCTTTTACAAAGCTACGGTAGAGGTTTCCACCGCGGGCCGACGAGGTAAAAGCTCCGATGCTTATGAGCGTCCGAGCCTTTACCTCGCCGGCCCGTGGTTTAGTAAAGAAATTGCCTTTCTTGTGTCAGGCTAAGGTATGGACAGCATGTAGGATATGATCTATTTCCTGCCTATTTTGAAACATTTTCAGTATAAGTTGGAACCATTTTTGCTATAATCATTGTCTTTTCTAGATTTCCCTGTAGTTTTCCATAATTAACAGTAGGTTTCTAGCAGATTCAAGTTGTTTTGCAGACTTCCTGGAATATGGTATGAAAGGACCATCAAGTAGATATTTAATCACCGAGGTTTTTGCTTTCAGTCTTCGGGCTAAAAGCAGATATAGATGTTTAAAGGATGTAGGAGTGAGGCTAAATTCCTGTCCTACTCCATGATCTTACCTGAATCATAACCAGTTCATCTCTACCTGCTTCACCACACTCTCTTCTTTTTAGGAGGAGAAAATTGCTCATCATCTGTTTTCCTCCAAATTTGTCATTGTTTTTATTGCCATCCATATCCCCAGCTTTATTTCTCCTGCAGTCCTTCCCTCCATCTTTCACATCCTCAACCCGTCACTTTCCACAGTAGCCATTCCCACCATCTTCAAACCTGCTGTGATCACACTCCTCCATAATCCTTCACCTGGCCTTTTCTGCCTTGCTATTATCCCATTCCTCTCCTCACTTTTACATGCAAATTAGAGAATGACACAGGGATAAATTTTTCCTTGTCCCCACGGGAACTCATTTTCGCCCCATCCTGGCGAGTTCGTTGCCTGTCCCTTCCCCATTCCTGCAAGCTCTGTCCTCATCTGCACAAGCCTCAAACAGTGATGTCACAATGGGTTCATTATCCTATACTTGGCTCACAAAGAATCAGTCTGAATGGGCCCAGTCACTGACCCTCAAGCCTTTAATGAAAAACTAGAGCAAGTGCATAATTGGCTGGACAAAAACAGATTAGCTCTTAATATTAATAAAACTAATGTCATGCTTTTTCCCTGGAAGGATAGTTTTTCTCTTATTACTCCTATTTCAATTTCAAACGTCCCTCTACAATTAGTTAAAAATATAAAAATTTTAGGAGTAATTTTTGATAACAAACTTAACTTTCACGATCATATCAGTAGTATTGTGAAAACTACCTTTTACAGATTGCGGAAAATTCGTTCAATTTCTAAATTTCTCTGTCCTAAAGCACTAAATATACTTATTCACTCTCTGGTGATATCTAAAATCGATTATTGTAATTCCCTATTTAAAGGAATTGCTTTACAAGAAATAAAACGACTACAAATCATTCAGAATGCATCAATTAAATTAATAACAAAATCCAAAAAGTTTGATCATGTAACACCACTCCTTAAAAAGGCTCACTGGCTTCCTGTTATGCACCGAATTACGCATAAATTATGTACAATTATTTTTAAAACTTTATATAATAAGACCCCAGCATTTTTATTTAGATTACTTATCCCTTATTCTGCAAAGAGAACCTTGAGATCTAGCGAACAAAATCTTTTATCCATTCCTTCTCTAAAAATTATCAATACAAGGAGACAATTTATCTTCTCCTGTACGGCACCGCAAACATGGAACGCCCTCCCTATGTTTTTACGGGAGGAGAAAGAGTTTGTAAAATTTAAAAACGAATTAAAAACTTTCCTTTTTAGAGATGCATTTGCAAGTTAATCTTTTATTTTATTGCTTTGCTTATTTTATTCCCCTAAATGTCTTATTACCCTTTTGTATTTCCCTTTGATGTCTCCTCTTTACTTTACAAATTGTACTTCATCCCTCCTTTCCTTTTGTTAAACAATGTTAATTTTTAGTATAATAAGTTTATTTATTAATTGTATGGACTGTTTTGTTACCTAAGCTATGTAGCTTTTTAAATGTTCACCGCTTAGAAACTTTGTCTAAAGCGGTTAATCAAGCCATCTAATAAACTTGAAACTTGAAAACTTGAAGAATGCTGGTGTAGAAGGCCCGAGGTTGAGATAGACACTAAAGAATGGTACGGGATGGTTTCCTGCGGTTATCAGCGGGGACAGGAATGGTGAAGAATTTTGTCACCGTGTCATTCTCTACTCAGAATCTTCCTCCTCCTGACATAGGGTAACATGGCAGCCCTCCAGTTTTAACCATTAAGTCACTCCATTTGAGGCAAGTACCTGCATAGTCCCCATGCTCACTCAAAGTATTTCTGCCACCATACCCACAGCTAGGCTCTGCATTTTCCCTGCTACTTCTGGAGAAGTGAAACATTGATGGAGAGGGTGATAGTGAGGAAAGAAGTAAATCAGGAGTGGGAAAAGAATCCCAGTAGGGAGACCAACAAATATATGTTTGCCTAGGGCCAAATGCAGTGTTAACCCGGTCTTGCCAGTTTGCTATGGCTTTGATGAGATCTTCAATGTATTGGGTCACAAAAGTTCATGCAGCTATATCAGTTATACTACTAATACTACCACTACTTATCATTTCTATAGTGATGCTAGACATACGCAGCACTGTACATTAGAATATGCAAGAGACAGTCCCTGCTCAGTAGAGCTTACAATCTAATCAACAGACAAACAGGACAAGTAGGCGGTTAGGGGCTTTCTCAGGCAGGCATATGTGCTTTACCAGTGAGTGGGATCAGGAGTTAAAAGCAACTTTGAAGAAGTGGGCTTTTAGGAGCTTGATGTGATGACTTAAGCGGTTTATTCCAAGCTTGTGATGCAGCAAAAGAGAAGGAATGTAGTCTTGAGTTGGCAGTAGAGGAGAAGGTTGTAGTAAACCGACGCTGATATCTAATGCTTTCCAGTGTAGTTATGGTTTGTGTCAATAAGTTCCATGAGGTTGAGAAGCAAATAGATCATGGCGCCAGTATTATTTTATTTATTCATTCAATTTTCTATACCGTTCTCCCAGGAGAGCTCAAAACGGTTTACATGAGATTATTAAGGTATTCAAGCTTTTTTTTCCT
This sequence comes from Geotrypetes seraphini, assembly GCF_902459505.1. Lineage (NCBI taxonomy): Eukaryota > Metazoa > Chordata > Amphibia > Gymnophiona > Dermophiidae > Geotrypetes > Geotrypetes seraphini. Next base: position 43,666,202 of record NC_047100.1, read on the forward strand.
GTCTGTCCTAGTGGGCTCACAATCTATCTGGGGCAATGGGGGGATTAAGTGACTTGCCCAGGATCACAAGGAGCAGCATGGATTTGAACCCACAACCCCACGGTGCTGAGGCTGTAGCTTTAACTACTGCGCCACAGTCTCCCTACTCTTTCCCCTGCTGCATCTATACTGCCACCAGCGCTCCCTTTCTTCCACTAGTCATGCGCCTTGCACTGGAAGGCAATATTCCCTTTTACCTGTAGATTATACAGAGTAGATAGTATGTAAGCATCTTTTTTGATGACGGATCTCAATCTGTTATACATGGAAGGAGCTCACAAGCACAAACATCTCTGATGTCAATCCGTTTTGCTGCCAAAAACCCTCTAACTTTGCCTCCATGATATTTCCAATCAGAAAGGCACTGCTCAGGGTGGCCCTTTTGGAACTCAGCTCCTCCATGGCATCCTTACAAGGTTGTTGGGAGTTCATTGTTCTCCGGTATGAAAGACTCTTGCTTTAACACATTTCCAGACGTGACTTAATTGAATGTCTCAGCTCCTGACGAAGTTTTTGAAACGGAGCTCTGTCGAGCCGTGACAGGAACCCGCTGTGATCCAGATAAGTTTTGTGATTTTGGATCTTTTCAACAAAACAATAATTTTTTTTGCATTTTGAGCATTTTTGAATATAACATCATGGAATGGGGCTTATGAAACGCTCGTTTGTTTCTTCTCCTCCCTCTCAGTACTTTTGCTGAGTGTTTATTTATTGGCATTATTGATTATTAGAGAGACAGTATGATGCTCGAGGCAGGACTTATTCAGGTTTACTAACCTGGTGCTGGTCACCCATACGTTTCCTGCCTGGGCCTAAACAGTTTTCGGTGATTGCTATTAACTAAATTTCGGCCCGTACTGATGTATCTCCTTATTTAAATTCCTGCTAAGAGCCGGCTCTGCTGCTCCAAGGGGATGCGAAGCGTTCTGCCAATTATTATTTTTTTTTCTTTGTTACCCTTAAAAGGCTTCAGGATTTCTCCGAGACATGCATGCTATAACAGTTAGAAGCAGTAGTGGTAACAGTGATAGCTTACTGTTTATAAAGGATGATGAAGACCATGACATAGTTCGTCTTGCATTCCAAAATCCTTTGTTATGGCACTTGTATCAAGAACAGTAATGTCACAGAAAAATGCTCCTCAGTTTTGTATGCAGAAAAAGTGCCAACGTGCCATGGGCGTAGATGCAATATGTGGAAATATACCTTTGGGTTGGCTCCTCCCCAACCCCACAAATAGCTCCGTCTAGAGCAGTGGTCTTCATTAATTGTTAAACTGGGACCACTTTGGATTCTAATGAGCTGAAGGAGAGCCGCTAAATATCTTCTCATGAGGAGCCATGACATTGCTGACCAGTATGTGTCAATGACATCCAAGCCTACAGCCCACCTTCAGACTTCATTGGGAAGTATTCTCAAGGTTGTGACCATTTCCAAATGCATTCTCTTTCGTCTACTGAGAAATGCCTTGTCCTTCAAGCACGTGTTTTTCCTCCTCCCCTCCATCTACTTTCCCCATTTTGTCTTGAGCCTGATGACGAAATACAGCAAGTATCAGATGTGGATGTTGTGGCATCTCTCAGTTTGGAAATTTAGCCATATCATTAATATGATTTCCTCTTCACACTGAGTGAGGTGAAGTTTTGGATTTCTCAAGGTTTGAATAACATCACTTTCATCTTCGTATTATACTGAGGGGCCACCACTGGTCCCCAGGCCTTGCCACCTCACTAGTCTAGAGAGACTGCTGGAGGCAATTTGACTTCTGACTGTTGCTTCTGTGGTAGCCTCTACTCTTGTAGAGGAGCTAGAATAGGCTGTTCATAAAGATTTTTTGCTGTGCGTAAGTCTTTAGTACTTTGTAGGGAAGATGCTTATATATCTGTGTGCATATGTGTATAGTGCTTGTTCAGAGGTATATCTATGGTAATAGTTTAGTATAGGATATATAGCAGGAATTCTTATAATAAATAATAATAATAATTTTATTCTTATATACCACCAAAGCCATGGAAGTTCAAGGCGGTTTACAACAAGAAGCGCTGGACAATCAGCGAAGAGGTCACAAATCAAAGTCATCAATACAGTCTTACATAATGAAAGAAGTGGAAAGCTATATAGTTCTTAAGGTTACTGGTTGAATTAGCAGAGCTGAATAAATTCTTAGTTTACAAATCGATTGAACAAATTCGTTTTTACCAATTTTCTAAAATTGAAGTAGGATGAGGAGAGCGTGATAACGTTACTAAGCCAATCGTTCCATTTGCCTGCCTGGAAGGCAAGAGTTCTGTCCAGATTGAGATCCATCAAAAAGGATGGAGTCGGTCCAGAGGAAGGCTACTAAAATGGTGTGTGGTCTTTGTGATAAGGCCTATGGGGACAAACTTAAAGATCTCAATCTGTATACTTTGGAGGAAAGGCAGGAGAGGGGAGATATAGAGTTTAAATACCTACGTAATATAAATGTGCATGAGTCGAGTCTCTTTAATTTGAATAGAAACTCTGCAATGAAAGGGCATAGGATGAAGTTAAGAGGCGATAGGCGCCAGAGTAATCTGAGGAAATACATTTTTAAAGAAAGGGTGGTAGATGCATGGAAGAGTCTTCCGGAAGAGGTGGTGGAGACAGAGACTGTCTGAATTCAAGAGGGCCTGGGATAGGCACTTGGGATCTCTCAGAGAGAGAAAGAGATCATGGTTACTGTGGATGAGCAGACTAGACGGGCCATTTGGCCTTTATCTTCCGTCATGTTTCTATATGCACCTCACAAATATTTAAAGCTGATCACAATGATTAAAGGACTGGTCAGACTAACCAGGAATTTGACCAGTGGGCCGCCGCATGAGCAGACTGCTGGGAACGATGGATCACTGGTCTGACCCAGCAGCGGCAAATCTTATGTTCTTACAATATACATTTATAATAACCGTGACTAATCAAAACTATAAAAGAAAGCCACCCTATAATAGTTTCAAGTTTTATTAAAATTTGATAAAAATCGCTGATCAGGATTTCTAAGCGAGTTACAATAAACAATTTAAGGGTTTAAAAGATGACAATACATATAACAAAACTAAAACTTGTTTGAAATAAAAAGGTGTTTCCTAAACAACCTGTAAAGAGGGAAAGGCCTGATTTGCCCCTCCCCCCTTTTACAAATCCGTGATAGCTGTTTTTAGCGCAGGCCGGCATGCTGAATTCTCTGCGCTGCTCCTGACACTCAGTTCCTATGAGCGTTGGGAGCAGTGCATTCAGCGTACCGGCCTGCGCTAAAAACCGCTATTGCGATTTTGTAACAGGAAGGGTGATTAGGTAGTTCTTCTCACAGTTTTGCTGCTTGATATGAAAAGGAAGAATTTATTAATTGTTTAGATTTTTTGCCGCTAAGATTTGAAAAGTTGAAATAATGTATATTGCGAAACAAATAGGTGGGTTTTTTTTGTCTGAGGCAGACAGAATAATTTGTACATATAATGGTGGAGTCAGGCCATACTGATACAATCAAATTTAAACAGAATTCTCGCTTCGATGGAAAGCCAGTGTAGTTGATTCAAGTTTGATGACGTATGGTCTGTATTAGATAGTGAAAAGGTATGTAAGCAGACAGCTGTGTTGTGAACACAAGAGTTAGCATACTGGGACAGACCAAAGGTCCATCATGCCCAGTATCCTGTTTACAACAGTGGCTGACCCAGGTCCCAAGTAGCAAAACCGATTTTAAGCTGCTTATCCTAGGAATAGGCAGTGGATTTCCCCAAGCCATCTCAATCATGGCTTATGGAAAAAGGATCCAAATGAAGAAAAAAAGAACAGACATAAGCATTGGCAAGTTAGATGCAAAGCATTGATAAAGAAAGCTAAGAAAGAATATGAAGAGAAACTTGCCAGCGGCAAAAAACTCATAGTAACAATTTTTTTTTAGGTACATCAGAAGCAGAAAACCTGTGAGGGAATCTGTGGGACCATTGGAATATCAAGGAGCAAAGGGGCGCTCAGGGAGGGTAAAGCCATAGTCCAGTCTTCCAATTTCCTAACTTTTTACACACTGCATGCGTTTTACCAACTTTGAACAGTTTAGTGTCATCTGCAAATTTTTAATCACCTCACTTGTTCCAATTTCAAGATCATTTATAAATTTTTTTATATAATTTTGGGACATCTTGGCCTCCCGAAAATGCTGCCTGAACATAATGCTAGGTTGCTTAATATCCTTTTATCTCTGGCCCTCAAAAATATTTTACACTGTTGGAAAGATTCATCCAAGGCTGATTATGTCACTTGGTGGAATACATTGTGCCTCACTGCGAAATATGAGTGTTATAGCTGATAAACACAAGTCTATGCATTCCTACCTTAAAACCTGGAGCCCGGTCAACTCATATTGCAACACAGGATGACAGCATTCAGTTATTGCGCTAAGAATTAGCCATTTATATCAGAACTCATCTCATTATGGCTCACGTCCTGAATTGCTATTACATTATAATTCTAGTGTCTCTCTGTATTTGGTTATCATATACTGCTACGGCTGCTAATTGTGTCAATATTTTCTCCCAAATAGGCATAGATCAGCTTGTTGTATTGTATTACATAGATATTGTTTGACTCCTTTTTCTGTACAACTTGTCTGTATTTGTCACTTTGTTAGAATTTTTTCTCTTTTTTGTATAAAAAGCAATAAAAAAATATCTGAACTTAAGTTTATAAATAAGTTAAATAGCACCGGTCCCAGTACAGATCCCTGAGGCACTCCACTATTTACCCTCCTGCATTGAGAAAAATGGCCATTTAACCCTACGCTCTGTTTTCTGTCTGATAACCAATTCCTAATCCACAACAGAACATTTCCTCCTGTCCCATGACTCTATATAAATTTTCTCAGGAACCTCTCATGAGGAACTTTGTCAAAAGCTTTCTGAAAATCTAGATGCACTATATCAACCGGCTCACCTTTATCCACACCTTCAAAAACATGCAGCAAATTGGTGAGGCAAGACCTCCCTAGGCTCTACCTATGCCGACTCTGTCCCATTAAACCTTGCTTGTCTATGTGTTCCATAATTTTATTTTTTATTATTGTTCCCACTGTTTTGCCTGGTACTGAAGTCAGGCTTAAAAGTCTGTAATTTCCTGGATCTCCCCTGGAACCCTTTATAAAAACTGGTGTATCATTGAGATTGGGAGTACCAGGGATATTATTACATTGGACATTGCTTGATGGATTAGGTAGAGTTTTAGTCACCCTTTTTACTATTATTATTACTACATTTGCCACCCTGCAATCTTCAGGTATTACAGATGATTTTAGTTATACATTACAAATCACTAACAGCAGCATTTTTGTAGTGATGATTATGTTTGAAGGCGTTGGTTTGAAGGGTTGTGCATGAGATTTAATGAAGTTATAGTTTGAGTTCCAAGCAGAACATAGGCAGCTGGGGGTAATACATTGATTCTGTCCATCATATGGTAAAATCTGGCTTTCCAGAAAATGACTGTCATTCCTGTCGTTTGAAAATCCCAACTTGTGGGGATGTCCACAGTCTGCATCATTTCTTGACTTCATTAGAATTTCTTCTTGTTTCTATTTCTTGCATTTATTAGTCATCCAGACCATGTTGTGGGCAGGGCAGTGCTGGGACATGTTTTACTCAAGCATGGAAAATACTGTGGAGATGCAGAGAAATAGAGAAAATGACAGCAGATAAATATTCAGCTGGTGGCAGTTGCTATTTTATGGGCCCCCACTGGCATTATTTCATGGCTATTCAATGCCAGGCTATGTCTGGGCACCAGCATTGAATATCCAGGTTTGTGTGGCATTCAGCACTTAACCACTTAAGTTAAAATGGACAAAGATAGGATTGTTTTTATAGGATTGTGCAATTTTGGAGACCGCACCTTCAAAAAGATATAAATAGGATGGAGTCAGACCAGAGGGCTGCAACAGAATTGGGTAGTGGTCTTTGTCATAAATCATATGAGAACAACAAAAAAATGGAGTTACAAAGGTATTTCAACTGTTGATGATCTAGACCAGTAGTCTCAAACTCACGGCCTGGGAGCCACATGCAGCCCGCCAGGTACTATTTTGAGGCCCTCGGTATGTTTATCATAATCACAAAAGTAAAATAAAATAGTTTCTTGATCGTATATCTCTTTAGCTATAAATTACAATATTATTATTAAGATTTAGCCAAAAGGAAAGATTTATTACATTACATTACATTACATTAGTGATTTATATTCCGCTTGTGCCTTGCGGTTCTAAGCGGATTACAATTTATAAGACTGGACATTTCCAGTAGCGGTGCAGTACATAGATTCAAGAATGTGTCAGGATACAATTGTTAATCTGGGTTTTTCGGAGGAACTTGAAAGCTAATAGTAGATTGTGATAAGTTGTTGTGATGAGTAGATATAATAAAGTCAGGATTCTGGTAGGTTGTTGTGATGAATAGAAATAATAAAAGTCAGGGTTCTGATGTATTGCGATGGTGGTGGTCATGAGAGTATTTTCTATTGTTGTTGAGGGGTTATGATGATGGGAAGTGTTTTTTGAAGAGATAAGTTTTGATTTCTTTTCGGAATATTTTGATGTCTGTTGAATTTATCAGTAGATTGTTGATGGTGGGATCAATCTTTGCTGCTTGTGTCGCTAAAAGGCTGTCGTAAATTTTCTTTCGTCTTGTTCCGTTGAGAGGGGGGTGAATGAATAGGCTCCGAGTTCTCCTTAATCTATGAGATAGGTTACGGTGTAATCTGTTGTTTAGGTATATGGGTGCTGTTCCGTGTGTTACTTTGTATAGTAGACAGTAGAATTTGAACTGGGATCTTGCTTTTATTGGTAGCCAGTGTGAGTCTAGGTATGCGTTTGTGATGTGGTCATATTTGCCAAGGGAGTAGATGAGTCTGAGGGCCGTGTTCTGAACCGACTGCAGTTGCCTTAACATATAGTTTGGGCAGGACAAGTAGAGGCTGTTGCAATAATCTAACATACTTAGTACCAGGGATTGTACCAATAACTTGTATTGATCTTTGTTGAAGTATTTTCTTATTTTTCTCAGATTACGCATAGTGAAGAATGCTCTTTGGATGATTTTGTGGATATGAGTCTGCATTGTGCAATTTCTGTCAAGTTGTATTCCCAGGATTTTGAGTGTGTTTTGCATTGGGTACTTGATTGTATTTAATTCTAGTTCAGTGAAAGATGGTTTTTTTTCCATCTCTAGAAGGAGGAATTTGGTTTTTTCCGTGTTCAGTTTTAGTTTATGACTTGACATCCATTTTTCTACCGTTTCCATTATTATTTTCACGTGGTTTGTGGGTAAGGGGTCTTGACTGTTTAATGGGAGGATGATAGTTATGTCATCCGCGTAGCTGAATGATACTGTGTTTAGGGCGTCTAGGGTTATGCCGAGGGATGCTATGAAGAGGTTGAATAATATTGGTGATAATGGTGATCCTTGTGGTACCTCATACAAAATTGTCATTTCTTTAATAAGACATTAACTATTTTTATTTTGAGGCACTAAGTACCTACAAATCCAAAATGTGGCCCTGCAAAGGGTTTGAGTTTGAGACCACTGATCTAGACTAAGTCTATAAAAAGAGTCTCTATCTCGAAGTCTGTGTTCTTTTAAGTCGAGGCTTTATTAAAATGACCCTTTATTGGGACATTTTAAACAGTCATTTTAATAAAGCCTTGACTTACAAGAACACAGACTCTTTTTACAGACTTTCAGTACTCTAGACCATCACGGTTGAAATACCATTGTAACTCCATTTTTTTTGTTGTTCCCATTTTTAGTTCTTGTGGAGACTTGTGATTTATTTGTGTTGGTAAATCATATGGGGACAGACTTAGAGAACTTGATATATATATATACTCTGGAAGAAAGACAGGAGAGAGGGGATATGATAGAGATGTTTAAATATCTCTGTGGCATTAAAGTACAGGAGGTGAGTCTTTTTCAAATGAAGAAAAACTCCGGAAGGAGAAGGCATAAGATGAAGTTATGAGGCGATAGGCTCAGGAGTAATGTAAGAAAATACTTCTTTACAGAAAGGATGGTAGATGTGTGGAATAGTCTCTCAGTGGATGTGGTAGAGATTAAGACTGTTTCTGAATTTAAGATGGCGTGGAAAAGGCATGCTGGATCTCTTAGGAAGAGGAGGAGATAGTGGATGTGGAGATGTGGAAGAGCAGTCTGGATGGGCCATTTGGCCTTTATCTGCCATCATGTTTCTTTGTTTCTATAAGCTCCTATTTGTCCAGTTAGCTTAGGCAGCTAAGTACTGAATATCATTACTTAACCACATAAATGCCGACTTCATCCCTGAACCACCCAAAATATTGCCGTCTTGGTGCTGATTTTACATGTGGCTGAATATAAGAATATTGGTGGATAGTCCTACACAAGTGATTTAACTGGGCAGGAACCTCTCTTGACTGACATTTCTGTCTTCCTTTTTCCCTGTCCTATGGTCTGACATCTTTCTCCTCTCCTTCCCACAATCTATATGGCATTTCTCTCCCCCTCCTTCTCTCCTACCCCCTACCATGGTCTGTCCTTATACCTTCCTTGCTCCCATCAGTGTGGCACTCATTCAATCTTTGGGCCAGGGGCAGCGTGAGTGAAGCTTTCCCTCTGCTGTAGCATTCCGCCTATGTGGGGACAGGAAGCTGTAGCAGAAGGAAAGCTTCCAGGACCGCCGAAGACAGCGTATTTGCCTCACTCAAGCTGCCCATGGCCCAAAGATTGAACTAGTGCAGCGCTGCTGGGAGCAAGAAAGGTAAGAAAAGTACTGAATCCCCCTGGGGGGAGGGGTTGGAATTCTAGACAGGCAAGATGTAGGCCACCCAAGAGGTCTCCATCACTGGCTCGCAGGCCTTGCATTGAAGAATACTGAAGTAGGCAATAGGATAAGGACTGGATCAATATGTTTTGAAACTCTAAGTCAGCTACCAATCCTATAATAACTTTCTAGCACAGGGGTTCACAACCCAGTCCTCGGGCCACACCTAATCAGTGAGGATTTTCAGGATAGCCACAATGAATATGAATGAGATAGATTTGCATATAAGAGAGGCAGTGCATACAAATTTATCTCATTCACATTCATTGTGTATATCCTAAAAATCTCACTGGCTGAGGACTGAGTTGAGAACCCCTGTTCTAGTATATAGGTAATTTTGCCAATATATGTGATGGAATTAGTTTAGAAAGCGAGGGCTCTGGCATGAGTGGAATGTATAAAGACAGACTTCCTTCCATTACGAATATGATTACTCACAATGCCATATGTGGAGCTATGCAGATATGGAGATCCTGCAAAGGATCTATGGCCCACTGTGTTGAAGGGTTTCTGCGTTGTAGGGTCATAACAATGCAGGAGCTGCATAAGGGAAATATGTCTTAGGCCTGGCTCCTGTTAATGCTATTTCTTCATGGAAAAGACAGCGCTCTGAGTGTAGAAGTGGCCTAGTGGTAAGAGCAGTGTTCAGGACGTAGGTCCATGGAAACTCAGATTCCCTCCAATTCTTTGTGGCAGCCGATATAATGCTGCATTTCATCATATTTCATTTTATCTCCTCTGATCTTATATATCACCAAGAGCTGGTCCATCAAAGGACCTTCCAATGTGGTTACAGCAGTGCAAAACTACATAATTAAGAACAGAAGGATGCTGGGCTGTATAAAGAGAGGCGTAGCCAGTAGAAGGAAGAAGGTGTTGATGCCCCTGTACAGGTCATTGGTAAGGCCCCACTTGGAGTATTATGTTTAGTTTTGGAGACCGTATCTGGCGGAGGACGTAAGAAGACTTGAAATGGTCCAAAGGAGGGCAACAAAAATGATAGAAGGCTTACGCCAGAAGACGTATGAAGAGAGACTGGAAGCCCTAAATATGTATACCCTAGAGGAAAGGAGGGACAGGGGGATATGATTCAGACGTTCAAATACTTGAAGGGTATTAACGTAGAACAAAATCTTTTCCAGAGAAAGGAAAATGGTAAAACAAGAAGACATAATTTGAGGTTGAGGGGTGGTAGATTCAAGAGCAATGTTAGGAAATTCTACTTTATGAAGAGGGTGGTGGATGCCTGGAATGCACTCCCGAGAGAAGTGGTGGAGAAGAAAAAGGTGGCAAGAGTTCAAAGAAGCGTGGGATGAACACAGAGGATCTAGAATCAGAAAATATTAAATATTGAACTAAGGCCAGTACTGGGCAGACTTGCATGGTCTGTATATGGCCGTTTAGGGGAGGGTGGGCTGAAGAGGGCTTCAATGGCTGGGAGAGTATAGATGGGCTGGAGTAGGTTTTGACAGAATTTCGGCAGTTGGAACCCAAGCACAGTACCGGGTAGAGTTTTGGATTCTTGTCCAGAAATAGCTAAGAAGAAAAAAATTAAAAATTTTTTTAATTGAATCAGGTTGGGCAGACTGGATGGACCATTCAGGTCTTTATCTGCCATCATCTACTATATTACTATTAAAAGAGCTATGGTCATTTTCAGCTGTTGCACCCACAATCAAGCATTGTAGTTTGTCCTATAAGTACAACAGATTGGATTTAGCTCATACTAGGATTACCATATGGCTCCAGAAAAAGGAGGGCAGATTTGAGACATCCAGGTTTTACTTCTATTGCTTTCAATGGAAATAAAACCTGGATATCGCAATTCGTCCTCTTTTTTTCTGGAGCCATATGGTAACCCTAGTTCATACTCTTTCCAGTTGTAGCTCAAGGAGAGTAGAGCAGGATTAAGGCAAAGGCAAACCATATGCCTTGGCCTAAAGGTTTAGGGGGAGGGGCTGTCAGATTCAGGAGACTACAATTGCCAACTGTCTGTCTCAAAGTCAGATGGGTGGCTAAGTGTGTGTATATTTTTCAGAATTTAGCTCCCTAGGTTTTTATAGTCCACATTTCTACCGAGTTCTCTTACTGCTGAGTGGTTTTTGTTCTATCTCCTAAATCTTAATCCACCCAGAACTGTGACTGGCTTCTTCTGTTATGTGGCCTCACTCTTCTTCACCTTTCTCCCTCTGTTTCTAAAGTACCTATTCTTCAAGATGAAATAAAAATCCTAGGAGTATCGTCTCATATCAAAAAAACCATATTTCTGCTATTGTTCAGAAATCCCATTTTGACCTGCGTCAGATTTGGCTGGCTAGAGCTTTCATTGACAAATCTTCCCTTGTAATCTCAAGTTTTGATTACGGTAATTCTATTTTACTTGGTCTACTGCAATATCAACTATGTCGCTTGCAGCTTGTTCAAAATATGTCTGTTAAGCTGATATATGGAGATATAAAATTTAATACTGTTTTAAAGGGTGTCCCAAGGCAATCCTCTGCTCCCCCTACACCCCCCCCCCCCCCATATACCTTCATTTGCTGAAGAAGGTAAAATATCCACCGACTGCTCTTGTTAGGCTATCGCAAGCCCTCCCTCCAATATGCTCTTCTGTTTCCTGCCAGGACCTAGACTCTTCATTTACTTTTTAAAAGGTCACTTGCAGTAGCAGCACTTCACATATAGACTGTCCTGCTGACAGCCTCAGAATCTGCTCTGTGCTGTGACCCTCCCCCTCTGATGTAACTTCCTGTTTCCTCAGGGGCAGATCGCAGTACAGAGAAAACTGCCGATGACCTTTAAAAGGTAAATGAAGGTAGATTTGGATGAAGGAGGAGGAAGGGAAGATGGCAGGTGAGCTGCTGTACCAGAGGTGAGCAGGGATATGAAGAGTAGGGTTATCACATGGCTCCAGAGAAAGGAGGACGGATTGAGACATCTGGGTTTTACTTCCATTGAAAGCAATAGAAGTAAAACCTGGATGCTGTAATCCATCCTCCTTTTTCCGGAGCCATACAGTAACCCCAGGAAAGAGCGGTAGAGACCAGGAGGGGAGAGCAAGGCATGCGCTAACACAGCCGGAATGAGCATGTTGCCTGTAGCTTCTTCTTTCTGCTTACCACACATTTAGGGCTGTTCTTCTGCAATGTAGCTCCCTGAGGTCTAGGGCCGCCCCTGGGTAGACTTTCACTTTAGAATTCAACCTACAAACTCTGATGTCAAATCAGTAATAGCAACACAAACTCCCTCTATTACCAAATGCTGTATGATGTAAGACAAATTATCAAAAACCTTTAATAAATGTTGGAAGGGGTCCAAAACATCTAAGTCCCCACAAAAAGAGACCTGCTCCCGAATTTCAGTATTGCTGACAGCACTTTGCGTTCATATTCAATAGTTCTTGATAATAAATGAAGATGAATCATCAGTTTCTGGGGAATAACCTTTTGAATTTCTCTTAGGTTTTCACCCGGGTATATTCCATAGAAAGCGTGTACCCAAAAACATCATGTATTTTCACCGTCATTTTTATTATATATAAATGTATTTAAGCAGTTAATTATTCAAAAAGTGCTCTGTGCAATACAAAAACTTTTAAACATTCAATGTAAATATCACTGTTATTCCCTCAACGGGAAAAATCAATTTTAAAAGTTGCAACTATCAATCAAAGGGTGCATTAACTTATCTTATAAAGGTATACGTTTTAAACGACAGTTTAATTCATCTTTTACATATGCTGCTGTTGTTGTTTGGAATGGATTTACCTAGGCAGATAAGAACAGAAAATAGTTCTAGGAAATTTCTTTTTAAAAAAAATTATTTATTGATTATACTTATAACATTTTTATATGATAGCTTGCAAAGTAAGTATTTTTATCCAAAGAACTGTATCTTCCCATAGAATTATTATGGTTTTTTGCCTTGAACTAAATGGTATTAGAGTGATTCAGAAATCTTGTATTAAATTAGTTTAGAATCCCTCATTCATGTTATATAGAAGAAAACACTGGCTTTTGTTTAGCGCAAAAAAAAAAAAAAAAGAGAGATTACAAACTAGAAACATAATATAGATTACAATATGAAAATAAAAGAAACCAGACTGTGAGCAGTGAAGTTCCAGAGGAACAGATGTGCATCCATCATTACAGAACAAAATAAAAGACATGCACATTTTCAAATTTTTGTTTTCTGACCATTTTATTTTTTCCTGTTTGCTTGGTTCTAGTCTCTTAACTATTTCTTTTGATGTTGTTCTCCATTTCCAGGATCTCATTTCCATTTTCTGTTTCTTCACAGTCCTGTCTTCCTAATGACTGATTCTAATGATCTTTCTGTTTTATTGGTGTCTACATTTATTTTTATGAACCTATAACTAAATTTCATACATCTTTCCAAGAATTTCTATCAAACAGATCCTACAGAGTAATCAGCAATGGAAATTATTCCAAACCATGGAAAAACCCATCAGGCGTGCCTCAAGGTTCCCCCCTATCGCCCACACTCTTCAACATCTATATCGCCTCCTTAGGCCACCTCCTACAAAAACTAAACTTTATACACTACATTTACGCAGACGACATATCCATCCTAATCCCCTTAAATGACATCACAAAAGAAATTGTAGACAATCTCTCAAACGTAATGACCGAAATCGATAAATGGACCACCAATTTCAAACTAAAATTAAACGCAGAAAAAACAAAAGTCTTTCTGGCTAGTCCTAATGACAAAATTACGAGAACATCGATAAAAATAAACAATCACGAATACCCAATTTCTAATAACATAAAAATACTTGGTATCACCCTAGACACACACCTAACTATGACCGACCACACAAACTCACTAGTGAAAAAATGTTTTTACACGCTATGGAAACTAAGGACCATAAAAAAATACTTTGACCCAACATCATTCAGGTTGCTGGTACAGGCACTGATCTTATCCATTCTTGACTACTGCAACATCATCTACTTGGGCATCCCACAAAAAACAATAAAAAAACTGAGATTAATACAAAACACCGCCGTTCGACTAATCTTCGGACTAAGAAAAAACGACCACATCAGCCCCTACTATAAAAAGCTGCACTGGCTTCCAATAGAAGCGCGAATACTATTCAAATTTGCTTGCACCTGTTTCAAGCAAGTCTGGGGACTAGCACCTTCATACCTACAAACTCACTTCATCCTACACAACCCCACACGAGCGACCAGAAACAAAAACATATTTGCATACCCAAAGATTACGGGCTGCAGATACAAATCATTCCTGGATAGAACCTTTAAGTTCCAAGCGAACAGACAGCAAGTTTGGCTGAAAAACTACATAAACGAACCCAACCTGTCTTACAGTGCATTCCGCAAATCGATCAAAACCGCCCTATTAGATAAGATCCTGGATGAGGAGAATCTACGGGATCCCCGACAACATGGATTTACTAAGGGGAGATCCTGCCAATCCAACCTGATCAGCTTCTTTGACTGGGTAACGGGGAAGCTGGATATAGGGGAGTCCCTGGACATCGTGTACCTGGACTTTAGCAAAGCATTCGATAGCGTACCACACCGCAGGTTACTGAGCAAGATGAGTTCTATAGGATTAGGTAACACATTGACGAAATGGGTTGGGAGCTGGCTTGGAGGTAGGCTCCAAAGGGTGGTGGTGAACGGCACCCCCTCCGAAATGACGGAGGTGATTAGTGGAGTACCACAGGGCTCAGTCTTGGGCCCAATCCTATTCAACATCTTTATAAGAGACTTGGCAGAAGGGCTTCGAGGTAAAATAACATTATTCGCCGATGACGCCAAACTGAGTAATGTAGTGGGCAAATGCACAACAGACGAAGATTCAGTGCCCGACAACATGATGCACGACCTACTCCTACTGGAGCGATGGTCTAGGACATGGCAACTCAACTTCAATGCCAAAAAATGCAAAGTTATGCACCTGGGCAGCCAGAATCCATGCAAGTCTTATACCCTTAATGGCGAGATCCTAGCAAAAACGGTAGCAGAACGAGACTTGGGGGTAATCGTCAGTGAGGACATGAAGTCTGCCAATCAAGTGGAGCAGGCTTCGTCCAAGGCAAGACAAATCATGGGCTGCATACGAAGGGGTTTCGTCAGTCGTAAGGCGGAAGTCATTATGCCATTGTATAGATCCATGGTGAGGCCCCACCTGGAATACTGTGTGCAATTCTGGAGGCCGCATTATCGCAAGGATGTGCTGAGACTGGAGTCGGTGCAAAGAATGGCCACCCGGATGGTCTCGGGACTCAAGGATCTACCATACGAAAAACGGCTTGACAAATTACAGCTATACTCGCTCGAGGAGCGCAGAGAGAGGGGGGACATGATCAAGACGTTCAAGTATCTTACGGGCCGCATCGAGGCGGAGAAAGATATCTTCTTTTTCAAGGGTCCCACGACAACAAGAGGGCATCCGTTGAAAATCAGGGGCGGAAAACTACGAGGTGACACCAGGAAATTCTTTTTCACTGAAAGAGTGGTTGATCGCTGGAATAGTCTTCCACTACAGGTGATTGAGGCCAGCAGCGTGCCTGATTTTAAGGCCAAATGGGATCGGCACATGGGATCTATTCACAGGGCAAAGGTAGGGGAGGGACATTAAGGTGGGCAGACTAGATGGGCCGTGGGCCCTTATCTGCCGTCTATTTCTACGTTTCTACGTTTATTCGAAAAATTCACGGACTAAAATTGTCCCCTCCCGCACTAGGACTCCCCTCCCTCTAAACGCCTTTCTTTCTTTCTCAAGATGCCCCTCATGTACTCAGATATTCGCTATCCATAGTACTCCAATTCAAATGGAAGTTCTAAAGAAATACTCAGTTACTCATTACCCATTGAACCCCAATCTGTTAACTTTCCCCTCTTCACTATTGTATTATATTTAGACTCATTGTACGATACTGTATTAGACTTATGTATGGTGTTGTCTTTAGACTTATTGTATTGTAGTATATTTAGACTCGTTGTATTATATTGTACTGTGTTGTATACACTCATTGTATTGTATCGTACTGTATTGTATTGTTTTGTCTTGTATTGTATGTTGACTTATTGTATTGTATTGTGACCTTGTTATTCGCTGAATGTCCAGCCTTCTTACAGTGTGAACCGCCTAGAAGTCACCTGACTATGGCGGTATAGAAAAATAAAGTTATTATTATTATTATTATAATCCTGTCTCCTCTTTCACATACTTATAAGCTTTCTACTTCCTACACTTTCTTTCTTTCTCCTCTCATTCCTACATAGAGAAACATGATGGCAGATAAAGGCCAAATGGCCCATCTAGTCTGCCCATCCACAACATTTTCCTCTCCCTAAGAGATCCCACAAGCCCGTCCCACACTTTCTTGAATTCAGACACAGTCCTTGTCTCCATCACCTCTACTGGGAGACTATTCCATGCATCTACCAACCTTTCTGTACAAACGTATTTCCTTAGATTACTCCTTAGCCAATCACCTCTTAACTTCATCCTATGCCCTCTCATTCTGAAGCTTCATTTAAAATGAAAGAGACATGTCTCATGCGTATTTATGCTATGTAGGTATTTAAATGTCTCTATCATATCTCCCCTCTTCTGCCTCCTCCAAAGTATACATATTGAGATCTTTAAGTCTTTCCCCATAAGCCTTATGACGAAGACCACTGACCATATTAGTAAACTTCCTCTGGACATCTAAAGTAATTTTCAATGATACATCATCAAGTAACTATACAAACTCATATGGAATTCCCCAAGGTTCAATTCTGTCTCCCCTTCTGTTCAATATTTTCCTAGCTCCACTTCTCACATTAAGCCAATCCATAGGTTTTTCCGTTTATGCTTACACAGATGACATCCAGCTTTTACATCCATTAAATACTATTGACCCTAATGAGATAACGAACATCTTCTTTGATTTTCCTATTAAGCCTTTTTTTAAACATTTTTTCCAAACCAAGTTTCATTAAAAATTTTTTTAATACCCTTCCTGATGTTGCTCCTTTCCCAAATGTTTTTATTTTCGGGGTTTTTTTTCTTTTAAAACAAATGTAATTTATCCTTATATTCCTTATGTATCTTTATTAATTATGGATAGGTTTGTATGTTTTATTGTCTCAAATGATTTTATTTGTTCCCCCCAATTTTTTTTATTTTTTTATTTCTTTATTCTTTTTTAAACTTACATCAAGTGCACAAAAAGAACAACATGAAATACTATCGTATAACACTTGAACATCATACATTATATTCTTAATATGTAAATTAATTAAAAACCCTCCCCCCTCCCATCTTTCTATACAATCATTAAAACTATCATATTCCTTCAAAATTTCAATTTTGCTACATCTTATCTTCCAATCTCCCCACCCCCCTATGTATATTATCAAAGAAAAATTATGCCTATTCACTACAAAAATCAACCATTGGTCTCCATATCTTTAAAAAATTTTTATAACTTCCTTTCTGTATAAAATTTTTAATATTGTTATACGCATTGAAAATATTTGATATTGCGTTTAAATCAAAACTACAATAAACTTGAAACTTGGACTGACTCTATCCAGAATTGTACACAATATTCTAAATTATGTCTCACCAGAGTCTTATATAGGGGCATAAGTGGAGAGGAATATCATGTTCCCTTTTCACAAAATAAAATAATCATCCTGCCTGAGTGTGGGTGGTATAGATAGGCCAGGAAGGACAGGGAGGGAAATGACTGTGGTCTAAATAAGCTATGGAGAAGAAAGTGGGGTGGAGTAAGTTGGTGGGGGATGAGGTGAGGTTGGTAAGGAAGAGACACGGATGGCGAGACATTCAGTGCTTCTCTAGCTCTTCTTTTAGTACACACACTGGAAAGACTTGTGGCTATTTGCTGTGCTCTACATCTAAATATGGCCTGGCTAGTTTGCCCATGACCCTGCCATACTTTTGTTTTCCTTTTTACGGTAATGGAAATATGTACCAAATTGAGCACCCCAGTCATTTTGCAAAGTTGGCTGAACCTAATTTAAGGAGTCGGCAGATTATAAGTCCTATATAACATAACATTCCCAGATATTCAAAGTCAGGGTCGTATATAGGCACAGGTATTGAATATCTGAGTCAGCTGGCTGATAGCTCTGTGGCTACCACCACTGAATTAACTAGACAAAGTTAGGTCTGTCTTTTGTGTGATCCTATCTGCACAATGCTGCAGTGGACAGACGGCACTGGGCTGTTAAGTGCTGCTGAATATCTGGGTAGATTCAGTCCATAGAAGTCAACAGCTTCAATACCACCATTTGCCATGAACTACATAAAATAGTACCAAAATACATGCCCATTTGTCTTCTCAGCTGTTACAAAATGACTTTCTTGTACAATCCCGCTCTATTCCTGGACTAGTGGGTTATTTTCCTATGGTCGCCAGACAGCTTGTAGGGAGCTCATTATACAGAGTCATGAGCCCCTCCCCTCTTACCTCAGGACAGACCTCCAGGAATCCAGTTTTTTCTTTAACTTCAGTATTTTTCTTTGCGAATTCCGCCCTTGTGCTACAGAGATTCTCTGTGAGGACAGCTCTGGTTGCAGGAGATACAGACTTTGCATAAAGTCTGTTTCCATGGGGTTGGCTGCCTGGGGCTCATCTTCTAGTGGGTCTGAGCACGGGCTGTGTGGCTTCATGAAGATGCAGCCGGGATTGGAGCAAACTGTGTCCCTCCACCAAGTCATATCCGTGCGGGTGTCTTGTGGCAACGGAGGTCTCCGTCCATTGGTATTGGGCTGGTGGGGCAGTCAGAAGACCAGCAGTCCATGCTTGCAGAGGCAGAGGATATCCCTGTTAGCTGTTTCAGCTTCCATTGCAGCAATACACAGCACCTCATGGCACAGTGTGTACAGAGCTCACAGTCTGTCACAGTAATTTTGGGAGAGCCCTTAAAAGTGGTTTTAGGCAGGTCGGGAGTTAGCCCTAGTTCCCCCTCTAAAATCGCTGCTTGGGGGGGGGGGGGGGGGGGGGGGGTTTCCTGTGCTTTTCCTGAGCTATTTTCTTTTGAAAATTGCTTGGCGGCCATCTTGGATTTTCTTAATTGGAATTTAAAGTTATTTTTTGCCTCTATAAGCTTCGATTTTGCAAGAAAACCACTCTGTTAAGAGTCTCCAAGGCAGGTTACTTCAGATTCGTACCATTGGTCTGACCCAGTAAGGCTATTCTTATGTTCTTAAAGCAATGCTTTCTGTTTCAGTTATAACAAGGCCTTTAAATGCTTTTTAAAATCAGGGAAAAGATAGTTCTTCCCTTAAACCATGTAGCAATAATTTCCACATAACTGATGCAAAATTAAAAAGGACACTTTTCCATGTATTTTCCAGCTTTGAATCTTTAACCTCAGGGACTTTAAACAATGAAGCCTGATTAGAACATACACTAGTTCTCAAGGAGGTACGTACGATTGATTTTGGAAGATTTTGGAAATCAGCTTGTCCGTGGAGAAATGAGTAAGGAGCTGTCCTCCAAAATTCAAACATTTTACAGCTGGAGGTGGTTTTGAATACCAGAGAGTTAAGCACAATTCCCCCTTCAAGCTCTGTTCTAAACCCCCGTCCATACAAGAGATTTGCTGATTTATCTTTGACTCAGAGCAGGTGTAAATTCCCAGCCTATATGTATATTACAGTTACTAAACACAAAGGACTGCTCCGATCTCACCTAGAACATGCCTCCTTCAAATGTCTGTATACTGCCACATATATGTTTAAATAGAACCTGTTCTAAAATCACTACTTATACAAGTCAATTTACAGGTATAAATCCATTTTGACACATGCAGATAGGTGACTTTAAAAGAGTTACACACTAAGTACCAAGATATGAAGAGCACATGAAAATTGTGAGGAGGGCTCTTTGGTTATTCTATTGTCTGTAGCACAAATTTAAAAGAAATTGGAAGTGGAGGATACATATAGCTATTGGGGGATAAAGGGAGACATTCAGAAAGAATGATCTTAAAGCACCAGTTTGTTTCTATGTAGGAAAGTAGGCTAAAAATATGAACCTGGCTATCATTTATGTGTTTCAGGTGAATTTTGGTGATAGGCAGAAGAGGGTAGTAACTTGGAATAGAGGAGTTCTCCTGAATTGACTCTAGCACCATCACCTGGAAAAGCAAGGAAGTGCTGGCAAGAGAAGACAGAAGAGAAGCAATAAAGTGATAATGCAGAGTTCAGCTCCCCAAGAACCTTCTACACCGGCTCAGCCCCAAAAGAGAGGGAAGGGGAGACCCAGGAAGCAGCAACAACAGGTGAGTGTTAATGGATGTCATCACAGGTCTGCAAATAAATTCAGGGACCATCAGTATTTTCAGAGGCCTCCATTACCCCACAGTCAGAGAATGTGAGCTCCATGGTACGTAGATTCCCATATTGTTCTTATGAGACTTGAAAACAATGCAAGAGTTTGGCACTGCAGGGTTCAGGCTCTCTGAGAACTATTCAAAGAAGGGAGAATGTAAACAAGATTTCTCAGAAGAGGGAGGGCAGGAAGGACTCGAAGAAAGATAGACCAGTAATGCAGTTGTCCTGCTGGTGGGGGAAAGGACCCAAGTGAGGATGGAAGAATAGAGACTGCAGGACTGAGTGAGGGGTGGAGGAGAGAAGGAACCTCAGGTAAGGAGGGGAGAGGAAGAGAACTTAGACTGAGGGACTGATTGGGGGATGAAAGAGGAAGTAAGAAACTTGGGTAAGGAAAGGAACATGAGAACTGCAACTTGAGGTTTGAAAAGGGCAAATAGGGACTAGGAAATTGTGTGGATGAGAACAGCCAAAAGTGAAGAGGGAAGAATAAGATTGAAGGGAGTAAAGACTAAAGAATTGAACCAGAGTTGTAACCCACTGAGAATGTTAGACTGAGTGGGATAAAACTTTTAAATAAAAAAAACTAGGGGGCCCCATTGAATGATTTTGAAAAAATAAACCTCTAAAGATAACATTTTCTTACAGTCTTCCCTGCTCTGCTCTTTGATCTTGACCAAGATCATCAAAATTTCTCCCACCCTATCTCAAAGATCTGAGCATTGGCAGCAGTATAAGTTTTAAAAATCTATATGGTCTGCGAGCTGGTGTGCGATTGTCGACCTTGCTGTGCCCCCACTTTCTCCTCCATATACCCTACAGTAGGTGGATAAATCCGTTTGGGAGAAAGAAATAGGGTCACAACAGAACCTGAACAGGCCAGCTTGCTGACCTCTGATATTCTTTCACTTATGCTTCTCTGGGATACAGGGATTCTTCTCTCTGATCTTCCAGAGATGCCACTATTCTAAAATCAGTATGAATGGGTTCTCTAAGGGGCCGATTTTCAGACACGGGAGGCAGCTTTGCTACCTCCTGCAGAAATTCATTGGCTGATCAGCTATGTGACCGTGGCCAAAGTTAGACCTGCTATTTAGGCAGGACCATCTGGATGCTTAACTTAGCAAGTTGACCAATGAATATTGGTGTTGACTACTGGGCAGGATATTCAGCAGGAGATAGCTGGATATCTCTTGCTGAATATTAGTGGCTAGCTGAATAGCTCAATAGCTCTGAATATCAGGCAGTAAGTCTTTTGGTCCTAAGAGTCCTAAGACAAGTTACGACAACAATGAAAAATGTAGTATGGACACACAACCAGTATAAGCTGGATGCCAAAAACAGAGGATTAATTTGGCAACTGTATATTTGTTTTTTTTAATACTAAACAGGAGCCTACTGGACCCCCTCCTGAAAAGAGACCCAGAGGCAGACCCAAGGGAAGCAAAATGAAAGACTCCAAAGATGTATTAAAGGTAAGAGTTATGGTGCCATTTGATAGCTTTCTTCCTAACTAGTGGAATGTGCATAGTTGGTCAATACATATGATATTATAGATACAGGAAAGTGTGAGGGGAGTTCTCACTGTATATGAATTGAAAACAGAAGATCAAGGGTTCAGCAGAAGGAACAGATATGTCTTATATGAGATGGTAGAGGAAGAGATGTATAAAGGGAGCAAGATGGAAGCACTGTGCAATTACAGACAGTCCCCGAGTTAAGAATGATTTCCGTTTATTAAACCGTTCTTAAGTTGAATTTGTATGCAACTCTGATCCTGTACACTACAGTCTATAAAAACAACATTAAAAAATATTAAACATTAAAGAAACAGTCCTCAAAATAAAGTACTGTAGTTTAAATATAAAGTAAAGATAGGAGATTTACACTTATTTTCATTCATCCCACTATTCCCTCTCCACCATCACATCAACATTTCTCCCTATCATCTCTCTCTTCCCCATGTATCTGTACCTCACGCCTCTCCAACCACCATGTTCAATATTTTTCTCTCCCTCCCTATGCCCAACAATTCTTCTCTTTCTTCATTTCCTCATGTGCACCATCTCTTTCCCTCTCACTCAGTCACCAACCCCCAACAATTTTCCCTTTCTATTCCCTCCCCATCTCATCATCTCTTTTTCTCACTCCCTCCATTCTTCCATCTTACGTCTCCATTCTTCCATCTTACGTCTCAAGTTCATGCTCCCTCCCTCCCTTCCATCCTTTGCCTGAAGTTTGTGCTCCTTCTCATCCTTCTGTGTCCCAAGGTGATCCTGCTTCTCCCTTCCTATGCCAATACACCCCTCTTCTTCTCTTTCTGTCCCAACGCGACCCTCTTCCTCCCTTCAATGTCCCAACATGCTCTTCATTGTCCTTCTCTCCCTCTGTGCTCTGTCCCAAATTCATGCCTCCCTCCCACGGGTGTTTACCTCATCTGGCCAGCTCCCTCCTCCCAGCCACACTTCTCTTCACAAAGTTGCTGACCTGGAAGTTTTCCCTCTTACGTCAGAGGAAAAGCTTCCAGGTCAGCAACTTTGTGAAGAGAAGTGTGGCTGGGAGGAGGGAGCTGGCCAGATGAGGTAAACACCCGTGGGAGGGAGGCATGCATTTGGGACATAGCACAGAGGGAGGGAAGGACGACAAGGGTCACGTTGGGACACGGAAGGGAGAAGAGGGGCGTGTTGGCACAGAAAGGGAGAAAGACCCCAGTTCATATGTACAGACCCTGGTTCATAGAAACATAGAAATAGACGGCAGATAAGGGCCACGGCCCATCTAGTCTGCCCACCCTAATGACCCTCCCCTACCTTTCTCTGTGAATAGATCCCACGTGTCTATCCCATTTGGCCTTAAAATCAGGCATGCTGCTGGCCTCAATCACCTGTAGTGGAAGACTGTTCCAGCGATCAACCACTCTTTCAGTGAGAAAGAATTTCCTGGTGTCACCTCGCAGTTTCCCGCCCCTGATTTTCCACGGATGCCCTCTTGTTGTCATGGGACCCCTGAAAAAGAAGATATCTTCCTCCGCCTCGATGCGGCCCGTAAGATACTTGAACGTCTCGATCATGTCTCCCCTCTCTCTGCGCTCCTCGAGCGAGTATAGCTGTAATTTGTCAAGCCGTTCTTCGTATGGAAGATCCTTGAGTCCCGAGACCACCCGGGTGGCCATTCTCTGCACCGACTCCAGTCTCAGCACATCCTTGCGATAATGTGGCCTCCAGAATTGCACACAGTATTCCAGGTGGGGCCTCACCATGGATCTATACAATGGCATAATGACTTCCTCCTTTCGGCTGACGAAACCCCTTCGTATGCAACCCATGATTTGTCTTGCCTTGGATGAAGCCTGCTCCACTTGATTGGCAGACTTCATGTCCTCACTGACGATTACCCCCAAGTCTCGTTCTGCTACCGTTTTTGCTAGGATCTCGCCATTAAGGGTATAAGACTTGCATGGATTTTGGCTGCCCAGGTGCATAATTTTGCATTTTTTGGCATTGAAGTTGAGTTGCCATGTCTTAGACCATCGCTCCAGCAGGAGTAGGTCGTGCATCATGTTGTCGGGCATTGAATCTTCGTCTGTTGTGCATTTGCCCACTACATTACTTAGTTTGGCGTCATCGGCGAATAATGTTATTTTACCTCAAAGCCCTTCTGCCAAGTCCCTTATAAAGATGTTGAATAGGATTGGGCCCAAGACTGAGCCCTGTGGCACTCCACTGATCACCTCTGTCATTTCGGAGGGGGTGCCATTCACCACCACCCTTTGAAGCCTACCTCCTACCTCCAAGTTCATATGTACAAGTCCAACATAAGTCAAACATTCTTAGCCCAGAGACTTCCTAAATTGCATTAATGCACTGAGAGAGTTAGCATGGGATCAATCATAGTAGCATAGTAAATGACAGCAGATAAAGGCCTGTATGATCCATCCAATCTGTCCAGCGGTCACATTTATCATCTAAGCATTATTGAACCAACAACTCAATAGTATAATAACATTTTACTTGCTTAAGTTCCACTATACAATGTCTTCCTTTCCCCACTGATACACATACAATTTGAATATGGTATAAAATATACATAGAGAATGACAAGCTAGCCTGGAAAAAAAATATATATATATCCCAAAGTTAAGTTTCTGTGTTAGAGAGAAAAAACAAACTTTTTCACTTTTTTTAAGCAGATGTATATCCAGCCACTACAAAAGCAATTAAAGCAAATTAATTCACAGCTTTTCAGATATGTGACAGATAGGAAAAATACTAAATAACCAGCCAAGCAATGAAATATGTAGAATAAAAATCAGGATGGAAACTGCTCTCAGGTTCACTTACAGTTGAAAAAAACCTCAACTAAGACAAACAGGCTAACACAATGAAAACTGTGAAAACAGCTGATTGGTCTTTAAAATCCACAGCATGTGCTCTTTGTATATACCTCAGAGCTCTCAGACAGAGAACTTTCTGAACTGTTTTCACAGTGGACACTCAGTTCTGGGTTCATGAGCAAAATTGAATTTATCAGAGAAGCTACCATTGATGTTAGTGCAGGGTTCAGGACCATGGACAGAACAAATGTTTTCTTTTGAAAGGTAAAGCCATTTGCTGAAAAAAGACCAAGAGGGAGACCTCGAAAGTGGGTGAGTAACTGACAAAAACTCTTTAATCTTCTGAAGTGTCTTACAAACAAAAGCTTTTCATCCTTGCCAGAGCTAGAGTGTTGAGATAAGAAGTTTTACTATCTCCTATTTAGGCTTCAATCTTGTGCATTCTTGAAGCAATTGTAACACATTTGCACCAGGAAAACTGTTTCCAGTTCATGGTAGAGAAATAATTTTTATACTGGAAATATACAACTTTCAATAATGTTGACTTTTTATAATCATATTGAAATGATGTGTTAAACAATCTGCTAAAATAAACTGAAATGTTTCCAGTAATGAAAATAAGCATAAAGCCTGCAGAAGGATATTAAATGATGCATTTGTTATTTATGTTTCAGATGCTTTGCCTGCCATTGTTTCCACATTGTTGTTTCCTTTATCTCCCTCCCTTACACCTTTTCTCCCTGTGGGTTATTTTTATCTCTCCTGCCTGCTTACACCTCATGACAATCTAAATCACTCCAAACCTCTGATTATCTTCAGGGTAACATACAGCCTGGACCCTGCCCAAATAAAGTTTCTATTACAATGAAAATTGCAGTAAAATAATTCAGAAATATCCAGAAAATTGTAGAAAGCCCCCAAAATTACATAAAGCTGGAAAATTGTGACAGTGTCTTCATTTGTGGATATTTACCATGCAAATAGTTTTTCAATGTTCTCAGCTATGGTTGCTTCAGAAAAAGTCCAGAAAAATAATAAGTAGAAAACTCAACTTATAAGACATGTGTGTGTGATGTGTGTGGTGTGTGTATGTATGTAAAGAGATTAGGTTCTTACCTTGCTAATATCTTTTCTAGTAGATAAATGTGCCATTCTGGACAGTAGGGTATATTCCCCTTCCTTGTGAGCTGTGCAGAAGGAATCCATTCTGGGTTTCCAACTCCTCCTCCTTCAAGAGAGCTCTTTTGCCCTCTTCAGCTTGTACCAAAGCAGGTGATAGCCCTATATAGTGACACATAAGAAGAAGAGGTATGGGGAGATTCCCAAAACAATAAATCTGTTCTGCTAGAAAGTATAACAAATGTTAAACATGTTAATAGTATAATCATACCATGCATCCAAAGTATTTTGATGAAAATATCAAGTATTTCCAAAATTAATTTCAATCTCACAAATGCTCAGAAAAATGTAATTCTCCCAGGGACAAACCCTATAGGAGAACCCACCACTTAATCACTGCATGTGGTGCTGATTGAAAATGGATTTCAATATCCATTAAGATACTTGTGATTTGCAGATTCAAAGCTTGTTTTCTGACTTGTGCTACATAAAGACTTATCTAAAAAAAAAAAATATCCTAAAGGTGTCCTGGGCCCATTTTAATGGAACAAATTAAACTTCAAAATAACCATAACAATCAGAAACATTTATGGAGCTCCCCAATGTGTTAAAGCAATAGATTATTCTTCATACTCTTAAGGTCTGACTGACATCAAAATATCAGTTTCAACTTGAACTTCCTGATTGAGAAAGTAGGCATGTGGAGTAATTACTAACAGGGCAGGACTCCAGAATGGCACACCTATCTACTAGAAAAGATATTAGCAAGGTAAGAACCTAATATCTTTTCTAGTGCAATAGGTGTGTCATTTTGGACAGTAGGGACGAACAAAAGCAGTCCCTGAAATCTAAGGCAGGACCTCTTTGCCTGCTTGTAACACTGAGGACCCAAAGATGGTGTCCTTCTGTACTGCCACATCTACTCTGTAGAACTTGGAGAATGTATACAGAGTAGACCAAGTTGCTATCCTACAAATCTCCATGGGCAAAAGTGTCCAAGCTTCCGCCCATGAAGCAGCCATGCTTCTTGTCAAATGTGCTTTTAAGGACACTGGCAATTGCTTGCCACAGGCAATATGACAAAATGGCCATCTGTATTCATCTTGAAATGGAAGCCTTAGATGCTAGTCTTCTGCATCTAGCCTGACTGGTGAGCTCAAATACATGGTCTGACAGTCAGAACTCACTGGTGACCTCTAGTCTAGATAATGTAGGAGGACTCTCCTTACATCCAGCTTTCTCAGAATCTGGTCCTTTTTCTTTAGAAACATAGAAACATAGAAAGATGACGGCAGATAAGGGCCATAGCCCATCAAGTCTGCCCACACTATTTACCCACCCTCTTAAGTCTACTGACCCCCTAAAGAATAATTGTAATTATACTGTCACTCTACTGACCCGCTCATTCAGTCCTAGTGACCCTATCCCTTGGCATGACCTCGTAGGGATCCCACATAGGTATCCCATTTATTCTTGAAGTCTGAGATGCTGCGTGCCTCGACCACCTGCACTGGAAGCTCGTTCCAATGCTCAATCACTCTCTCCGTGAAGAAGTATTTCCTGGTGTCTCCACGAAACTTCCCTCCCCTGAGCTTGAGCGGATGTCCTCTTGTGGTCGAGGGTCCCCTGAGAAGAAAGATATCATCTTCCACCTCTACCCGTCCCGTGATGTACTTAAATGTCTCAATCATGTCTCCCCTCTCCCTACGCTCCTCGAGAGTGTAGAGCTGCAATTTGCTCAGTCTTTCTTCGTACGGGAGACCCTTTAGCCCCGAGACCATCCTGGTGGCCATCCGCTGAACCGATTCAACTCTGAGCACATCCTTACGGTAATGTGGCCTCCAGAATTGAACACAGTATTCCAGATGCGGTCTCACCATGGCTCTGTACAGTGGCATCATGACTTCAGGTTTCCTGTTGACGAAGCTTCTCTTGATACAACCTATCATCTGCCGTGCTTTAGATGAAGCCTTCTCCACTTGAGTGGCTGCTTTCATGTCAGCACTGATGATTACTCCTAAGTCTCGTTCTGCCGTAGTCCTGGCTAAAGTTTCTCCATTCAGGGTGTAAGTTCTGCAAGGATTTCCGTTGCCGAGATGCATGACCTTACATTTCTTGGCGTTGAAGCCCAGCTGCCAGATCAAGGACCAACTTTCTAAAGTACGCAGGTCTTGCTCCATAGCATCCTGAAGATTACAGCCGTTTACTACATTGCATAGTTTGGCGTCATCAGCGAATAAGGTTACCTTACCTTGGAGCCCTTGAGTCAGATCCCTAATGAATATGTTGAAGAGGAGTGGGCCCAGGACCGAACCCTGTGGCACTCCGCTGGTCACCTCCGACATTTTAGAAAGGGTACCGTTGACCACCACCCTCTGAAGTCTGCCACTAAGCCAATCTTTAACCCATGCAGTTAGAGTCTCTCCTAATCCCATAGATTTCATCTTGTTCAGCAGCCTGCGGTGTGGGACACTGTCAAACGCTTTGCTGAAGTCCAGGTACACGACGTCCAAGGACTCTCCTGAGTCTAGTCTTCTTGTTACCCAGTCAAAGAAGCTTATTAGATTGGACTGGCATGACCTACCCTTGGTGAATCCATGTTGGCTGGGATCCCGGAGATTACCCTCGTTCAGGATCGTATCTAATTTGTACTTAATTAGTGTTTCCATGAGTTTGCACACTATTGAGGTGAGGCTTACCGGTCTATAGTTCGCAGCCTCAGCCTTGCAACCCTTTTTATGTAGAGGAACGACGTTGGCTGTTTTCCAGTCCAACGGAACTTTCCCCGTACTTAGTGAGAGATTGAAGAGCACCGCCAACGGTTCTGCCAGGACATCTCTCAATTCTCTGAGCACTCTTGGGTGTAAATTGTCCGGTCCCATGGCCTTGTTTACCTTTAGCCTTGCCAGTTCGTTGTAGACGTCCCCAGGAGTGAACTCAAAATTCTGAAACGGGTCATCCACGTCTTGTATTATCATCAACTGTGGTCCGTGTCCCGGTGCTTCGCAGGTGAAGACTGAGCAGAAATATTCATTTAGTAGTTCTGCTTTTTCTGAATCCGCCACCGCGTAGTTTCCGTCCGGTTGTCTAAGGCGTACTATACCGTCTGTGTTCCTTTTCCTATCGCTGATATACCTAAAGAAGGATTTGTCCCCTTTTTTAATGTTTTTTGCCAGAGTTTCTTCCACTCGACGTTTGGCCTCCCTAACTGCTGTTTTGACCGCTGCAGATCTGGTCTTATATTCTACTTTAGTTTCTCTTCTCTGGGTGCGTTTGTAGGAAAGAAATGCTTTTTTCTTCTCCTTAATGAGGAGTGAGATCTCTTCAGTGAACCATTGGGGTTTGTTGTTTCTTTGCCGTTTATCTACTGATTTTATGTAGCGATTAGTTGCTTCGTGTATGGATGATTTCAGGTACGACCACATAGTTTCCACATTGCCGGTCTCTGCTTGGTCCTGTAGCGTCTGATGAACGTGATCTCCCATACGTGCGAAGTCAGCGCCCCGAAATTTGAGCACCTTTGTTTTTGTAATTGATTTAGGGGATCCTTTCCCAATGTTGAACCATACCATGTTATGGTCGCTGGAGGCTAGCGTATCTCCTACCGAGACCTCTGAGATGCTTTCCCCGTTTGTGAGTACCAGGTCTAGGATCGTCTGGGCCCTAGTGGGCTCCGTTACCATCTGTTTGAGATGTACTCCTTTTATGGAGTTCAGAAGCCTCCTGCTGCTGCTGGTTGCTGCTGAAAATGTCTTCCAGTCTGCATCAGGCATGTTGAAGTCCCCTAGCAGCACAGTGTCACCCCGTAGAGTTATATTCTCTATGTCTTCAATTAATTCTGCGTCCATGTTTTCCGGTTGTCTTGGAGGTCTGTATACCACACCAAGATACAGGCATTTTTTACTACCTCGTGCCAGGTTAACCCAGAGGGACTCCCCGGTATACTTGACATCAGTGATCCTGGTAGTTTTGATGTCTTCTTTAATGTATAGTGCTACCCCTCCACCTAACCTGCCCTCTCTGTCCTGATGAAGTAGATTGTACCCCGGTATAGCCATATCCCACCCATGTGCGTCAGTGAACCAAGTCTCGGATATTGCCACCACGTCCAGGTTGGCATCCCTTATTTCAGTTTCTAGTTCTAGAATTTTATTGCCTAAACTGTGTGCATTAACATACATGGCCCTCCACACTTTGTGTTTGCTGAGTCCCTGTAAGGCTATCCCTGACTGAGTCTGTGTGGCTCCAAGAGAACTGTTTGCATATTGGGTCCTTACCTCGGAATCTGAGTGTCGACTCGTCCCATCAGGATAGTTCCTTTCCACCCCAGTATATGAGTAGGCCCCCTCCCCCAACTTACCTAGTTTAAAGCCCTGCGAAGTAGGCGGGCTAGTCGGTGTCCGAAGATGTTCTTACCTCTGCTGGTCAAATGGAGTCCGTCTGGTCCCTGTAGTCCTTGCAGCGCCTCTCTGTGATCCAGGAATCCGAAGTTCATATCTCGACACCATCCTCGTAGCCATTCGTTCGTTCTCAGGATGCATTCATCTCTGGCTCTTCCCTTGCCTCTAACTGGTA
The DNA here is from genome assembly GCF_902459505.1 of Geotrypetes seraphini. Lineage (NCBI taxonomy): Eukaryota > Metazoa > Chordata > Amphibia > Gymnophiona > Dermophiidae > Geotrypetes > Geotrypetes seraphini. The sequence continues at coordinate 43,696,479 of NC_047100.1, forward strand.
GGATTGATGAGAAGACTACCTGCGCACTTGTCTGCTTCAGCCTCTCACCCAAGGCTCCGAAGTCTCTGGCGATGGTTTCTGGGGTGTTCCTGGCAGTGTCATTCGTACCTATATGGATAAGAAGCATAGGAAAATGGTCATGAGGTGTAAGTAATTTCCCTAGGCTGGTGGTGATGTCCCGTATTTTGGCACCAGGCAGACAGCAAACCTCTCTTGATTGTGCATCCGGTCTGCAGATTGGTCCTTCGGTGCCCCTCAGCATGGAGTCCCCAATGACTATAACTCTGCGCTTCTTCCGTTGGGGGGGAAGTCGGTCAGCAGATGGGGTTGCGTGTTGGGCCTGCTCTTGTTCTTCGAGTTCTTCGTGCTGGGCCTGTTCCTGTACTTTGTCGGCAGCTTCTTCCTGAAGAATCTGGAATCTGTTCTTCAGAACGAGTTGAGGGGTTGATGTAGGGTTTGCCTGTTGGGAAGAAAAAGAAGAGGATGAAGAGATTGTAAAAGGGTGGGGGGATCTTCTATGTTTACCTGTGGAAGAGGTCACCAACTGCCAGGTGTCATTGCCGCCAGCCATTTCCTGTATCCCAAATGTTGGCTTCAAAGCTGATGATTTGGGGGTCTCGAGAATGGACTTGTCATGGGTATGCTCTGTAATTTGGGACAACTCCTGAACGACTCCGTCGATATAGGCTTCGTCCTCTCGGATGCTTCTCAGGCGAACCACCTCCTCCCTTTGACCCTGTGGTTGGAACACTTTGTAATCTCACTTGGCTCCTCTGTATCTGAAAAGATTATCCGCAGCTCTTGTGCATTTTGTTTTATTTTATATCTAATTTGTTTTCGGTTATTTCCTCTATTCTGATGTTTTCAATATAATAGTGTATTATTGTATGTAATTAATTTATGTTGCTAGTATTATTTGTATTTGATGTATTTACTTGATAAAATTATTAAAATATATAAGGGGAAAAAAAAAGGGAAGACTTCCCTTGGCTTTATTCATGTTGAATTTGTCCCATTAAACCATGTTCGTCTACGGGCTCCTTTTACTAAGGTGTGCTAGTGTGCGCTAATCGCTAATGCCTTCATAGAGCTTGTGTTACTATTTTTCATTTTGTGCACGCTAAAAACGCTAGCGCACCTTAATAAAATGAGCCCTATGTGCTCAGTAATTTTATTCTTTATAATAGTTTTCATTATTTTGCCCAGCACTAAAGTAAGGTTTACTGGTCTATAATTTCCTGGAACCCTTTTTTTTAAAAAACTGGTATTACATTGGCCATCTTTCAGTCTTCAGATTTTATGGATGATTTTAACACTAATATCAGAACAACAATTTCATGCTTAAGCTTTCATTACATTACATTAGTGTCTTCTATTCTGGCAATACTTTTTGGTTCTAGGCGTTTTACAAAAGAATTGGTTTGGGTATACCCAGTCAGATTACAAGATAGATGCAGAAGAAACATTTGGTTCTGGGGATATATTGAGAAGGGTTAGTTTGACTTGACAAATTTCTTGAATAACTTGGTTTTTAATTCTCTCCTGAAGGTTTTGTAGTTAGACGTTGTGATCAGCAAGTTGGAGATGCGATCATCTAGTTTCGCTGCTTGGATGGCTAATAGGCTGTCATACATTTCCTTACATTGTATGCCTTTGATTGGGGGGTGAGTAAAGGGTACCTGTGTTCTCCTTGGTCTGAATGTGTTTTTCCTGGTTAGGCGATTGTTTAGATAAGTTGGTCCATCGCCATTCAGGGCTCTGAATAGCGTGCAGTAGAATTTGTAGAGTATGTGTGCTTGTACAGGGAGCCAGTGTGAGTCTTGGAAGGCAGTAGTAATGTGGTCATATTTTTTCAACATGCATATCAGTCTGAGGGCTGTATTTTGCATTGTTTGTAATTGTTTTATCATATTGGCAGAGCATGACAGGTTTAGGATGTTACAGTAGTCTAGGAGTCCTAGAACTAGGGACTGAACTAGGAGTCTGAATTGTTTTTTTTGTTGAAGTATTTTCGGATTTATCTTAAGTTGTGCATGACTGCGAAGGCTGTCTGGACGGTTTTGTTGATTTGAAGTTACATGGTGCAGCCTTTGTCTATCACTGTTCCCAACAGTTTTAGATTGGGTTGAAAGGTGTATGTGATGAAGTTTATTGCAAGGTTTGTTATGGTTGGGGCTTTCTTTTTTTGAGAAATAGGAATTTAGTTTTGTCTTGGTTCAGCTTTAGTTTGAGGCCTTTCATCCATTTTGTCACTATTTCTAGTGTTATATGTAGTATGTTTGTTGGGTTGGAGGTATGTTGGTCAAAAGGAGTCCGGAGGATGGTGATGTCGTCTGCATAGCTTTATGAAGTTATGCCTAGTTTGTCCAGGCAAGTACCAAGTGTGGTTATGTAGACATTGAAAAGTGTTAGAGATAGTGGAGAGACTTGGGGGACTCCACAGGGGTTGGTCCAGGAATCCGATTTTTCTTTGTTTGTTTTAACTCTATGTCTCCTGGATTGAAGAAATCCTAGAAACCATGTGTAAACTACCTGCGATTCCTATTGCTTCAGTACCTTGATGTGCATACCATCAAGTCCAGGTGATTTACTACTCTTTAATTTGTCAGTTTGGCTCAATACATCTTCCAGGTTTACTGAGATTTCAGTTCCTCTGCATCATCATCCTTGAAAACCATTTCTGGTACAGATAGATCTCTTACATTGTCTTCAGTAAAGACCGACAAAGATTTTATCAGTCTCTCTGCTATGGTCTCATCTTCCCTGAATGCCTCCTTTTTCCTTGATGATCTAAAAGTCCTACAGATTTCCTCACAGTCCTAGAGATTTCCTGCTTATGATGTACCTGAAAAAGTTATTACTATGAGTTTTTGCTTCTGTGGCATGTTTCTCTTCATATTCTCTTTTAGTCTTCTTTATCAATGATTTACATCTAAATTGCAAGAGCTTATGTTGCTTCTTGTTTTCTCCATTTGGATCCCTTTTCCATTTTTTTGAAAGATGTTCTTTGGGCTCTAATAGCCTCATTCACTTCACCTTTTAACCATGATGGCTGTCATGGAAATTCTTTAAACAAGCGTCTAGACTTATGCACCACTTATGCATGTCAAAGACATCAATAATTTCAGTTGCCCACTTGTGTGGGTTAGTGCTATTCCATCAGGTAGCATCTAAGTGCTATAGCACATAACTGGAAGACAAGAGATGGAGAATGGGCAGGCCATAGGGGTGTTACCAAGTGACATACGCCAACTATTATCAGCTACGCACATTGCATGGAGCCATTAGGCACTCCAACTTGTGCCAGCCATTGACCTGTTTATAAGTGGGCATGCCCCAATAACTTTACACTAGTATTCTACAATGGCTTAGGTGTGCCCAGATGCCATTACAGAATTGGTGCCCTATATCAAGATACCAATTTATAAAATTACCTCCTGTGTTTACAGTCTGAATTGCATGGAGTGCGGAGGAGTAGCCTAATGGTTAGTGCAGCAAGCTATGATTCTAGGAAACTGGGTTTGATTCCCACTGCAGCTTCTTGTGACCTTGGGCAAGTCACTTAACCCTCCATTGCCCCAGGCACAAAAAAAACCCCCTTGGATTGTGAGCCCTCCAGGGACAGAGAAAGCACCCACATATAATCCACCCAATATTCAGACTGCAGCCGTCTCCCACAGCCCTCAGCAAAACCACATATGGTGCTGGCACCGTATCCAATAACCAGCATTGAATTTACAGTTTAGATTTGGTCAGCTGAGACACAGCCTTCTAAGCCAGTATTCAACGGCTGGCCAGCTAAGTCCTCGCAGACAAAGATAGGCCTCGGCTCAATGTCTACAGCACTACATACATCTAGTAGCACTATAGAAATGATTAGTAGTAGAACTGTAATCTGTTTCAGAGCTCAGCTGAGAGGAAGGATGATCTTCTTTCTGCCAGTTCTTTACACTATTTCATACAGAGGTTGCTGCTGGAACTAAGAAGGTGGAAGCCTAAACTCACCAGATTTTATTTGATACTGTCAAACACAGTAGTCTCAAACTCGCGGCCTGGGGGCCACATGTGGCCCGCCAGGTACTATTTTGAGGCCCTCGGTATGTTTATCATTATCACCAAAGTAAAATTAAACAATTTCTTCATCATATGGCTCTTTAGCTATAAATGACAATATTATTAAGACTTAGCCAAGAGGAAAGATTAATAAATTATAAAGAGTTTTACCTCATGCAAAATTGTCATTTCTTTAATAAGACATTAGCTATTTTTTCTGAGGCCCTCCAAGTATCTACAAATCCAAAATGTGGCCCCACAAAGGGTTTGAGTTGGAGACCACTGGTCTAACACCAGGGCCAGCTCAGCCTATGGACCAGGGTGTCCAATGATAAAGGGTCCTGCATTTCTCCCTCCATTGCCTCCCCTCATTGCTTGCAATCCAGTATTTCCTCTTCACTCTCAAACCCCTCCACCTACAGTCTATCTTCTACTGTAAAGGACGTCAACAGCAGCAATCCACATACACTATCTGTACTCAGCCGGGAGCCTTCCCTCTGCCTCTTCCTGCCCTCATTGATGAAACTTCCTGTTTCTGGCAGGGCAGGATGTGAAAGAGTTCAGACAGTGTGTGTGGATTGCTGCTGCTGAAGCTGGTGCATTAGAGTGTGAAGGTACATGGGGGGTGGGGTTGAGACAGAAGATGAGATACTGGTTTTCAAGGAGTGGGGGGGAAGGAGGGAGCAGAGAGAAATAGTAGGTCAAAGATGGGGGGCGGCACCAATGTAAAAGTTGACTCAGGGCACCACAATCCCTTGAGCCAGTTCTGTCTTAACACTCGGATGGTTACAAAAGAACTGAGACCCACAAACAGAGCACATTCCTTTTCTATATCCCACATCTCCTAGAGCTCAAGACAAATTTCCTTCCATGCTGTGTAGAAATCTGGATAGTATGTGTAATGAATGATCTCAGATCTCTCAAACCCTTTTGTGTTCTCTTGTTGAAACTCGGTTTCTACACAAATCTATCTATTTCAGAGGAAGATGATAGGACCCCATAATGCTAACGGTGGAAGCCCCACCAGCTGCACAATTGTAGCTGTGGTGAGCCACCTGCTGGCATAGCTAGCCATGTGGTTAAACTGACAGGAACATGCAGGAAAGGGAAGAGTTGGGCTGCGACCGTTTCAAAGCCTGGTCAGTCTGTGTGGAAGGGAGAAAGGTGCAGATGCCACCTAAAAAGAGAACTGTTGTCTTCCTCGAAGGGCAGGAGGGGGGGGAGGAATGGCGGGATGTGTCAGTACAGGTGAATCATGCAGTTGTTAAGAGTTCAAGTGAAAAACAAAAATATCATGAATCAAATCTGTGAATAATTCATTCCAGAGGTTTACTAGAGACCAAAGAGTTCAGCAATCAATTTGCTTCAAACAGAAGTCTGGCATAGTAACTTTGAGATCCCTTGTTCCCTCCAGATCAGGGATCTCAAAGTCCCTCCTCGAGGGCCGCAATCCAGTCGGGTTTTCAGGATTTCCTCAATGACTATGCATGAAATCTATGTGCATGCACTGCTTTCAATGCATATTCATTGGGGAAATCCTGAAAACCCAACTGGATTGCGGCCCTCAAGGCGGGACTTTGAGATCCCTGATCCAGATGTACTGTGACCTTAGTGCCAATTAAGATGTGTTGAGTGCCAATTATTGGTACCGTTTTAGCTCATTACTCAATTAACTTAGGCACCTAACTTTAAATGCACTTTATAGAATTCGGGGGTAAGTATACACTTCTCCCTCCATATTGCGGGAACACATTCAAAGATGGCCTGAGAATACCAAAAAAGCATAAATAACTTTGTTTTATCATATTTGCGGGTTTTTGTTGTAGCCTCCGCAAATACCATGAAATCGCGCATAAAACTTATCAATGTTCTCTGTTGCTGCTGTTTGTCGCACTGAAGCAAGTGCTGAAACTCTCTCTCTGTGCGCTTTTCTACGATGCTTCCATTTGCCCGACCGCGCTGGGGGGGGAAAAAACCCAAAACAAAACCACACTGAACTTTCTCAGCACTCCAAGATGTCGTCATTTGGGCAGGCAAGAAAAAAAAAATACAACCCCCACGAATAACCAAAATCACTAGTGCCAAAGTAGCGAATATGGAGAGAGAAGTGAACAACCCATTTGGCAAAAAGCCAACTGTTTTGTACCTATTTTGGAATGTTTTATCTTTAAATAAAATGGATCCGAGTGTATGTTTTTGTGTGAATGTCTGTCTGTTTTTATAATAGCCTCAGCTCGTGGTGCAGAAGAAAACAGCTCAGGTAAGACATTTCTCTGGAATTGCTAGCAGCATGGGAGCAATGCAACTTTTTATCACAAGGTTTTCTGGACACATAGGGGCCGATGCTCAAAGGTTCGCAGTAGAAAGATCACTACTGCAAACAGTGCAAAATAACTAGGGCACGCTCAAACTAATGAGCATGCAGATTCTGCTGCATTCAGATTGTGGCAGTAATCTGCAGCTTAGCGCAGAATGTCAACTTTTCCTTTCAGTGCCAAAGCTGCGATTGGCTCAGGCACTGACGGGAAAGCTGACATTTTTAAAAAGACAAACATGTCACAGCTCGCTCCTGACCCCACCTCTACAAATGAGTCTGGTGGTCTAGTACAGTGGTACCAGGCCAATCGGGTTTTCAGGTTAGCCCTAATGAATATGCATGGAGCAGATTTGCATGCTTGTCACTTCCATTATATGCAAATCTCTATCATGCATATTCATTAGGGCTAGCCTGAAAACCCGATTGGTCTGGTGGTCCTCCAGGACAGGGTTGGGAACCACTGGTCTAGTAGACCCCAGCCCTCTTCCAACCACTGACCCCCATTATTAAAATGGAACCTGGTGGTCTAATGGGCCCTGGTTCCCCTCTGTTAAACAAGAGCCCAGCCTAGTGCTTCTCAGGATGCATTGGGCAGGCTGAAGTACTATCATTTTGCTAATGGCAGTGCCCAGAAGTAGAAGCAAGTAAGCCAGGTACAGGGACCAGGAGTGACTTTGGGTTGGAGTGGGTGGGCGATCTGCTAGACTTAACAGAACGTAGTTTTAGAGCCTTAAGGGTCCACTAAACCAGGTTCTTAAGCTCAGGGGGCCCAAGTCCACTAGATCAACAGACTTTAACGATAGGGGAGGTTGGGGGCAGGGTTCACTGTCCAGGTTTTCAGGCTAGCCCTAATGAATACGCATGGAGCAGATTTGCATGCCTGTCACTTCCATTATATGCAAATCTCTATCATGCATATTCATTAGGGCTAGCCTGAAAACCCAATTGGCCTGGTGGTCCTCCTGGCCAGGGTTGGGAGCCACTGCACTAGACTACCAGGCCCTTTTTCACAGTAATAGGGGAAGATAGGAATGGAGGCTCATTTTTAACAGTAGGGGTATTTGGGAGGGGGTAAATCTTAGAGTTCTAATTTTTAAAGAAAAATTCCCCATATATTTTCCCTTTAAAACTAGCTTGCAGTCTGAGTACTAGTGACCTCACAGATTACAATTTTATTTGCACATCACCATAATATGTTATTACATAAAGGTTATCAGCTAGTTTGATGGCCCAAAGTGGATCTAGCACATTCTTTCCTACATCCTTCTGTGCATGGTGCATTCTGGCTTTATAAAATTGCTGCTTTAATGTCTTTGTAAACCCCCTTGGTTGATTTTCTTCAGGAAGGTGGAAAATAAATCCTCATAAATAAAATGATAAGGGTATAAATAAACTGAGCTGAGCCCCTGAATGCAAGTTCAGAGGACAAGAAAAGCCCATCTTTCCGTTTCAACCTCTTACTTCATAGGCTGCTGTTTAAAATTTTTTTTAAACCTTGGATACAGAAAATCCTGCATTGTTGTTCCCAATGACCTGAGAGAAGATGGCCTAGAAATAGCTGAGCCATAAAGCAGTTTTACCCCCCAGCACAAAATCTTACAGTATACACTTTTGTTTCTTTTTGAAAATCATAAAATTGAAGAGAGGACATACATTAGTGACTCAACTTTTACCGGGGGGGGAGAAGGGGGGGGGAGAGGGTCCTTTTAACGGCTTATGTGCTTGGCTCATTCAGTTCTCCAGTTCCGATGAGCTATTTCCTGTGGTAGAACCTCAGAGCTGTTTGTAACCCTGCTTTTATCTTGCGGAGAGCTAAAGGTACTGGATGATTAATGGGAGCTGGTAATATTGCTGTAGCTGTCAGACGTTCTCTCACTCGGTTTTCGTTTAATATCAAATTGTGCTTTCCGCTGAAATCTTGCTCCTAAAACAGCACAAGAAAAACAAGCACCACAGAATTCTCCCTTTGATGGAGTCATAGCTGCGAGTTGGTGTTTAACTGTAACACCCCATTGCGGGCTTCCTGGAAAAGAACGGTCACAAGTGACTTTGTCATTTCTCCCTGTGATGCGTGCCTGTCGGTGTCTCTTATCTGGGTGTTTTTGCATTCTTGTGTTTCTGTGAATGTTAGGAGCTTGGCTACATGCCTATGTTGTATGTATGTCTGACTTGTGCATGTTGTTTCTTTGTAGCTGGATGTATGCCTTGTACTGCATAGTGTATATTATCTAATATAATAAAAGGCTACTCGCACATGCGCACTCCCATCTGCGTGTTCCGTTTTCCGTGCGCTGTAGGGCACTGAAGGTAGGAGTGCGAATGCGCCAGAATCCCCCCCCCAGGCGGATGGCGGCGGCTGTTAGTGGCGGCTGTCGGCCGCAGCGGCGGCAGGCCATGGCAGACAAGAGCTACAGTAAAAATAATTAAGTGCCAACTTCTAAGACCCCAAACCTGAGATTCACAGGATAAAACTAAAAAAAAAAAGGGAGACAATCCCAGCACGTGTCAGCTTGAATAGAAACCTCCAACACCTGCCCCCAAAATGCTAAACAACTGTTTAGAAGAATGATAAGTGAAGTCCTTAAGATCTGGATGTAACACATGCTACAGAATGACCAATCCCTACTGATTCCAAAAACTATGCAACTTAACCCGATCAGCCTGTCCATTACTTACAGCCTGGGCACATGCACACACACAGGGAAGTGGTGGGAGAGAAATTGTGCTGCATAGGAGGCAAGGAGAGACACAGAAAGACAGACAGACAAAGGGGACCAGGGAGGGGGGCCAGGGAGAGAGACAAGACAGCAGGAGGGAGAGAGAGACACAAATAAAGACACACAGACATATATTCTAGCACCCGTTAATGTAACGGGCTAAAATACTAGTTATATATAATTATGCCATTTGTGTGCTTCAATGTCTGTGTATATATATCAGCTAATCCCCTCCAGCGCAGTCAGGGGGCACTGGAGGGCGTCTGTTTGACTGGATTTCTGATGCAAGCATAGAACATGCGTCAATAAATACAGCTCAAGCAACTTCTTGAAACACCAAAATTGCATAAACAGGGTAGTTCAAAAGTATCTGGGGGTTTATTTACTGGCAAAGCAAATGAAAACCCAGCAGAGTCAGCAAAAAGTACATCTCAACTTAAATGAATCACGAGGTAAAGTCCAAAGCACAAAATCTGTCCCAGTTTTGGTTACTTGGCGAGTTAATCTTCAGAGGTGAACTACTGTAGGATTAAGGGTATCTTAATTTCAGGGGAATCAGAGTTAAGGTTACCGGATTTACCTGGAAATGTCCTCTTTTTAGACAACTGTATGGGTGTTCAAATGTCTTTCTAAAATTTGAGGAGTTTGTTTGGGCTTTTTTCTCTCCTATCCCTTACCTACCCTCCTCCATTGAAATTAAATTTTCTGGCCAACCAGTAGCATCAACAAGGTGAGCCTGCTGCTGTTGGCCTGCCCTGGAAGCCTTCATTCTGTAGCTGTCCCGCCTATGCGGGAACAGGAAATCGCTGTAGGGTTTCTGCTTCAGAACTCTTTTGACCCTGGGCATGCCACTCAACCCTCCATTGCCCTAGGTTAGATTTTGAGCTCGCCAGGACAAATAAGAACATAAGAAGCGCCATCTCCGGATCAGACCTTCGGTCCATCAAGTCCGGCGATCCGCACACGCGGAGGCCCTGCTAGGTATACACCTGGCTTATTTTATAGCCACCTGGGTAGAGACTGCTGTCAATAAGTCACAGAAAATGGCTTGGTGCATATAATCCATGGCCCTGAAGCAGTGGACAGAAGTTGAAGTCCACAAAACGCTGGCCTCGTTGGCTGTCTTTGACATACAAGCACTGTTAAAAAGCTAAGTAATGTGGTTAATATTAGACTGCTTAGCAATATCAAAGTGAGACTTGCTAGAAATTGAGTGCTAGCAAGGTCCTTTTTGAAATAAAACTGAAATGTTTTCTAAACCTTGTCAGTTTAGTCTCAAACCAGATGAAGAAGTGTAGACACTAATAAGTTATTTGGGGAAAAAAAACTTAAAGAAAAAACGTGACAAAAAATATTTATAGAATAGGATATTAATTAGAATATTGAATTCTTATTTAAACTCTGATAGAAGATATTAAAGTAAAATATAGGAGTTGGCCAATGATTAGAGCTAAAGAGCAGTATAACCACGCCGAAATCTTCAGTCTGTGAATACGACTGAGCGTGGGCTCTGTTACTGAGGCCTCCTCCTTGATACACTTTTAAGTAAAGTAGGATACACTTTTTCAGATATATGGGAATATATTATATATTATTATTTTATAGCCAACCATATCTTTATATGCCTCTCTCAAGGAGATATGCATCTAGTTTGCTTTTGAAGCCTAGGACTGTCGATTCCGCAATAATCTCCCCTGGGGCAAAAGACTTCAAATACCTGATTAGATTGTGAACCACTCAGATGGTTTTGTCAATTGGCAGTATACAAAAAAAAAACCCAAAAAAACCCAACAACCTTGAATTTCTGCTTGGCACCTAAATTTCAGCAACCTCTTGAGAATATGCCCCCATCTAGAATACAAATGCACATTTTTTATACCAATATCAGAACAGATGTACTGTAAATCCGAGTGTCAACATTTGAGCTGATTTGAGGGCCCTACTTTATAAATGCTCATAGGCTGTCATGTTGCATTAAAAATAGATTTAAAATAAGTACCTCTGTGCTATTTGTACCTAGGTGTATCTATGGCGTATGGTTATTCATGTTTGAATGTTCTTGTGCTTGCATTTGATACATGTATTTTAGCTTCTGTTTTGTTCAATGTGTGTTGGGTGTTTCTCAATGAGATTGTGTTTCTGCAATGCCTTAGAATATATAAATTTTCATCTACCCGTGGATCAAGGTATAGTCACAAAAAAGTGATCCATCTCACCCATTCATTTGCTAAAACTTTAGCAACACCTAGACTAGCAAAGCATATAATTGACTGCAAGATCTGTATTTGTTTTCAGATGTTTCCTTTGTCTTTTACGTTTTCTTAGGAACAGCCAGATGCGGATGTGGAAAGTCGTCCTGAGCAGGCATCAGAAGACGAAACTAGAAGAAACTCTAACAAAATGCTACCTCCTAGATAGGATCCCAGAAACATTGATATTGTTGGTGTCCACTAAGCCATACAAAAATACAAAGTCCAAATAACATACAAATGTTTCATTTTTATTCCTTAGACCTCTCCATGGCAAGACTCTACCTTCCAAAGCCTTAACCAGAGTCTACAATTCTTCTGCACCCCACTATATCTAAAAGTATCTTTCAGATGAGATTACAACTATGTTGAAAGAACGTAGAGGGTGTTCCCCCTCTATGGCAGCTTTGTAAATAAAGTTTCTTCAACTGAGCATTTGACAAATGCTGGACTATTTTCTGATTCCTTCCGAAGGCTTGCAAGAAAAAACTCCTGCTAAGTGAAACCTTATTCACCTGGAGGACAGTAGCTGTCAATTAGAAAACTCTTCCTATGGAACAAAGAGGGGCTGGAAAAGCCTATAATTCAAAGATTTCTCCTTTACATGTTGTTTATCATTCCAACAGTAAGTCCCTGAAAATCAGGGTAATAATAAAGCAAAACAAAAATAGAGAACCCAACCAACCAACCAACAAAAATAGTGAATCCAATAAAACAAAGCACATAAAAGGGAGTGCGATGGTCACAGCATTGCTCCGAGTGTTTCTTTCTCGCCACTACGGCGCCAAAAGGATTTTTCTGTGTATTTTTCTTTGAAAGTTATTTCTGGTATGTATATTTCCGGACCCTTGCGAAAAACGGTTTAGTTGGGTCCCCGACTTTCAAAGCATATGTGGATTCTAATGTTATGTGATTCTACATCATTTGATTGACTGAATAAATGCCGCAGTCCCTTTTTTGTGCCTTTTTTTTTTAAACAATAAAGATCATTTTAGGGGCATTGTCTTTTTCTACTCAATTATTGGGGATTTTATTATTATGTTGTCTGGTCTTAGTGCCATAGTGCTATAGTAAATGATGGCAGTTAAAATAATAATAACTTTATTCTCATATACCACCACATCACATAATTCTAGGTGGTTCACAACATAGAGAACTGTACAATCAGTGAAAAAAAACACAATTAATATAGAAATACATTCAGGAAAGGTCAAAATTATAATTTTACATTAAGATAGAATGTCAATTTACACATTTGCCAAATAAATCCGTTTTCAACAACTTCCTAAAAGACAAGATTGAGCCTGAGAAATAATGGTACACAACCAAGAATTCATTTTGCCTGCCTGAAATGCAAATGATTTATCGAGAAATCTCTTATAAACAACAAGATTTTATAGGCAGGTAAGTACCGTAAACAAATGATTTTTTCAGGTAATCTTGTTCCATTTATATCATTCAAAACGTGAGGATAGGTAAGCTGGAGCCAACATGGCCATCCAGTTTGCCTTACTGCTCCATGCAGGCCACCCCCCTTCATTTTTAGGGTTTAACTGCTCCATGCAGCTGAACTTCTCCCCTGCCCCCCATAAAGCCATGATCTGCTCAGTGGAAAACAGCTAGAGTATATGGTTGCTACCCTAAATCTTTGATAACTGGCTCATGTTAGCTTTGAAAGAGTCTTCAACTGGGAAGGTTTCTGCTTCTGCCTGGCAGACTCAGATCCCCTCTACAAAGCACTTATAGATTATAAGCTTCATGTCATCCTCAGTACAGGGTCCACCAGCTAGCCTGAGCAAGAGGGAGAGCTTGGGCCTCGAGAGGGAGACTTTCCGCATGCTGAATAAACCGGTGAAACGGGTCCTGTCAGGTCTGATTAAGCTAAGTGCAGGCTTTAAATTTCATAAGAATGTTGGAATAATGACTGCTTTTTGAAGTATGAGCACTGTTTTTTGTGTCAAAAATTTCAAAAAAGCAAGTGTAAAAAAGTTTTCAAAAGCAAAAAAAGAAGAGCGTGGTATTGAGTAATAGTGAGTACCATATAGGTCAGTGGTCTCAAACCCACAGCCCGCCCTTGGTATCACAGTCACAAAAAGTAAAATAAAAGAGTTTCTTGATCAAACAAATGACAACATTATTATTAAGACTTAGCCAAAAGCAAAGATTTATAAACTATAAAGAGTTTTACCTCATGCAAAATTGTCATTTTTTAATAAGACATTAACTATTTTTTCTGAGGCCCTCCAAGTACCTATAAATCCAAAATGTGACCCTGCACAAGGTTTGAGTTTGAGACCACTGATATAGGTGGTTTTTGTGATCAATGAAAGGTATTGGAACCAACTAAGCATAGACAATATCAGTGAATTGAATGACTAAGCAAGGTTCCAAGATCCTTTTCCTCCTTTAAATAATGGCATACAGTATACTTATTTGTTACTTTTTGAGATCTGTGTGATTGTTTTAGAAGAGTTCACTATTTTTTCTTTCGAATGTTCTTTTTATTCAGCTTCCTCTGTTTAACAATTGATCCCCTCTTATTGTGATCTAATAAGAAGCATATTGCAGGGAGGGGTTGTATAGGACTTGTTTTCTGAATTAGACTGTAGATGTGTTTCAGGGAGTTTCAAAATGTTTCAAAATGAATTAAAAAAAAAAAAAAAAGCCTCATGCATAAGTCGACGTCTGAAAATAGCAGTTGATGGCGATTCAGATTTGTTCAAATGTACCGACTGACCTCTTACATCTTAGGCCAAATTTTGAGTCAATACTTTTCCAGATAAAAAACGGATATTCACCATACAACATTAAAAAAAAATTAAACATAGCATTTTTAAATGAATTTATGCTGACACTGGAAGCTAATGTAATAAGTGCTAGGGAGGAGTTATTCTTTCCCAACTCGGCAGTACTATTTTGGATTAATTGCATCTATGATTTGCAGTTTGAGAAACACCCAAATGCGGAGAAGTGCAGTAATCCGATCTTGATAGCATAAATGCATCTGCCATCTTTTGCAAATCCTGATATGTAGGAAATGTAGCTTTACACAAAAGCTGATGATACAACATTGTGAATTTGAACTTCCCTTTCTAAGGCTGAATCTAGCCAAACTCCTAAATGTTTAGTTTTAACATGGAAGGCGACTTTCTTTCCATCTAAAACAGAGATCTCAAAGTTCCTCCTTGAGGGCCGCATTCCAGTCGGATTTTCAGGATTTCCCCAATGAATATGCATTGAAAGCAGTGCATGCACATAGATCTCATGCATATTCATTGGGGAAATCCTGAAAACCCGACTGGATTCGGTCCTCAAGGAGGGACTTTGAGACCCCTGATCTAAAACAATCTCAGTTATAGGGCGACGGAATTCTTTTCCCACCTACCCACAAAATAACCATTTTTTCAGTGTTCAGTTTTAATAGATGATTTGACATTCAACACAAAATTCACTGAAATCAGCTCTCAGTCTTAAATACTATATCAGGGAAAGAAGTTCTTACTGGAAATATGATCCGATCATCTACATAGATAAAATAAGATAATTTCATTATCTCAACTCCTCTCCTAAAGAATATTAAAATATATTAACAGTAGTGAGAGTGGGGATCCCTGGGGGACCCCCTGCATTTTGCTGACCAAGTAGGTTAACATATTAGATGATGGCTAGAGAATGACACAGGGACAACATTTCTTTTCCTGTTTCTGCCTCATTCCTGAAAGCTCTATCCTCATCTGCACAAGCCTCAAACACTGTAAAATTGTAAGTGTTTCAGGCTTATGTAATTAAGGCTAAGCTTACAGAAATTGGGCAGGAACAGCAACAAAACGTTTGGGGACAGGATGGGGAAATTGAGTTACATAAGAACATAAGAAGTTGCCTCCGCTGGGTCAGACCAGAAGTCCATCGCGCCCAGCAGCCAGCTCCCGCGGCGGCCCATCAGGTCCATGACCTGTAAGGTGATTTTTGTCCGAAACCCTTCATTCCCTGTTCCCTTCTATCTGTTAGCCTTCTTAGTCCTACCTCAATCCCTATCTGTATCCCTAAATCCCAGAGTCGTTCAGGAATTTAGCCAATCCCTCCTTGAAACCCCGTAATGTACTCTGTCCCATCACATCCTCCGAAAGCCCATTCCAGGTGCCCACCACCCTCTGAGTGAAAAAGAACTTCCTAGCATTGGTTCTGAACCTGTCCCCTTTCAATTTCTCCAAGTGTCCCCTTGTTCTTGTGGTTCCCAATAGGCTGAAGAATCTGTCCCCTCTCCACCTTCTCTATGCCTTTCATGATCTTGTAAGTCTCTATCATGTCTCCTCTGAGTCTCCGCTTCTCCAAGGAGAAGAGCCCCAGTCTTTCTAAGCTGTGGGGAAGGGGAAAAATTT
This sequence comes from Geotrypetes seraphini, assembly GCF_902459505.1. Classification (NCBI taxonomy): domain Eukaryota; kingdom Metazoa; phylum Chordata; class Amphibia; order Gymnophiona; family Dermophiidae; genus Geotrypetes; species Geotrypetes seraphini. The sequence goes on from NC_047100.1 coordinate 43,712,194, forward strand.
GGCCCCGTGTCATTCTCTAATGATGGCATGTAAAGACCTGCACGGTTCATCCAGTCTGCCCAACAAGATAAACTCATAAGGTACGATGTGATATTATATATGCATTCTTGATTAGTCCTTGCCATTTTCAAGGCACAGACTGTATAAGTTTGGTTTAGCTGTTCAGCCAGGAACTGGACACAGATCATAGGAGTCTGCCTATCACCGGCTTTGTTGCCATCTAATCACCGCTAAGCATTATGCATCTTGACTGTGTAGCATCTGGTTTTCAGAAAAACTGAGTCAGAACAAGGCAGCTCCTGATATTCTAATTTAATGCAATTTCTGTAGCAAAAGAAGAATGCCAACGGCTTCAAATGGTCATATCTGGTCCTAGTATGCTCAAAACCATTTGGAGAAATAGGAACTCAGTTTCAAAATTAAAAAAAACTAAAGAATTGGAAATCTCATTCATATGTACTTCTAAAATATCTTCCTACTTCCTTACCCTATTGTGTTATCCTTTCATGTTTACTTTACTTAAGAATTGTAGTTCGCCCCGTTTCTCCTCTTGTTTACAACCCTCCTTCCCCAATCAAGTACATCTTCACTCAGAGGGTGGTGGACGCCTGGAACGCGCTTCCCGGAGAGGTGATAAGACAGAGGTTCTGGGGTTCAAAAAGGGACTGGATGACTTCCTGGAAGCAAAGGGGATAACAGGGTACAGATAGAGGTTTACCTTACAGGACATTGAGCGAATAGGGTATGGATATTTTAGGTTAGGTAGGGAACACTTTCAGGTCATAGACCTGGGGGGCCGCTGCGGGAGTGGACTGCCAGGCACGATGGACCCCTGGTCTGACCCGGCAGAGGCAATGCTTATGTTCTTATGTTAATTATATGAAGAATTTGTCTACTACTCGTTTTGTTTCCCCATTCTATATTTTTAACTTTTTAAATGTACAACGCTTGGAATATTAATAAACTAGGAAACTATTTATGTGTTTAAATGCCTTACATATTGTGGTCAGGCGTGGCCGATTGGACGTGTCCAGGGGCCAATACCCTAAGCGAAAGCGAGGTATGGGTAGTTGGGAAGGACTGCAAGAAAGTTCAACAATAATGCAAAACACCTGTGTGCCACAAAAGAAATCTTTATTTCACACCAGACTTGGTGCATGTAACTCAGATCAGTAGCAATTAAAAAATTAGCTCCCCAAAAATACCAGCAAACAATAGTCCTTGCACAAAATACAAACAAAAACAATCCATGTGTTTCCTTTATTTGGCTTGTTACCATCCACTGGCTTCTATTTCAGCCTTTTAATGGCTCTTTCAGAGGCTCTCAGGCCTACACCTGCCACACTGGGCTAGGCCCTTCCCGGCCCAGCCACTGTTTGCCATCTGGCTTGTTCAAACAGATTCTGCTATGACTTCTAAGTCCTTTCACTGGGGAAAAGTTCACCTTGGGGTTTGGTTAACCAAAATACCCCCAGAGGTGTTGGGATCTGGACCCACCCTGTAGATTTTGGTGTACAAAAATCCCAACCAAGATCCCACTAGATTTTGAATAAAGAATTCCCCAGTGTCCTGTGGCCAGCAGTGCTTTAAGTAACCAATTTTCAGGCACTGCCCCAAACGGCATCACAGCAAAACAAACTCAGTCCTGATTGGATTTAGGCTGTGCAGTTTTTCTGCAAATTCCATGCAACAAGTGAACAAAAAAAAAACTCAGCCAGAGTCTTTAAATAATACCGCCTGGCTAGTCTGGAATCCTTCACCAACAATTTCCTTTTGATAAACTCCAAACTTTTCCTACTGTGCCTCAGCCCCACTCTATTAATTCAGGGTCAGTAGCATATGAAAAATCCTCACTCATTTCTTCCATACTATGAGCTTCATTCATTTCTATATCATCTTCATTTATGAATAAGTCCTCAACAAAATCCTCCCAATCCTGAGGTCCTACCTGCCCTTCTGGAGTATAAGGCTCTGGTGCACTTCTGTTTCCTGGCAGAGAAGGTCTGGTTCTCTTCTCTCTCCCTGTTGGGTTCCTCCTGTGTGGATCCCTGCAACTAGAAACCCCACTCATTTCTCTCTCAGTGGCTAAATGTCTGTGCTGGAGTGCAGGTGTGCCCTTAGTCCTGGTTAATTCTGAGCTCAGGTGCTTGTTGAGCTGGCTCAAACCAGTTCTGGATTTGCTAGGCACTGGAGCTGTTCCAGTCCAGGCTTTAGGAATTCTCTGCCCTTGGCCTGATGGGATTTGTAGTCCTATTACCTTGCTTTTCACTTGCTGCTTAGAAAAAGGTAAACAGTAGTGCTGCCTGATTCAGAAAAAAAAATTTTTGATTCGATTCGATTCAGCCTATTGAATAGATTTTTCGATTCAATTCGATTTTCCTGCCCAATTGGGTGTTTTGTTTTTTTTAAAACATCCTGGTGGGTTTATTTTATAACCTCTTATCTCCTTTTATAGCCTCTTCACCTCCTTTGCCTTCTCCTAACCACACTGGTGCTGTGGTGTAAACAAACAAAAAAGACTTTTCCTCTCTCTGTTAAATCCTAGCTCACATTTGTGGTCTAACACCAGCTCTGGCAGGATACACGTTTCAAATCTGACATATTGTAATCACAAAACAGAAAATAAAATTGTTTTTCTGCCTTTTGTTGGTCCCAGGCTCTGGTTGTCTTCTGATAACTTGCTTGCCAGGGTCTCCTTCTTTCTTCTTTCTCCGTGCTAACCATCCATCTGCCATCTCTGTCCTCCCCTTCCGTTTCCCTTCCCTCTCCCGGAGGTCTGGCATCTTTCCTTTTTTTCATCTCCATCCACAGATCCACCTTTTCTCCATCCACAGTACCCTTTCATCCAGCATCTCTCCGTCCTTCCCCACCACCCCGGGATCCACCATCTCTCCCTTTCTTTTCCCAACTACCCTCCTATCCAGTATCTTTATCCCCCCTCCACACCATCCCATGTGTCCAACTTCTCTCCCTTTCTGTTCCTTCCCTCCTAAATCCCATTGCCCATCATCTCTCTCCCTCTCCTCTATTTTTAGACCCATTATTTCTTCCCCCCCCAAAGTTTGACATATGCACGTCTCTTTGAACCCCCCTTCCCTCCATCCCTCCATGTACTTCTACACCAGGGCCCATTCCCCTGAAGGTTTGTCCCCCCCTGAAGGCCTACACCCCACCCTTGAAGGCATGCCTGTCCCCCCTGAAGGCCTACACCCCACCCCTGAAGGCCTGCCTGTTCCCCCTGAAGGCCTGCACCCAAGGCCTGCCTGTCCCCCCTGAAGGCCTGCACCCAAGGCCAGCCTGTCCCTCCTGAAGCCTGTAAACCCCCCCTTCCCCTCCCAGAAGGCCTGCGTGTTCCCCCTGGCCTCCCGGCATCAATTTACCTCATTTAATCAGCCTGCATAAGATCGCTAGTGCTAGCGATGTTTGCAAGCTGCCATCGGGTCTTCCGAGCTGCCTTCTCTCTGCCGCGGTTAAATAGGTGTGAAAAAATATTTTCTCTATTTGTTAGAAAAGTACTACTTAGTAACTTCATGCTGTTTCTCTTCATCTTTGTACTTTTTGAGAAAGTAAACATATACCTGTTCTACTGCACTGAGGATTTTGTAGACCTCTATTATCTACCTATCACATCTTATACAGGATTCTATATCAGAGAAACAGCCACTACAAAGAGGGGAGGGTCTGTATGTCGTTCCTTAATTGTTGAACAGCCTTAAAAATCAGAATGATTCATATTTCAAGCTAGCTTAAAATAGTTCTGTATAAACCTTTACAATCCGCTAAGGAGCAGCGTTCTCCCTCTCTACATCCTCCCTCTTTTGTTAATTGGGATAACTGATTTTTGGTACTTTCTGTAATTTTCCCTGTTCTGAAGAGCACTATTGTTCCTCCATTATCTGAGTTTGTTTGATATACCCATGCTAATTAAGAGTTTGCTAGGTTGTATCTTATGAATTGCATAACAACATTTTTCATCTCTACATTGAATGTTTTCTCTGTTCTGCTCCCATTCAAAATAAACAGCTGTTAAAAACAATTGTAAATGCCAACATCTTTGGGGACGGCTTAGCCCACGCAAGACTAGGAAAATTGGGTTTGACAGATGACACTAGCAAAGGAGGCAAGAAAAGGCTTCCATCATGTTAGACCCACAAACCCCCCAAAAAACCCCAGAGTTCCTATGAGCGTCAGGAGCAGCGTGGACCTTTCAGCGCAGCTCCCTGCGCTAATAACACTGAGAACAGCAGCCAATTAGATTCTTTCCTGCAAAGCTTTGGATCATTCATTCAATTTTTGATACCCTTCTCCCAGGGGAGCTCAGAACAGTTTACATGAATCTATTCAGGGACTCAAGCATTTTTTCCTGTCAGTCCCAGTGGGCTCGCAATCTATCTAATGTACCTGGGGCAATGGGGGGGATTAAGTGACTTGTCCAGAGCCACAAGGAGCAGCATAGGTTTGAAGCCACAACCTCAGGGTGCTGAGGCTGTAGCTTTAACCACTAGGCCACAAAACTTCTAATGTTACTATTACTATTTTCTCTAGCGCTGAAAGGTGTACGCAGTGCTGTACATAGAAGAGCTAACAATCTAATCTGACAGACAGGACCTCTCAGGGTTGGGGAGATTATGGTAGAGGAAATGATACAGTGGGTCTAGGTATCTGACAGCAGTGAATAAGAGTTAAGAGTCGGAAGCAGTTTCAAAAAAAGTGGCTCTTTTAGCTTGGATTTCAATACTGCTAGGGATGGAGCATGACGTATTGATTCAGGCAACCTGTTCCAGGCCTACGGTACAGTAAGAAAGAAGGGACGGAGTTTGGAGTTGGCAGTGGAGGAGAAGGGTACAGATAAGAGGGGCTTGCTCGATGAACGGAGTTTACAGGGAGGAGCATGGGGGAGATAAGAACATAAGCAGTGCCTCCGCTGGGTCAGACCATAGATCCATCACGCCCAGCAGTCCACTCCCGCGGCGGCCCAAACAGGTCATGACCTGTCTAAATCACCAGAAGGGGCCCCCATGCCACCTTGGTTTCCTGAAGAGTCCTATCTTCCCATCGAAGTCCTAGCCCTCCGGTCTTGCACATGCACGACCTGGTTGGGTTTCTATATTTTCTCAGTATCCCAGTATCTCACTATACTTTCTCAGTATCCCATGATCCCTTTATCCCCCAGGAATCTGTCCAGTCTCTGTTTGAATCCCTGTACCGTACTTTGCCCGATCACTTCCTCCGGTAGCGCATTCCAAGTGTCCACGACCCTGATACTGGGGGGCTTCAGGGTGAATGCACTTGTAAGCAGGAAGAGGAGTTTGAACTGTATTCGGAAATGGATGGGGAGCCAATGAAATGACTTGAGGAGAGGGGTAATGTGAGAATTGTGGCTCTCACGAAATATGAGGGATTGAAGAGGTGAGAGACGGGTGCGCGGGAGGCCTGACAGAAGTACGTTGCAGTAGTCTAAGCGTGAGGTGATGATAGCGTGGATAAGGGTTTTGTAGTATATTCAGAGAGGAGAGGACGGATTTTGGTAATATTATAGAGGAGGAAGCGACAAGTTTTGGCAGAGAAGGAGAGAGAGGAGTCAAAGATCACCCCAAGGTTGCGAGCTGACGAGACAGGGAGGAGGATAGCGTTATCCATAGAAATAGAGAACAGTGAGAGGGGGGAGGTGAGTTTAGGTGGAAAGATAAGGAGTTCAGTTTTAGCCATATTCAGTTTGAGATGGCGGTGAGACATCCAAGCGGTAAAGTCGGACAGGCAGACTGAGATTTGGGCCTGAATTCCTGTATTGATATCTGGTGTAGAAGTCTGCATGGGAACGGGGATCGCAGGAATCCCGCGGGTCTCACGGGGTTCCCGTTGGAATCCCCCCTAACCCATGGGACTCCCACAGGGACCCCCCCCCTCTGGCCAACGGGACTCCCACGGGGATGCAAGACTTTGGAAGCAGGGCTCGGCCACATACTATAATGGACACATCAGCCTTAGTAAAAGAGGGGGTTTATAAGTTAATTACCTGAACAGAAAACAAAAATGGGTTCCACCAAAGAGATTCCACAAGGAAAACAGCAGCACAAACACAAAAGAAACTGTGGAATTGATGATCCTGTCAGCAGTAATTGCTGCTTTTTATGGGGATGGGCGGTGACGGAGTTAATTCCATGCAGGGATACCCATCCCCGCCAGGATCCTCTCCGTCCCCACCTGTCCCCATCAGGATCCTCTCCGTCCCCACCCATCCCTGCAAGGAATTACCTCCATCCCCGCCCGTCCCCATAAAAAGCAGCAATTACTTCTGACAGGATCATCAATTCCACTGTTTCTTTTGTGTTTGTGCTGCTGTTTTCCTTGTGGAATCTCTTTGGTGGAACCCATTTTTGTTTTCTGTTCAGGTAATTAACTTATAAACCCCCTCTTTTCTGTCCCCGTGCAACTCTCTAATCTGGTGTGGAGAGGTAGATCTGGGAGTCAGCATAGAGGTGATATTGAAAACCATGAAAGGAGATCAGTGTACCAAGAAAGCTAGTATATATGGAAAAGAGGAGAGGGCCCAGGGGATGGCAGTGAAGGAGGATTCACCATAACACACTGAAAGTATGATGGGAAAGATAGGAAGAAAACCAGGAGAGAACAGAACCCTGGAATCCCAGTGAGGACAGCATGCAATGTCAAAATCTTCCAGCCTGAGACTCACCTCCCTCCTGCAGAAACAGTAGCTTTAAACTGGATGCGTAGACAGATTAAAGGGGGGGATATAACTAAATAAACCATAAATATAGCAGTTTTGAAAAAATGCTTTTTTCTTGCATGCATGCAGATCCTTCCAAATGTGTAAAATGCAGCTATATGCAAGCACACTTTATACAAAATTTCCCCGATAGATTGCAAGATTCTAAAGTGGAAAAGCCAGGCCAAAGATGACCACAGCATGATCACAATTTCAGACTTTCCACGCTGCTCAGTCAGCTGTAATTTCTGCTAGTTTTACTTCGGTTCTAGAAACAAAGAGTTAGACTTACTAACACATATAACCACATCCAACATACACTAACCAATTAATGCACATAAAATAACTATGTCCCTTGCATAAAATGCAACCTGAGACAAAATAATGCACTTTAATGGCATTAGCATACCCGGCCTAGTGCATATTAGTACCTGAATGAAATGATATTCCCATACGGTGTCAGCCACATACAGAATAGCTGATCCTCTGTGGTATAGACTTTCACTGTTCACATATTAATAAACTGTTTTTCATTGCTTTGGTAACTAGTGGGTTTGGCTTCTCATTAAATTTATGAAAATGTATAAGTCATCTATCTTTTTACCTCATGCCTAGTGTCCCCAGTCTCTTGGATCTTCCAGGAGAGTCTGATGCTGTTTTTCTTCCTTTCTTCTAAATCCCTGAATTTCTGCCCCTGAAGCAAAGCCACCAGCAACAGAGCGTGTGCGCAGTTTCACTTGATCTAATACCTGGCTCCCGATAGCTCTATACTCTGGACTTAAAATGTTCAACTTAGGTGCTATTTTCATCTTGTTTGTTCCTGGGATGGGTCCTGCTTCCTGGAGCTCTACATCCAACCCCATGTTATCTCTGAAGTCAATTTTACAAACTTGGGTTGTCAAGAAACAACGCAAACAAAACCTGTCAACATTTTCAGTTATTGCTTATTTAATATGTAGCCCGTATCATTCATTCCTTGTGGGTGCTGCAGGGCAGGAATGAGGTGCATTGGCAGAGCAAGTATACTAGAATAGGAGGAGATGCTTTGGAAGAACTCAGTGTGTGTGAGAGAGGGTCTTGGCACTGGCGATGTTGCGGGGCAGGAGCCAGGTCCATTAATAGAGCTCTGTGTTGGGGGTGGAGGGAGGCTCCATTCACATCTCACTTGCCCCTAAGCTGATTTCTGACTGCCTTCTCTTCCTGCTCTAATCTTTATTCCTCCCAGCAAGGTATGAGCTCTCCCTCCTATTAGAGCTTTTTATCTGCTTTCATCAGTTTCTGGAGCTAGTGGGCCCTGTGAGACTCTGGGGTCCTGTACCTTTCAGAGTTATATCTGTAATAGAAGTCAAAGGGGTTCACAAATTAAAATTCTAAAACCAAATAAAGAGTGTGGGGAACCCCCTCCAATTAACCATAGTTCAGGTTAAAGCCTGCGCAGGAGAAAGCAGATGCAGCTCCCTCTTTAAAGTCATGGCAAAAGACACCTCTAGGCACAGATCAGCCATCGGAAATCCATCCCTGGCCATTGCCCAGAGTCACTGCTGTCAGGAATGGAGCTGTACCAAAAGACCTGAGATGGAACTTCAAGTCTTCCACTTTTCATATCAAAAAAGCTGTTATCGATGTGAGCTATGCAGTCCTCTGCAGGTAAAGTGACGTTTTTCTCTATCACACACACAAATCTCAATGACTTGGGGCCTTTTCTATCAAACTGCACTAGCAGGTTTTAGCGCAGAGAGCCACGCTAAATGGCCTGCGCTGTTCCCGACGCTCATAGGAACTTTATAGCTTCCTTGTATGAAACTGTGATAACAGTTTCTAGCACGGGGAGCCGCACTGAATGCCCTGCTCCCGACGCTCATAGAGTTCATATGAGTGTCGGGAGAAGCGCGGGCCATTCAGCGCAGCTCACCGCACTACAGACTGCTAGCGCAGTTTAATACAAGAGAGGCTTAGTGAGTGTGAGGCAATACAGAAAACACCCACATCTACATAGCAAAATACAAAAATCAAGTTGAAGACAAATTGTGGGTGAGAAAATAAAATTAAAATAATTAAATACTATATGTGTAATAGGAAATACTGGATAATAATAATGTAGTATATATATCGCCATCTGGTGGAGATAGTGAAAAAGACAACGAATGATGAATTGACAAAAGTGAAAGATTTTCCAAATAATCTGGTATTAACGCCATCTAGTGGAAGCAATAAAAAAAAACAACGAATGAACTGCAAAGCGAAAAGATGTAATATTTTTAAAAGTCTCAGACGGAAAAGGTGAAGGGCTTCAAGCTCATGACTCTCTGTTCTTGTCGACGTTGCCTCACCTTAAAAACGGAACGGAACCAAAAGAGGTGAGCGAGAAAAAGAAACCGCGCATGCCGTAGCCATTCAAAAATCCCCCAGGGCTTCCCTTTCAAAGCTGCAATAGGGAGTCCCCGGCGAGAAATGCACTAAAGCCCCTAGGGACATTCAGAGAACAGACTTGGCCCTCTTCTATTAGCGCGGGAAGCAGCTAAAAACTGCTATCGTAGTCATCATATATCACAACAGAAGATCCGGACAACACGAAGCATGACAAAATATGCAAATAAGTCAAGCGGAGAAAGCATCGAAAAGTACAAACCATATGATGAACAGAAGGTAAAATGCGACGTGGCTATATAGTGAGTGCAAGTCAATACAGAAAACACCCACAAATATATAGCAAAATAAAATAAAAACCTGTAGGTAAATCGTGGGCGAGAAATAAACATACAATTTAAATAAGCTGAACCTGATGGGGAAAATATATGTATAATAGTAATGTAGTAATATTGCCATCTCGTGCAGATGGTAAAAAAAGACAATGAACGATGAATGGGCTGAAAAGCAAAAAAAAAATACTGTATTTCAAATACAATGGCGCCATCTGGTGGAAACAGTAAAATAAGACAGTGAATGTGAATAGGCTGAAAAGTAAAAAATACTCTATTTCTAATACAATGGCGCCATCTGGTGGAAACCATCACAAAGGACAATGAAGTGAAAAAAAGATGTATTAAATAAATAAATGTTTAAAACGGTTGTAATATGTAATGTTTAAATGTTTTAAAAGGGCAATATAATAAATATCAGCATTCAGACCATAATAGTGAAGAGTATTAAGCTGATAATTGAGTCTCTTTTCTTCCGTATATAAAATATTGTTGATGTTGCCTGGTCGCCATTCATGCTTTGAAGGCGAGGCTTACTATTGCCCGTACGAGAAACAGGAATCTATCGGCTTCTGCGCTAACGCCCCAAAGCCCATAGAGATTTAAAGGGCTTCGGGGCTGTTGCCGCGCGGCTTTGTAAAAGAGGCCGTATGTGAGATCTTGATGCCATCTATTTTACCTGGCTCCGACACTCAGCTACCTGCACACACTGGCCAACCAGCCTGTGGTTGCTGCTGTCTGCAAACATGTGGTATGCATTGATTTCTTCACAGATCCGCATACTAATAAAGGTTTCAATATACATCATTCATCCGATTGCAATGCCTATCAAGTTGTTTACATCATAATTTGTCCATGTGATAAACTATTCTATCCAAACTGCTATCGCAGTTTTTAGCGTGGGAGCCAGTCCACTCATTGCCTTTTTTTATTGTTTCCATCTCTCATGGTGGGGCAGGGTTGAAACTGTTAAAATGGTTATTGCTCCTAAGATTAATTTTATACTCAGTATGATCCCCAGATTATTTTCTGCAGCGTTCTATAAGCTTATCTCTAATTTTATTTGGAATCATAAGCCACCCAAAATTGCTCTTAAAAAGCTCAAAGCTCCTAAAGAGTGTGCTGGAGTGTTATTCCCCGACTAGTGTTTAAGCCCGTTACATTAACGGGTGCTAGAGTAGATGTTTGCCTATCTTTTTTTTTTTCTTTTTCTCTCTCTCTCCGTGTACGCTGTCTGTCATTCTTTCTGTCTGTGTCTCTCCCTGGCCCCCTGTCTCTTTCTGTCTTTGTCTCCCTAGCCCCCTGTCTGCCTGTATTTCTCTGTTATGCCATGCCTGCCTGACTCTCTGTGACCCCTTTCCTATGTCCTTAGTGTCCCATCTTGTCTTTAGTGCTCTCAGTGCCTCCTTCCTATGTCCTTAGTGCCCCCAGTGCCACCTTCCTATGTCCTTAGTGTCCCATCCTATGTCCTTAGTGACCTCAGTGCCTCCTTCCTATGTCCTTAGTGCCTCCTTCCTATGTCCTTAGTGCCCTCAGTGCCTATGTCCTCAGTGCTCCCAGTGCCACCTTCCTATGTCCTTAGTGTCCCATCCTATGTCCTTAGTGACCTCAGTGCCTCCTTCCTATGTCTTTAGTGTCCCATCCTATGTCAGTGCCTTCAGTGCCTCCTTCCTATGTCCTTAGTGCCCCTTCCTATGTCCTTAGTGCCCTCAGTGTCTCCTTCCTATACCCTTAGTTCCCTCAGTGCCTCCTATGTCCTTAGTGCCCCCAGTGCCACCTTCCTATGTCCTTAGTGCCTCCTATGTCTTTAGTGCCCTCAGTGCCCCCCCCCCAAAGCCAGCCTGCCTGGCTGTCTCCCTCGCAACCGCCCTGTACAGTAGAACCTATCATTTTTCTAACCCTCCCTCCCATTCCCCTGTGCAGTAGAACCCTTGAAAGCAGCATGTTTCCATCTCCCCCCTCCCCCCCGCCACTACCGCCAAAGTGCAGCCGACCTCACTTACCCTCCCATCCGACCCTCCCACCACGAGGCGAACAGAAACCTCCTGGCTCGAGCAGCGGCCACAGCACTCTAAACAGGCTGCTTTGCGGCCTTCTACTGCCCGCGATTCCCTCTGCCACGTCACTGGCAGAGCAAATCAGGGCAGTAGAAGGCCCCGAAGCAGCCTGTTTAGAGTGCTGCAGCCGCTGCTAGTCAAGAGGTTTGTCGGGACCTTGAGAAGGGAAGGGGGCGGCCAGACCGCGGAGGGTCAGATGGGAGGCTCAACGGGGGATCGGATGCGCCGGCGAGGGGGTGGTAGGGGGGGGGCGAAGACGACGACACTGGAAAGGCTCTGTACCTGAGCTGGGAGGAAGACCGGCGTTTGCTGAGGCTGCGGCTGCCTGGAGACTGATTTCAGCTGCCCAGGAACCCCGTTGGCCTGCACTGGACACTCCAAAGAGGGGAGCAGAAGGAACGGCGGTGGCGACAGTGGTTTCTTTCACAGTGAGCGAGGGGGGGAAGCTCCAGAGTGTTCCCTGTCGCTGCATTCTAAAATAGAATCCGGCCACGGATCACACACCACAGCGGCAGGGAACACGAAACTCTAAGTGCGCATGCGGCGCTTAGAGTTTTATTATATAGGATTTCCTTAAATATCACAAAGCTTTTATACTGCAACAATCTTGTCAATGGTTTTCTTTGACTCCTGCCTATTGTCCTCTCTGGTTACGACTAGAACGAACTCTTTGCAATACCTCACCTTCATTAATTGCACTTTTGACCTCTGTCACCCCCCTCCATAAATTTAATCCCATCATATCTCAGTCAGTGTCCTGCTTCATAGAATTAGATAAATTATTAGATGTATCCATCTGCAACTCTACTGCTACCTCTCTATGGTTCAATCCACTTTTTTTGATTGGCAATAAGCCAATATATTGGCCTACCTGGGCCCAAAAAGGGATCTGGTCCTTAGCAGATATTTGCACGCCTTCTTTACAACTTTTGACCTTCGCAGAGCTACAACACAAATTTGTTCTCCCAGCCTCATCTTTTTTTCAATGGTTACAACTGACTAGTGTAATCAAAAAATCAAACGTTCTACGTACCACTGTTTTGGGGGTTCCGTCCCTGATTTCCCTATGTCCTAAACTGCTCTCTACTGGACATCTGGCATCACAAATATATAAATTGTTTCTCACATCCCATGTTACTACTGATGCCTCCCTGCGTAGATCTTGGGAACTTGATCTAGGATTTCCTATAAATGATAGGCAATAGACAATCCTTTGGTCTAAAATTATTCGAACGATTCCTTCTGCCAACTCTATTCAGTCTTTATATTTTCTGCATCATAGGACTGTTTGGACTCCTCAAAAATTGCATGTGGCTGGTCTTGCTCCCTCAAATAAATGTTGGAATTGTAAATCGTTACCAGGTACCTTGCTACATATGATATTTGAATGTTCCTCATTAAAACGATTTTGGACAGATGTCTGGTCCATTTTCCAATTAATATTCCAATTACATTCTGATTTATCTTCAGATATCATAATACTAAAATCAGAGGCTCCCTCCATTACTATTTCTAGACCTCAACATTCTTTGTTTGATACACTCCTTATTATTGCGTTAAGACTTATACTTTCTAACTGGAAATCTTTTGACTCGCTTACTGTCCATTTTTGGTTCCAATCAGTCTTATTACAACATAAACGCGAGTTATTGATCTCCTCCGAATTGCCTCTTTCTGCTAATGTTCACTCTAAATGGGCCGCTTTTACAGATTATTTGGACTCTCTTTGAAAACTCAATACATCTGAGCATATTACTGCTCTCTTTTTCAATTTTCTTCCTCTTTTCTTCCTTCTCTTCTTCTCTTTGGCCTCTGGGGATCTCTCTTTTTCCTTCTCCCCTTTTTTCTTTCCCCTGATTTAAGATCCTCTTCCTCCCCTTCGGCTTTTTCTTTATCACTCTCTCCTCTCCCTTTCTTTCTTCTTCCCCTTTTTTATCACTCTCCTCCCCTATCTCTTTTTGATTATCACAAGAATCCAATGACAATATTATTGTTATATATATATACACGTGGAGGGGAATAATCAAAAAAAGCGTCTAAGTCCCCCTTTGGCCTAAGTCCCTAAACGTTCAACCCAGAAGCAAGGAAAGTGTCCATAACCAAAACAAACATCCATGTTTTGATTATGGCCTTCCCCTGCCTAAACGCCCAATCTCCACTACGTCTAAAAGTACCCCCTCAGCACGTCTACACTTTTAAGCCATAATGAAACAAAAAAACGCCTAAGCCAAAAACGTCCAACAGAAGGGCTTTTAGGCGAAGGAGCCAGTCCTTCGCCTAAAAGCTGGATTCTGTAACCGGTGTCTGTCAGAAACAACACCAGTTACAGAATCCCCCCCTCCCCACAACCACCAAGGCAGGAGGGTGCCAAGCCTCCTGCCACGGCAAACCGCGACCCCCCCCCTCCCGACAACATCGGGGCAAGAAGGGAACCCAAGCCCTCTTGCCCCATTGAAGCTGCGACCCCCCCCCCCTGACTCGATTGGGCCAGGAGGGAGCCCAACCCCTCCTGGCCCAGGCGACCCCCCTACCCCAACCCCCCACTACATTACGGGCAGGAGGGATCCCAGGCCCTCCTGTCCTCGACAAACCCCCCCTCCACCCCCAACGTCCGCCCCCCCCAGAACCCCCGATTGGCCCCCCAGCTGATCCGCGACCCCCCCGGACGACCCCACGACCCCCCCACCCCCACCCCCCTTCCCCGTACCTTTTTGTCGTTGGTCGGACAGACGGGTGCCAAACCCGGCCGGCCGGCATGCAGGCCACCGAAGAATGGGGCCGGATTGGCCCAACGGTACCAAAGCCCCGCCTACTGGTGGGGTCTAAGGCGCCTGGGCCAATCAGAATAGGCTCAGGAGCCTTAGGCCCCTCCTGTGGGCCCGGGTGGGCCCATGTGTCTAAGGCCCCACCCACAGTAGGGGCCTAAGGCTCCTGGGCCTATTCTGATTGACCCAGGCGCCTTAGGCCCCACCAGTAGGTGGGGCTTTGGTACCGCTGGGCCAATCCGGCCCCATTCTTCGGTGGCCTGCATGCCGGACGGACGGGTTTGGCACCCGTCTGTACTGCCAATGACAAAAAGGTACGGGGAAGGGAGGTGGGGGTGGGAGGGTCGTCCGGGGGGGTCGCGGGTCAGTGGGGGGGCCGATCGGGGGTTCTGGGGGGGCGGACATTGGGGGGGGGAGGGGGGTTCGTCGAGGGCAGGAGGGCCTGGGATACCTCCTGCCCGTAATGTAGTGGGGGGTTGGGGTAAGGGGGTCGCCTGGGCCAGGAGGGCTTGGGCTCCCTCCTGGCCCAAACGTGTAGGGGGGTTGCCTGGGCCAGGAGGGGTTGGGCTCCCTCCTGGCCCAATCGAGTCGGGGGGGGGGGGGTCGCGGCTTCAACGGGGCAAGAGGGCTTGGCCTCCCTCTTGCCCCGATGTTGTTTGGGGGGGAGGGGAGGAGTGATCCATCGCGGCAGGAGAGATGCCTCATCTCCCCTACCGCGATGCCATCACTCCTCTACCGGAACTGCCGCGGGTCACGGCAGTTCGGGTAGAGGAGTGATGGCATTGTGGTAGGGGAGATGAGGCATCTCTCCTGCCGCGATAGTTAGGTTGCCGGGCCGCTGAACTGATGGCACCAACGGCCATCAGCTCAGCGTCCCGTTTTTCGGCACTTAGACCTGGTTTTATTTCATCTAAGTGAAAACGGTCTAAGTGCCGACTAAACTGTATTGGTTATACCTGTTGTAGGTCGGCCCACCTCCCGCCCTTTCCCCTCCTCTAAACACACTTTTCTCTCTGTGCGTTTAGAGGCAGGGGAAAGGCCTAAGTTGGTTTTAGATACGTCTAAAAACCAGCTTTGGTTATGGGTACTTGGACAATCAGGCTTTTTGATCGTCCAAGTAGCCATTTAGGACACTTTTTAGACGTTTTTTTTAATTATTATTATTACCCCCATAATTTTTTTCTTTTATATATATTTCTAGAATTCTTTTGTCTTGATTATGGTAACCATTTATTGTTGACCTGTTTTGTTTATTTTTTATTTCTGTATTTTTGAAAATCTTCAATAAATTTTCAAGCACAGTATTTCCTATCTGATATACATAACATTTTTTTCCAGCAGTATCAGTTTATTTTAATTTTTTACTTTCTCGCCCATGATTTATCCAGAAGCTGAATTTTTTTATTTTGTTATGTATATGTGGGTGTTTACTATATTGACTTGCACTCACTATATAGCCACATGGCTTTTCTTGCTATTTACATATCACATTTTAGCATCTCCTGTTCATCATATGATTTGTTCTTTTCGGTTTTTGATATTTACTCCTGTTTTGGCATACGTTGTATTTTCTGGATCTTCATTTGTGATAGATGTCACTTTGGGCACTTTTTATCAAGCTGCGTTACAGGTTTTTAGCGCGGACCAGCACAAGAAATGCTCCAGTGCTCATAAAATTAATGTGAGCAGCGGAGCACTTACCTCGCTGGCCCGCACTAAAAACCTCTGCACTGCTTACACATCACCGTCGCCTCCTTGGGGATCTACTCGCAGAGCTAGCATTTGAGCATTTTAAAGGTGAGACACCGACTAGGGGGGAAGCGCGTCATTCCAAGAAGACAGCCGGGCGATCACCTATATTAGCTGGGTGGAGCGCCCGGCTAAAACGCTAGGGAGATCACTGGCTGGAAGAAATGTTATAACATCATTTGCACCTGCACGGGGCCACAGATGCACATAAATTACATCTTATAAAATCCACACTGTGACATGATGGTCATTGGAAGTGACAGTGGGCATGGACAGGGATAGAGGATGTATATAATTATGTATATCTTCAATTCTTAAACTTTGATTTATTTAGTGAAACTTAGCTTTCAAACGTTGCTGCACCAGATCCCTCCTACGCTTTTCATTCTTCCTCAGGGTCGGAGATACTGGACGTGCAGATGTTTTAAGCGAAGTTTACTCCCTTTAAAGTTGCCGCAAAAGCTATCAAGCTATCAAGGTTTGATAGCTTTTGTAGCAACTTTAAATGGAGTAAGCTGTTAGCTTAAAAGTTCTGTACGTCCAGTATCCCCAACCCTGAGGAAGAATGAAACACATTGGAGGGGCTAAAAACTGCTAGCACAGTTTGATAGAAGAGGCCCTAAGGTTCACTAAATTAATCTGTTTAAGAATTGAAGACATACATAATTATACATAAGATATAAAAGTTTGAAAAAAAGAATAAATGATTCACACCGTTAAAATATGGGAAACAGTGAGGAGAGTGGCATTCTGAGTTTCCCCGATGTGTAGTATGAACTATATGGAGAAGTATACAGTGCTGAAGAGTGATTGCAAGTGCTAATATATCAGTGCAAAGTTTAGAAATAATGGACAGTGGATATCATATCTATGTGAAATACTGGGCCAAATTACCAAATTCCAGATGGTATAACTTAGCAGCCAGATTTTAACCAGCTAAATTATACATATTTTCATCATTCCTAAGCCCCTAGATATGCAAGTGAAAATGAATTGAAAAGTAGTTAAGCAAAGTATACATTAAGGAACTAAATCCATGTTACCCAGATATATGATTAAGATTTTCTTGGCAAGTCCCAATAACAAGATACATAAAAGGAAAAAACCCGCAAAAGAGGCGGTGAGACCACTGGATGACCAGGGAAGAAAAGGGTACATCAAGGAAGACAAACAAATTGCAGACAAACTAAATTCCTTCTTTGCAGAGAAACTAAATTCCTTCTTTGCATCTGTCTTAATGAAGGAGGACACCGCAACAATACCAGAAGCAGTGAAAGTGTTCAAAGGAGTAATAGAGGACAGCCTCACCACAGTAGAAGTGGACTTGGACCAGATATACCACTAGATCGACAATCTTAAAAGCGACAAATCCCCTGGACCTGATGGAATTCACCCGAGAGTCTTAAAAGAACTGAAGGTTGAAATCGGAGAGCTTTTGCAAAAACTTGCCAACCTGTCAATTAGAACTGGACAGATACCGGACAATTGGAAGATAGCGAACGTCACGACAATTTTCAAAAAAGGATCAAGAGGAGAACCGGGCAACTACAGACCTGTGAGTCTTATGTCTGTCCCTGGAAATATGGTTGAAGCACTGATTAAAGATAGCATAGTCCGGCACTTGGATACACACAACCTGATGAGAGCCAGTCAACATGGCTTCAGGAAAGGGAAATCATGTTTGACGAATTTACTTCAATTTTTTGAGACCGTGAACAAACAAATTGATAGTTGAGAACCGGTGGACATAATATACTTGGACTTCCAAAAAGCGTTCAACAAGGTTCCACATGAAAGACTTCTCAGGAAACTACAAAGCCATGGAATACAGGGAGATATACTAAGATGGATAGGCAAATGGCTGTAGAACAGAAAGCAGAGAGTGGGCATAAATGGGAAGTTCTCAGACTGAGAGAAAGTGACTAGCGGTGTACCCCAGGGCTTGGTACTTGGGCCCATCTTATTTAATATTTTCATCAATGACCTAGAAGAAGGAACATCCAGTGAGATCATCAAGTTTGCAGACGACACAAAGCTATGCCAGGCAATCTGATCGCAGAAGGATAGCAAGGAACTCCAGAGTGACTTGTGTCAGTTAGAGAAATGGGCGGAGAAATGGCAGATGAAGTTTAATGTGGAAAAGTGCAAAGTAATGCATTTAGGCAGAAAAAACAAGGAACACGAGTATAGAATGTCAGGTACAACTCTGGGTAAGAGCGAACAAGAAAAGGACCTGGGTGTACTGATAGATAGGACCCTGAAGCCGTCGGCACAATGCGCGGCAGCGGCAAAGAAAACAAATAGAATGATAGGCATGATAAAGAAAGGAATCACGAGTAGATCGGAGAAAGTTATAATGCCGCTTTATAGAGCAATGGTCAGATCACACTTAGAATACTGTGTCCAACATTGGTCTCCCAACCTAAAGAAGGATATAAAACTGCTGGAGAGGGTGCAGAGAAGATCAACGAAGATAATAAAAGGTATGGAGAACTTGGAATACGAGGAACGACTTAAGAGACTGGGATTGTTCTCCCTTAAGAAAAGGAGACTGCGAGGGGATATGAGCAAGACTTTCAAAGTACTGAAAGGAATCGACAAAATAGAGCAAGAAAAAAAATTATTTACAATGTCCAGTGTGACACAGACAAGAGGACATGGACTGAAGCTAAGGGAGGACAAGTCCAGGACAAATATCAGGAAGTTCTGCTTCATGCAACGAGTGGTGGACACCTGGAATGCTCTCCCAGAGGAGGTTATTGTGGAATCTACCGTTCTAGGATTTAAAAGCAAACTAGATGCACATCTCCTTACGAGGAGCATAGAGGGATATGGGTGACTAAAATTACACCAGGTGTACACCTGGCTGGGCCTCCGCATGTGCGGATCGCCGGACTTGATGGACCGAAGGTCTGATCCGGAGATGGCAGTTCTTATGTTCTTATGTGAACACCTCCTTGAGACTAAATGGATCAGACTACCCAATTAATCCCACAACCAAAATCCGTGGCTTCACCCTGGACCGAAGCCTGACGTTTGAAGAACACACTAATGCTCAAGTCAAAAAATGCTTTCTCACTCTATGGAAACTTCGTACCATTAAACAATACTTTGATTTCTTTACCTTTCGACTACTGGTTCAATACTGCAATATTATATACTTGGGATCTCTCAAGAAAACCATCAAACGACTGAGAGTCATCCAAAATGCTGCAGTCCGTCTCATTTATGGCCTCAAGAAATCAGACCATGTGAGCCCATATTACAAAAAAACTACACTGGCTGCCTGTGGAAGCAAGGGTCATTTTTAAGTTTGCTTGCCTTTGCTTCAAAACCATGACAGGTTCATCCCCATCCTATCTGTCTCACCAATTCGAATTCCCAGGCACAACTAATACAAGCAGTACCTATTTATTCGCTTTTCCATCCCTAAAGGGCAGCACCTACAAGAGATACCTCGATAGAACACTATCATTCCAAGCAGGCAAATGGAGCAAATGTTTAACCAACTTCATCTCAAACGCACTTTTGTACCAAACGTTTAGGAAGTCAATAAAAACTTCTCTCTTTGACAAATTTCTCTGACCCCACTTCAACCTGATGTACTTCCAAAACACTTCCAGATAAACCTGACTAAACTTAACATGCCAATGTAATTTCGAAAGTTCTCTGTAATGTCGCTGTCTGTATACAGTCTCTTCCCTTGTAAACCGCTTAGAACTGTTTGTGGTATGGTGGTATATAAAAATAAAGTTTTTATTATTATTTATTATTGAGAGTTTCTATACTGCTACTCATGACTGTGGAGTCAATTCAGAGCGGTTTACATGAGCCTCTACAAAGGCGCTACACTACATGAGCTTCTGTAAAGGATATAATATATGAGCTTCTGTAAAGGTGATATAATACATGAGCTTCTGTAGAGATGTTACCATAAGGAGTTGTGAGGTGTTACAATGCAAATACACACAGCTCTGTGGTGGTGTTACAGAGTTATTAATACTGCGTGGTTATGCCAATAATCCATCATCCTACTTATATGCACATGTTCATACCAAATCTGTTGTCCTATGTTTGTACACATGTAATACTAGGTTTACTATTGCCGCTAAATACACTATACACTTTTACATACCTCTTCAGGAGGTTGGCCATTTCAACTAAATATAATCCCTGAAATATGTATCCCTGAAAGATCTGGTTTCCTCTCTCTGTCAATTTCACAGTTTCAGTTGAAGTAGTTCAAACTACTTAAAAACATAAGAATTGCTGCTGCTGGATCAGACCAGTGGTCCATCGTGCCCAGCAATCCACTCACCAGAGCTCTAAATGAGTCCAGCTTCACCTGTGTATGTTCCAGTTTAGCAGGAACTTGTCCAACTTTGTCTTGAATCCCTGGAGGGTATTTTCCCCTATAACAGACTCCGGAAGAGCGTTCCAGTTTACAACCACTCTCTGGGTGAAGAATTTCCTTACATTCGTACGGAATCTATCCCCTTTCAACTTTAGAGAGTGTCCTCTCTTTCTCCCTACCTTGGAGAGAGTGAACAATCTGTCTTTATCTACTAAGTCTATCAGTATCTTGAATATTTCAATCATGAACCCCTCTCAGTCTCCTCTTTTCAAGGGAGAAGAGGCCCAGTTTCTCCAATCTCTCACTGTACGGCAACTCCTCCAGCCCCTTAACCATTTTAGTCGCTCTTCTCTGGACCCTTTCAAATAGTACCATGTCCTTCTTCATGTACGGTGACCAGTGCTGGATGCAGTACTCCAAGTGAGAGCACACCATGGCCCAGTACAGCGGCATGATAACCTTCTCCGATCTGTTCGTGATCCCCTTCTTAATCATTCCTAGCGTTCTGTTTGCCCTTTTCGCCGCCGCCGCACATTGCACAGACAGCTTCATCAAGTTGTCGATCAGAACTCCCAAGTCTCTTTCCTGGAAGATCTCTCCAAGTACCGCCCTGGACATCCTGTATTCGTGCATGAGATTTTTGTTACCAACATGCATCACTTTACACTTATCCACGTTGAACCTCATTTGCCATGTCGATGCCCATTTCTTGAGCTTGATTATGTCACGTTACAGATCTTCGCAATCCCCCTGTGTCTTCACGACTCTGAATAACTTCATATCGTCCGCAAATTTAATCACCTCACTCGTCGTACCAATATCCAGATCGTTTATAAAGATGTTGAAGAACACGGGTCCAAGCACCGAGCCTTGCAGCACCCCACTGGTGGCGCTTTTCCAGTCTGAGTATTATCCATTTATCCCCACTCTCTGATTCCTATGCTCCAGCCAGATTTTAATCCACGTGGGTATTTCACTCTCGATTCCATGGCTGAAACTATGAAGTTGACAGAAAGAGGAAACAGATCTTTCAGGGATGCATGCAAATAGATTATATTTAGTTGAAATGGCCAACCTCTGTCCCCTTGTAGGTATGCATTATATAAATTAAGTAAATATTTGTAGAATAGTGCAGGACTGGAAGTGTAACAGTGATGGGGGACTTCAACTACCCGGGGATTGACTGGAGTATGGGTCACTCCAACTGCACTAGGGAAACAGGATTTGTAGAAGCTGTGAGGGACTGCTTCATGGAGCAACTAGTCAGGGAACCGACGCGAGGGAATGCTACTCTTGACCTCATCCTAAACGGATTAGGGGGGCCTGCAAGAGGGGTAGAAGTGGGAGGACCACTAGGCAACAGTGACCACAACGCGATCAGATTCACATTAGAAAGGGGGACACCCACAGGAAGGAGGACCGCAACGACTGCGCTCAATTTCAGGAAAGGGAACTATGTTGCTATGAGGGAAATGGTGGGGAGGAAGCTCAGAAACATCCTTAGGATGGAGACTGTAGGAAGCACCTGGACCCTATTCAGGGACACCCTGCAGGAAGCACAAAGAAAGTACGTCCCCAGTTTCAGAAAAGGCGGCAAGAACAAGCGGTCAAAGGACCCGGTTTGGATCTCAACAGAAGTAAAGAGGGCAATAAATGACAAAAAAGTATCCTTCCGGCGATGGAAAAAGGACCCAACGGAGGAAAATCACCTGGCGCACAGGAAATGCCAAAAGGAATGCCACCAAGAGGTTAGAAAAGCAAAAGGGAAATATGAAGAAGGGCTGGCCAGGGAGGCGAAAAACTTCAAGGCATTCTTCAGTTACGTAAAGGGGAAGCGACCAGCAAGAGAGGAGGTGGGGCCGTTGGACGATGGGGATAGGAAGGGAGTGATTAAGGAGGATAAACAGGTAGCTGAGAGGTTGAACACATTCTTCTCGTCGGTTTTCACGAGAGAAGACACATCTAATATACCGGACTCAGAGGAACTCATGAGCGGGGAACAGGCTGAAAAACTGGAACACATAGAGGTAAGTAAGGAGGATGTCCTCAAACAGATAGACAGGTTAAAATGCGGCAAATCGCCGGGCCCGGACGGGATCCACCCAAGGGTTCTGAAGGAACTAAGACAAGAAATAGCGGGCACAATCCAGCATGTTTGCAACCTATCCTTGAAAACTGGAGAGGTACCAGAGGACTGGAAATTGGCGAATGTCACACCTATCTTCAAGAAGGGATCGAGGGGTGACCCCGGGAACTACAGGCCGGTGAGCCTGACTTCAATTACAGGGAAGATGGTGGAAGCTATGATCAAGGACAGTATTTGCGAGCACATCGAGAGAAATGGCCTACTGAGAACAAGCCAGCATGGATTCTGTAAGGGAAGGTCATGCTTAACGAACCTTCTGTACTTCTTCGAGGGAATAAGCAGTCGAGTGGACAATGGGGAACCTATAGACATCATTTACCTCGATTTTCAAAAGGCTTTCGACAAGGTGCCACACGAAAGGCTGCTTAGGAAGCTGTGGAACCACGGGGTGGGAGGGGATGTGCACAGATGGATCGAGCACTGGTTGTCGGGTAGACTGCAGAGGGTCGGAGTGAAGGGCCAATATTCTGACTGGCGGGGAGTCACGAGCGGTGTGCCACAGGGATCGGTGCTGGGGCCGTTACTCTTCAACATATTTATCAATGACCTGGAAAAGGAGGCAAAGTGTGAGGTTATAAAATTTGCAGACGATACCAAACTGTGCGGTAGAGTTAGGTCCAGGGAGGAGTGTGAGGACCTGCAAAGGGACCTGGACAAGCTGGAAGACTGGGCAAACAAATGGCAAATGCGCTTTAACGTGGAAAAATGCAAGGTCATGCATATAGGGAAAAAGAACCCGTTGTTCAACTACAAATTGGGGGGGGCATTGTTGGGAGACAGCAGACTTGAGAGAGACTTGGGTGTGCTGGTGGATGCATCACTGAAGCCATCTGCACAGTGCGCAGCAGCCTCGAAAAAAGCCAACAGGATGCTGGGCATCATAAAGAGGGGCATAACAACCAGGACGCGGGAAGTCATCATGCCATTGTATCGAGCGATGGTGCGTCCACATCTGGAATACTGCGTTCAGTATTGGTCGCCGCACCTCAAGAAGGACATGGCGGTACTTGAGAGAGTCCAAAGGAGAGCAACGAAACTGGTAAAGGGGCTGGAACACTGCCCATACGCCGAGAGATTAGATAGGCTGGGGCTCTTCTCTCTGGAAAAAAGGAGGCTCAGGGGAGATATGATAGAGACCTTCAAGATCATGAGGGGCATAGAGAGGGTGGATAGGGACAGATTCTTCAGACTGAAGGGGACAACAAGTACGAGGGGGCATTCGGAGAAACTGAAGGGAGATAGGTTCAAAACAAATGCAAGGAAGTTTTTTTTCACCCAAAGGGTCGTGGACACATGGAATGCGCTACCGGAGGAAGTGATCAGGCAGAGTACGGTACAGGGATTCAAACAGGGATTGGACGGATTCCTGAGGGATAAAGGGATCGTGGGATACTGAGAGAGATGCTGGGATGTAACACAGGCATAGAAAGCTAACCAGGTAATAAGTATAGTAACCCAACAGGTCGTGCATGTGTAAGACCGGAGGGTTAGGACTACGATGGGAAGATAGGACTTAAATGAGAAAACAAGGTGGCAAGGGAGCCCCTTCTGGTGATGCAGACAGGTCGTGACCTGTTTGGGCCGCCGCGGGAGCGGACTGCCGGGCAGGATGGACCTATGGTCTGACCCGGCGGAGGCACTGCTTATGTTCTTATGTTCTTATGTGCATACCGGTATAAGCACACATGAGTACAGATATGCAATTATTCTAAACATTTGCATAACATGCACCTGAATGTTGGGACCTAGTTAAAGTACAGTCCGAATTGTCTGATTAGTTAACCAAACACTGGCATTAAAGAGCAGCGATGCCCGGATAATTTATGGTCTGCCTCAATTCCACCCTCAGCCAACTCAAACACTAACTGACCCAACTTTTCAAGGGCACTGTCAGAGTAAGTGCCATTGAAACTCTGGGTAAGGACAGTCAGAAGGACTTGCAAAAGCCTTTCCTTCCCAGATAAGTCCTGCAAAATATCAAGCTCAAAGCTTTTTAAGAAATTTGCTACCCAGCTGATTTCTTTGAGCTGAAGACTACACGTTTCTTAGCAGTCAAAAGTGTGTGTACTGTTTCCCATGGCAGAAAGGAGCAATGTCAGGATGGGGAAATAAAATGCAAGCAGGAATGTAATTCTGAAATCCTTGTGTGGTCTTTGTGAATTTCCTTTCCATTGGCTGATAGATTTCAATGTATTTTCCTAACTCCTGAATCACAGTCTAAAATGAAGTGAGGAATTAAGTTGTTTTTGGAAGAGTCAAAATAGCTATGACAAGGTCCACCTTCCAGTTCTGATAAATATTATATAGAAAGTATGATAGTGGCCCTGTGAGGGAGTCTATAGGATGTTACCACGCCCCCTACTGGATACTCCCTCACAGTGTCAGAGCCACTGAACCAAGGGGAGAGAAGTGGGCCTGGACAACGATCCTTCAACTTGTACTCTGAAGCCAAGGAAAAACGTATGCTTTTGGATGTCAATAAAATGACATACGTTTTTCCTTGTCTGGAGTTTGGTTCATTGGCTTCGGAGTACAAGTTGAAGGATCGTTGTCCAGGCCCACTTCTCTCCCCTTGGTTTTGTTCCCGTGGGCCCTGGTTTGCTGGACTCCGTGTGGTTCTCCAGAGCCACTTAACCTACATATCGTAGAGTTAGCAAAGCAGCTGCTAGGAAGTATAAGAAGCAGGGCCAGAGCAGTGTTAAAGGCATTTTATTTTTCTCAGGCATTCTCCTCATAGTTTTATTTTTTTTCTCTCTTTCTCTCTCTTTTTCTTCTTAGTCATATTGAGCAATTTTATTACTGAACCTGAATTTTCCCAACCATTTTTCTTTATGTGCTCAAAAGAGCATGCTACCTATTTCTCCTTTTGTTTTTTGTTTTTTTCTTGACCCCTTTATCTTCCTTGCTAATGATTTTAATGTAATTTTTATTCCTATTGGTTTTTTCCCTTATGTTTTGGTTCAAATCCCAGCAGAGACAAGATTCATAGCAGAGAGAAAAAAACCCCCAACCTGTCACTGCAATGACAGCTGCTGGCCAATAGAGGGTGGACTTGTACCAGGCTCCAAAGAGACTAGCACAGTTACAGTACTGTACCGTACACTTCTCCCTCCGTATTCGCGGGGGATGTGGGCAGAACATAGCTGTGAATACCAAAAAAATGCGAATAACTTTTTGCATGTTATTCGCGGTTTTTCGGTAAAATAGACCTGAAAAAGATAATAGACCGTGAATAACCCGACCTGCGATAACCCTATACAACGCTGGGAGTAGCAATTTCCTCCATGAACCGCCGGGAGCAGCAATTTCCAATGTGAAACGCCTGGTTCAGTGATGAAAATTAAGGGGCGGAGTCAGCAGCCCCCCAAAAATCACGAATAAGTGAATCCGCAGATACGGAAAGCGTGGCTACGGAGGGAGAAGTGTAGTCTGATTTTCAACCAAGAAGCATAGTTATGACCGCCAGGTATGAGGATAGACACAAATACTGGCGACTTGCAAATGAAAGCACTAGGCCCCTGAGAAAGGCTGCTGGAGCCAAATGCTCATACTGAGCAGCAGAAAGCAGGCAATTAACAGAACAACATACGTTAGCCAGTGACCGCCTTGAACCGCAAGGTAATGGGGGAATAGAAATCACTAATGTAATGTAATGTAACATGCCCACATACAATGAACTCTCCACAAAAGTGTGACAAGAACACATGATAGACAGAATTTTGGTCATTGCCGGAGGAGATCTGGTGTTGCAGAGCTGGGGTTACCGTACTCTCCTCACGAGAACACAGACAGCCTCCACCATCACACCCCTTCACCTATACTGCACTCAGTTATTCTGGGTGATTCCCCCCAAATAGGTCAGGCCACCTCTACCATTCTTTATAGAGACATTTGCTAAATTAGTTCCTGTACTTAAATACCCTTTATTCTATGCTCATAGTAGGGTTTTTTAACATCCATTCAACGGCTTGAATACATTTCCAGATATCCCAACAGTATTCAGATGTAGTCCTAAAGGGGATGGATGAGAAAGGAGCACAGAAACCCCTTCTCAAATCACACAAATGAAATAGCAGCCTGAGGCCCTGTTCTCTTCCACTTTGCAATGCTGCCATTTGATCCATTCACTTCCTTTATGCAAGAACAAGTCAATGCCGCATATGAAGCGATTCTGTCATTAGAAAAGCTCCAATGCCAGACAGCTACATCACAGTGATCTCCTCCTGTAGCACTAGGTCTCCTTTCTCATGGGTGGTCTAAAGGTTCTTCCTGGGGCAAATGAGGATGCAAAGCCACATCAAAGGAGCTTTAAAACCAGCAGACAACAGGCAGTGCCCTGTCCTTCTGATATATTAGCATTCAGGAAAGGCCCTTCTTCATGCATATACCGCACCCGAAGAGAGCATCAGCCACTGTTAACTCGCAAGGACGGTCAATCACTCCACGCTTTGGTCTTTTCCCAACTTTGGTGCACACGGATGAGGTGAGCGGTGGATCTCCATGACATTGCAAGCTCATGCCAGATATTAAGGTCCTTGCAAACGCCCTTGCTGATCAAAAGGGTATGGATGAGAGAGCTATTCAGGCATTAATGGCATTAGCAACATCTGTGAAAACCAGGCGGCTGGATCTTTGCAGTTGCCCCTGGCTTGTGAGGAGAACCTAAGATAGATTAAGAAAAACCAATATTGAGAAAAACTGCACATAACAAATTACCCAGAAAAGTTAAAAATGTCATGTCAATAGATGTAGTTGTACACAGACATGGCTTTCATGTAATATTCTTTCAGTATCCATAGCACAAACAATTCATTCATTCCTCTAAGTCACAAAGAGAACACTTTTCAACCTGTCTGCTTCGGGGGCATAGACCATGCGTATCTTTTTTATTTTTTTAATGCATTTGATATACCACGTTTCTGTGGTACAAAAGCAATTTTTGTACCTGGAGCAATTGAGTATTAAGTGGCTTACGCAGGGTCACAAGCTGCTGCAGTGGGCATCAAACCCAGTTCCCCAGATTCTAGGGCCACCTGAAATTTTGACCAAGCAAAGTCTAGCCTGGAAGTGGCCACAATGATTCTGTGAAATAGGACTCTTTCTAAGGACCTCTTATTGTACCCCACAAGCTCTTTCTCCTCCTCCTCTTCTTCATGCCCTTGTCACAAAATCAGTGATGAGTGTACCTTGTTTTGTTTTCCATAGATACACTGACTTCTGAAGCAGGCGGATTGTCCACCGAAACACGGTTCTGTGTCAAGTCATTTACTATAGATTTTGTTGAATAAACCAGTTTTGGGGAAATTGAAAGCCCACTGTCTCAACCCTATCCTTCTGTGGTTTATCCCTTTCCCTCCTGGTTCATTTTCTTTTTTTTTAATTTTTATTTATTCATTTTTCATTTTTACAGGAATTGAATCATACATAATATAATTAATTATTACATGACTTTAGTAATTACAATCAATACATCGTAACATAAATAATAGATCCCTCCCCCTTTTTCCCATTTCCTTTTTCCAGAAGGTATACAAATCCCAACCTATGTATCTACTGCCAATGTGCTAAGAGATTTGATCATTAGAATAAATGATTCATTTTCTTGATTTCTATCAGGTCCCCAAGACAACCAACCCATTATATATGAAAGTAACTGTTTTTAAGTCTTACCCACCTAAATTAGATCTAAACCACAACCTACAAATGACATCTACTATATGTAAGAGACCCAATATTGATACACTGAATATTTTGGTACCTGGGCATTTGTTATCCTAAATGCCTAAATGCGGCAGGTACCTGTTTTACTTAGGGGCTCATTTTCCAAAAAGATAGGCATCCAAAAAGTGGCATAAAGCCAAAACTTTCCAATTCACTAGTTTCAAAACAGATTTCTATGCTGTTTGTCTAATCTCAAGGGGGTGTGGTAAGGGCTTATGATTTGGACATTTTTCTGCCATGATCAAACATTTAAGAATACATCGAGGGCACAACTTAGATGTCTGGGGCTAGACCTGTTTTAATAATGAATAAGTGCAAAAAAGGCGGCCAAACTGACTACCCCCAAAGATGCCAGATGCAGATGCTATGCCCAGTCTTATTAAAGCAGCAAGCAGGTGTCTGTAGTGGGAAAGAAAATAAATTAAATAAATACATTTTTAAGACCTCTCTAAGATCCATAAGGGAGGGAGGAGTTTTCTCCCTTCTGACCTCTTTTCCCAGCATTTTCTCTGTCCTTTTGCTTATTCTCCATCTCAAAGTGCTTTAAATTGGTTTAATCAATTCTCTGCTTGGCTGAACTGCCTTCTTATCTTTCCATTATGCTTAGGGAAACTTATGTGCAGGGGGAAAGAGGGCAATGAGTGCTGGTTATAGGTGTGGATATACTGATGTGGGTGGATGTTTTGGACCGTGTTATCACTGGTGATGAAATAATGCGATCCTGAAACAAAGTGTCAAAGTGCATAATGGATAGTAGCCTCGACCAAAAAAGTTACATCAGTCCAAATCAAGAGTCAAAACGATGTTGCTAACCTTTTTTTGATATTACATTAGGGATTTCTATTCCGCCATTACCTTGCAGTTCAAGGCAGATTACAAAAGAATTATCAAGGATGTATTACAACAAGAACTTACCAAAAAAAAAGAAAACTGGTCATTTTCAAAGAGAGTAAGAAATGAATATGGTTATTTGTTTGGGGTACCGTATTTTCATGCATATAACGCGCGCGTTATACACGATTTTACAAACCGTGCATAACCATGCGCGTTATACGTGTGAGCGCGTTTTACAACTTTTTTTTTACATAGTTCCCCCCCCACGACGTCCAATTCACCCCGCAGGACCGCTCGCACTCGCACTCGCACCCCCACCCCGAAGGACCGCTCGCACCCCCACAGCCTCCCCCCCCCATCATGGAGAAGCTCCTACCGTTGTCCTGCTGCTTCCTCTGCCAGCGGTCCCGGCCCTTCTGTGAGCCCTGCGTCTGCGCTGCTTCCTCTTCCGGTGGTCCCGCCCTTTCTCTGACGTCGCCCCGGCCAGAGGAGAGTCGGGGCGGGCGAAAGGAGAGTCGGGGTGGCCAGAGGAGAGTCGGGGCAGGTGAAAGGAGAGTCGGGGCAGGCGAAAGGAGAGTCGGGGTGGCCAGAGGAGAGTTGGGGCGGGCGAAAGGAGAGTCGGGAGGTGACGGGAGTCGGGGCGGCATGCGCAGTATACGGGTGTGCGCGGTATATAAAAATTTCTTTACATAAATTACAGTTTCCCGCACGCTATACCCGTGTGCGCGTTTTACAAGGGTGCGCGGTATATGAGTGAAAATACGGTAGTTGGCTTTAGTGAGAGGTGGTGTTTGAAACTTGTGGTGTTATTTCTTTTTTCAGGGCTTTCTTGAAGAGTATGGTCTTTATTTCTTTTCTAAAAGTCTTGTAGTTGAGGGATGCCGTCAGTAGATTGACGATTTGGTTGTCTAGTTTGGCTGCTTGAGTGGCCAGGAGGCCATCATATAGTTTTTTCCATTTGACCTCCTTAATTGGGGGGTATGAGATTGGGGTGTGAGTTTTCCTATGTCTGGTTGAGGTGTTGTGGATGAGGCGGTTATTCAGGTAGTTTGGACTGTCTCCGTATAAAGTCTTAAATAGTAGACAGTAGAATTTAAATTGTATTCTTGCTGGGATTGGAAGAGATTATTCAATATGAATTTGTACCAACTGGACAGTTAACCAAGTTTTCTGTTTGGAAGTGCTGAAAAGGCTGTGCGAAAAAGTTAGACGAAAACAACCTGAACTTTTCGCCAGTAACTCATGGCTCTTGCATCACGACATTGCACCAGCTCACAAGGGAGTTTTTAGCCAGTAAACAACTGCATTGGAACACCCTCCCTACTCACCTGATTTGGCCCCTAATGACTTTTTTCTTTCCCAAAGATGAAATATTGATAGGAAGACATTTTGATGAAATTCAGGACATCAAGGGTAATATGATGACAGCTCTGATGGCCATTCCAGAAATAGATTTCCAAAATTGCTTTGAAGTATGGACTAGGCACTGGTGTTGGTGCATAGCTTCCCAAGGGGAGTACTTTGAAGGTGACCATAGTGATATTCATCAATGAGGTATGTAGCACTTTTCTAGGATGAGTTCAAGAACTTATTTGTTAGACCTCAGGTACTTAGGGTTGGTCATGACTTAAAGGGTCATCTCCCTTCTTGTTCATTTCACTATTGAGGAGCAGAAGCTTCTTCTGGCTTGCTTTTACGCACCCAATGCGGACCAGCCTGCCTTTTTTCAAGACACTTACAGAAATCTTGTTTTAATGCCTGTATGGAATTGGAATTGGGCAGAACTAGTGCTGTGACAAGAAAAGACCAAATTTTGGCAAGGTCCTTGCATAAAATGGTCAGTGATCTGACTCTGTTTGATGCTTGGAAAGTTCATACGTAACCCACAGGTTAGAGACTACACCTTTTTCTTATATCTTCACAACTGCTATGCTCATACTGACTATGATTTTTTTTTTAAGCAGTCTCTCAGTGACAGGGTAAGATCCTCAGGGATAGGAACAGTTGACTTTTCTGTTGGGTTAACCAATTTGTGAGATGAAAGGAAAAAGAAATGTTGGATGTTTTGCAATAGAGAATGACACGGTGATAAAATTCATCACCGTTCCCGTCCCTGAGGATAACCGCGGGAAACCATCTTCTTGTCATTCTTTAAGGAGAGAGGAAAGAATCAGAGTATAATTGGGCACAACCACTGACCCGCAAGCTTTGCTTTGAAGAATGCTGGTGTAGAAGGACCGAGGTCGAAATAGACACTAGAAAATGACATAAGATTATTTCCCGCGATTATCCGCGGGGACGGGAACGGTGATGAATTTTGTCACCGTGTTATTCTCTATTTTGCAACTCATTCCCGGATGATGAGATTGTTTTGGAGCATAGACAGCTTCTTAAAGACTATATTGAGTTAAATTTGAATTCAGGAACTTCTCTGGAAGTGGTTTTGGATGCCCTGAGAGCAGTTTCCAAGGGCTTTCTTTTAAATTAAGAAAGCTCCACAGATAAATAGCAGACTGACATCTCAGTTTGGAAATATAAGTCTCTGATATAAGAACTGGAGAGACAACTTGAATATATGGCCATTTGGTGGAGGATGGGCTGGGGAGGGCTTCAATGGCTGGGAGGGTGTAGATGGGCTGAAGTAGATTTTGACGGAGATTTCGGCAGTTGGAACCCAAGCACAGTACCGGGTAGAGCTTTTGGATTCTTGCCCAGAAATAGCTAAGAAGAAAAAATTTAAAAAATTTAAATTGAATCAGGTTGGGCAGACTGGATGGACCATTTGGGTCTTTATCTGCCGTCATCTACTATGTTATATGAGATCGATGCGAACCCTGAGCACTTTGCAAGCTGCTTGATTCCAGTTGGAGTCCTTACACTCTCATATGAGTTCTATCGCTCCTTCCTGAGATTGCATCACTATGAACATAAACCTCTCATGTTCACATACTCCCACATATTATGCCTCCTGCACCCTAATATGCACAACCCCTCACATACCCTACTAGCATAGATACCCTACAAGTTCTAGCATATTGCTCTTTGGGTCTCTGCTTTCTGGGGGATGATGGGTGTATCTAATCACAGCCAGCCATCAGCAAGGTAATAGTCCTCAGGACCTGCACAATCAGTCTGATTCTCAGAATATGCATGAAATACATGAGGATGGGCAGGACTGGAAGACCTCTACCGTACCTGAATCTAAATTTTCTTAAGCTATTATATGATAGCAATAAATCCTCCCCCTCCACAAAAACAATAAGCAAACACAGATCCTTTACTCGTACTGTGTCCTCCTACACAAAAGAGGTGCCCAGCCTTTATACGTGTCATGTTTTTCCCCCTGTTAATAGGCACTGTGCAGGTCTGTTGAAAAGGGAATTGGATTCGATATACCGGTGTATTAAGTGGTTTACAATTAGATACTCAAGCATTTTCCCTATCTGTCCTGGTGCGCTCTATCTAATATTCCTGGGGCAGTGGAGGATTAAGTGACTTGCCCAGGATCATAGGGAGCAGCGCAAGATTTGAACCCACAACCTCAGGGTACTGAGGCTGTAGCTTTAACCACTGTGCCACACTCCCCTCCAATACAATATCAGAAGTGAGCCAAGTATAGAACAATGAAGCCATTGTGACTTCACTGATGAGGTTGACTCTTATTGGTGGAATGAGGCATTATGACATCAGGGATTGGGACTTGTATACCCCTTTTTTGTAGTTATACAACCACACTCGACGCAGCTTACAAATAGATATGTCAAGCATTTTCCCTATCTGTTCTGGCGGGCTCACAGTCTATCTAATGTAACTGGGGCAGTGGAGGATTAAGTGACTTGCCCAGGGTCATAAGGAGCATCGCAGGGTTTGAACCCACAACCTCAGGGTATTGAGGCTGTAGCTCTAACCACTACGCCACACTTTCCTGCTTATTGCCTGGGGTAGAAATGTTTCCACTTTCTTTAGATCCCCATTTCACATTCTTAATGTAAACTGCAAGATAACTGACTTGATGTATGGTTTTTAAAAATTCCTTGGTGTTTCATTATTGAATGGGTATTTTCTTTCATCACAGACGACATTGGCAATGTACATTTAGAATACCACAATATGCAGCTGCTAGTGGGTAGGAGACTGCTTGAGGAGATCTGAAATCCCTCTGCCAGCATCCTTACCTTACTCTGAGAGGCCTGAGAGGAAGAAGACACAGAGTCCCTGCCATGCTCTAGAAGCTCCTGCTCAAGTTCATCCTGCTCTTCTGCAGGATCAAAGTTATACATGGGCATCAGCTGGTGACGAAGCTTCTCTAACCTGAAAGGGGACAGAAAGAGCCAGTAGTTATTAAGCACAACTAGAAACAAGTTGTGCAATTTGCTTTTTCCAAGATGTTCCGATGTGACTTGATGAAGGGAGTGTAAATCTTGAAAACGAGCCAAGAAATGTATTCAGTCAGTCCAATAAAGTGGACTAACTTTCTGGGGTTTTTTTAATTTTTCACTGTTTGGTGAATTTTCACCTGAAAACATGGAACCCAATTTTAGGAAGAACGTGAAAAGGGAAATTAAGACACACATGGCAAATTCTCACAATATTTTACAAAGGCTCCACCAAATGCAGGACCTGTTGCCAAATACATGCAAGGACGTGCAGAAGTACACATTGGTGCATGTGGCCCAATTGTCTCTGGTGCCAGTGCCCTTACTCTTGATCTGGAGTTCCTGGGAGACGCAGCTTGATGACATCAGCAGCCTGCTTATAGGCAGCGTTGGTTCCTGAGGCATCACACTGAAAAGGGGTGTGCATTATTTTGTTGGAATTTGGAAGGTCATATTTTGCAGGTTGGAGATCTCTTTTCAGTTAAATTGAGCATAGAACTGGAGTGATGTCAAGTTTCGTCATTTTGTTGACAATGGATTGGTTATTATCAATTGTGCTTACCTTGGTCCTTTTAAGCAGGTAGGAAGTGAATACCAATTATTTTAGTTTTATTTCAGGTGTTCAATGTGATTTTAGGCTTCTAGAGCTTCACAAAGTGATTTAAGACCAAGATATTTGTTAGACTGTTTGATAGTAGAGTTTCAGGTAAGGTGTTGCCCTCACATTTATGGTAAGAGGATCTCTTCTGGTTAGAAGAGACCCAGAAGTGGACCTTCAAATTTAAAATATCCCTTCAATAACTGAGTAATTCTGCCTCATATATCCCAAGCCTTTGTGGTTATAACAGATCTGTTGGTAACAAAACTCATATTAATAAGAATTGGCTGGAGGATAATCATCAGATAACAAAGTTTTTGCTTCTTCAACACTTTCGGGTGTATCTTACAAATTTTTGACTGCTGATCACAAAAATCACATTTAAGGTTCTTACCTGCTAATTTCCTTTCTGTTAGCTTGTAGACTGGTATAGTTCATGACAGATGGGTTATATACCTCACTACTACCAGCAGGTGGAGATTGAGATCAAACTTGTAAATCAATACATCATCCCCTATACCAGGGGTCCAACACTCTTTTGACTTGCGAGCTACTTTTAAAATGGCCAAGTCAAAATGATCTACCAACAATAAGATTTAAAAAAGCACAAAGCACACTGTATGCAGAGAAAATGTTAATTTGTATTCAGGTTTTCTTTCAGAGGTCAAGGCAGATGACTTTAAAATATGCAATGTCACATCAGTAACAACAATCAAAAATAGACAAATATACCCCCTCCCTTTTTACTGAACTGTGATAGCGTGTTTTAGTACAGGGAGCTGCGTTGAATGCACCTCGCAGCTCCCGACGCTCATAGGCTCCCTTCGTTAAAAACCACTATCATAGTTTAGTAAAAGGAGGCCATAGGGCAAAATATAGAGAGCAGATATAAATTCTCAAAACGGACACATTTTGATCACTAAATTGAAAATAAAATCATTTTTCCTACCTTTTTGTCTGGTGATTTCATGAGTCTCTATTTGCACTTCCTTCTTTTGTAAAGCCAATATTTCTTTCTGCCTTTCTTTCTCTCTCCCCCTGCCCCCCCCCCCCCCCCAAGCCACCACGCAGATTTCTCCCTGCTGCTTCCCCGAGCCAGGCCTGGTGCGTACAAGCTCCGGACTCACAAGACTTCACCTCTGACGCCAGTTCTGACATCGGAGAGGAAGTTCCAGGCCAGCCAGGCAGCGATTGGCATCTGAAAACCTGGCTTTTCTCCAAAACGTAAAGCTATCTATTTAAAATGTAAAGCTAGCTATCCTCTTCAAAACCCCTAATTTCTTATTATGTCCTTCCCTCACTGAATTTACCTGTAAACTGTGCTGAGCTCTATCTTTATGGAGATGATGCGGTATACAAACTTAAGGTTTAGTTTAGTTTAGTTCTGCCCACAGATGCACGCGACTTCAGGCAGGCTCCAGCGGCTTGAACAAGCTACTCAATAAAGTTAAAATATGCCTGAAGATACGGGGGAGGGAAACTGCAAGGTCAAGGCCATTCACCGCTCCACGGGGCAGTGGATGGCCTTGTCCTTGTACCTGCAGTGAGCACTTCCCCCCCTCCCCCCTACCGTTTCAGCGGGCTAGCCGCGAGTAACAGCCACTGTATCATTCTCTAACCCACAGCCCTGAATAAACTGACTACCTGTCTCACTTCAATTCAAGATTAGGCTAAAAACAACATTGCCTGAATCCCCTAACACAAGTGGACACATACCATTCTAATCTAATCTTCCATTTGTGAGTTGCAGATACCTGACATCAAAATCTTTTTTTGGGGGGGGGAATATGAACTCCCCCCTCAAATAAGACAGGGGGTGGGGATGTTGCTAAACTTGTTAACCAATACTATCTACTAATCAGGCTCTGGGTACTTACATATAACAGCTACCAAAGGAAGCCATGGCCTGTGGCACTTGGTGCAGGGTTGTCAGTGCAACAGTTAGGCTAAATGAGAGGACACTGGTTTACAAACTGGGGAAGCTCTCAGATAGCTGTGCATGAAAGATTTCTGGCAACAAACCAGGAATGATTTCAATTGAACCGGTAGTCTAAGGAAACAGGGGGAAGCAATGAGCAAAAAGAATAGAAGAGGACATAAGCAATCAGGAAGAAGTCATTAACAACACTTTTTGAGCTTTGTCAGCCATTCTCACTCTGCAGTAACTGAATGTGAAAGGTACAACTGTAACTTCAACAATTAATGGAGTAACTATTATAGCAATTAATATAAAAAAAGGCTTTTATCAGCAAAGTGCCCAGAAAACAGGTCTTCTAAGGAACGAAGAAACTTACCGCTTCCGCTTCCTGATGTATAAGACCTGCAGGGAGAGAAACAAAACAAGAGAGTTTGGGGCTTACATCACTTAACTATTGGTTTTACTGGTTTCTAAGAATATCATATTTTATACACAGCAAAACAGAGAGAACCAGATGCTGCAACAGACGAGGTCCTCAACTCTGAACACAAAATTATGCTGGTACAGATGTCCTTCCATCCCAGCTTCACACTGCATCCATCCACTCTGTGCTAACATGCCTCAAGGAAAAGCTTTCTGAAAATCCCTTTGGCTGGCATTTTCAGTGCAAGTGATCAGGGACAGGGGAGCTGTCTACCTTGTGAAAGGAAAAGTAAGAGCATTACTTTCCCTCTGAAAATTTTCCCAAGAAAAGCATTTGTATCCATTTCTATCTGCTAGTTAGAAGGCACAAAAACATTTACTTGCATACTTTAAAACCCCCCAAAATCTATGCATGTAAAGTCCAAACTCCACCCCAACTCCATCGTCTGCTCATTGCAGATAAAAGAGTATGAAAAATGGCGTTATGTGTATCCTTTTATCCACAAAAGTCTGGGCAGTTAAGAGGGGGTAAGAAGAATTTTGCCTAAGAAATAGCACAGACATAAAATGCAAAGAGGCTAATGAGATGTCGAATATTCAATCAAACAGTTACTTTATTGTGCAAATCATATACTTTAAACAAAGTCTATATCTTAATGTCCATCTTGAATATAAAGTCTCATGAAGAGATGGCAAAGCGGGCTAGGTCTAGGAATGCCTGGAATGTCTCAACTAGGATCCCAGTTTCGGCTTCCGTACACGCCTTCATTGGGGGACGAATTGACACTGACGTAGATAAACCTGGGCACAAATAGGCAGGCAATGTGTGTAAACGTACAAATCGCAGAGTAGCGTTTTCGGAGGCAAATGCGCGCCAAAAAACTAGTTTTACAAACGCGCCATTTTACAAAAGTTTTTTGGCGTGCATTTACCTCTGAAAATCCTGAGTGGAGTAGAAGGCGTACAAGTGGATCGATTTTTCACTCCGTCAAAAATTACAAAGACGAGGGGACACTTGATGAAGTTGCATGGAAATACTTCTAAAACCAACAGGAGGAAATATTTTTTTACTAGGAGACTAGTTAAGCTCTGGAATGCATTGCCATAGGGTGTGGTAAGAGTGGCGAGCGTAGCTAGTTTTAAGAAAGGTTTGGACAATTTCCTGGAGGAAAAAGTCCATAGTCTGTTATTGAGAAAGACATGGGGGAAGCCACTGCTTGCCCCGTATCAGTAGCATGGAATATTGCTATTCCTTGGGTTTTGGCCAGGTGACCTGGATTGGCCACCATAAGAAAGAGCTACTGGACTTGATGGACCATTGGTTTGACCCAGTATGGCTGTTCTTATGTTCTTATATGTTCTAAAACAAAGAAAATAAAATGATACCTTTTTTATTAGGATACCTTAATACATTTTGGCCCGGATTTTCTAAACAGCACCGATGTCGTGCCGCCTTAAAAAGCAGCCGCCAATTGCATGGCAAAGGTAGACACCAGAAATGTAGGCCAGGCCTACATTTCTGGCACCTACCTTTGATGTGAGCTGTGCCTCTGTAGACACTTTATAGCTAGGGTGCATTATAAAATGAAATCTAGAATCGAGAGGATCCTGGATGGCGCGGAAACAGAAGAGACAGCAGTGATAATCCACGTGGGAACAAACGATGTCAACAGGAGAAATTACAGCAGGACTACCCTAATTGAACAGTTCAAGATCCTAGGAAGGAAACTGAAGCTGAGGACACAGAAGATAGCATTCTCAGAGATTCTGCCAGTACCGAGGGCAGACGTGAAGAGGCAGACCGAGCTACAAGCAATAAACGCTTGGTTGAGGAGATGGTGCGAAGAAGAAGGATTCCTTTTTGTAAGAAACTGGACAACTTTTTGGGGGAAGAACAAGCTCTTCAGGAGGGACGGACTACACCTGAGCAAGGCAGGAACGAGACTGCTAGCAAACAACGTCAAGAGAGGAATTGAGCAGGCTTTAAACTGAGAAGAAGGGGAAAGCCGATAATCGACCTGACGTCGACGGTTCGGACAAGAGTATCCAAAGAAGATACTGAGCGGGAAAAATGCTGGGAACAGGCAAGAGACGAACAACAGAAGCTGTTGACCAACAAAAAGGGCAAACAGATAAACTTAGAGGAACAGGAGAGATCAGGAAATCAGGTTGCAGACGAAAAAGATACACCAAAACATGAGGAAGAAAAGAACAGAAAAGATACACCAAAAAATGAGGAAGAAAGGAACAGAAATGAGGGACTGGCAGCCCAACTAGGGGAAGGTAAGAGAAGCAAAACACATGTAAAACCAGCAGAGAAAAGAAAAGACCAGGACTTAAATTGCTTGTACGCTAATGCAAGGAGCCTAAAGACCAAAATGGGAGAATTAGAAGCCATAGCCAAAAAAGAAAACCTAGACATCATTGGAATCACGGAAACATGGTGGAATGAGGATAACCAATGGGACGTAGTGCTGCCAGGGTACAAACTCTATAGAAGAGACAGGACCCACAAGAAGGGTGGAGGAATAGCACTATACATAAAAGACACCATTCCCTCGTCCGGAGTGGATATAGAACCAAAGGCGGAAGGACTGGAGTCATTATGGGTCAAATTACCAGGAAAAAGTGGCCTTGACATAAGATTGGGTCTATACTATCGTCCACCGGGACAAACGGAAGCAAACGACAAAGATCTGGCAGCAGAACTGAGGCGGGAAGGCAACAACAGGAATGTGACAGTAATGGGAGATTTTAACTACCCCGGGATTAACTGGAATATTGGAAACTCAAACTGTGCGAGGGAAACAGAATTCCTAGAGGCTGTGAGGGACTGCTTTATGGATCAGCTTGTCAAGGAACCAACAAGAGGATATGCCACTCTTGACCTAATCCTCAACGGAATAGGGGGACCTGCAAAAGAAGTGGAAGTAGTAGGACCACTAGGAAACAGCGATCACAACATGATCCAGTACAAATTAGGAGTAAGTACAGCAAAAGGGAAGAGAACCACAGTGACAACGTTCAACTTCAAGAAAGGGAACTATGATGCTATGAGAGCAATGGTTAAAAAAAAACTTAGAAACAGCTCAAGGAAAACAGAAACGGTAGAGCAAGCCTGGTCTCTATTCAAGGGCACAGTGCAAGAAGCACAACATATGTACATCCCCAGGTTTAGAAAAGGGTGCAAAAAAAACCGAACAAAAAACCCCGCATGGATAAACGACGAGGTGAAGAAAGCGATAGGAGACAAGAAAAAATCATTCCGGAAATGGAAAAAGGACCAAACTGGGGAAAACTGGAATGAACACAGGAAACGCCAAAGAGAATGTCATCAAGTGGTTAGGAGAGCGAAAAGAGAATACGAAGAGAAACTGGCCAGGGAAGCAAAAAACTTCAAATCATTCTTCAGATATGTTAAGGGGAAGAAACCAGCGAGGGAGGAAGTAGGACCGTTGGATGATGGAGACAAAAAGGGAGTGATAAAGGAGCAAAAAGAGGTAGCCGACAGGTTAAACAAGTTCTTCTCGTCAGTCTTCACAAGCGAGGACACATCCAGTGTACCGGAACCCGACGTGATCTTCCATGGTGACCAAGAAGAAAAACTGTCAGCAATAGAGGTGAGCCATGAGGATGTCCTCCAACAGATAGATAGATTGAAAAGCGACAAATCACCAGGCCCGGACGGAATCCACCCTAGGGTACTAAAAGAACTAAGAAACGAGATAGCGGGAATACTCCAAAGAGTTTGCAACCTATCCTTGAAAACTGGAGAGATTCCGGAGGACTGGAAGATAGCAAATGTTACACCTATCTTTAAAAAGGGGTCAAGAGGAGACCCGGGAAACTATAGGCCGGTAAGTTTGACATCGGTTCCAGGCAAGATGGTAGAAGCACTGATAAAGGACAGCATCTGTGAGCACATCGAAAAAAATGGGCTGATGAAAGCGAGCCAACATGGCTTCTGCAAGGGAAGATCGTGCCAAACAAACTTACTGCACTTCTTTGAGGGGGTAAACAGCCAGTTGGACAAAGGGGAACCTTTAGACATCATTTACCTTGACTTCCAAAAGGCCTTTGACAAGGTACCCCATGAGCGGCTGCTTAGGAAGCTGTGGAACCACGGGGTGGAAGGGGACGTATACAGATGGATCAAACACTGGTTGGCAGGCAGGAGACAGAGGGTTGGAGTGAAGGGTCACTACTCGGGCTGGAGGAAAGTCACGAGCGGAGTTCCGCAGGGGTCTGTACTTGGACCGCTGCTGTTCAATATATTTATAAATGACCTGGAAACGGGGACGAAATGTGAAGTTATAAAATTTGCGGACGACACTAAACTCTGTAGAAGGGTTAGAACTACGGAAGAGTGTGAGGATCTACAAAGGGACCTAAACAAACTGGAGGAGTGGGCGAATAAATGGCAGATGAAATTCAATGTAGGGAAATGCAAGGTCATGCATATAGGGAGAAAAAACCCGATGTTCAGCTACCAAATGGGGGGATTAGTATTAGAGGGAAGTAACCTTGAAAGAGATTTGGGTGTACTGGTGGATACAACAATGAAGTCTACGGCGCAATGCGCAGCAGCCGCGAAGAAGGCAAACAGAATGTTGGGTATTATTAAAAATGGTATTATGACCAGAACAAAAGAAGTCATCCTGCCGTTGTATCGGGCAATGGTGCGCCCGCACCTGGAGTACTGTGTTCAGTATTGGTCACCGTACCTCAAGAAGGATATGGCAATACTTGAGAGGGTCCAGAGGAGAGCGACACGAATGATTAAGGGCATGGAAAACCTTTCATACACTGAAAGACTGGAGAGGCTAGAGCTCTTCTCCTTGGAAAAGCGGAGACTCAGAGGAGACATGATAGAAACCTACAAGATCATGAAGGGCATAGAGAAAGTAGAGAGAGATAGATTCTTCAAAATTTCAAAACATAAAAGAACAAGAGGGCATTCGGAAAAATTGGTAGGGGATAGATTCAAAACAAATGCTAGGAAGTTTTTCTTTACTCAACGGGTGGTGGATACCTGGAATGCGCTTCCAGAGGACGTAATAGGGCAGAGTACGGTAATGGGGTTTAAGAAAGGATTGGACAATTTTCTGTTGAAAAAGGGGATAGAGGGGTATAGATAGAGGATTGCTGCACAGGTCCTGGACCTGTTGGGCCGCCGCGTGAGCGGACTGCTGGGCGCGATGGACCTCGGGTCTGACCCAGCAGAGGCATTGCTTATGTTCTTATGCTTATGTTCTTATGTTGTATAGTGTCCCCTTTTTGTTTGCAATCGATGTGGGAGGTCTATCAGCCAAGCAGGACCTTGAGGTCAGAGAGAGGAATGAGACTATCTTCAACTAGGGAATCGGGAGTGGCAACAAAAACAAAAATGCTCTCAATTGCCAGGGTATGTGCAGTGGTTAAAGATACAGCCTCAGCACCCTGAGGTTGTGGGTTCAAACCCACGCTGCTCCTTGTGGCCCTGGACAAGTCACTTAATTCCCCCATTGTCCCAGGTACATTAGATAGATTGTGAGGGAAAAATGCTTAAGTACCTGGATAAATTCATGTAAACCGTTCTGAGTTCCCCAGGGAGAACGGTATAGAAAATTGAATAAATATCAAGACCTAATAAACGTGAAACTTGAATGCTCTGTCAGGGCATTTAAGACTATGCAAGGACCATGGCACTTTTAAAAGATTAATAAAAACTCAGGTTTTATGAAATGACATATACATAACGGTTAGGCAACCATGTGGCATGCAATACATAGTATGTTGATTGGAATGAGTAGAAAATGTCTATGTGCTCTATGTTGGTTTGATTTATATTAGAAACATGATGGCAGATAAAGGCCAAATGGCCCATCTAGTCTGCTTTGTGAAACCGCTTAGATTTAGGTAGTATCTAAATGTTTTAATAAATATTTGACCCCGGGGAACTCCGTATACATGACCTTACTTTGTTCCACCCCAGCCCCGCCCCCCACAAAGCCTCCTCTTCTTCCAGATGAGCTCCAGCTGCATCTGGAGGCCTGCAGCAGGTGTGGATGTGTGCGACGTCATCAGCGCATGCTCAGAGGCCTTCCAGATGTGGCTGGAGCTTGTCGGGGCTTTCCAAAACCCGGACTAATGCCAGGTTTTGGAAAGTAATAAAGGGGACATGTTCAGATTTTCCCTGACATCTAGTAACCCTATTTATAGGGCCTAACGTCGCTTCCAGCGTAAGTTACACCGTAAAGTGCCTACAGAGAAGTGATTCTGGCACTGATTTTTTAGGTGCCTTGAAAATCGGTGAAAAACATCTGTTTAAATGGTGTTTTTCACTAAGCTTGGGCACAGTTTAGAGAATCCAGGCCTTTGTGATGAGCTTTCGAAGGTGACCCTTCTGATCAGAAATTCAGAAATCAGCAAATGATGACCTACATCAGTATAAGTGAAACATACAGTAAAAGCATTTTAATGACAGTCTCATGGGAAAGGAAGGAGTGGGTGGGAAGGGAGGTAACAGGGAGAGATGGATGGGTGATCAGAGGGTGAAAAGCAGTTTAATTTTATAGTGATATGAAACCCAGATCTTTAAGTCAAGTCCTGTCCGGTGAGTGCCAAAGTACATCAGGTTAATTTCAAAGGTTTTACGTTTCTGGATGGTTTTGAAATTTCCTTTCAGTATTCTCACAAAAAAAGTCATTAATGCAGTGCTCTGGTCTGGCAAAATGCTGCCCCACTAGCCTTCTGAGGATCCTCTGATAAATTATTGAAATTGATTGATGTTTGGCGATTGCCCTATGGAGGTGTTACCCTAGTTACCACTGGGTAATTCCACATCAACTGGTCCAATTTCAAGGAGGGTCTACAGTTGACATCATCTTCCGCAGATACAAAAAAGTGGCTCAAATAAAGGTGCCTCTAACTCTAGACCTGGTTGAGATCATGCCCTCAAAACTGGTTGAGTGAGGAGTTCTAGATCACTTGACATGGAATGACCCCACCATAGTTTCTGATGTGATGTCTGTGTCGATTCAGTCAGGCCTTCATCATTTGGCCTGTCTCTCCAACATAGTATCCTTTTTCACATTTTTTTGCATCAAATAATATACACTACATTTAAAGATGAGCATTTTTAGGATCCCGGTATGCTGAATGCTTTTCCCATGTGAGTGACTATGGGGTCCTGTGATATGTGTTGGTGCAATTTACTCATTTCTAATCTGAAGAAGAAGAGTTACCTTCAAAAAATCACCACAAAATGTATTTAGTCCAGTAAATAAAGGTATCTTCTTATTTTCTTTCCTTTGTTTCGTTTTACAGTCTGTTTTCATTATTCGTAGGTTGCATCGATTGCTACCAATATTCCCCATTCGCGCCACTGTGATTGTATATTTGTGGACTAGCTCTTTAAAAATCAGCTTTCTTTGCTTTCGCTTTCACTTCACGGTCAAGTGTTTGCTTCCAGATATGGCCCCTAAGCTTCCGGAGAGTGGATTACAGGTACTCCAAGTGCTA
The DNA here is from genome assembly GCF_902459505.1 of Geotrypetes seraphini. Lineage (NCBI taxonomy): Eukaryota > Metazoa > Chordata > Amphibia > Gymnophiona > Dermophiidae > Geotrypetes > Geotrypetes seraphini. The sequence goes on from NC_047100.1 coordinate 43,756,064, forward strand.
TCGCATGCAGGAACCTAACCCTATTTTCCTCAATAGGACAGTATGGCGTAGTGGTTAAAGCTACACCCTCAGCACCCTGAGGTTGTGGGTTCAAACCTTGCACTGCTCCCTATGACCCTGCGCAAGTCACCTAATCCTCCACCGCCCCAGGAACATTAGATAGATTGTGAGCCCAATGTGACAGACAGGGAAAATACTTGAAGTACCTATATGTCAACCGCTTTGAGTATGGTAGTATAACTACAAAAAGGCGGCATACCAGTTCCAATCCTTTTCCCATAGTTCACTTTCCATGGTTTTGAGGCACAACGTATACTGCTGGACCTAACCTCTATTTTCCCATAGACTCAGCCAAATAACCAGAGCTGACTGTATTTCTATTTATTATCTTTAAGACTGGACTAACACTCAACATATGAGGGGGTGCTGAAAAATTCTCAGCCCAACCAACCAACTTCCTAAACATTCTGAGCGTTATTTTGCCACTGTAGCTGAAAAGTGTTATCTTATTTCGTTAAGTACCATTTTGCAGAAACAAAATTCTACGTTTTTGACCTTGCTTCATTGATTGAACTACACTTCTCCCTCCGTATTTGCGGTTTCAGCAGTCACGGTTTCAATTATTCACGGTTTTTAGCTTGCTGGCTCCTCCCCCCAAATTACATCAGCTTGCATAGAGAAATCGCTGATTCTCAGCACTTTCTTCACCGTGTTTTGCCTCTCTTTCAGAAACAGGCCAGGTCTCTCACCATATTCACGATGGTTTTTAATAGAAAACAGCGAATAACATATGAAAAAGTTATTTGCGTTTTTTCTGTATTTGCGGTTTTGTCAATCCCCTATCACAGCGAATATGGAGGGAGAAGTGTATATCCAAGGCCTTCTCTTCTCAACTGGGCTGAGACCTTTTCAGCACCCCTTCATATATGCAGAAACACTCCCCTCTGACAATCCCAAGTGCTCCCCTTTCTGGGGTGTTCTCATACCATAGCTACTGCCAGTCCAATCACAGTAATGATTCCGAAAGAAAGAAGCATTGTCCCCATGCCAGGCCCAGTGCTGACTGGATCAGGTATTTTGGTGCTGTTGAAAGGGCTTGGAGTAACAGTGCAACAGGACGCAAGTCCAGCTTTGTCCATGTCAGTGCCTTGGTCAGACTTGGCAGTGGGGCCTGGTGGATACAGATCTGGCACAGAAGCCGTGCTGCTGAAATTCATGCTTGCTTCCCTCTTCCCGACTTGTCTGTCCTGTTGTGGTCTTTGCTACAAGGTCACACAGGACATTTTCTCATATCCACTGCAACCCTTTCTTAGAGAGCTGGTCTCTAGCATCCTGGTCAGTGAATCCAGCAATTAACCTTTAGAAGAAACCAAGTGAACAAAAAAAGTATTAGGAAAAATATTGTAACATTTAAACATTTTTTAAGAACTCTCTAGAGATTATCTTCAGCATATCATGATGAAAGCGTCGGTCAATCAGATTCCTTTAGCCAATCTCTAGGTGAGGTCCTTTTAGCTTTCTAAGAGGATATTTCACCCCTTAGAGACATGACTGAGAAATGGTAAACTGTTCCCAGTTCTGGCAGCTGTTTCACACATTCTGTGCCCTACAGAAATACTGGTAAAATGGAAAACAGGCATTTCGTCCTCATCACCATCCTTGTCATTAACCTGCTGTTACTAATCATTTGTATAACATATGTGCAGCACTGTAAAGTCACATATGAAATACCAAAAAGGATGGTTTAAATGCAAGCAATGAGATGACAGAAGCCAGGGGTGATGAATAATTGACTGCGGACTATTTAAAACATACAGTGTATAGACAGA